>NC_083578.1:26728959-27363959 GCF_027579695.1 Neoarius graeffei
AAGACTCATACAAGACCTCTGATCTGTTGAGGAGTGTTGGCTATAGAGGATTTCGACGTGACGTCACGTGACGCCCCGGTGTCCGCCATTTTGAAGGTCAAGCTAGCTAATGTCAACAACAGCTAGTATGTTACTGTAGCAATGTTTATGTTCAGTCATTTGGATGACTGTTAAAACCTTTCAGTCTCAAGTTTTTCCTTTACTGGATTTACTAGTTTACTGAGCTAGCGCGCTCGGGCAGGCTGGGAGCTAGCGCGCTCGCTCCCAGCCTGCCCGAGCTAGCGCGCCCGCTCCCAGCCTGCCCGAGCTAGCGCGCTTGCTCCCAGCCTGCCCGAGCGTGCTAGCTCAGTAAACTAGTAAATACAGGGACTGTTTAAAAAAAAAAAGGACTGTTTTGAAGAAGGCGGAAGTTTATCGCTGAAACTGTCAAGGTAACATCTTAAAAAATCCTTGTCTTAAGAAACGAATTTAAAGAATAGTTTCAATAGATAGACATAATGAACTTTCACTACAGATAGTAAATCCAGTAAAGGAAAAACTTGAGACTGAAAGGTTTTAACAGTCATCCAAATGACTGAACGTAAACATTGCTACAGTAACATATTAGCTACTGTTGTTGACATTAGCTAGTGCTAACAGCTAGCTGTTAGTGCACTGCTACAACTACACCGACCCTAATAATACAGTTCTTGGTCATTGCCTGGTAACAGAAAATTTATAACGGGCCATGTCTCAACAGACTAAGAAGTTATTTCAATCACTACGTTTACATGCACATAGAGAGAATCGAATTTATGCCGTTGCTCGACTGAAATCGAAGTTCAAAATGCCATGTATACACCTTAATTCGGCTGAAATTGAACCGAACTTGATTTCTCGGAATCGAGCTACACGACCTAGTTTATGCGATTTCTGCAGAGCTATTTTGCGCATGTATACCCTATCGAGCTAGTTGTCGAGCTACTTCCGGAAGTGACGAGTGACGAGACCACAAGCGGGAAACACAACAGCCTCGGTCGGCATGACAACGAATCATGACAACGGCATGAATCTTTTCTTTTTGTGGCATTGTTTGCACTGTTAAAATTTAGCTCACTTACTGTATCACCAAATACATCTGTACAGCTGTTGCATAGCTGTGAATTGTGTACATAAACAAGTCATTGTATTTGTGTGTGTGTGTATGCATATATATATATATATATATATATATATATATATATATATATATAATGTCCAACATCTGAAGAATGTCAATAAAAACAAAACAACTGAACTTTGTGTGTTTATTAAGACATGAGTTAAATTGTAAGCAAAAAAAAAAATTTTTTTGTAAGCAAAAAAGGGACTTTAGAAAAATATTATTGTGCAAAATAAGTTTTCTTACAAAACAGTGGTCTGCGCCGGACAGTTTGTAGCCATAGTCTGTTAGAGCAAGCCTAACAGCTTGAACACGGAACTGCTAGTGTTGCCAGATTGGGGGTTTTAAGTGCATTTTAGCGGATTTGAACATGTTTTGGGCTGGAAAACGTCAGCAGTATCTGGCAACACTATAGCTCTTCTTCATGACGACAACCGGAAGTGTACCAACACGATGGGGCGTGTAGCGCCACGTGTGGCTCGGGTGCACAATGCACCTTGCACAATAGCCCGATTTCACTTGTGCATGTAGGATTGGATTTCTCTGGCACCCCTGCTGGGACCCTTTGCTCGATTACCAACAGCAGCTCGATTTGGACGTGCATGTAAACGTAGTCACAGACATTTAATAACATTTTGTTTATCCTGAGGACCGAAAGTAAATGAAAATGTGAACAAACCTTAGCTATAATAAGATGGCGACCACCGGCTCCAGGGACGACCCGCTGATGTAGGCATGTTACCCAGCCTGGTTTTTAACGACATAGATATACAGATCATGTGGGCCGAAGTCAGGTAAAGACGAGGGCTTCGTGTACTTCCGTACGTCAGTGAACAATCCTGGTGGAAGCAGGTAAACGTCGTTCTCTAAGCCTGCTAACCTCAATTTTTGCAAATACCTCTCCCTCTGCTCGCCCTGTAAATGCCCTACGTCGCTGGATAGTGAAGGTGTTTTCTGCATCTCGCTCCTTTTTCTTTTATGTTTTTTCCCTGGTATTTCCCCACACGCCTGACTGCAGGTCAGGAAGATCACCCGTGCTGCAGCGCTGCAAAGCCAGAAAAAGATAGCCTGGTAACGTGTACGGATCACGTACACCAGCATCATTGATTTTCTGGTGATATCGCTTCTTACTCACGTCATCTAGGCCGGATAAAATACTCAACAATGAGACTTCGTCATGATCAACAGTGTATCGCTACCGGTAGTCGCCATATTTGTGACCGTCAAAATGGCGCCGTCTACTTGTTGACATGGCAACGGTCACGTGGGTCGAAAACCTCTATAAGCCCGTATTGAAAGAGGGTGCAGTACCAACAATTAAAGAAAACTACAAGTATTTATTTATTTAAAAAGGAAAGCAAGTTCAGTTGCACCAGTTCTCCCGGAGCGTGAGCCGAGGGTTGTTGCTAAAACCCGGGACAGAACAGGACATGACATATCGCTCAGGCAGTGACCTCCCCGTGGCTGTTGCTAAAACCGGTGACGTCCCGTCCTGGGTTTTAGTAATTGCCTGAGCTGAGCAGTAATGGCGGAGTACTCGGTATGGAAAAAATGGAGAATGAGTGGACCGGCCATCTGATTTCTCTGCTGGATATTGCAGCCATCTCGCCCTTACGTGGAAGAAGCGAATGAACAGAGAACTGAACAAACAACTGAAAGTCAGATTGTTTCAAAACAATCGGCCACAAGATCAGCCTTCAAGAAGCGAGAACACAGACGGGTAAGCTCCGAGTCTTATTTGGATACAAAACACTTGTTGTTAACCTGCATTTAGATTAATCCATGTAACTTGTATTGTGTGTTTAAGTTACCAGTATAAGATTTAATTTGCTTCAGAATGTGATTGTCTCAGTTCATCTGATTTAATTAGCCTTTTACGTTTTATCAGTGAAAACGCATGCATGTACATGTATGTTGCACAAGTTATAACACCCATCCTGTTTTGAGCAATTCCAGCATTATGGACGTGACACTTGAACTCAAAACGGCAACAAATGACCCAGTGCATGTTTTATTGTCTCCCAGTACTTAAACAAGTGTTGCATATTTTAAGGCTGTACCATACTGGAGAAGTGATAGAACAAGAACAATTCCCATAGTACATCTAGGGCATGCCAGAAAATGCCAATAAAAGATGCGTTATGGATGTGACAGAAAAAGTATCACTTTTCTTGGGTGACTGTACATTTTTATCAAACTCTGTGAAATTGTAAACCTAATGTCGAAATGGAGATATCCATTTGATAGAGGGGTCCAAGGTGAATATTAAAAAATCTTTGTTTAAAATATTTTGTATTTCATGCAAAGTTTCGGAAGGAAAAGTCAGCGTTATGGATGTGACGCGTCTGAAATAGACATGGTGTATGTTTAGAAAATCAGCAATTTAACCACCATAACCCTTTGAAAAACTCTCTAAATATCGGCTAAAACTATCAAAGTTCTTAAAGTGCCATTCCACCATTGGATGTATTCTTTGGCAAAAAATACAATACATTTTATGACATGACTAGACAGAGAAATCTTTTAGCTTCAAAATGATATATCAAACATAATTTTTTGACAACAAGTATATTAATTTTGCGACCAAAGTCACCTACCCTTTTAATTTCCGCGCGGTAGTGAAACGTGATGTCATCGGCAGGTTCCCCTTCTTGTGTACCATGTGTCGGTCTATTTTTAGACCAGGAAACCCCCAAAGTGAGAGAGTCATTTCTCCTCGTATATGGGGGCCAAAAAAATTGCGAAAAATTGAGTTAATCTTTCAGTTAGCTAGATTTATTGGTATTATTTTTATCGCGTTCTATCCGCCATTGCTGATAATACGTGCCACGTCACACGTCACGTGGTACACAAGAAGGGGAACCTGCCGATGACATCATGCGCGGAAATTAAAAGGGTAGGTGACTTTGGTCGCAAAATTAATATACTTGTCAAAAAATTGTGTTTGATATATCATTCTGAAGCTAAAAGATTTCTCCATCTAGTGATACCATTTATATATGTTGTCAAAATATATTGTATTTTATGCCAAAGAATACATCCAATGGTGGAATGGCACTTTAAATACCGTATTTTCTGGACTATAGAGCGCACCTGTATATAAGCCGCATCCGCTCTATTTTTAAAAAAAAATTTAAAAAAAGATATACAAGCCGCACCGGGCTATAAGCCGCAGATATCCATGTTGAAAAATTAGATATTTACTGCATGTACAGAACGATTTTGTACTGTAAATGTACATGTATGTACCTGAACAGATTTTTTCCGAACAGTGCCTTTTAACACAGCAGCAACTTTGCTGATTAAAACGGAACAGAACCAAGAGAAAATAACCGGTATTTATTCACCTTCATTTCTCCTGTGTTTGAAACCACAAGTCACTTTAATCATCTTGGCTGGATTTGAAAATAATTACCAGTTAGTAATTTGTCGTGCGTGTTCTATCTGCTAAAGATCTGCTAATTCTTCTTTGCATTGATTTTTCGTCCATCTTATTTTTGATTCTACTTCCGGTTAGAGCGCCCCTAGCGGTGGAAGAAAAATCCACAGAATAGCCGCACCTTTGTATAAGCCGCATGGTTCAAAACCTAGGAAAAAAGTAGCGGCTTATAGTCCAGAAAATACGGTAATATTTAGGATGGCTATTGTTTTGCTGTTTTGTGGATTTTAGCATACATTTCTGTGGCTTGTGGCAATAATATAGAATTGCACATGATCAAAGTTATTAGTGTCATTAGCTAAAAGTAGTGAAGGCGAAGGGAACAATTCTTGTGACAAATTGGTTCAACTTATTCACATCTGTAAAATACAGGCCTAGGTGAGATCTCTGGGAGTGGTTTTGATGTATTACATGTTGCTTTATTTTTGCATGGTGATGTTGACATTTACATGGAATTGCCCTTTTAATGAGAGTCAACCCACAATCAATGAAGTCAAATGAGCAAGTCGGTAACAGTATTTCTTACTTTCACCATAAATTTTTATATTTATATGACTTTGGTCTAGGGCGGCACGGTGGTGTAGTGGTTAGCGCTGTCGCCTCACAGCAAGAAGGTCCGGGTTCGAGCCCCGTGGCCGGCGAGGGCCTTTCTGTGCGGAGTTTGCATGTTCTCCCCGTGTCCGCGTGGGTTTCCTCCGGGTGCTCCGGTTTCCCCCACAGTCCAAAGACATGCAGGTTAGGTTAACTGGTGGCTCTAAATTGACCGTAGGTGTGAATGTGAGTGTGAATGGTTGTCTGTGTCTATGTGTCAGCCCTGTGATGACCTGGCGACTTGTCCAGGGTGTACCCCGCCTTTCGCCCGTAGTCAGCTGGGATAGGCTCCAGCTTGCCTGTGACCCTGTAGAACAGGATAAAGCGGCTAGAGGAGATGAGATGAGATGAGACTTTGGTCTATAGCTGTCAAAGGCCTCGGCCTTAAAATCAGTTACCACTGTGATGTCACGCACTCAGGGCTGGCTGGCTCAGCAGGGCGGCTCGAATGCCAAATTTGCGGTCGATTTTAACTCTCAAAAATGTATATTTTTAAATTCCCATTTATGCAGCATACAAGAGTCAAGGACTGAGATACTATCCACTCGGAAATTTATTTAAAAATGAAAAGGTTCTGCGTATCTGCTTTAAGGAAAACGAGGCGTGCTTGTATTGGAATTCCAGCACAGACATTGCGATGAAATGGCTACCATACATAGAAATGATGATTTAAGAAAAAATTGAAGCGCTCTCAATTTTTTCTTTCCAGCGAGAGAGAGATTTTTCTAAAACAGCCTTCAAATGATGAAAAAGGTTGAGGGAGAACAGAGCTGCCCATAAGATGCATTCAAGCTTCCAAAGTAGTACTGCACTCTTAAAGCTGCTCCTGGTTACTTTTGTAAGATTTCCATTATATGGCTAAAGTACATTATTTCAGTTTTCATAATGCATCCCTTTTCCCTGTTGGCATGAATGCAAAATCAAAATATGCATCACTGAAAGGTATATGTAACGGAAGGTATTAATCAATTAACAGCATTATATAAATAAATATTTGCATTAAAAAAAAAAAAAAAGACTTTACTTAAACTTTCACAGGCTGTAAATACAAAAGAGATAGAATTAGCAGTCAAGCCCTGACCCCCCCACAAAACAAAACAAAAAAAAAAAAAAGCACCACATAGTAGAGGAATTTATCACCATCATCAAAAAGGATTTAAACCAGAGTCATCATATGCTACTGCAGCTTTGCTTATTTATTTGGCATTCGACTAAGCATTAAAAGGATGTACACCAAATCGGACATTTTTTAGGTACACCTGTCTGGTATGTTATAAACCAACAATTCAACGCAAGTCCTTGAAGTTTACTCAGATCCACCGCCTCGGAAATGACCTGCTCGTCCTGACGGTCTTGTTCTTGTGCTTATTAATGAATTTAGCGCAAATCACAAAGTGATGGCAAAACTTCGCACTCGTCTTAAACTTGAAGGCTGAAATATTGAAAGGTATCCAAGAGTTCAAAAGGTATTTCAGAACTCAATATAACATTTATAAATCAAACTCATTTATTACTATATAATAAGCAGTCGTACTCCTATTGTCCAGTGCAAATAAACGTACTGCAGTAACACTACTGCAGTTTTAAATGCATCACATGCACTAGTGTAATCTATCAACGTTACCAGAGCTCACTTTTAGACCTGGGTTCAAATATTACTTCAAGAGAAAGTGCAGGTCTTCCCTCAGGTTCTGTTCAAAACTTAATTATGGGGCATCAATTTTAATTATAAGCAAGAGTCATGGTTACTTGGGGAGGCAGCAATACGATACTGGTATTGGATAATGACCTGATAACATTCTCATTTACTCGAACGTGCTCCAATACCATGTCATACTGTACGACACGCTACAGTGTCACGCTAATGAACAGACGGCACAAACCGAAAGCGATGTGGACATGCATCAGTGCTCTGTGAAAACGTCAAGAGGAGCTACTACAGCAACTTCCTACAAAACAAGTATCCTGATAAAACATCTCATGGCATTTAAACGATATTCTTCGTAGTCAGTGTGCAGAGCGCCATCAGTGAGCATGGTCATTAAAAATGCAGGGGGGGGGGGGGGGGGGGGGGGGGGGGGTTTGCAGAGAAACTGTTACGCATTAAAGAGGACTTCACCTGTACGAGCGCTGAAGAACTTGTGCTTCAGGTCTATACTTTGCTTGTGAATCAAGGTGCGTTTAAATACGCTCACTGATCCTGCTACGCTTTTAAATATACTCTAACGGCATAATAGCAAACATAAAACCGAGCATGAGGAGTTCATTGCAGCAGCAACCAACATAAATCGAGCTAAATCTTCCATTCAAAAAAAATTCCATGATGTCGCTCATTGATATTAGGTTATTAGGTTTCTCATTTCAGCGTCAGTACTGTTATTGACAAATCTGCAAAACAAACAAAAAAAACCCTGATGCATCCTTAAACATGAACGTTCCAAAAGGCAAAAAAAAAAAAAGCCTGTATTGCATCTGCTTTCATAAGCATCAGCTGGAGATGGAATGACGGACAGGGTGGTGGGTGGCCAGACAGGAAGAGACAGACGACGACTGGACGAAAGAAGTGTTCTTTCCCTCATGATTCATAATGGCCGGGGCTCAGATGTGGTACGACCTATGGCTATGGAGTCATCCTGAAGCTTACGTTCTTGCAGAATAGCACGGAAAGAAAAGGAGTGATGTGCGCGTTTGGATTCGTCCCTCTGTGACTAAGATACACTGAGAGAACCAGTGCACCAGTATGCTGTGGTTCTGTCCTAAATGCAGCCCCCTGGGCTGATAGTAAGAGCACGCAGTCTGGGAGTCTGGGGTTAGAGGCTATAGTTTGACATTGCTGAGGTCTTTGGCGAGGCTCTGCATGTACGCTTCGTGGATTGTGCTGAGGAAGTGGGCATCGTTCTTGAAGAGACAAAGCAGAAACAAAATCCAAATTTAAGAAACGCTTTACCTGCTGGAGCAGAAATGTGTGTCCAGTATCTACAAACCTAAACTACGTTGATTAATACTCCGTTTAAAATGTATACCTTTATCAAATGGATAAGGACATCTTGGAGCTGCGCCTTGCTGTACACTGTTGAAGGAAGCTCTCCAGCCCCCAGAGAGGCAGGGGGTGACTGTGGAGGAGCAGGATTTCTTGGCAGCTCTGGTGCTTTTGTAGTAGACTGCTGGAACACACTGGGGGAAAGTAGCAAAGACGGCCCCTCCCCTGGCACAACTAGCCCCGCCTTGGTCTGAAACGAGACAAGCAACTCGTTGAAGCACAAGCACACTTTCAGCTTCAAAACATTTAAACTCAAGAAAACATGGCCTAGTATGTTAAAGAAGCAGCTTTGGGACCAAATAAGTCACCGATTCAATTCCCTGGACCAGCAGGAATGGCTGAAATGCCCTTGGGCAAGGTATCCAACCCCTAACTGCTCCCCAGGCTGCTCTGTGTACGCCGCTCTGGATAAGTGCGTCTGCTCAATATCTAAGGTTATAGCTAGACGGGGGGCGGCACGGTGGTGTAGTGGTTAGCGCTGCCGCCTCACAGCAAGAAGGTCCGGGTTCGAGCCCCGGGGCCGGCGAGGGCCTTTCTGTGCGGAGTTTGCATGTTCTCCCCGTGTCCGCGTGGGTTTCCTCCGGGTGCTCCGGTTTCCCCCACAGTCCAAAGACATGCAGGTTAGGTTAACTGGTGACTCTAAATTGACCGTAGGTGTGAATGTGAGTGTGAATGGTTGTCTGTGTCTATGTGTCAGCCCTGTGATGACCTGGCGACTTGTCCAGGGTGTACCCCGCCTTTCGCCCGTAGTCAGCTGGGATAGGCTCCAGCTTGCCTGCGACCCTGTAGAAGGATAAAGCGGCTAGAGATAATGAGATGAGATGAGATAGCTAGACGGCCTTTTGATTTCTTAAAAATTGGTGAAATTTAGTTATTCTGATGTGTTTATTTCCGTAATATCACAAAACAGGCCCTTCTTTGGCTGGGAAGTTATTTTGAGGGAATTCCCTAGCAAATAACATGCATGAAAATCACTCGCTTTGCACAGTCAAGCAGACAGAGGAAGTCCGTGTGCGCAGGTTGACTTTTGACCGTGCACTGACAGTTCCATCATTCTGTCGCTAAACAAACAGCTGATCACACCGAGGTGCTCGCTGACCGCTGATATTTATTAGTTTGGTCCTGCGTTTCCTTTCCTTCATATACATGGGTTTCCCCAAAGCGTTTTAGCGTATCGGGCCCGATATGCTTAGTCGCTTTAGTTAAAATCCGATACACTTAGATTTATACCGATACGTTAAATTTCCTACCCACAAGTAACTAGATACACAGGAGAGCAAATAACAGATCCATTTACATACTGATTGATATTTGTGTTAAACAAGCGCTCTTTTTTCCAATGTTTGTGTTGATTCTGTCAAAGTAATATGTCCGCATGGTATGATGTAAACAAACTAATCTGTTGGCTACGTCAAGATCACGTGTTCAAACCGTCCAATAAAAATATCGAAAGAAACCGTCAGACATCCCGGAAGTTTCCGATTCATTATAAGCGATCTCATTGGCTGCCGATGTTGTCCCCCACCAGACGGACAAAGCCAACTGACTTTAATAAGCTAGGAGAAGACTCGCTGGACAATTTGATCCACATCAGCATGGATGACAGCGAGATGGACTACGAGAGGGCTGCCCAACATTGGGCCAAGCAAAAGCCAAGGAGAATTAATCTGCTTTAAAGGAGCAGAAAACTTAATTCATTAGTTTGGGTTTGCAGAAAGATTATGTGCTTATAAACACTCTCACGAAGTGAACTTGTCCAAATGCGCCAAATATATCAATTCAAATAATAATCAGAAGCATTTTTGGCAGTGTGAGGTCACGGAGATCCATTTAACAAAAGGCGGCTCCGGATTATTCTGTTGTTAAAGGATCACAGTGACATCACACTGCCAAAAATGCTTATCATTATTATTCTAAATTATGCTACATTTAACACTTATTAACACAATCTCTTCATGAATGTTTTTATAAATACATAATCTTTCTGCAATTCATACATTTCAAGTTTTCTTTTCCTTTAAATATGTTTTAATCTTAATCTAGTCCATTTAATAAAGTGCCAAAATTTAAACTTTATAATATGCAGTTGCCTTACTTTTCTTTTCAGTGTATCTTAATTATACATATATTACGGTAATTGCATCAGAAACATTCTAAATCATTACAGTTATAGAAATACAGCAACTTATTTTAAGGTGGCAGGTCTTAGGTTCAGATCCCTTTGTGATCAACAGGAGGTCATGATGATCGATTCTCTTCACTGGATTGCATAAAATGGAGCAAACCACTGGTCATATTTTCATGCACATTTTTGTTACAACACTACTTGATCATGGATAATTAAGTGCAAGGGATCCTCGTAGATTTTCAAATCTATCGTATACCTAAGTAATCTATAACAAAACAGTTTAACTTGCATGTTGCACGCCCCCGGACCCCCCTAGTTTCGCTTCGCGCCGTTGGCGCTCAATTGTCTGTGTTTTATCATGCCAGAATTTAGGGCTTAAATTTTTTTCTGGGGAAAACACTGATATATAACATAACGTCTTTTCTTCTCGCTTTCCATTACTGTAGTCGGTCTTTCCAGTTTCATTCGCGTCCTCCATTTTCCTCTCCGGTTTTAAATTTGTATTCCACAATGCCTTGCGCGAACGGGGAAAGCTCATCATGTTATGCATGACGTGGTATTTTGAATTGGGTCACGGTGAAGCAAGGAAAAAAATAAAATAAAATTTGCGGAGAATTTAGGGCCACATGGCCCTTAATTCATTAATCTTCTATTTTAAAAAAGCTAATAAAATTGGAAGTCTGTGATTTGCATTTAGTAGCTTTTGGTCCACTGAACAAAAATAACTGGGTGTCAGGGAAAATTCTTTTTATGACCTACACTTAATATCTGAAAGGCAGTCTAGCTTTAACGTTAATATGAAAACCCCAGGTGATCAGCAGTTTCTGAAATACTTAAACCAACCCATCTGGCAGTAACATCCCCTACATATCCGTCATTTCCATATTCCTCCACGTCCAAATACATTACCTTTACAACCATCATAACCCAAATATTACTTTGGCTTGACAGCCAGTCCCCACCACACACATCATATAATATCCAACCAACTCTTCAATAAAACCACTATAAACGTCAAATATATGCCAGCGAGTTAGTAAGGGAAAACGCTTTGCTGAAAAGAGACGCATTACAATAAAAACACATGCATATTCACAACAAGTTGGCCATTTTGTATATGCTAGCATTCTAACTGCAGCAAACGGGTTTGTACATGCACTGTTAAAGTGTCTCACAGCGTTTCGTGTGTATACTCACTGGAATGGGTTTGACAAGATTCTGGGCTTGTGGCTGTGCAAAAGTACCAGCTTCTTTAGTCTTCATCAGATGGAGAGAAGAGAAAGACAGTCAGTGTACCAGTGAGACAAAAGGAGTGAGCAAGAGACACAAAGAAAAGCAGTCAGAGATACAGAGAACAAGAGTGTTACTACTGCACTATCAAAGAAACACAAGCCAATTCTATTTCGCCAGCCCTTACTTGTGCGGATGCTGCGGGTTTGCTGGTGAAAACTGCTGGTGCTTTGGGTGTAGGTTCTCGGAAACTTTGTGGCGTGACTAGCGTGCTGGGCATGAAGCCCGGCATTGCTGTCGGCTTGGGGATCCCGTGGCTATCGTTTTTGAGTGGGTTTATATACTGAGGTGCAGCCTGAGGCCCAGCCTGCCCACGATGTCCGCCAAGTGCTGGAACGTTCTCGGGCCCGCTCGGAGCCATTAGCGCGGGAGAGATGGAGTGCTGAGGGAGCCGTGGATTGGCAGAGAGACACTGTGTAAGGAGGGGCTCCAGGGGTACAGGAGGAGGAGGAGGAGGCCCGTAGCTCATTCCACGCAGGAAACTCTCGCCAGAAATCGATTCAGCTGGAGGGGTTGGATTTTTGGGTAAAGAGCTTCCGAACAACTCCTCCACTGTGATCTGCTTCACCACTCCATGTGTTTGCTATGAACACAAAAGATTTACAAACTGAATGAGAAAGCTAAGCTGGTTAAAAGTGAATGAAATCTACACATTTTAAGTTATGAGTAGCACGCTGTGTGAGCACAATCGCTATCGGGCGCGTTAAAATGTAAATAACTTTTCTAGAATTTCACCAAAACTCATTGAATGTTCAGCATTGTAAGAGAACTCCCTAAAGTATTATTCAGCAAAACCCCAGAATGATAGCACAAATCTAGAATTAACAGAATTTTAGTTCTTAAAATTTAACCTAATTATGGCCGTCACGCGTAACATTTACACCCGTGAAAAATCACTTTCAATGCTGTTTTGATCAAATATTCTCTATAATAATAAAAAAAAAACCGCTTAATTATAAACACACAGTCTCTTAATGTATAAAAAAATAATTTTAATAAAGCAAGGAAATTCGGAAGAAAATTTTTTTCTTTTGCTTGTTGTGTGCATCACGCTACCAAAATCTAACTAACCCCTTCACGAACAATTCCAACTTTCATGGACTTGTAGCGCGAATAAACCTTTCAAAAAATATATATAATACTTCTCACCCAGTAAATTAGAATCCTGGTGATTTATATCCTCGTAGCTTCAGTAGATCTAGAGATTTAGTCGATTTAGTAAATCCCAAACGCTGTGAAACACGCCAGCCATCGATGGTGAGAAGTGCTGCTGTAGTTGAGAAACTCTCATTTCTCCCGCTTCCAACTAACTCCGTGACCCATACCAAAATAACAATGTCACGCTCATCACTTAAGGATGATTTATGCCAAGTTTCACGGAAAAACACAGCGAAATAAACTTGCTAGAAGCATTTTTCAAAATCCCAAACATTATGAAACATTTCTTGTAGGGTTTCAGGTTACAAATTTCGAGAATAGAGAAATTGCGGCGCAAAAGTTTGCCACTAAACTCGCGAAAATACTCCATCCTAGCGAGTTTCACAACCGAACTAGGCTACGTGACAGTCCGTGACCACCCAGGAATGTTCTAGAAGGTATGCTTCTAGGCACGTGCGATCGAGAAAGGCGCCACGTGAAGGTAGTATTTCCACTGTCTGACGTTTTTGCTTGTTTTAGCGCGATAAACAATGCATTATGGGTAATCATTAAAATGCTGATTTCAAGGTTAAAATGGGTAAAAACAGCTAATTTATATAGATATTGTAAAAATTGTGCCTAATGGTGATGATACACGGGGCAACTTTTTGGGCAATGTTGCTGGCAACGGGCAACTAGGTGAGACACAGGGCAACTTTTCAGGGCAACTAACAATGGGCAACAACAGTTAGCAACGGCAGTTTACAGTTAGCCAAAAAAAAAAAAAAAAATCGATGTCTTAATTTTTGCTGTGACCATTTAATCAAGCTGTGTTGTTTTTTAGAGCTTTGGTGAGGTAAATTCCTCCATATAGAATATTAAAATAACTTACCGGCGTAAAAACAGATGAGGAGTCTCTCCATCTCTTCACTCCACTGACACTGAGCGGCCGCCATATTTGTTTGAAATTTCTGATCCGAACCTCACCGGAGGTCACATGACTCGATACTCGCGTTCTGATTGGCTTATCTCAAAAAGTTGCCAGAGATCATCAAAACCATTCATGGTGATGATACACGGGGCAACTTTTTGGGCAATGTTGCCGAGCAATGTTGCTGGGCAATTGCGTTTTGACTCTTTTCTATTGAGATTGGGCAACATTGTTTCTTTCTGAATGGTTTTGATAATCTCTGGCAACTTTTTGAGATAAGCCAATCAGAACGCGAGTATCGAGTCATGTGACCTCCGGTGAGGTTCGGATCAGAAATTTCAAACAAATATGGCGGCCGCTCAGTGTCAGTGGAGTGAAGAGATGGAGAGACTCCTCATCTGTTTTTACGCCGGTAAGTTATTTTAATATTCTATATGGAGGAATTTACCTCACCAAAGCTCTAAAAAACAACAGACAGCTTGATTAAATGGTCACAGCAAAAATTAAGACATCGATTTTTTTTTAGCTAACTGTAAACTGCCGTTGCTAACTGTTGTTGCCCATTGTTAGTTGCCCTGAAAAGTTGCCCTGTGTCTCACCTAGTTGCCCGTTGCCAGCAACACTGCTCGGCAACATTGCCCAAAAAGTTGCTCCGTGTATCATCACCATAATAGTTATTTCAGTACATAAAATCAAAACCTGAATTTTTAATTTTTTTTCCCTGTGTTACACCATTGTGCATCTATAGCATGCTACTCATCAAGTGCCTTTTTGACCAACAGGGAACGGGGTTTTCAACCAGTTCCGCTCAGGGTTCTTTGAACCTTGGTGCCAGGTAGCAACCCGGCCCACGTTTTCACCAGTTTTGAGCAGAACCGCTGTAATCAAGGATGAGTCATGAATGGAAGGCATTGCACCATGGGAGTAGCAAGATGGCACTGATTACTTGCAAGCTTTTGTTTTGTTAATGCAGAGATTTGTTTTCCTTCCATTTTTTTTTTTCTGGAGATGTATCCTTTTCCATTGTCTTCTCCATTGCTGCACTCTGCTTCTTCTCCAAACTAATGATCTGCCTACTGACAGTGGCGTGCACAGATAGACACGAGGTGGTGCTCAAGCACCTGCCCCTCTGCCCTCTGTCCAAAAAAGTGCCCTTTTGAATTTTTTTTTTTAATTTTTACAGTTTACTGAGGCCAATGTCGACATGATCTTTTAGAAAAGCTGCGGCATTAAAAGCGTGTGAGAAAATAATGTCCTGATGTGTGCCCCCTCCGCACACACACCGGACCTCTGTCTCTCTTGCTCTGTCACGTGAACAAGCGTGCAGTGCATTCAATGTGAGGTTGCAGCAGCATAGCGTCCTGGAAGCCACGGCCTTGTCGTAGCGCAGACAACACATCGGGCAGTCAGTCAGCTCTTCCCCTGCCCCACCAGCCAGGTAACACATGAATCGAGTGAAAATGTATTGTTTGCCCTCTAAGCCCAAGCTGTAATTATTTTGTCGTGAAGTAGCCCGTCGCATACAGAAACAACTGCACATAAGTATTATATTTTTTGCTAGACCATTTTCAGATTTAGGAAAACAATTTCTTTTTCTATTTTGTTCAACTAGAGATTCCTGGCAAAGTCAAAAAGCCTTGATGTAATAAATTAACATTAAGTGGTTGTTTTGCACCTTTAAAAACTAAAACGGGTCAGTGGCGACCCGAACACAAGAGGAGGGTTAAATCTCAGACTTTTATAATAAGGTGTTCCACATGCGCAAAAAAGTGCCCTTTTTTCCCCCCAGAGCACTTGCCCCCCAAAATGTCTGTGCACGCCATTGTGGACTTTGGTCATTTTCAAAATGACTTCATAAGGACAAAGCGAATAATTGCATTGGGAGATGAAAGGAATATGCCAGCAGTCCTCAAGTCCATCCAACGCATCTGTAGCATAAGCATGCTCACCACAGGCAACAGTTTGAACAGGGCTCCTTTACTGAGGGGGGGAACCCACCCACAACAATCAAAAACCCACTTACTTAAGAGGCTGTCCACACGGCAACGGATTCAGGTGAATCTGATAAAATTGTTTATCGTTTCGGCCTGGCGTCCACACGGCACCGGCGTTTTGGGTGCCCCAAAACGAGAATGGGTTCCAGAGAGGAAAAATCTGGCAACAGCGCCGTTGCGAAGTCGTCTGGATGAGTAGAACGGATTTGTTTACGATGACGTCACAACCACATGACCAGCGCTCGAAACTAACGGTGTCCCGACGTCCCGGGGACCATAAAAAATGTCATTGGGACACAAAATTATCATATCTGGGACAATCCCGGGACAATGGAAAAAAATAGATCTAGAAAAAAAGTTCTACATTAATATTATTTACAAAGCCGTAACACATACGTAGACATTCACCTCTCATCTCATCATCTCTAGCCGCTTTATCCTTCTACAGGGTCGCAGGCAAGCTGGAGCCTATCCCAGCTGACTACGGGCGAAAGGCGGGGTACACCCTGGACAAGTCGCCAGGTCATCACAGGGCTGACACATAGACACAGACAACCATTCACACTCACATTCACACCTATGGTCAATTTAGAGTCACCAGTTAACCTAACCTGCATGTCTTTGGACTGTGGGGGAAACCGGAGCACCCGGAGGAAACCCACGCGGACACGGGGAGAACATGCAAACTCCACACAGAAAGGCCCTCGCCGGCCCCGGGGCTCGAACCCGGACCTTCTTGCTGTGAGGCGACAGCGCTAACCACTACACCACCGTGCCGCCCTAGACATTCACCTAATTTGTCAATTTTAATTTTAAAACGTTAACAGCAAAAAATACATAGTAGCTACACTTTCGATGCACCTGCATCCGTAGGCTACAGAGCAGCGCATTCTGGTCTAGAATCTTCGGCCGGAGTCTGCATTATATGGACTTGGAATGGAATTGCTACCGCACACGCTGCGCCGACTCTTGCCAGAACAAAAATGCTTAAGTGGTTGAAGCGGACCGACCGCGGGGAAGAAACTGAAAGCCCAGACATAACGTCTCCGGGACCTTCAGGATCCAAAGTGTCATCGCCTGGTCTGCAGGCAACGCTAGCAACTGAATGAACTGAATGAGCACTGTTAGACACGTTATAAAATACAACAGGAATGATGTGGATGATATTGACGGAAGATACCGTTCAACAGAATAAGTGAGTTTTCTTGGTGTCTTTCTAGTTCAGAAAGTTTAGTCAGTCAGCTGCACAACTAGGCTCGGACCTGCCACTATGCTGATGTTGCTAACATTTGCACCCACGTTTCGGCAGCGAAAGTTCATAAAATGGATAACGGAAAGTTCATAAAAATGGATAACGGTAATGGATAACGGAAAGTTCATAAAAATGGATAACGGTAATGGTGAAAATTATAAGTTGGCCTTATAAGTGCCAACAGATATTCAAGGTACAAGTAGATGAAATGAACATAAAAGGGGTCTTATTTTCAACTAAAGTGTACTGCAGATGTAGGGAGTTGAAACATTTTCTGAATGAGCTAGTTGGCCCCTTTAAATAAACGGGTATCTATTCATACAGTGAGATCGCCAAAGTTTAATAAACTGAAAATGCAATAACTGTAATTTTGAAGTAGATGATGTATAGGACATGTGTCGCTTGTGTCTTGTGACTTATTGTAAAAATGATATAAAGGGTTCAAAATCGCATAGTTACAAATATAATAGTAACTTCATATGATAATATTAACCACTGGTTATTTCAGAGAGGAAAAAAATGGGGACACTATTGCTTCCATTCGGGACAATACAACACAGAATTCGGGACCACTGGGGGACACAAAGAAAAAAAAAAGTTAATTTCGAGCCCTGCACATGACTAGAACAAGCAGCACTCTCGCTGTTTTGTATGAACCACTGCATTGCATTCACTTTTGTATACAGCTTTTCTTTTAAATAAACAAGTAACTGAACCATTTCTTGAATTTCTTTTTTTTATTGGATAAGACTGCTTTTCAAAATGTTCACACACAATATAAAAAGTTATATAAATTATATAAAAATGCTTTTCAAAATGTTCACACACAATAAGAAAATTAAGTTATATAAAACTAATTTGTACACACAGAAGGCACGATTTCCTCGCGTAGTCGCAGCCATCTTCTTGTTGTTATGTGTTTGTTCCTGTGAGTGCTTCACGCCGGGTAGAAGAAGGGGTTTATGCGCATGCGTCCTACTTCTTCTATTCTTCTGGTGTCTCTGATGGGACCGTCTTACAGCGCACATAGAGGTGTGGCATGTGTATTGCATCGTTTTCAGCAAGCGCTGCGTTGCCATATGTACCTGATATTTTACTGATCCGTTGCCCATGTGGACGCGATTTTTTTTTTAATAAAATCTTGTTGCCGTTGTCGTGTGGATGTAGCCTAAAACTCAATTCTAAGTCTAAGCACCGTTGTTAAACTGCTTAAATAAATTGTTAAAAATACACTTCCAAACTGAAACTGGACAGCTGAAGATTGGAAAGCATCACTTTGTCTTTTTCCAAATGTCAACTACCCAGCAGTGGGTTTCCCAAAAGCCTCTTAATGCAAAAGAGCATCTGAACTATGAGAGAGAGTGTTCATCGGGCTGCTTGCGCTACCATTTAACGATGATCTTTGTGCTGCGATGCTTTTGGGAAACTTGGGCCAGTTTTGGTGAACCTGTGTGCACTGTAGCCTCCTATTTCTGCTCTTGACTGATAAGTTTGGAACCCGATGTGGCAGTTGTAACCCATCCAACTCGAGGCTACTCAAGGTTTAACATGGTGTGCATTTTGGGATGCATTTCTGCTCACCATGGTTGTAAAGCGCAGCATACGAGTTAGAATCAGAATACTTTACTGTCCGTTAAACTTACATAAAATGGAAAAAATTGTCTTTGGCACTGGCATGGAAGACAAAAGAGACAAAATGCATCACACAAAACAATAGATAACAAAATACTGTAAAATAAGCAAATGGCATAGCCAGTTCCAGTTCAGTCTAAAAAGCAAATTTACAATGAATAAATAAATAAATGGGGAAAAAAGTAAGAGAGATAAAATTGAAAAGTGAGTGTGTGCTGAGTGGGAAGATCATGTGCGGTTTATCTGAGTAGTCCCTTATTGAGAATGGCCACAGCTGATGGGATGGAGGATTTTTGTAGCCCTTCTTCTTGGCCATTGGGACTACAGGGCTGCAGCCTGATGGCATGGCAACAGCTGAAACGCATGGTGGAGAGGATGGGTGGGATCCTGATAAATCTGGATTGCCTTTTTAGTTAACCCTTTGGGGTCTGAGGGTATTTTCTGGCACCCTAATGATTTTGGAATGCTCCGATTTTGCCGTCAATTTCAACAAATCTCAGCAGTAATTTCAAAGTCATATGACTTTTGTATTCAGCCCAAGTTCAGCTACAATAATATCTATGTAGTATGTATGTTATGATTGTACTTAAAAAAAAGCAGACGCTGTAAAAAGCAGTTTTTAGAACTGTGTTGGAATGTGTGAAAAACATGGCCTTGGGACTTCCAGGGTTGGCGAATATGGAGTAGACGTGAATTTCTCAAGCTCTCGTTGAAAGTAGATAAAATTCATCTCTAACCCCATCTAACTTTCTACATCAACAGTCAATGCTTTTGATTTAATTGTGTCATACTTTTTTTGCCACTGGAAAGTGCAAGAATGGCCGGTAAACCAGGGAAATACAGCAAAAAAGAGGAGCCAGCATCCAAGGCTAGCTTAACCATGGAGGCTATGACCACGCTTTTGGAACAACACAAAGAATCCCTATCTGCTGAATTTAAATCTGCTCTGGGAGCGATGGACTAAGCTAGATCAAATTCGTTCCTTGGTGGAAGGCCACGGTCAACGAATATCCTCACTCGAATTATTTTCCGACGATGCTAGTCAACGATTACAAGAATTGGAAGCTGTGTGCGCTAACCTGCATGATGCCAACTCTAAGCTAGCCGCAAAAGTATCCGACCTGGAGGGACGTAGCCGCCGCTCCAATTTACGTATCCTTGGCTTGCCCGAATCCATTGAAAGCGGCCGTCCGACTCAGTTTTTTGCAGAGTTTCTTGTTGAGGTCTTCGGAAAAGAACGACTGCCAAATCCTCCAGAAATCGATCGTGCGCACCATAGTCTTACGGCCAAGCCCAAGGCAAGTGAGGGACTGCGTCCAGTTCTGTTGTGCACGCACAGATACCAGATAAAATATCTCCTAGTTCGCGAAGCTTGCAAGAAAGGCAAGATAATCTACCAGGGTCACGGCATTCGTGTGGTAGAAGATTACAGCCCAGACGTGCTACGCCAAACGTGCTACATTTATTTGTTACGCGTGCCTGGAGAGTATAGGCTTTGCAACGAGGATTAAACTCTACACTTTATGTGCAGATTTCGCTAAATATCATTCCTAGATGTACACGTTTAATAACGTCACTCCCATAGCTATAACCAGCTTAAAAAACGACAACACAAATGACAGAAGTAGTTAAACCACTCTCCGTCTTCCTATGGTCTGAAAGCTCTCATGATTGACCTCACCATTTCAGGTTATTCCAGGAAAACGAACAGCACAGGGGCCTGGGACGTGATCTAAAGCGCACGTGTACATTCACAGACAGCAGCAGTGACCCTCATTCCTCATGAAATATAAATTCCTTTTACTTTCAGTCCAACGTGTTCCTTTTCATAATACAGAGGTGCACTAACTAGAACCCAATCTCATGTTCAGCAAACGTTTCAGGTAGCTGAGGATTTAGTTTTTGATTTTATTCCTAAAATTAAGCCAATATATTGTGGTGCTAGTAAAACAGGACACCCTGCTACACGAGCTTCAAATTCACAAGCTTCTGATCTCGGCACATACAACCCCGATTCCAAAAAAGTTGGGACAAAGTACAAATTGTAAATAAAAACGGAATGCAATAATTTACAAATCTCAAAAACTGATATTGTATTCACAATAGAACATAGACAACATATCAAATGTCGAAAGAGAGACATTTTGAAATTTCATGCCAAATATTGGCTCATTTGAAACTTCATGACAGCAACACATCTCAAAAAAGTTGGGACGGGGCAATAAGAGGCTGGAAAAGTTAAAGTTACAAAAAAAGGAACAGCTGGAGGACCAAACTGCAACTCATTAGGTCAATTGGCAATAGGTCATTAACATGACTGGGTATAAAAAGAGCATCTTGGAGTGGCAGCAGCTCTCAGAAGTAAAGACGGGAAGAGGATCACCAATCCCCCTAATTCTACGCCGACAAATAGTGGAGCAATATCAGAAAGGAGTTTGACAGTGTAAAATTGCAAAGAGTTTGAACACATCATCTACAGTGCATAATATCAAAAGATTCAGAGAATCTGGAAGAATCTCTGTGCGTAAGGATCAAGGCCGGAAAACCATACTGGGTGCCCGTGATCTTCGGGCCCTTAGACGGCACTGCATCACATACAGGCATGCTTCTGTATTGGAAATCACAAAATGGGCTCAGGAATATTTCCAGAGAACATTATCTGTGAACACAATTCACCGTGCCATCCGCCGTTGCCAGCTAAAACTCTATAGTTCAAAGAAGAAGCCGTATCTAAACATGATCCAGAAGCGCAGACGTCTTCTCTGGGCCAAGGCTCATTTAAAATGGACTGTGGCAAAGTGGAAAACTGTTCTGTGGTCAGATGAATCAAAATTTGAAGTTCTTTATGGAAATCAGGGACGCCGTGTCATTCGGACTAAAGAGGAGAAGGACGACCCGAGTTGTTATCAGCGCTCAGTTCAGAAGCCTGCATCTCTGATGGCATGGGGTTGCATTAGTGTGTGTGGCATGGGCAGCTTACACATCTGGAAAGACACCATCAATGCTGAAAGATACATCCAGGTTCTAGAGCAGCATATGCTCCCATCCAGACGACGCCTCTTTCATGGAAGACCTTGCATTTTCCAACATGCCAATGCCAAACCACATACTGCATCAATTACAGCATCATGGCTGCGTAGAAGAAGGGTCCGGGTACTGAACTGGCCAGCCTGCAGTCCAGAGCTTTCACCCATAGAAAACATTTGGCGCATCATAAAACGGAAGAGACGACAAAAAAGACCTAAGACAGTTGAGCAACTAGAATCCTACATTAGACAAGAATGGGTTAACATTCCTATCCCTAAACTTGAGCAACTTGTCTTCTCAGTCCCCAGACGTTTACAGACTGTTGGAAAGAGAAAAGGGGATGTCTCACAGTGGGAAACATGGCCTTGTCCCAACTTTGAGATGTGTTGTTGTCATGAAATTTAAAAAAAAAAAAAAAAAAAAAAAAAAAAAATCACCTAATTTTAATCTTTAAATGATACATTTTTCTCAGTTTAAACATTTGATATGTCAGCTATGTTCTATTCTGAATAAAATATGGAATTTTGAAACTTTCACATCATTGCATTCCGTTTTTATTTACAATTTGTACTTTGTCCCAACTTTTTTGGAATCGGGGTTGTATTACGAAAGACTAAGAGTGAAGTATATGAGCATGGTGAAAAATCAGGCAAGATATTGGCCAGCCAATTAAGGGGTATCAAGGCTAAACAAATGATTACAAGGATATGTAACAAAGAGGAGGCGACAACTGATCCTACTAAAATTAATGACGTTTAAAGAATTCTACTCAAACCTATACACCTCTGAGTCTCAGTCTGATACCAAAACAATGGATGATTTTCTAGGTCAAGTAGACTTCCCAAAAATATCAAAAGATGTAAAAAGCAGATTGGATGAACCTATAACAGATACTGAAATTACTGAGGCCAGATCATCTATGCAAAGTGGGAAATCCCCAGGCCCCAACGGCTTTCCAGCAGTGTTTTATAGGGCTTTCTCAGCAAAACTTGTTCCTCTTCTGTCCTCTGTCTTGGAAGAATCCTTCAAAACTGGTGGTCTCCCACCAACATTCAATCAAGCCTGCATAACTCTGATAGCTAAAAAGGGGAAAGATCCAGAAGATTCTGCCTCTTACAGGCCGATTTCACTACTAAATGCAGATGTTAAAATCTTAGCCAAGGTGCTAGCAAGATGTTTAGAAGACACCCTTCCGTCTGTAATAGACACTGATCAAACAGGTTTTGTGAAGAGCCGCCATTCTTTTTTCAATGTACGTCGTTTACTCAATATTCTGTATTCAACTGACAATAGTGTCCCTGAATGTGTGGTCAGCTTGGACGCTGAGAAGGCATTTGACAGGGTGGAGATATTTATTTACAGTTTTTGGAGAAATTTAGGCTACATCCACACGACGAGATTTTTTTTTAAATATCGCATCCACATGGGCAACGGATCAGTAAAATATCAGGTCCATATGGCAACGCAACGCTTGCTGAAAACGATGCAATACACATGCCACACCACTACGTGCGCTGTAAGACGGTCCCATCGGAGACACCAGAACAATAGAAGTAGACGCATGCACATAAACCCCTTCTTCTGTAGCATTAGCCACAAAGTTTTGATTATTAATCAGTAGCGTAAAACGAAAGATGCGGAAAGAGGAATGAATGGGGGTAGATGGAAGCCGGTACGCCAACATTCTGATATCCTCCAGAATTCTTTAATGGTCCGGAATAAATTGAATGCTACACGTTGATGGATTACTTTGTTCTTCTACACCCTTTTTGAGGAATGTATTGTCGGACTTAAACCAACATCTGAAGAGGTGAGATCGCTCCTTTTTTTTTCCCTATGTTTGCTGGCGGGATTGTTTTTGTTAAGCGCATGGGTGGTGCACGGTTTGGTACTGCTTCCGCAGTGTTTGGACTAAAGACTCTGCCCTAAGAGCTATTCTCTCTCTCTCTCTGCACCATTACACAATAAATATTCACAGTGAAAATATTTTGTAAGCGCGTTTCATGAACCAAGTTATAGGATTTGTTGACAACTCGCATCAAGTTCGTTACACTTCTACCCGGTGTGAAGCACCGACAGTCATGTGGTTGTGACGTCATCGTAAACAAATCCGTTCTACTCATCCAGACGACTTCGCAACGGCACCGTTGCCAGATTTTTTTCACTCTGGAACCCGTTCTCAAAAGATTTCATTTTGGGGCACCCAAAACGCCGGTGCTGTGTGGACACCAGGCCGAAACGATAAACAATTTTATCAGATTCACCTGAATCCATTGCCGTGTGGACAGGGCCTTAGATTTGGGTCAAACTTTATCTCCTGGATAAAGCTGCTATATACTTCACCAGCCTCTGCGGTAACAAACTATGTGTTCGACGCCATTTCAACTACAGCGGGGAACCCGCCAGGGGTGCCCTTTGAGCCCTTTACTTTTCGATCTGGCAATCGAACCACTAGCCATTGCCCTTCGGGGATGCAGTCGCCTGTCGGGGATTTGGAGGGGAGATGTAGAACAGAGTTTCCTTATATGCAGACAACCTCCTTCTTTACATTTCCCACCCAGAAACTTCACTTCCTGCTGCAATTTCACTGCTTGGCCAGTTTGGGGAGTTCTCTGGTTATAGAGAGTGTGCACGTGACGTCACGAGGTCATGTGATATTCATTATCCGCCATTTTGGATGGCAAGGCCACGCATAGAACTTAGACGAACCCGTTCTAATTATCAAGTGTTTGGGAGTAGATCTTTCGAGAATGGTTATATCTTGTTCAGCATTTGGTGTAATCTTCTAATTCAATACTCCTAGTACATCTGTTAAGTTGATTTTCGGATTGAATGATAGCTGCATACTTAGAAACTAGACAATCTCTAACGTTTAAAATGGCTATGCCTAGCCCTACTACCCTGACCTAGTCTATGACTATTGCCGCTTTTCCACTACAAACGCGGCTGAGCCGTGCCGTGCTGAGTCGAGCTGAGCGGGGCTGTTGGAGTTGCATTTCGACTACAACCGCGCTGAACCGTGCTGGCTGGAAGTGGGTGGACACATTGGGTGGAGTTAGCGAAAGTGGGTGGACGTCACGTGATGTCGTTAAGCAGCGCAAACAGTGACATCAGTGACAGTGGCGGAACAAGTCAGAGCCGGGCCGGGGGCGGGGCAAATGACCGGGCCCTTTATTAAAGCTTATCATAACATCATTTTAGGCTACAAAATGTCCGCAACTGCGGTGTTTACCAATTTCAACACTACTGGGTGCAACTATGTTATTTAGTACATCAAGTCCTTCAAACGAACATGTAACTCAGAAACAAAAAACATTAGGATACTGTACATGGCTCATAATAAAACATCAATAGCCTATACTGCGCACATTATTTGAAGGGCATACGAATGAGCGCTCAGAGGTTGCAACGGTGACAGGAAGAGTCAGAAATAAAAGGAGGGCGGTGCAAACCTCACTGAATGCACTGTGTTTACCAATTTCAGCACTACGGGGTGCAACTATGTTATTTTGTACATTAAGTCCTTCAAACGAACATGTAACTCAGAAACAAAAAAACATTAGGTGACATACTGTACATGGCTCCAGGGCTTTGAACCGGTTCAAGGAACGAAAACGAAAACCGGGAACTTTTTCTATTTCACATGGAACAGAAACGAAACCAGAAACTTTATCATTTTTTATGTTCCGGAACAGAAACGCTCATTAAAAATAATGGTAACCGGTTAATACCGGTTTTTATTTCGTTCCTCAAAGTTTCCGTAGCCTACAAATAAAAAAGCCATTCTTCTCCTGCGCAAGTTTCTATGACTCGCTGGGGTTCACTTCCTGTGTGACGGTCGCTGACTGAATGGAGAGAGCGGGAAGGTGGACTGCTATCACGTCTCCATTACTGAGTGTCTGAGCAAAGAAGAGCCTGAACGATGCAACCTCCCTATTGGCTGTTTGTAAAAATGTATCAGTTGTTGCCCTTCCCACGGGAATCATCGCGGGCTCGAGAGACGTGACCTGCCGAGTTAGTTCGTTGGTAGCAGAACAAAATGTCTGGACACAAATCGGGTTTTCAGAAAAGGAAAGAAAATAAACGCAGGGTCGAAAATACAAAAAAGGAGGCAAAAAAAGCAAAACGAGTTTTAAGGTAGGACAAATGGTTACTTTTCTGAGGCAGCCCGCCGTGGCTGCAGGCCTTCAGTTGTGTCATTGAATGGTTACTTTTCTGAGGCAGCCCGCTGTGGCTGCCTGCAGGCTTATTTATTATAGCCCATTTAGTTAAAATAGTTGATATAAAATGTTTATAGTTATAGTTATGTGATGGTTGTCCTGATTTAGACTGGTGTTTTTTTTGTTTTTTGGGGGGGGGTTTGCGCGATGTTGCACCCGGGTCCAGATTAGGGCAGAACCGGCCCTGGCTACATTTCAGGTGTAGTTTGTTTTATGTATGTATGTACTTGCATAGATGTGTACTTGGTCTTCCAATATGGCGCCTAACAAAATCTCGCGGCGCGGTGACGTCATGCGGTAGCCCTCTATAGGGCCTGACTAGCCTTTGGTAACACACTAAACGAATTATCTTTCATTTTTGGCACTTTTTCTGTTTGTGTAGATGGGAAGACATACTGAGAATCCAAATCGCCAACATTTGAAATAATAATTATTTTGAATTATTTCTTGTCTTATTTAATGAAGGTTGTAATAGAATTAGCCTACATTTGGCTTAAGCTGGATGAGACAGAGACATAATTTTATAGCCATTTGTTAAACAGCTGACAGGGAACGTAATTAACCGTTCCGGGAACGGAATTTTTTTGTTCTAACCGGTTCGGGAACGTCTATTTACTGGTGGAACCCAAAACCGGAAACGTTAAAATTCCGTTTCTGTTCGGAACGAACCAATAGGAAAAAAATTCTGGTTCAAAGCCCTGCATGGCTCATAATAAAACATCAATAGCCTACTGCGCGCATTATTTGAAGGGCATACGACGAGCCTTGCGCTCCGCGAACTCGTCCACGATGCTCTGTATGTCACTGATTCAGTGAGCTTTTAAGCGGTAGTCTCACGACCCGAATAGTAAACAATAAACATGGAGGACATGGAGTCGTTAGTGTTGCTGGTCTTGGTGCTGTGGCTTGTTGTCACCGACAACAGATACTGGCAAGAGTGTATAGATGAGGCGAGGCGCATAAGGCTTCAGAAATTCTCATAATTCGTAATTATTATTCTTCCGGGTTTGCGGTGTTTACAGATCCCAGCGCGCTCGCGGGGCGTGTGTGGGCATGTGAGGACACTCCTCCTCACCAATCAGTGCACAGGGGAGTGTCTGCTCACGCCCCCACCCTCACTCGGCACGGCTTGGCTCGCTTCAGCCCCACTCCAAAACGGTGCGAGTTTTAGGGGCTAAGCAGGGCTGAAGCGAGCTGAGTCGTGCTGGTTTTTGGTAGTCGAAACGCGAGCCGTGTCGGGCTGAAGTGAGCTGAAGCGAGCTGAAGTGAGCTGAAAAAGGGTAGTGGAAAAGGGCCAAATGTTTTATCTTTTTGGCTCATATATGCCTTTGAAAGGCCAAACCATAGCAGGGATGGCGAAAACTAAAAAAAAAAAAAATCTTGACCGACCACCGAGCCTCATTAGCCGGTTAAAGTCAGTTAACCTATGAGTTTAAACAGGGATGCAAATGGCGGATGCGCTTTTTTCACAGCTGAATCGCGCAGATCCGTTTTTTTTTTTTAGGGGGGGCGTTGGAGTGTCTGAATAATTTCAGAGTAAATTCTGTATTACAATTACTAAATAAGCAAATGCCTTACAGTCCATGAAAAATAGGAAGTATGAGAAGAAAACAGTAAATCAGAAAGCTGCCCACGTTTTCGCGGAAGCTGCACAAACGTGCACAGCTTTCTGATTTCCTGTTTTTCAGACAAAAACATACAGATTTACAACCCTGTCATTATCTGGAACTGAGTTTAAATTTCGAACATTAAGATAAAACGTCCTGCATAGTCTCTTTATGATAAATGTCTTAATGCCACTTACCCGTGAGGTTATCAAGTAGACATTCTTCTTCCGTACCTTCCAGAGGTATAGTTGAGATACCCATCCCACAACAAAATATTTATAAGCTTCCAGCTCTTGTAAGCTTTGAGGGCTTTGCCAGTCTAACACGATTCATGAGAAAATTGTAAATGTCGTGGTAGGCCAGATTGGGCAAATCGCCGGCACCGCAGCTCCGAATTTCCCTGAACAAGGATTGCGGCAAGTTGTACGGATCTGCAATCCTCAACCTGGAACACTTTTCCACGTAACGCTGCCTCACGTCACCTTCAAGATGCTGAACAAACTTAGACAAGTAATCGCACGATGTAGATGGGGTATTTTCCAAATTTTCTTGGGGATTATTCCCTGGATCCATTACGCTTGCGCAAGGTAAACGATCCTGATGCCGTCCAATATGCCGGAGTGGGCGGAGTACACACGTGCAGGTCACGTGACTGCACATCCTCTATAAACTAAACCTACAAGAGAGTGAATTTTTTTCCACTTAATGAAAACGCATCAAAACTAGATTATTCAAACATACCACTTAAACTTGAAAAAGATTGTTTGACATATCTTGGAGTCTCCATAACAAAGAAATATAAACACGTTTTTCAAGAAAACTTTGTCAGGTGCCTTAATCAGGTCAAGCAAGACATAACAAAATGGTCTCCCTTGTCCCCGTCCCTGATAGGACGCATTAACTCGGTGAAGATGAAGATACTCCCTAGATTTCTTTATCTTTTCCAACGTATCCCTGTTTTTAGCCCCAAATCTTTTTTTTTTTTTAACTCTTTAGACTCCCTGATCTCTTCTTATATATGGAGAAATAAACAGCCCCGACTTTGCAAGGCATACCTGCAAGTGCAGTGGAGGTATGGCACTTCCCAATTTTCGTTTTTATTATTGGGCTAGTAACAGAGCTCTGATGCTCTGGAAGCATTTTCATCTTCATCCTAACCCCCCAGCTTGGATTTCCATTGAAGCCAACACTACCAAACACACATCTCTTCCTGCACTGTTGGGGGCAGCGCTTCCTTTACTTCCAGGATGAGGTAGCAATAGAATCGTACACCATTCCTTGAGAGTGTGGGCCCAATTTAGGAGATGCTTTGGGCTACAGCTGCATTCACTGTTAAGTCCTATTGCCCTTAACCACCTCTTCACCCCATCCTTACAGGATTCAACTTTCTCAGAATGGCACAGAAAAGGTATAACATCTACCCTGCCCACACTAGGGACTTTGTACCGATACGAAACTACTTTTGTGCCGCAACACCTGTCCACACTAGCAACTATACCGGTACTGTAACGGTATAACTGTATCGGTACAAAACCCACAAATGTATGGGTTTCGTACCGGTACAGTATCGGTACTGTAGCGCTTCGAGTAGTGTGGACAGATGAAGCAGCCCCGTATCGATACAAATATAATGCGCAAAGTCACACACCTCAATCGATGTCTTCGCTGAATAAAATAGTGAAGACCGGAGATTCGTTTGTTTCTTTCTCAACTGCCTCGCGCATTTTATACGATTCGACTGAATAAATGACCACCAGAAATACAGACTGTACATTGACAACAAAAAGCACACACACACACGTTGTTTCATCCGCCATATTCTCGGAAGGAAGTTACTCGGTAACCACGGAAACATTTCGCGCATGCGCATTTCAACTACCGTGAAAGAAAACCGCAAACATTTCTCGCTAGTGTGGACAGATGCACTAAACTGTACCGGTATACTTTGTATCGATACAGTTATACCACTATCGTACCGGTATAAGTGTGAACACAGCAATCATTTAGGGACCTGTTTAGTGGAAATTGTTTTGTCTCATTTGAAGGATTATCAGAAGCATATAATTTGCCACCTACCCACTTTTTCAGGTATTTGCAGGTCAGACATTATATAAAAAATTTAATACCTTCTTTCCCCTATATGCCTGCTGAAAATCCCATTGATAGTTTTCTCTCCCTTCAACCACTCGCTAAAGGGTCAATATCAGTTATCTACAATCTTATAATCAGGGCTAAAGCGAACCTCACTAAATAAGATTAAGTTAGCCTGGGAGCAAGACCTAAATATATTACTTCCTGAAGATACATGGGAAAGAATTTTAAGCCAAGTGCACTCTTCTTTGTGTGCGCGCCACTCTCTTCTTCAATTTAAGGTTGTACATAGAGCCCATATATCCAAAACGAAGTTGTCCAAAACGTACCCAGAACTCAGCCCCAACTGTGATAAATGTGGTAACTCTGAAGCAACATTGATTCATATGTTCTGGTTTTGCCCTAGTCTTGAAAAATTTTGGAGAGACGTTTTTGAAACATTGTCTGATACATTACAACATACATTTCAACCTGATCCACTTATAGCACTATTTGGTGTAATTGAAGAAGAGGGGCTTCCTAAAGCTAAGCGTAAAGCATTAGCCTTTGCGTCCCTGCTAGCCAGGCGTGCAATACTTCTCATTTGGAAGGGCAATGTCCTACCCACACACTCCCAATGGCTCAAAAGATCTTATTGCTTGTCTATCACTGGAAAAAATTAGACATTCACTACATGGCTCAGAGAGAAAAAAAAAAATTCTACAAGATCTGGGGATCACTTTTAGATTACTTTCACAACCCTGAAATCCTGATTGAACCATAGCTTTTTGCCTCTGACCCCTTGAGTGGTAATTAATCCTTGCCACTTCTTCCTTTTATGTCAATAACTGGCCATTTTTCAACGTTTCTTTAATGTCTTGTCCTCAAAGTCCCTTTATATTATTATTATTATTACTACTATATTTCTTTTTACTATTTTATTCTTTATTTTATTTCTATTTATTTACTCTAAGCTGAGAAGGGGAGGATGATGGGTGGAGGGAGGGATGTGGTAGTACTGGGGGATGAGAAGGGAAATGGTGGGAAGGGGTGGGATCATGGGCTTAACTGTAATAATACTGTACTGCTTATTTCAATGTCTTGGCTATGATTGTGTTCATTTTTTTTCAAAAATAATAAGAATTTTGAGAGAAAAACATGACCTTGCATGTTGTGACGGACTGTTTTGATCACTTGAGGGGATTCTGTTCAGTCTTAGGAATGTATCAAGCACAAAAACTGAAATCTGCTCCACTGATTTGGACAATTAACTGGCCATCAAAAAAATGTATGTCCTATTGTTTTGGGATAAAGAGTTGGCAGTGGGAGGGGTATTCAGTGAGAAGAGTAAAAAATTCCATTCCATAAAATGAGAAGAGTGAAAACCCCTCAAACTGCCATCTCTTAATCCCATCAAGGTCAAGTGATCAAAACTGTTTGTCACACTGAATAAGGTCATGTTTTTTCACACAATCCAACAGTTCTAAAACTGCTTTTTATAACATCTTCATTTATCTGGTATTTGACTCTATTCAGTGCGTCTTGAAATTAACTCTTGTACTATTTTACTCAGTTCAGAGCCACAACCAACTCTGTTACACAATTCTGTAAATTTGCTCCCACTCCAAACTTTACTCTTTAAACTCAAAATAGAGCGAAATGAACTATTTTTGCGCAAAATACTTTTAACTCTGGAAAAATTGCTCAGTCATTTTTCCTGTGTATGCACTATAGCGCACGCATATCAACCGATCTGCGCATAATAAACAGAAGAAATATTTACACTCACTTGAACTGATCTTTGGCTGGATTGAGTCAAAGTAAAAAAAAAAAAAAAACCCGCAGATCATCATCATCAGTGTCGCAGTTCAAGATTGAACTGAATTGAATTGCTGTCCTGAAATCAGCCGAAGCGCATAAAATCCACGTGCCATCTTGCAACAAGTTTTAACTCTAAATAGCTTAAACTATGTGACAGATTTTATCCTGTTTACGTTGGGCGTTCCCACCACGAAAGAGAAACCGATCGAGTGAAAGTGATCATCATGCCGTATCATGTGAACAGTCCTTTATGAAGGCATAAGTGCACACTCAGCGCTCCGACTCTGGTGTGACTGAGTAAGGTGACAAGTTTTGTTTCATTTAATTTGGGTAATTTAAAAAACTAAATATTTGGCAGTGAGCACATAGGAAAGTGTAGAGTGTGTCAATATGTTTATCATGCCTGTACAATAAAAAAAACTCGAAGATCTTTATCTAAATACATGACCTACTCATTCTAAACCTGCCGAACTTCACCGGCGAAGCTCTCGACCCCAGAGGATTAACACCTGAGAATGTGAGTCCTGGAGATGAAGTTGTTCATGTCCAGTGATCTTGCTGGCCTGGTTGATTATTTGTGCCAGTTTGTTCTTTTGTTTCACCATCATGGTATGGAAACCTCTCAAATGTTATATGTAAGGACACTCTCAGTGATTTGTAGACCATGGACAGGGTGCGCTGGCTGGTGTTGAAACTCCTCAGTTTCCTGACAAGAGCAAGGCGCCGTCTTCCTTTTTTGTAGATATAACTGATATTGTCCTGACAGGCGAGTTGATTATCCATTATTGTTCCTCGGTATTCGAGTGAGTGACCTGCTCCACTTCCTTGCTCTTCATGCCGATTGGTGTAAAGGTGAGCGTGGAGCCTGTGCCACCTCCTCTCCTACTACCTCCCAGCCACAGCTGCTTAGTCTTAGTAACATCAAGATGCAAAAAGCTGCTGTTGAACCAGGAAGCAAGGGTATTAATTAATATATTGGCAGTAGGAGGTGCTGTTTGTATCCTGCAGGCAGGCGACTAGGACCAGATCATCTGCATATTGAATGAGGGAGAGGTCACTACTATTGTGCTGTACTTTCTTTGTGTATATGGAGAAAAGTAAGGGAGATAAGATGCATCCTTGAGGAACACCTGTATTCAGGACAAGTGCATCAGAGAGGATGTTGTTGACACGAACTCGCTGAGGTCAGTCTCTCAAGAATTCCCTGACCAGGAGGACCAGACTGCTGCTGACATTCAGGTCACACAAGCACTTCAGGAAGAGATGGGGCTGGACTGTGTTGAAGGCTGAGGAGAAATCCATAAAATAGGATACGGACAGGAGTGTTGATTTTGTCTTTGTCTAGATGACTGTGGAATCCTCAACACCTTGATAAGCAAACTGCATGGGGTCCAGTGATTCAGCTACTCGAGATGGTAGTTCATCACATACAAGATGCTCCATACATTTGCTAAGAAGAGGTGTGAGAGCAATGGATCTGAAATCATTATTGGATTTGGCATGAGGGGGTTTTGGTACAGGTATAATGGTTGCTGCCTTCCAGGCCTGGGGGTAAAACTTTGAATTCAGGAATAGCTGGAACACTTGGGTGACAATAGGTCCCAGTTGGGTCACACATTCCTTTAAAACTCTCCCCTTGAGTCCACCTGGGCCAGAGGCCTTGTGAGGGTTAACCCTTTCCTCCTGGATAATCATTGGGCATGAGATCAGTCCAGTGCAGACAGCGTCACGCTCATCCCTGAAGTCCCTACTGCCAAATCAGGAATAGAATGAGTTCAGGTTGTTTGAAAGATTGAGGAGGTCCTTACACAAAGCAGCTGGTCTCTGCTGCCTGCCCATCATTTTATTCAGTCCCCTCCAGCATGGTGGTGTAAGTGGTTAGCACTGTCACCTCACAGCAAGAAGGTTCTGGGTTCGAGCCCAGTGGCCGACGGGGGCCTTTCTGTGTGGAGTTTGCCTGTTCTCCCCGTGTCTGTGCGGGTTTCCTCTGGGTGCTCCAGTTCCCCCCCCCCACACACACAGTCCAAAGATATGCAGGTTAGGTTAACATGGGATGGCCTTGGACTGAAGTGCCCAAGAGTGGCAGCGCGCACACATGCAGTGACTTTGCTCTCCTATGATGAACTAAATTTTTGTTGTACATTGACAAAGGTATTCTTCTTCTTCCATGCATCTCACATTACCAGCCCTCAGTTTCTTCTCAACCTTGTCCTTATAATCTGTCCAAGCTTTTTTTGATCAAGCGTCTTATTTCCTTATTCAGCGCTTTCATTTTTTGCAAATCACCCTGAAGAAAGTAGTTTTTCTTCAGGTTTAGATGTTTTAGGTAGAATTAATTACGGAGAGGAGGAGGAAATTAATAGAACACGTGCTGAGAATGCCACCAGAACGACTACCCAAGACAGTGATTAGCTGGCAAGCAGAGGGGAAAAGAGGCCGACCCAAGATGACATGGAGGTAAATGTACAGAAAAGATCTGGAGACTGTGTGCACTGATGCAATGCGAGCTGAGACTGTAGCACAAGACTGGAAGAAGTGGAGTCTACTTGTTGCCCTATGTGCAGAACAGCACGGGAAGAACCGAGTCTAAGACTACGTTCAGACTGCACCCTGAAACGACCCATATCCGATTTTTTTGCCCATATGCGACCTGTATCCGATTTGTTATTGACAATCTGAATGACACAGATCCGATTTTTTCACATGCGACCCAGGCCGCTTGGATGTGTGGTCCTAATTCCAATGCATATCCGTTTTCACATGCGACTGCAGTCTGACCGGACAGGTTGCATTCATGCGACCTACACGTCATCAACAAGAGACAAACGTCACTATTCTGTGTTGGCTAATCCCGCCTCTTTGGTGGAAAACAACAACATTTGTACAGTTTTCAGAATTTAAATAGACTTTTATAGAATTGATCAAGCTAATGGTGGATTTGGTAGGGACCTGGATGTTAAGTCATCCTGTATTACGAGATTATAAGATTGTTCTGGAAATTTCCAGTAATTTGACACCTTCGGTCTCATTACTCTGCTGCCCACATTAATCAGATTATTGTGTGAGTTCCGCTGCCGCCACAAAAACCACATCGCCAGGTCTCGCCTCATTTCCATGCTTTACTTGCAAACTTGGAGTGCGCTTTTTTTTGTGTTTACGTATTACGTAGATGTGCTTATTACGTGTCAATTTGCGCATGCGGGACACTTTTGGGTCGTTTTCCGTTCATACTGGAGATCGCATACAAGTCTCATATAATTGGTAATGTGAACGGCCTAACAAAAAAATTGGATTTCACAACAAATCGGATATGGGTCGTTTCAGGTTGCAGTCTGAACGTAGTGCAAGTAAGATGATGTTTGAGCTCCTTATTAACCCATGGTTTATTATTTGGCTCAATTTTAATTTCTTTTGATTCAATTACAGAATCTACACAAAAAGTTGACGCAACTAGTAACAGTGTCATTTAATAGTTCATAATTATTTAGGCAATCCTGGTTCCCGGTAAATACAGTAAATCCCACTCGGTAGACTCAAAGCAGCCCCTCAGCTTACCCACAGAGCTGTGTGTCCAGGCTTGACAGTGGACCTTCTTTAATGTCTGACGGTACCTCGGTAAAGCCTCGGTCACAACCAGCCGTACGTGCTCCTACGGCCGGTCTATGTGCAAAAAACGCAAGAAACGCACGGAGGGCGTGCGTGTGACGTGCTGATTTTCGAGCCATAGACTGGCCGCAGAGGTTCTTGGTCATGTCAAACAAACTCTACGGACGCTTACGTTTTTTTCAGGTTGCAAGACAAACTTGCACCCAATGTGCGTCTTTCTCCATGAACAAAAAAAAAAAAGCAGCGATTTGGGAAACACCAAAAATCGCACGGTCAAAAAAATCGTACGTCCGGTTGTGACCTAGGCTTAAAGGAACAGTCCACCGTACTTCCATAATGAAATATGCTCTTATCTGAATCGAGACGAGCTGCTCCGTACCTCTCCGAGCTTTGCGCGACCTCCCAGTCAGTCAGACGCAGTCAGACGCGCTGTCACTCCTGTTAGCAATGTAGCTAGGCTCAGCATGACCAATGGTATTTTTTGGGGCTGTAGTTAGATGCGACCAAACTCTTCCACGTTTTTCCTGTTTACATAGGTTAATATGACCAGTGATATGAAACAAGTTCAGTTACACAAATTGAAACGTAGCGATTTTCTATGCTATGGAAAGTCCGCACTATAATGACAGGCGTACTAACACCTTCTGCGCGCTTCGGCAACGCATTGATATCTGAGCTCCGTATCAATGCGCTGCCGAAGCGCGCAGAAGGTGTTAGTACGCCTGTCATTATAGTGCGGACTTTCCATAGCATAGAAAATCGCTACGTTTCAATTTGTGTAACTGAACTTGTTTCATATCACTGGTCATATAAACCTATGTAAACAGGAAAAACGTGGAAGAGTTTGGTCGCATCTAACTACAGCCCCAAAAAATACCATTGGCCATGCTGAGCCTAGCTACATTGCTAACAGGAGTGACAGCGCGTCTGACTGCGTCTGACTGACTGGGAGGTCGCGCAAAGCTCGGAGAGGTACGGAGCAGCTCGTCTCAATTCAGATAAGAGCATATTTCATTATGGAAGTACGGTGGACTGTTCCTTTAAGAAGCGAGTTTGATCCGACTGTCCCAGAGGCCAAAGCACACATCTAAAGTTTTATCTAATCTTGTCAGGCATTGTCATGCACTGTTCCAGGTTTGGCAAGAGTAGAGAAACATCTGTTAAAATCTCCAAGAAGGAAGACGGGGTTGTCAGCAGAATGATGCAGCACCTTGTTATAACTCACGGCTATGCGCTCTGCTGCAAGTGTGTAATCCGGCCCAGGCACGTACACCAGAATTGTTCTCTGTTCAAACTCATGAGGCAGATAATGCGGTCTAAATGAGACAGTCCATAGCGAGTGGTGCATTCGGTGTTGCGTACCGTAATGTTTGTTGCCCAGCTGGAGTTTACAAGCATACACAGACCACCTCTGATCCTTTTCACTGTCCGTGCTGTGTCCCAGTCATAGCGAAGGTACCACAGGATTAGTCAGGTCAGCTGGTCATTTCCCTCTGACCTCTCACACACACACGCACGCGCGCACCCACCTGCTGTTCAATGGATTTTTTTTTTTTAAACCATTCTGTGTAAACTGCAGACTGCTGTTTGAAAATTCCAAGAGCTCAGCAGTTTCTGAAACACTCAATACAGCCTGTCAGGCACCAACAACCACGCTATACAGTCACTGAGATTAAATTTCCCCCATTCTGATATTTGACATCAACATTAAAAGCTCTTGACCTGTATCTGCATGATTTTGTGCGCTGCTGCCACATGATTGGCTGGTTAGATAATTCAGGGTATCTGCACATTTCTGATAACCAAAAATAATACTTTTTAAGGCCATTTTAAGACCTGTGAGAATAAAAAATAAGACCACTACCGCGGGGAAAAAATATTTTTAAAAATCAGACTCTAGGCTATTATGGTCAAAGCATATTTATATTTTAATCAGTGCATCTCCAGTTTACGAACAGAATCTTGTCTTTCCCGCAAGTAAACAATTTTGCATATTCAGAATCAGGGAACATTTCCCTGAAGACGGTGCCCACGTCTTCGTTCGAATTGTAGGAGTGGTGTCGGTCAATCGTTTGCAGAACCCACAGTATTTCAGCCTTAAGTGTAGCGGTTGAGGCGAAAGCACCGAAGGCACTTGTGCTGGGAGAAGTAGGCACTGAAGGGAAAGTGGGCTTTGTGCTAACGTTTGCAACCGGTGCTGCAAACACCTGCATGGGAACTGTTGTTACCTGACTGGCGGCAAAGCATTTATGCTTTTCCCCTTTCATGTGAGCGTCAAGGGCAGTAGAGCCCATTGCTCCCAACTTTGTCTTTCTTGCAGAGTTTACACCGAGCTTCATTTTCGGATGTTGCTTTTGACAACCAACCGCTATATTTCTGGTCCTCAAGCCACTTGTCCTTAAACTTACACTTCCCCATCCTACATATCTGCCACGCTAAAGAAACCACTTCTTCGTCTTTTCCCACAACACTATAAGGAAAACACTGCCCCCTAAGTGTTGTGTGACGCCTGTACTTTTAGGTACAGAGCGGTCTTTTTGCCATCTTCTTGTTACACATTGACGTGCACTGTTTGAACAACGTTAGCACTGAAAAAAAAAAAAATGTACAAACATACATTTTTGTGCCCCGATGAAATTTAATGCCACCCATATGAAAATTAATGCCACACTTCGAAATATTAGCAAAATATAAGGCTATTTAAGGCCTTAAACGCCATATACTGTATATCAGACTTTTTCAAACTTTTTAAGGATCCGCGGACACCCTGTAATTACAGGTGTACGGGTAGAAAACTAAGTAACACAAAGTCAAAACTACAACTGTTGCACTCAGTCAAAATCTTCACAATTCATCCTTCGCAAAAAAGGAGTGTGAAGAACTTCGAGCTTAGTGTACAAATCCTGTTGACTTAAAAAAAAAGTATAAAAAGCATGTATAAAAAAAGTAGAAATCTTATCAAATTCAACAGCTTAAGCCATTAAGATTAAAGTGAACAGATTTTGCTTCTTTTTCCAGTACATGGAAACATTAACATACTTATTACAAATGATACAGAGGACAAATCTCATCTCATCTCATTATCTCTAGCCGCTTTATCCTGTTCTACAGGGTCGCAGGCAAGCTGGAGCCTATCCCAGCTGACTACGGGTGAGAGGTGGGGTACACCTTGGACAAGTCGCCAGGTCATCACAGGGCTGACACAGACACAGACAACCATTCACACCTATGGTCAATTTAGAGTCACCAGTTAACCTAACCTGCATGTCTTTGGACTGTGGGGGAAACCGGAGCACCCGGAGGAAACCCACGCGGACACAGGGAGAACATGCAAACTCCGCACAGAAAGGCCCTCGCCGGCCACAGGGCTCGAACCCGGACCTTCTTGCTGTGCGGCGACAGCGCTAACCACTACACCACCGTGACGCCTCCCAGAGGACAAATTAGGTTTAAAAAAAAAAAAAGTAGCAGAAAAAAAAAAAAAGTGCTCATGAAATGGATTAGGAGGCGTGATTTTTGTACGTTGATGCATTTCCTTTTGAAACAGGACATCATGTGATGAGTGAAGTCATACATGTTTGAATGAAAACCAAGATTTTGGAGGTAGAATGTGAAAACACACTTTTGCGAGTGCAGATGAGGCATCAAAATTTTTCACCTTGATAAATTAAAATTTAAATAAGAATATTGACAATGTAGTTTAATGTATACTGGCTGATTTCTGCCGACAATGCCAAGAAAAAACATGCATTGATTTCATGGGCTCTTAAAGATTACCATAAGGTCTAAATTGTACCCATTTACTTGATTTGTTCATTATACCATTTTGTGTGCAATCATGTACTTTTGTAGTTTCTGCAATCAGTAAAAAATGAAATAATTTCTATTGCATTTAACCCCCTGGGGTCTGAGGGTATTTTCTGGCACTCTAATGATTTTGGTATGCTCCGATTTTGTCGTCAATTTCAACAAACCCTAGCAGTATTTTCAAAGTCATAAATTTTTGTATTCAGCAAAGGTTCAGCTACAATAATATCCATGTAGTATGTTATGATTGTACTTAAAAAAAAAAGTTGTAAAAAGCAGTTTTAGAACTGTGCTGGAATGTGTGAAAAAACATGACCTTACCCATTGTGATGGGTTTTGATCACTTGAGGTGATTCTGTTCAGTCTTAGGAATGCATCAAGCACAAAAACTTAATTCTGCTCCACTGATTTGGACAATTAACTGGCCACCAAAAAATTTATGTCCTATTGTTTTAGGATAAAGGGTTGGCAGTGGGAGAAGTATTCAATGAGAAGAGTAAAAAATTCCATTCCATTCAATGAGAAGAGTGAAAACCCCTCCCACTGCCATCTCTTATTCCCATCAGGTCAAGTTATCAAAAGGTTCGTCACCATGGGTAAGGTAATGCTTTTTCACACATTCCAACAGTTCTAAAACTGTTTTTTTACAACATCTTCATTTATCTGGTATTTGACTATTCAGTGTGTCTTGAAATTAACTCTTGCACTATTTTACTCGGCGGCAGGGTGGTGTAGTGGTTAGCGCTGTCGCCTCATAGCAAGAAGGTCCGGGTTCGAGCCCCGTGGCCGGCGAGGGCCTTTCTGTTCGGAGTTTGCATGTTCTCCCCGTGTCCGCGTGGGTTTCCTCCGGGTGCTCCGGTTTCCCCCACAGTCCAAAGACATGCAGGTTAGGTTAACTGGTGACTCTAAATTGACCGTAGGTGTGAATGAGAGTGTGAATGGTTGTCTGTGTCTATGTGTCAGCCCTGTGATGACCTGGCGACTTGTCCAGGGTGTACCCCGCCTTTCGCCCGTAGTCAGCTGGGATAGGCTCCAGCTTGCCTGCGACCCTGTAGAACAGGATAAAGCGGCTACAGATAATGAGATGAGATGCTTGTGTGATAAAAACTTAAAGATGTATCCAAATACATGACCTACTCATTCTAAACCTGCCGAGCTTTGCCGGCAAAGCGCTCAACCCCAGAGAGTTAGCTGGTTGTCTTTTAGGAAAAAAAATTTAAAATGTTAAAAAGAAAGAAAAGGTAGTGGGTGTGTGACTACAGCAGTACCTTCTCCTGCTGGGCAGCAATAACTGTGGGCTTCATGCTCTCTACTTTAACTGGGTCTGGAGCTGGAGTGATGTCTGTGTTTACCTGTGAATCGGTATCGTTAGACTGACTCTATACAGACACACACACACAGACAGATACAAGTGTGTGTTAGCCAATCTAGCCGTTCAAACTCGACGAGAAAATGAGCAAATCAGGTGCGAGAGTGATTTGCAGCCTTACCCTGTGGTACTCTTCTTTGGCTTTGCTCAGCAGCTCCAAGATATCCATGGGTCTCGTCTCAACACAACCATTTGTTCGGCCTCGGTCTGGAGAAGCCTGCTGAGCCCTCAATGTCTCCTGCTTCACGATTCTAAAATACACACCGACACACAGAGCAAAATCTGAAAGTGAAACTGCACGACACTACTGAGATTTTGTTTTTGGAATCAATTGCACATTTTGCCCATTAGATGGCAGCGGTGGACTGATGAACAGTTTCATTCGCTAAGATACAGACAAATGCCGGGCTATAATAGAAATGCCAGGATTAAAAATAAACAAAAAATTATTATGACTATCAAAGAATGTGATAATATAAAATTACCATCAGACAACAGTATGCACTTAAAATTAGCACTTATCCTCAGTGAGGTTTCAAAACTAACTCTCTCTGTGTTTATCTGATTGCAGAATAAGCACCTCCTTCGACCCAGATGGTCCATCTGAGTTAACCTGGTCACTATGGTAACAAGCACCCATGGCAACAAGTTCAGCTTGTTGCTAGGCTCCCATGAGGGTTCCTCAGTGTGCGGTCGGCAACTGCTCTTACGCAGCACCCAGCAGACTGCAGTGCACGTTGTGCTCGATCAATTGAAAGTTTTACTCTTATGCAAGCCATTAAAAAAAAATTTAAATAAAAATTGCAGCTCATGAATCTTTGACACTTACTGGACCATCAGCTGGGCTATGCGCTGACAGTCGGCCTTGTCGTAGAACCAGATACTATAGATTCCCACTGGGGGGGAAAAAAAAGATATAGATTCAATTACATGTGTGTCTATATAGCATCTACATCATCTCACGTCCCTTCATTTGTATTACGTTAACTTAACTGCAGTGTGTATGTGAGAGTATGCATCCTGAAGCTTTGTCTTACACTCCGATAACCCCTCCAAAAGTAACCCCTTCCTATTTCCGCTCTGATAGTCAGATAAGAAAGGAATTCCGTTCTGCCTTCTTTCACGCCGGCATATTCACCTTACACGTGCTGCACACAATCTTAACACGCTCTCTGTGGAAGCCTTGGGGACTTTGTCTCGTTCTCTCAGCCCCTACTCCTCCGTCTTCGGTCTCCCTCCAGAGCTTTCTCTACAGCTACACACAAATCAGGAGAGACACAGCTAAATGTTGTGCCACTCTCCAGACCTTTGTTCAACACCTTTTTTTAAATAAGCCTGTAATTCCTGATTTAGATCCGAGCTTGATCAGAGTGTGCTGAGCGACAGATTAGATCAAGAGCGAAGCTGATGAAACGAGACATCGCGAGGAACTTTCGAACGTTTTGAAGGACATGGTGCACTGGAGGAAGAATGGAGCTCGCCAGAGGTGACAACCGTGAGAGGATGCTTCTGCTTGGTTTGGCCTCGAACCCCAATCACGAACTTCATGACATCCGGCGCAAGGGGAAGATCGTCTTTCAGAAGACGCTTGGACGATGTTTAAACGGTACTAACAGAGGTAAGGCTTTTGGGCATCACTTCTTAAATCGACAGAATTATCTTCAAAATGTGAGAAACAACCGTCATAAACCCATACTTAACCCGAGAAATGAATCATTAGTACTTTTTCAACATTCGGTGCTAAAAACAAGACTCTGCGTAATTTAAAGTGGCAGGTTTATTTGTTACAACATGTGCCTGGAGAGTATAGGCTTTGCAGCGAGGATTAAACTCTACACTTTGTGTGCAGATTTCGCTAAATATCATTCCTAGATAATACACGCTTAATAACGTCACTCCCATAGCTATAACCAGCTTAAAAAGCGACAACACAAATGACAGAAGTAGTTAAACCACTCTCCGTCTTCCTATGGTCTGGAAGCTCTCATGATTGACCTCACCATTTCAGGTTATTCCAGGAAAACGAACAGCACAGGGGCCTGGGACGTGATCTAGAGCGCGCATGTACATTCACAGACAGCAGCAGTGACCCTCATTCCTCATGAAGAATAAATTCCTTTTACTTTCAGTCAAACGTGTTCCTTTTCATAATACAGAGGTGCACTAACTAGAACCCAATCTCATGTTCAGCAAACGTTTCAGGTAGCTGAGGATTTAGTTTTTGATTTTATTCCTAAAATTAAGCCAATATATTGTGGTGCTAGTAAAACAGGACACCCTGCTACACGAGCTTCAAATTCACAAGCTTCTGATCTCGGCACATACAACCCCGATTCCAAAAAAGTTGGGACAAAGTACAAATTGTAAATAAAAACGGAATGCAATAATTTACAAATCTCAAAAACTGATATTGTATTCACAATAGAACATAGACAACATATCAAATGTCGAAAGTGAGACATTTTGAAATTTCATGACAGCAGCACATCTCAAAAAAGTTGGGACAGGGGCAATAAGAAGCTGGAAAAGTTAAAGGTAGAAAAAAGGAACAGCTGGAGGACCAAACTGCAACTCATTAGGTCAATTGGCAATAGGTCATTAACATGACTGGGTATAAAAAGAGCATCTTGGAGTGGCAGCGGCTCTCAGAAGTAAAGATGGGAAGAGGATCACCAATCCCCCTAATTCTGCGCCGACAAATAGTGGAGCAATATCAGAAAGGAGTTCGACAGTGTAAAATTGCAAAGAGTTTGAACATATCATCATCATCTACAGTGCATAATATCATCAAAAGATTCAGAGAATCTGGAAGAATCTGTGCGTAAGGGTCAAGGCCGGAAAACCATACTGGGTGCCCATGATCCTCGGGCCCTTAGACGGCACTGCATCACATACAGGCATGCTTCTGTATTGGAAATCACAAAATGGGCTCAGGAATATTTCCAGAGAACATTATCTGTGAACACAATTCACCGTGCCATCCGCCGCTGCCAGCTAAAACTCTATAGTTCAAAGAAGAAGCCGTATCTAAACATGATCCAGAAGCGCAGACGTCTTCTCTGGGCCAAGGCTCATTTAAAATGGACTGTGGCAAAGTGGAAAACTGTTCTGTGGTCAGACGAATCAAAATTTGAAGTTCTTTATGGAAAATCAGGGACGCCGTGTCATTCGGACTAAAGAGGAGAAGGACGACCCGAGTTGTTATCAGCGCTCAGTTCAGAAGCCTGCATCTCTGATGGTATGGGGTTGCATTAGTGCGTGTGGCATGGGCAGCTTACACATCTGGAAAGACACCAATGCTGAAAGATACATCCAGGTTCTAGAGCAACATATGCTCCCATCCAGACGACGTCTCTTTCAGGGAAGACCTTGCATTTTCCAACATGACAATGCCAAACCACATACTGCATCAATTACAGCATCATGGCTGCGTAGAAGGTGGTTCCGGGTACTGAACTGGCCAGCCTGCAGTCCAGATCTTTCACCCATAGAAAACATTTGGCGCATCATAAAACGGAAGATACGACAAAAAAGACCTAAGACAGTTGAGCAACTAGAATCCTACATTAGACAAGAATGGGTTAACATTCCTATCCCTAAACTTGAGCAACTTGTCTCCTCAGTCCCCAGACGTTTACAGACTGTTGTAAAGAGAAAAGGGGATGTCTCACAGTGGGAAACATGGCCTTGTCCCAACTTTTTTGAGATGTGTTGTTGTCATGAAATTTAAAATCACCTAATTTTTCTCTTTAAATGATACATTTTCTCAGTTTAAACATTTGATATGTCATCTATGTTCTATTCTGAATAAAATATGGAATTTTGAAACTTCCACATCATTGCATTCCGTTTTTATTTACAATTTGTACTTTGTCCCAACTTTTTTGGACTCGGGGTTGTATAATCTACAAAAAAAAAAACAAAAAAAAAACCAAAAACATACAAACGGTTCTCTACTCTCCAAGCTGATCAACGCCAAATCTATTCTTTTAACCTCCTGGACTGAGATGTGATAAAAAAAATATTTCAACACAGTGATCAAATCACAGCTTTTGGAGGAGAAAACAGAACTATGAGAAAAGAATGATTATTTGAGGAGAAAGCCATGGCCTAATGTTTAGAGAAGCAGCTTTGGGACCAAAAGGTTGCCAGTTCAATTCCCTGGACCAGCAGGAATAGCTGAAGTGCCCTTGAGCAAGGCATCTAACCCCCAACTGCTCACGGTATGTTGCTTCAGATAAGAGCGTCTGCTAAATACCATTAATGTCATGTAATATAATGAAACTGAACCCCTCAGTTGCGTGAAGTTGATATTTAGGAAAAATTTAGAGAGATTTCTGATCATCTGACAATCTTGGAAATTTTAAAATGGTTCCTTCCTTTGATGAAAATCAATTAAAAAAAAAAAATCATGAGTCAGGATTCCTTCTAAGAAGCTGAAACTGCATCCAAAAGGCTCCCCCCCCCCAGTGTAAAGGGTTCACCCGTATTTGGTAGGGAATTTAAAAGTCTCAGCGCAGATGATAAATCTATTTTTGTAAAAGATAATGTTTCTATTGTGTTGCATGTTATTGCACTGCTCTCTCTGGCACACGATATGAATCATTACCGGTCTACACGCTGTAAATATCATGTCTTCATATTACAAGGCGGTCATCATCCATTAGTCACGTTTATGAGGAAAACAACAAAAGCAAATTGAATTTAATATCGATTTCCTAAAAGCTCTTTGCAGTAGATGGGCTCATACCCTTGCTGTTTAGACGCGAGATGGAACTCTAACTCAAGAAAAGGGGTTCCCCCCCCCTTTATTTCACATAATATTGACTGACAAGGTCATATTTTCTATTTAAAAACTACTTGGATTCAAATGTTCAAAACTGATTTTTTTTTTTAAAGATATTTTTTTGGGCTTTTTGCACCTCTATTGGATAGGACAGTGTAGAGACAGGAAACGAGCGGGAGAGAGAGAGACGGGAAGGGATCGGGAAATGACCTCGGGCCAGAATCGAACCCGGGTCGCCCGCATTCATGGTATGGCGCCTTAACCACCTGAGCCACGACGCCCCCAAAACTGATTTTTAAAATAATTCAAAATTAAGCGCCCCCCCGTATTACAATGGATAAATGATGCTGCAGTCATGGACTCAACTTCTTATAAGTGACGGCTCAACTCACAGATCAGCCAAAAACATTAAAACCACCTGCCTAATATTGTGTAGGTCGCCCTTGTGCCTCCAAAACAGGTCTGGCCCATCAAGCCATAGACTCCACAAGACCTCTGAAGGTATGCTGTGGTATCTGACACCAAGACTTGAGCAGTAGATCCTTTAAGTCCTATCAGTTGCGAGGTAGGGCCTTCATGGATCTGTCTTGTTCGTCCAGCACATTTCTCAGATGATCAATCAGACGGAAATTTGGAGAATCTGGAGGCTGAAGGCCAATTTATGCTGACAACGCAGTCCTCGCAGATGGCGTCTGCATAGCCCCCCCCCCTTCGCAGACGCTCTGCGCGCACCTCCCAAAAATTGTGACCACCGCAGAAGCCTCGCAGACAAGAGGGCTCTGATTGGTCCACTCTACATCCGCTGTACATGCACTTCCGCTTCCCTACTTTCCCGGTTTGTTTTGTTTTCACGACCGGCATTTTTAAAAACACGAGCGAAGATGGAGCAGCACGAAGAGCGGTTGATCGAGGAAGTACATACATCTATACGACTCCAGTTCTAGTCATTATAAGTAACCGGAGGATAAACACTCCACTAACCACACCCACCAACTACTCCTAGCGATTTCGCGGCCCCTTGCGTTGTGGCGGTGAATAACATCGCGCACGCCTATTACTCCCCGCTCAACGATAAATCACAACTGTCTGCGAAAAGCTATCTGCGAAAGCCTTGTCGCAAGAGCATGCAGAGGCCCTGAGTCAACATGAACTTTTTATCATGTTCCTCAAACCACTTCTGAACACTTTTGCAGTGTTCTGCAGGGTGCATTATTCTGCTGAACGAGGCCACTGCCATTAGGGAATATCGTTGCCATGAAGGTGTACTTGGTCTACAATGTTCAGGTAGGTGGTACGTGTCAAAGTAACATCCACAAGAAGCAGCAGCAGCCGCCAAGAAGCCTTTGTCACACGTACACTCAAGCACACAGTGAAATTCTTCCTCTGCATTTAACCCATCTGAAGCAGTGAACACACATAGCTATGCTACAGTGCCCAGGGAACAGTTGTGGGTTAGAAGCCCTTGCTCAAGGGCACTTCAGCCCAACCTCAGGCAATGGCTGCCCCATGTTTACCTAACTGCATGTCTTTGGACTGTGGGGGAAACCCACACAGACTCCACCCAGACAGATCCCAGTCAGCCACTGGGCTTGAACCCAGAACCTTCTTGCTGTGAGGCGACAGTGCTAACCACTACATGAATGTCAGGACCCAAGGATTCCCAGCAGAACATCTTCCCATAGGGCATCTTGGTGTCCATCTCTTCCCCAGGTAAGCGATGCACACGGCACCTTTCTCCCGTATCTGCACTAACCAGGCCCTTAAAGCGCATTGGGCGACACCAATCTCCATGTCTCTATAGCTAGGCTTACAGGCTAGTCCTCTGGTAACTGCAAGTGTTTGACATCCTACTCACATCTGTATTGCAGCGCGCCTCGCCAGATGGTCATCGGTACCATTTTTATGATGGTCTTTGGTAGGACCTGACCACAAGTACAACTCGTGGTCTCTCGGTTGAGAGGCGGAAATGCTAATGACTAGGCCAACTCGCGGCACGTTGCCATCATAGCCAGGATTAATTTTTTCAGCAATTTTGCTACAGTAGCTCTTCTCAGGAGTTGGACCAGACAGGCTGGCCTTCACTCCCCATGCGCATCAATGACCCTGTCGCCGGTTCACCGGTTGTCCTTCCTTGGGCCACTTTTGGTAGATACCACTGCATACCAGGAACACCTCACAAGATGTGCCATTTTGGAGATGCTCAGACCCAGTCATCTCGCCATCACAATTTCAAAATCAAAGTCCTTCTCATGCCATGTGGCAGCGCCGATCTCCGTTTCTGTAGCCCTCGGCCTCTCGCCTATTACATAGCTAGGGTTACAGTGGGGGGCTGGTCCTGCGGTAACCACAAGAGTTTGATTCCCCACTCACATTTGTATTGCACTGTGCCTTGCCAGACAGCAGTAGGTACCATTTTTATGATGGTCTTTGGTATGACCCGACCGTGAGTAGAACTCGCGATCTTCCGATCGAGAGGCGGACAGGCTAACCACTAGGCCAGCTCGCAGTCTCACTCATCGCAATTTGGCCCTCATTAAAGTCACTCAGATCCTTACGTTTGCCCATTTTTTCTGCTTCCAACACATCAATTTCAAGAACTGACTGTTCTCTGGCTGCCTAATATATCCCACCCCTTGACAGGTGCCACTGGAACAACATAATCGGTGTTATTCACGTCACCCATCAGTGGTTTCAATGTGATGGCTGATCGGTATACATCGTCACTGTATTCTGTTGAAAGCAAATCTGCCTAGTTATACTGCTGTTATATGGAAATTTGACAGCACATGCCAAAGTAGGCAGGCTCTAAAACTCCACGTGGACATTTTAAAGGGCATATCACGGGTAAATTCAGGAGCAAGATCAATGTAATTCTCCTATTTTATATTAAACTTTGGTCAACTATCTGTAACATTCTGCATTCTCTGCAATTTTTTTTTTTACCTTGCGCAATACCAGAAAAATTCAGTTGAAATCAAGCCATTTGAGGCGAATTGGTCCGCCTCTGAAAAAACTTGGCATTTGGATTTCCCGGGAAACATTGATTTTCGTGATGTCACGTGCAGGACACCTCCCTCTGAATCCTACGTCAGCGCTGGTTTGTTTATGAGAAAACGACCTGGTGGTTTTCTGCAAATGGTTAACACACGCATCATAGGAGGGTGTAGCAGCACCAATCATGATGGGATTAGTACTCATCACTTTCCAAAAGACCGAACAATGAGAGAGAAACGGGAGTGCTTGGTCTACACAGGCTGTGCACTTAAACCGGGCAAAGCTCGCGCAGCCTGCTCGCGCTTCCGCAGATAACGTCACGAATCTGGCTCCAGACTCCCTTGTGATTTTTCCAGACGTGTTTTGTTATTTTATTTTATTTTTTTTCTGCTATAGACAGATGACCTTGTGCAAAATTATCCTTCTGGATGAGTGTGTAAAAGGACATACTTTCATATAAAAAAAAACCTGAAATTGGTCCAGAATATGCCCTTTAATAAGACTTACAGCTGGCATTCCGGTACAAGAGGAAAGGGTCCTGTAGCTGAAACTCCAAATCTTTATTAATTGGCTCCACCAGGTTCTCCGTGCTTAGACGGTTCATAATAGTGAAACCGTGATGTGGTGATGCTGACCTGCAGAAATCACAGGGCTGCACTCAAACATCAACATCCATAATATACTAAGAAAACTATCGACACTAGTTTATAGCATAAGAATACATAGATAAATAAATTTACCTGGCATACACAAACAAGGTGCCTTCAATATCAGTTTTTTCCTGTAAAAAGATTACAGTCCTGTTAAAACTGGTACATACACAGTTCCATAAAACAGCATAAAGGAACTATATTATCATGTGCAGAAAGACTTCGAACATCATGATGCCTTCAAACTTTGGGTCACCCGAACCTGTGCATACTTGCCAACCCTCCCGATTTCGGCGGGAGGCTCCTGATTTTAGCCTCCGTCTCCCGCTTCCCGATTGTATTTGTTAAAAACTGGATAATCTCCCGGTTTGGGGAAATCCCTACTGCCAAGTTAAAAATACTCCAGATTATGTCCGATCAGAATCGTATGAGAAACACTGCTGACGTCAACTGATTTTTAACCAATCAACGAACAGAACGACAGTCACTTCTGTAATTTGGTGTGGCAGCAGGGGCGTGGTCAAGCATCGGTCTGTGACTGGAGGGCGGAGTCAGGGAAGGTAAGTGGCAGAATCACTGCACCTGATGTTAATGTGTTTGTGTGTTTTCCCCAGTGACCGCGCCCTATTTAAGGAGGGAGAGCGAGAGCAGAGGGGGCTCTTCCCCGAACCAGACGCCGGTTGTGTGTGTGTGTCTGCGTTTATTTCCTGAGTGTTCACTGAAAAGTGTGACAATAAAAAAACGGTTTACCAACCTGAACTCTGTCCTGCCGTCTTCTGCTTCTGCGCTCCAAATAGGTCCCGGGTTTCGGCACCACTGTAGCAGTTCTTACGCAAGGGCGGAGCACAGAAGACGGCAGGACAGAGTTCAGGTTGGTAAACCGTTTTTTTTATTGTCACACTTTTTCAGTGAACACTCAGGAAATAAACACAGACACACACAACCGGCGTCTGGTTCGGGGAAGAGCCCCCTCTGCTCTCGCTCTCCCTCCTTAAATAGGGCGCGGTCACTAGGGAAGACACACAAACACATTAACATCATGTGCAGTGATTCTGCCACTTACCTTCCCTGACTCCGCCCTCCAGTCACAGACCGATGCTTGACCACGCCCCCACTGCCACAGTAGGATTCACCCAGGCTGTCCGACATTTTTTTTTTTTTACAAGCAGTCATTCATCATGACCACTAAACCCTAGTCTGGTTAACACCAGGCCATATCACAAGTGAAATATGGTCTGGAATCCGCCTACTGAATTTCTCGTAGGGGAGGTGTGGTTTACGATTGTCAATGGCCGTTTATTGGATGTTCCGAATGTCTATCATTTGGCGTATACGTAGCCCATGGCCAATCATGGCAGTTGTACCCGGTGACGTAGTTAGAGCGACAAAGAAAGACTGTAACGCCAAACGCTGTTCTTTTTTTAAAACAAACTTTCGCTCTAAACTATTCAGAACAGTGTCTAAAGCTTGATCGAAAGTTTGGTTCGTATCGCTCGCCGCCATGTTAAATGTGATCCGTAAACAGTGCCAAATAAACTACAAGCTTCCGTTTGTCGAGTAGTACGCGTCACCGTCTTTCCACCCCTCCCCACTCTCTGATTGGCTCCCTAACTCAGGCGAGCCTTTAGACCATGCTGTCTTTTCAGATCGGAACGATTGTGCAAAGCAGCATGGGATTTCCCAGGCTAACTAAACCCAATACCAAACGGCAAAAACATGAATGCAAATACTGGGTTGCGTGCGAGAATGAATTTCCATGGATAAGCAAATGTTCGACCAGCCAATTACACATTTTAAGATAAAGATACCTTAAAATCAGAATATAATGGACATTTGAGTGTGAAATTAAACTAGTCTTCCGTACCATTTCAGAAACAAACTGTACAACTTCTAAAGTGTTGAGTGAAATTTTGCATGACAGAATGTGTTTGGTGAGTGGATTTGAATAGTGTGGTCGTGTCTTAGTGCTATTTCGAATTGATGTTTGAAAGTTTACAAGGGAATTATCTGGAAAGTGATTTTGATAGAGTTTTGAGGTTTTAAGTGAAAGATTACTAGTGAGCAGTACAACAATTCTGCATTTGAGTGAATTTCTTTGTGGAGTATATTTTGATAGTATGGTAGTATTTATAGTGCCATTTTTAAATTTTGTTTGAAAACTTTCCGTCGAAGTTTACAAATGAGCAAATTCCTTTGGTGTATTCCGATAGGATTTCTAGTGCTTTTTAAAAATTCTGTTGGAAAGTTTTTAGTGAGAGAGATGCATTTTAGTCGTACTAAGACAGTGCAGGATTTATTTGAGTTGTTACTATTTTGGTCAAATCTTATTAAAATTTAATTTATATATGATATTATAGTTCTCTGTATTTTTACATGAGCTTACTGAAGGAAAACACATTTGATGCAAGCCAATAATACTTTCATTCACTGTGACTATTTTAAGAAATTATAAACATTCTTCTAAAGCATCACTTGTGTTATTTTCTGTGGGTCTCTGTATGTATACAATATTCAGGCAGGAGATTTTTCAGCTCAAAATCTGATTCAAGACTTCCCTTTCATTCTTATTATATTAAAATTCAAGACGAGTATTATTTCAGATTTTTCACTCTGAGCTCTCTCATGCCTGATCCATGAATCCCATAACCTAGAGTAACTGATCGAATAATATCAACAATTCATGCACTTTTCTCCCCCATGAGAATTTTGAAAAGTTGGCAAGTATGAAAAGGTGGCTCTACAAAGTATTGACTTTTTTTCTTCTTTTTTTGGGGGGAGGGGGATACATATGCACATTCCAGATTTCTGTTGAATTTGAGTGTATTTGAAGTGTTTGGTAGCGTCTTAAGGCCAATTTATGCTGACAACGCAGTCCTCACAGATGGTGTCGCAGATGGCGTCCGCGTAGCCCCCCCCCTTCGCAGACGCTCTACGCGCACCTCCCAAAAATTGTGACCACCGCAGAAGCCTCTCAGACAAGAGGACTCTGATTGGTCCACTCTACATCCGCTGTACACGCACTTCCGCTTCCCTACTTTCCCGGTTTGTTTTGTTTTCACGACCGCCATTTTTAAAAACACGAGCGAAGATGGAGCAGCACGAAGAGCGGTTGATCGAGGAAGTGAGGAAGTACGTACATCTATACGACTCCAGTTCTAGTCATTATAAGTAACTGGAGGATAAACACTCCACTAACCACACCCACCAACTACTCCTAGCGATTTCGCGATTTCGCGCCCCCTTGCGTTGTGGCGGTGAATAACATCGCGCACGCCTATTACTCCCCGCTCAACGATAAATTACAACTGTCTGCGAAAAGCTATCTGCGAAAGCCTTGTCGCAAGAGCATGCAGAGGCCCTTAGTGCTATTTTGAATTTATGTTTGAAAGTTTTAAGTGGGGGTGGCACGGTGGTGTAGTGGTTAGCGCTGTCGCCTCACAGCAAGAAGGTCCGGGTTCGAGCCCCGGGGCCGGCGAGGGCCTTTCTGTGCGGAGTTTGCATGTTCTCCCCGTGTCCGCGTGGGTTTCCTCCGGGTGCTCCGGTTTCCCCCACAGTCCAAAGACATGCAGGTTAGGTTAACTGGTGACTCTAAATTGAGCGTAGGTGTGAATGTGAGTGTGAATGGTTGTCTGTGTCTATGTGTCAGCCCTGTGATGACCTGGCGACTTGTCCAGGGTGTACCCCGCCTCTCGCCCATAGTCAGCTGGGATAGGCTCCAGCTTGCCTGCGACCCTGTAGAACAGGATAAAGCGGCTACAGATAATGAGATGAATGAAGTTTTAAGTGAAAGTTTACAAGTGAAACTATGAACATTCTTCTAAAGCATCACTTGTGTTATTTTCTGTGGGTCTCTGTATGTATACAACATTCAGGCAGGAGATTTTTCAGCTCAAAATCTGATTTAAGCAGACTTCCCTTTCATTCTTATTATATTAAAATTCAAGATGAGTAGTATTATTTCAGATTTTTCACTCTGAGCTCTCTCATGCCTGATACATGAATCCCATAAGCTAGAGTAATTGATCGAACAATATCAACAATTCAAAAACTCTTTAATTGTATAAATTTCAAATGGCTTGCAATTAATTGGGATCCACTGTTTTTAATCATTTCAACCGCGCATCACATCCTCGGCCAGGTGAAAAGGTCTTTCATGCATTTTTCTCCTCCATGAGAATTTTGAAAAGTTGGCAAGTATGCCTGTGGAAGATGTTTTATAAGGGTTGTTTTACAATCAGGATACAAAGTTTGTGTCACAGGGGCTCAAAATTCAAATTGATTCAAACTGGTTCTTGTACCAGTTTTTAAGTGAAGGACAAGTTAAAGAACAGATTTCATGTAATTTTTTGACATGTGTATGGTAGTTTTGTGTAATCTGCTATAAGATGGGAGAAACAAATGAAGTCAGTGCGTTTACATGCACATCCAAATCGAGCTACTGTCGGTAATCGAGCAAAGGGTCCCAGCAGGGGTGCCAGAGAAATCCAATCCTACATGCACACAAGGAAATCGAGCTATTGTGTGAGGTACATTGTGCACCCGAGCCACAGGTGGCGCTACACGCCCCATCGTGTTGGTACACTTCCGGTCGTCGTCATGAAGAGCTATTCAAGAGTGTAAACAAAGTTATCAGTTCCGTGTTCTCCATTGCGCGTTTTTCTCCCGTCCATGAATTTTAATATATTCAACTCCTTAAGCTGAATGAGCATGAACTCTGTCTCCTCATTGCTCCAGAAGTGCACGTTTCTGCTCGCCATTTTCTCTTCTTCGTTTGTTCCTCCTGACCTCTTCTGCTGCTCGCTACTACTGTTGTCATGCCGACCGAGGCTGTCGTGTTTCCCGCTTGTGGTCTCGTCACTTCCGGAAGGGGCAGTGCTGAAGTAAGTAGCTCGATAGGGTTTACATGCACCAAGTAGCTCGGCTATAATCGCATAATCTAGGTCGCGTAGCTCGATTACGAGAAATCAAGTTCGGTTCAATTTCAGCCTAGCTAAGGTGTTTCCATGGCATTTAGAACTTCGATTTCAGTCGAGCAACGGCAGAAAATTCGATTTTCTCTATGTGCACGTAAACGCACAGTGATTCTCGGAGAGGACTTTTTTTTTTTGACAATTCAGAATCCACTACTTCCATAGTGCTTTTAAATATAAGGCTGTAAGCTTTGTGTTAGTTGTCTCTAATATTTATGTCCCAATATCTTGACCACATTTTAGGATGAAAATAATCATTTTAGATATGTTATTTTATATTGAAAAATTAGCTGTCTCGGAGAGGATGGTTTTTTTTTGGACACAATTACATACTAATTTGATCAAAATAGTCTGAATCATTTTAGATCTCATCTCATTATCTGTAGCCACTTTATCCTGTTCTACAGGGTCGCGGGCAAGCTGGAGCCTATCCCAGCTGACTACAGGCGAAAGGCGGGGTACACCCTGGACAAGTCGCCAGATCATCACAGGGCTGACACATAGACACAGACAACCATTCACACTCACATTCACACCTACGCTCAATTTAGAGTCACCAGTTAACCTAACCTGCATGTCTTTGGACTGTGGGGGAAACCGGAGCACCTGGAGGAAACCCATGCGGACACGGGGAGAACATGCAAACTCCGCACAGAAAGGCCCTCGCCAGCCACGGGGCTCGAACCCAGGACCTTCTTGCTGTGAGGCAACAGCGCTAACCACTACACCACCGTGCCGCCATCATTTTAGATATGTTATTTTATATTGAAAAATTAGCTGTCTCGGAGAGGACATTTTTTTTTTGACAATTGCATGCTAATTTGATCAAAATAGTCTGAAAACTTACTGGCATTCAGCATTAAAACTTAACTATGTTTCCAATGATATGGAACCAAATATGTGTTTTATGGTATAAAGAATGATTTAAGTGCATCCCTTTTGGAGCTACCTGTGGTCAAAAAAGCACTTTTTCTAAATGACACGAGTAATTTTGCTAAATATGACATATATCGCCATACAGTCACCAAAAATAACGTCATCACCAAATTTTTTTTTTTGCATGGTAAATAGAGCTCTCACAGGGCTACAATAAACAACCAAGTTTATTTAGTCAAGCCTTTTGATATTGAAGATAAGTGTTACACTGCAAAAAATGATCTCTTGTTGAGAGAAAATCTCTTTATGGGTGAATTTATCTATTATTTCTTATCAGAAGTTTACCAGAACTCAAATATAAGATTATTTAGCTTACTTTGAGACGTTTTTACTCATTTCAAGCCTTCTTTCTAGAATTGAATGCTTAAAATGAGCAAAATCATCTGCCAATAGAATAAGAAAATTTAAGGCTTGAAATGAGTAAAAACATCTCAAAACACCAAGTTTATTTAGTCAAGCCTTTTGATATTGAAGATAAGTGTTAAATGGGATTTTTAGCTTGCGTAGCCTGATTGTAAAACAACCCATAAAGAAATATGTTTTGTGCCCTGTTCTACTTGTTTGGTTGACTGGAAAACTTCTTAAAACACGACTCAGTTGAAGACTAAAAGGAAAAAAAAAAAGAAAACGAGAAAGAAAAGGGGGAAAAAAAGAAAAAGAACTTTGGGCCACACCTCCATCCAAGGCGTGGAGTGATACCAAATTAAGTGCTGGAGAAGAAAGTAATTCCGGCTGCAAGATGGCTGCTACTTTTTTATTAGGATTGTTTTTAGATTTGTTACTTACTTTTGTCTGTTTTATAGTTTACATTACGGCAAACGGTGTTTGGAGAAACTACTAGAAAGTCCAGTCGTGATTTTTTTTAATTTTATTTTTATTTAAAGAAATCTCGACGAGGTTTAATAGGAATAGAAGATGATGCTGAAAATGGAGCCTGTAAACTTTTCTTTACTTTTTTGGCCTCCGTTAGCATCACCGAACTAAAGGAGTAAACTTCACACACACACACCATGTCGTGGCTGATCGACTATATTTGGGGTAAGAGAAAAATTGTAAAAAAAAATAAAAAAATGTCATGTTTGGTGAACCGTTCCTTACTTTTCACTTAACGCGATGGATGGTGAAGTACGCTTTCGGCTCCAAACTGATTCTCCCTCCCTTATCATTTTATGAGCAAGAAAGCCAACAAAAATGAAAGCTTTTTATTTACGTATTGAATCAGATGTGATGGATGCTCTGTTGTAATGCTGAGATGCTCTGTAAAGTTGAACTCGTCCGGCTATTAGCTCGCAAGAATCTATCAATAAACACGGTTGAATCCTGAATGACGCGATTTTCCAAGTGTAGTGCCCTACATAGGGGGTACCAGTCATTCCTTCTAACCATGCGCACTTCACTTAAAGGCATGGATATGGGAACAAGGCAGGCACATACAGCCATGTAGCATTCCTTGGCTAATATTAGCTAACGCCGTTCCTGTGAAGATTACAATACCAGCGGCTGCTGCGGAATAAAAACAACTTCTTACCCATTCGTTTGCTTTTGAGTTGAATTTATACAGCGCTACCTGCCCGGTAACATCGAGCAGCTTGTTAATATAAGGGTCATACTGCTGCAGAGCCGCTAGACTCATCAGATGCCCAGCTTTGTTGACGGACTCCATCTTGAACGCTAGCATACAGCAGCACGGAAGAAATTTCGAGAACACCGCCAATTCATGTTTGTCTCCGGGTTGGACCGAGGCACGCGAGCGAGGGTTCCGCATTCGTATAATTCATCAGATAGTCAGCATTATATTTCAAGTGAAACCCTGAAGTGGTTCATATTTTTGAATTTGAATTGCTTTTAAATAGATTATCTGTTGCCGTGTTTACATAGTTTCAAAAATATTAGGATTGCAAGCACATTTCCATTTAGGGAATGCCTGACTCTCTGAATACCTGGTTATCTTGAGTGGGTTTTAGTAGATAACCACTTAGGCCCAAAGAGTTGAACTGAGTCAAGAGAAACAGAAATGAGTCAGGTTGAAATTCTCATCTCATCTCATCATCTCTAGCCGCTTTATCCTGTTCTACAGGGTCGCAGGCAAGCTGGAGCCTATCCCAGCTGACTACGGGCGAAAGGCGGGGTACACCCTGGACAAGTCGCCAGGTCATCACAGGGCCGACACATAGGCCAAGTTTACATTAGACCGTATCTGTCTCGTTTTCTTCGCGGATGCACTGTCCGTTTACATTAAAACGCCGGGAAACGGGAATCCGCCAGGGTCCACGTATTCAATCCAGATCGTGTCTGGTCCGGTGCTGTGTAAACATTGAGAATACGCGGATACGCTGTGCTGAGCTCTAGCTGGCGTCGTCATTGGACAACGTCACTGTGACATCCACCTTCCTGATTCGCTGGCGTTGGTCATGTGACGCGACTGCTGAAAAACGGCGCGGACTTCCGCCTTGTATCACCTTTCATTAAAGAGTATAAAAGTATGAAAATACTGCAAATACTGATGCAAATACTACCCATTGTGTAGTTATGATTGTCATTAGGCTTGCCATCCTTCCACTTGCAAGTGGTAAGTGATATGCACTGGGATCACACACACAGCGGCTCAGTCCTGAATCACTGCTTGTGCACTTCACTCGCGCGCTCTGTGAGCTGCGCAGGGCCGGAGTGCGTACCCTCCAGAGGGCACTCGCTGTTCAGGGCGGAGTGATTTGGAGCGCAGGATGCCTGCGGAGCCGAGCGTATCCGTGTATTGGTGTTGCTGTGTGCACGCGAATCGTGTATTGGTGTTGCTGTGTGCACGCGAATCGTGTATTGGTGTTGCTGTGTGCACGCGAATCGTGTATTGGTGTTGCTGTGTGCACGCGAATCGTGTATTGGTGTTGCTGTGTGCACGCGAATCGTGTATTGGTGTTGCTGTGTGCACGCGAATCATGTATTGGTGTTGCTGCAGATGGAAATTAGCTTTTTAGCTATAATCTGGCGCAAGCCATCTTACTTTTGTAACCAATGACTCTTGTGCATGGTCCCTGTTTCAACTAAACTAATTAAATTTAACTAAACTGTGTGCACACTAATCATTTTAAAAACGTTAATCTGATGATCCGCTGATACGGTCTAATGTAAACTTGGCCATAGACACAGACAACCATTCACACTCACATTCACACCTACGGTCAATTTAGAGTCACCAGTTAACCTAACCTGCATGTCTTTGGACTGTGGGGGAAACCGGAACACCCGGACAACATGCAAACTCCGCATAGAAAGGCCCTCGCCGGCCACGGGGCTCGAACCCAGACCTTCTTGCTGTGAGGCGACAGCGCTAACCACTACACCACTGTGCCGCCCCAAGTTGAAATTCTCTAGTGTTTTTCAGTGTATTGATATCCAGCATTTGCTTTACATGTCCGTTATACATGAGCGGTGTTTATTAGATGATCCTTTGGCAGCCCAAATAATGGAGTCACAACAAAAACAGTGTTTAGATTAGATTAGATTCACTTTATTCATCCCACATCGGGGAAATTAACGTGTTACAGTAGCAAGAAAATGTCAAACAGATAACAAATAAAACTGAAATAAAAATTAGACAAACGAAGGATTAAATACAGAGGGCTATTTGCATTATCTACCGTGAAAAAGTATAGAAAAAAAAATTGCCTTATTGAGAGGCTCGGGAAAATTGCACATTACAGGTAGACTCTGTATACACTACCGTTCAAAAGTTTGGGGTCACTTTGAAATTTCCTTATTTTTGAAAGAAAAGCACTTTAAACTAATCAGAAATACACTCTATACATTGCTAATGTGGGGCGGCACGGTGGTATAGTGGTTAGCGCTGTCGCCTCACAGCAAGAAGGTCCGGGTCGAGCCCCGTGGCCGGTGAGGGCCTTTCTGTGCGGAGTTTGCATGTTCTCCCCGTGTCCGCGTGGGTTTCCTCCGGGTGCTCCGGTTTCCCCCACAGTCCAAAGACATGCAGGTTAGGTTAACTGGTGACTCTAAATTGACCGTAGGTGTGAATGAGAGTGTGAATGGTTGTCTGTGTCTATGTGTCAGCCCTGTGATGACCTGGCGACTTGTCCAGGGTGTACCCCGCCTTTCGCCTGTAGTCAGCTGGGATAGGCTCCAGCTTGCCTGCGACCCTGTAGAACAGGATAAAGCGGCTAGAGATGATGAGATGAGACATTGCTAATGTGGTAAATGACTATTCTAGCTGCAAATGTGTGGTTTTTGGTGCAATATCTCCATAGGTGTATAGAGGCCCATTTCCAGCAACTCTCACTCCAGTGTTCTAATGGTACAATGTGTTTGCTCATTGCCTCAGAAGGCTAATGGATGATTAGAAAACCCTTGTACAATCATGTTAGCACAGCTGAAAACAGTTGAGCTCTTTAGAGAAGCTATAAAACTGACCTTCCTTTGAGCAGATTGAGTTTCTGGAGCATCACATTTGTGGGGTCGATTAAATGCTCAAAATGGCCAGAAAAATGTCTTGACTATATTTTCTATTCATTTTACAACTTATGGTGGGAAATAAAAGTGTGACTTTTCATGGAAAACACAAAATTGTCTGGGTGACCCCAAACTTTTGAACGGTAGTGTATATACACACACATATATACATAAATATAAGTATGCATAAAAATAGTTTAGGGCCTATATTATTGCACATAATAATTGCATCGATGAGAGATGGCAGAGGTAGTAGTGGTGAAGTAGTGCCAATTAAACAACAAACAGGTTATTGGTGTTACGTTACAAGTTGTGGGTGTTATACAGTCTGACGGCAGTAGGTATGAATGACCTGCGGTACAGTACCTCTCCTTCTTACACCGTGGGTGTAGCAGTCTACTAGGAATTTTCACATGTTGCTGTTTACTGAGGAAAGAATGAAAAATCTGATTACTCAATCACTAATTTCTAACAGACGTCTAAGAACATTTGTTAAATGTGTATGTGTAGCGGTTAGAACGGTCGCCTCACAGCAAGAAGGTTCTGGGTTCGAACCCAGCAGCTGGCGAGGGCCTTTCTGTGTGGAGTTTGCATGTTCTTCCCGTGTCTGCGTGGGTTTCCTCCAGATGTTTATGAGATGATCCTTTGGCAGCCCAAATAATAGTCACAACAAAAACAGTGTTGTGCAGTGATAGGAATTTTCACGTTGCTGTTTACTGAGGAAAGAATGAAAAATCTGATTACTCAAACACTAATTTATTACGGACGTCTAAGAACATTTGTTAAATGTGTATGTGAAACCACTACACCACGGTGGTGTAGTGGTTAGCATGGTCGCCTCACAGCAAGAAGGTTTTGGGTTCAAACCCAGCGGCTGGCGAGGGCCTTTCTGTGTGGAGTTTGCATGTTCTTCCCGTGTCTGTGTGGGTTAACTCCGGGTGCTCCGGTTTCCCACACAGTCCAAAGACGTGCGGTTAGGTTAATATGGGACGGCCTTGAGCGAGACACCTAACAGCTCCCCGGGTGCTGTTAGCATGGCTGTCCACTGCTCTGGGTATGTGTGTGTGCTCATTGTGCATGTGTGTGTTCACTGCTTCAGATGGGTTAAATGCAGACAGGACATTTTACAAGTGTGTGATGAATAAAGTTGTGCTTTCTTTCTAAAACATGTTTTTGTAGAACTCTGTCCGGGTGTTGTCTTGATAATTTGTAACTCAAGCTGCCTTGGTAAGACTTTTTAAAACTGTCTCACACTTTACGTCCCCATTTATGGGAAAGCCTAATAGTTAGAGAAACAGCTTTGGGACCAAAAGGTTGCTGGTTTGATTCCCTGGACCAGCAGGATTGGCTTAAGTGCCCTTGAACAAGGCACCTAACCCCCAACCGCTCTGGCAAGAGTGGTGGCGTACCTTGTTGTCTGGTTAGCCAGTGAATAACTGATGATGTGATTATCAGTTCGGGCACTGAACCAGACTGACACACTTTACAATTGTGTTAGTCATTTATTTTAAGCGGGCGGCACGGTGGTGTAGTGGTTAGCGCTGTCGCCTCACAGCAAGAAGGTCCAGGTTCGAGCCCCGTGGCCGGCGAGGGCCTTTCTGTTCGGAGTTTGCATGTTCTCCCCGTGTCCGCGTGGGTTTCCTCCAGGTGCTCCGGTTTCCCCCACAGTCCAAAGACATGCAGGTTAGGTTAACTGGTGACTCTAAATTGACCGTAGGTGTGAATGTGAGTGCGAATGGTTGTCTGTGTCTATGTGTCAGCCCTGTGATGACCTGGCAACTTGTCCAGGGTGTACCCCGCCTTTCCCCCGTAGTCAGCTGGGATAGGCTCCAGCTTGCCTGCAACCCTGTAGAAGGATAAAGCGGCTACAGATAATGAGATGAGATGAGATTTATTTTAAGCATTTAATGATCTTTCCTTCGACGTCCGTTATAGCTGAGTTTTCAAACAGGTTTTCTGTTCTCTTTTTAGTCCTGGGAAACACGTTTAATACTATTTAAATTCGTTTTAATACTACCCTTGTCAGCTTACCGTCATGACTCGAAGGTACATAACATTTACGTTAGGCAAGTGGACCCTTGCCGTACAAGGGGAAGAAAGTATAGTTACTTATGGAAATGATGCCGTATGCCCAGGTCAGACGGGAGAAAGACGCATGCTGCTACCTGCGATCAGTCAGGTGGCGAGCGGACGCAGGCGATTTGTGTCAAATCCTTCGTTGTGGTCAGACGTATTGCAAGACGCAGACTTTTTAAGCTGTTATGACAGGACGCAACCAGTCAGAAGCAGATGCAGGTTGATGCAGCGCACATAAAACCTTTTAAAAATATAAGGCCATAAGACTGCTCGCAGGATGTTGTAAACTATTTGCAGGCGCAGTCTGCGTCTATCTGCGATGCATCACAGCCATCTCTAAAGACTTGTCTTCCCCTACTGCCACTACCTGCTTCAACCTGCGATTGGTCGCTCAAGCGTTGCACAACCGCCTGTGTCTACATGCGTCAACCTGCTATTTGCACCGATTGGAAATGAGTCGCAGCTGAAATGCGAACAGATTGTGATCCACTTGCATCATCCTGCCTCTACTAAAGACCCTCTGCAACACTGTGCCATTATCTGCGTCGTCGTGCCTTGCGTCTACCTGTGATTTTGTTATAGCAGGTAGACGCAAGTAGTTGACCTGGGCATAACTAGTATCCTAACTTACTGGCTTACTAAGCTAGTGTGTTACTTAGCTGAAGCGGATATACAGTGTCTTGCGAAAGTATTCACCCCCCTTGGTGTTTGTCCTGTTTTGTTGCATTACAAGCTGGAATTAAAATGGATTTTTGGGGGGTTGGGACCATTTGATTTACACAACATACCTACAACTTTCAAGGTGAAATTAAAAAAAAAATTTAAATTGTGACACAAACAATAATTAAGATGAAAAAACAGAAATCTGGAGTGTGCATAGGTATTCACCCCCTTTCATATGAAACCCCTAAATAAGAGCTGGTCCGACCAATTCACTTCATAAGTCACATAATTAGTTGATTAAGATCTATCTGTGTGCAAATTGTCACATGATGTCTGTATAAATCAACCTGTTCTGGAAGGACCCTGACTCTGCAATACTACTATGCAAGCAACATGAAAACCAAGGAGCCTCCAAACAGGTCAGAGACAAAGTTGTGAAGAAGTATAGATCAGGGTTGGGTTATAAAAAAATATCCCAAACTTTGAATATCCCAGGGAGCACCATTAAATCTATTATCGCAAAATGGAAAGAATATGGCACCACTACAAACCTGCCAAGAGAAGGCCGCTCACCAAAACTCACAGACCGGGCAAGGAAGGCATTAATCAGAGATGCAACAAAGACACCAAAGATCAGAATCAGAATCACTTTTATTGCCAGGTATGTGGACACACACGAGGAATTTGACTCCGGTTTCACTTAGCTCTCATAGTACAAAACAGATAAAAAGCATATACACAAAACAAACAAACACAAAAAAAATGGTGCAATAGGTGCATAGTGCAAAGTAATCCAAGTAAGTCAAGTATGAAATAGATAAATATAAAGTATACAGTGAGCACAGAATGACGGTATGAGTGTGCAGATATTTTGCAAGTGATATTACTGATATATGAATCTGGATTTTAGCTGTTCATCACAGAAAGGATTTTCCCTTTTGGTGCAATATGGTGCATAGTGCAAAGATGAAATAGTAAATATAAATAAGTATAAATATAAGTAACAGTGAGCACAGAATGACAGTATGTGTGTGCAGATATTTTGCAAGTGATATTACTGATATATGAATCTGGATTTTAGCTGTTCATCACAGAGACAGCCTGAGGGAAAAAAATTATTCATGTCTGGTTGTTTTTGCATACAGTGATCTATATCACCTCCCTGAGGGGAGAAGATTAAACAGATTGTGACCAGGGTGTGATGGGTCCGCAGAGATGTTACCTGCCCGTTTCCTGACTCTGGACAAGTATAGGTCTTGGATGGAGGGCAGGCTGACACCAGTAAATTTCTCTGCAGACCTTATTGTCCGTTGCAGTCTGTTCTCCTGTTTGGTGACCGATCCAAACCAAACAGTGATGGAAGAGCAAAGAACAGACTGAATGATGGCAGAGTAGAATTGTGTCAGCAGCTCCTTAGGCAGGTTGAGCTTCCTGAGCTGGCGCAGAAAGTACAACCTCTGCTGGGCCTTTTTGATGATAGTGACTGTGTTGGTCTCCCACTTCAAGTCCCGAGAGATTGTGGAACCCAGAAACCTGAAGCTTTCAACAGCAGTCACAGTGTTGTTGGTGATGGGCAGCAGAGTGGGGGGGGGCTCCTCTTAAAGTCCACTGTCATCTCCACAGTTTTGAGCGTGTTCAGTTCCAGATTGTTCTGACCGCACCACCAGACCAGCCGTTCAACCTCCCGTCTGTTTGCAGACTCGTCACCATCTCGGATGAGGCCGATGACCATTGTATCGTCCGCTAATTTCAGGAGTTTAACAGACGGGTCTCTTGAGGTGCAGTCGTTGGTATAAAGGGAGAAGAGCAGTGGGGAGAGCACACACCTTTGGGGGGCGCCAGTGCTGATAGTCCGAGTGCTGGATATGATGCTCCCCATCCTCACCTGCTGCTTCCTGTCAGTCAGGAACTTTGTAATCCACTGACAGGTGAAGGAGGGCACAGTGAGCTGGGTGAGCTTGGTGTGGAGGATGTCTGGAACAATGTTGTTGAATGCCGAACTGAAGCCCACGAACAGGATCCTGGCATACATCCCTGCAGTGTCAAGGTGTTGCAGGATGTAGTGTAGACCCATATTTATTGCATCATCCACTGACCTGTTTGCCTGGTAGGCAAACTGCAGGGGGTCCAGCAGGGGGTCCAGCAGGGGGTCTGTGATGTCCTTCAGGTATGACAACACCAGTCTCTCGAAGGACTTCATGACTACAGATGTGAGGGCAACAGGCCTGTAGTCATTCAGTCCTGTGATATTGGTTTTCTTAGGAACCGGGATTATTGTGGAGCGTTTGAAGCATGAGGGGACTTCACACAGCTCCAGGGATCTATCAAAGATCTGGGTGAAGATGGGAGCCAGCTGGTCAGCACAGACCTTCAGACAAGAGGGTGACACACCATCTGGGCCAGGTGCCTTCCTGATCTTCTGTCTGTGGAAAAGCTGACAGACATCCTCTTCACAGATCTTGAGTGCTGGTGGGGGGTGGCAGAATGGCAGGGGGCGTAAATGGGTCTTTTAATGACTGAAGGGGGGAGAGGTGTGAATGTGTCGAATCTGCAGTAAAACACATTCAGCTCATCAGCCAGTTGATGGTTCACTGCAGTGTTGGTGGATGGTCTCCTATAGACCCTTCCCACTGACGTCACCGGAAACCGGAAGTAAACAAACCCTGCGCCATATTGGAAGACCAAATTGGGTTTTCAGAAAAGGAAAGAAAATAAATGCAGGGTCGAAAATACAAAAAAGGAGGCAGAAAAAGCAAAAGGAGTTAAGGTAGGACAAATGGTTAGTTTTCTGAGGCAGCCCGCCGTGGCTGCAGGCTTTCAGTTGTGTCATTGAATGGTTACTTTTCTGAGGCAGCCCGCCGTGGCTGCCTGCAGGCTTATTTATTATAGCCCATTTAGTTAAAAGAGTTGATATAAAATGTTTATAGTTATAGTTATGTGATGGTTGTCCTCAGTGTTCGAACTATGCCGATATTTTCGGGGGGTCCCTTTTTTTCCCTGGGGGGTGCTTGCGCTTGTCTCGGAGCGCGGATCTCCAAACACATGAGAAGCCTATCTTACGCACATATCACGCGGACTCTACACCTCCACACACGCATCGCGTCTGAAGTCATAACTCATCAGGGGAAATCGTGTCCGCATTGGCATGTTCAAAAAACAACCTCGCGTCAACAATGATACCACACGCAAGAAAAAAAAAAAACAGTCAGGCTACTCAACAACCAACCTGGCAGCAGCAGTCGTTGTCATATCGGTTTATTTTATCTTTGATGTAAACACAACACTTCGGATATGCAAATGCTTCCCGTTACACACGATTGCTATGTCAATAAACATCATTTTGCCAATATTTTAGAGACCCCCCCAACATTTCCCAAATCATGTTTTCAAGGGATCTCATGTCTGTTTCAGGGGATCTCGGATCCCCCGAGTACCCCCGTAGTTCGAACACTGGTTGTCCTGATTTAGACTGGTGTGTTTTTTTTGGGGGGGGGGGTTGCGCGATGTTGCACCCGGGTCCAGATTAGGGCAGAACCGTCCCTGGCTACATTTCAGGTGTAGTTTGTTTTATGTATGTATGTACTTGCATAGATGTGTACTTGGTCTTCCAATATGGTGACTACCGAAATCTCGCGGCGTGGTGACGTCATGCGGGAAGGGTCTATAGTTAGTAATGTTCTGCAGGCCTCTCCACACTGACGTCGGATCGTTTAATGAAAGGCTGTTTTTAATCTTATCAGCATAACTCCTCTTAGCTGCTTTCACCTCCATTGTCAGTGTGTTTCTGGTCTGATTATACAGAACTCTGTCTCCACTTTTGTAGGCCTCTTCTTTGTTCTGACGAAGTTGCCTGAGTTTTGCAGTGAACCAGGATTTATTGTTATTGTATATGTGGAAGGTTTTGGTAGGCACACACACATCCTCACAAAAACTGATGCAAGATGTCACAGTATCAGTCAGTTCATGCAGGTCTGAGGCTGCAGCCTCAAAAACACTCCAATCAGTGCAGTCAAAGCAGGCTTGTAGTTCCACTTTGGCCTCATCGGACCATCTCCTCACCGTCTTAACTACAGGCTTAGCAGATTTCAGCTTCTGCCTGTATAACGTGACCAGAAGTCCCGGTTTGACCGGGACAGTCCCGATTTTGAGTTGCGTGTCCCCAGTCCCGACAAAGGTCCGTCAGGACGCTGAAATGTCCCGGTTTACACCAAACACTAACAAACTGTCCCGGTTACAGCGATCATACATAGCCAACGAGATGCCAATAAAGCTTCTAGCAATTCAGCATCAATGTGCGTGTGTGCGCAGTCAACCTTACAATGTATCTATTTGTACAACGTTGCAATATAGAGGCCGCGTTATAACGTTTTTTTTTCGCTAGCGGCTGTCAACTACTACGCGACAATGCCGAACGGATGAGCGCTGGGCGGAGATGTTCGCGCACTTCAAGAGTAGGGAGATTCCTTACAGCAGTGTCAGCCAGCTTTGCCAGTTTGCCATGTACCTACCTGGCACCAATGCTCCAGTTGAGCGAATATTTTCACTCATGAGCAACACCTGGACTGACGAGAGGAATCGCATGACCGTGCCTACTCTCAAAGCCTTGCTCATTACCCGGGCCAATTTCGACGATACTTGCTCGCAGTTTCACAGCAGGCTCTCGGGCAATAAAGCGCTACTGGAGCAAATTCACTCATCATGTAAATATATGCAATAAAATGGCATCTTCTTTAGGGTGGATTGTGTGGCTGTGTTTCTGAAACATTTTTTGTTGTCTTTCATCTGTTTCATCTGTCTTTAATCTGTATCACAGATTGTCTTGACTTGTTTGATGCTGTTGTCAACTCAGGGTTCACGTTTTCAAAATAGTTAATAGCCTACACTGGTTAAGATTAAACAGAGGCATTTTGGGTAAAGGTGACAACGATTAGGCTCATGCACTCATTCCTGTTACAATGCATAGCCTATTGTTTAAAAAAAAAAGTTCATCGCATAAAATGTTGATGTTAATATGCAAGCAATGCATTTTCTTGGCGTTTTCACAAAGGTGAAATAAATCCGTTGAAATTTAGGCTATTGGCCTATTCCCTATCGTCACATCTGTTGTCTGATTTTCTTACTTTAACTGAATTGTGATAGAAGTACATGTAGATAACAAGAAAATACTTGATTATTCTCTGAAATGTTGATAAAAGTGAGCTTCTACAAAATGATAAAAGCACCTGTCTGAGCCATGGTTTGAGCCGGCGCATGTTTACATCAGAACGCGTGCGTGCACGAGTATCACGGTCACGTGCAAAGTGTCCCGGTTTTAGACTCGGGAAATTTGGTTACCTGTAGGACGGGATAAGATAGTCCCAAGGCTGCACGGGGGACAGAGTGGTATGAGTCCTTTAAAACAGTCACTACGTTTACATGCACATAGAGAGAATCGAATTTCTGCCGTTGCTCGACTGAAATCGAAGTTCAAAATGCCATGTATACACCTTAATTCGGCTGAAATTGAACCGAACTTGATTTCTCGGAATCGAGCTACACGACCTAGTTTATGCGATTTCTGCCGAGCTACTTTGTGCATGTATACCCTATCGAGCTAGTTGTCGAGCTACTTCCGGAAGTGACGAGTGACGAGACCACAAGCGGGAAACACAACAGCCTCGGTCGGCATGACAACAGTAGTAGCGAGCAGCAGAAGAGGTCAGGAGGAACAAACGAAGAAGAGAAAATGGCAATGTAGAGCTCTCTGAAGTGTGGGTGGAGCACAGAGGACGGCAGGACAAAGCTTCTGGTACTAATAGGCTTTTTATTGTCAGACTTTTCAGTTTAACAGCCTACTTTTATTCTTGAGAGAAAAACACACACACACACGCGCGCGCTGTGTTCTAGTCCCGGGATGAGCTGTCCCCTCTGCTCTCCCTCTGTCTCCTTAAATAGGGCGCGGTTACTGGGAAGACACACAAACACAGGTTAATTACCGTCAGGTGTAGTAATTCTGCCACTCACCTTCCCTGGCTCCGCCCTCCTGTCACAGACCGGCGCTTGACCACACCCCCACTGCCTCAGGCATGCAGAAATGTGCACTTCTGGAGCAATGAGGAGACAGAGTTCATGCTCATTCAGCTTAAGGAGTTGAATATATTAAAATTCATGGACGGGAGAAAAACGCGCAATGGAGAACACGGAACTGATAACTTTGTTTACACTCTTGAATAGCTCTTCTTCATGACGACAACCGGAAGTGTACCAACACGATGGGGCGTGTTGCGCCACCTGTGGCTCGGGTGCACAATGCACCTCACACAATAGCCCGATTTCCTTGTGTGCATGTAGGATTGGATTTCTCTGGCACCCCTGCTGGGACCTTCAGCTCGATTACCGACAGCAGCTCGATTTGGATGTGCATGTAAACGTAGTCAGTGTAACAATGGTCCAGAGTGTTAGTGTCCCTGGTGGGACACTTAATGTGCTGTTTATATTTTGGCAGTTCATGGCTGAGGTTTGCTCTGTTAAAGTCCCCCAAAACAATGAGCAAAGAGTCCGGGTGTTTTTCTCCACATTGTTTATCTGGTCAGCCACGTGTTGTAACGCCTCATTAATACATGCCTGAGGGGGGGATGTAAACTCCAACCAGAATAAACGAGGAAAACTCTTGCGGAGCGTAAAACGGTTTGCAGTTTATGAATAATGACTCCAGATGAGGACTGCACGATTTGTTTAGAACTGTGACATCAATACACCAACTTTTTTTTAGGATATTTATTTATTTGTCCTTTCGGAAAATTGTTCTGTGCCATTTACAGTACGTCTGATACAAACTGTTACAAAAACACAAAAAGACACAATATACAAGACAACATAGGACAAAACCCCCTCATGTCTTACATACAATATAATGGTAAAGTGCAGTTACTCAGAGACCAAGTACAATGGGTTATTCTGGTACAACCTTACAGTTGAGTCCTTATTTAACAAGGCTGTACTAGTGGGTATAAATGATCTGCGGGCTCTATTTGTCTGGAATGAAGGCAGCCTGAACCTCCTGCCTGAAGGCAACAACTCATATGCCCGATGTAAGGGGTGTGACACATCATCACAAATAATATGTGCCTTTTTTGCCACCCTTGTTTCTACAGTCATGGCCATACTACTTAATGGCTGGCAAGCAATCTTGCTGGCCATGTTGATTATCCTGTGCAGCTTATTTTTGTTTGCTACAGATAGGGAAGAATACCAGGCCACAGAACAGAAACATAAAATGCTCTCAACAAAAGAATGGTAAAAGAGCCGCATCATATCCCCATCAACACTAAATTGCCTTAGCTTTCGCATAAAGTATAGCCTCTGCATCCCCTTCTTGTAGATGGCATCAGTGTTACATGTCCATGTTAATTTATCATCTATTATTGTTCCCAAGTATTTGTAGCTCATCACAACCTCAATACCTTCCCCGTTTATTACCATATTCTGGTGGGTATGGTTCCCCGTTCTAAAATCAATAATCAGTTCCTTTGTTTTTTTTGTGTTAAGAAGAAGACAGCTGGACTTACACCAGTCTACAAACTGGTCCACCCAGTCCCTATATTGGGTCTCACTCACTACGTTTACATGCACATAGAGAGAATCGAATTTCTGCCGTTGCTTGACTGAAATCGAAGTTCAAAATGCCATGTATACACCTTAATTCGGCTGAAATTGAACCAAACTTGATTTCTCGGAATCGAGCTACACGACCTAGTTTATGCGATTTCTGCCGAGCTACTTTGTGCATGTATACCCTATCGAGCTAGTTGTCGAGCTACTTCCGGAAGTGACGAGTGACGAGACCACAAGCGGGAAACACAACAGCCTCGTTCGGCATGACAACAGTAGTAGCGAGCAGCAGAAGAGGTCAGGAGGAACAAACGAAGAAGAGAAAATGGCAATGTAGAGCTCTCTGAAGTGTGGGTGGAGCACAGAGGACGGCAGGACAAAGCTTCTGGTACTAATAGGCTTTTTATTGTCAGACTTTTCAGTTTAACAGCCTACTTTTATTCTTGAGAGAAAAACACACACGCGCACGCACACACACGCGCTGTGTTCTAGTCCCGGGATGAGCTGTCCCCTCTGCTCTCCCTCTGCCTCCTTAAATAGGGCACGGTTACTGGGAAGACACACAAACACAGGTTAATTACCGTCAGGTGTAGTTATTCTACCACTCACCTTCCCTGGCTCCGCCCTCCTGTCACAGACCGGCGCTTGACCACGCCCCCACTGCCACAGGCAAGCAGAAACGTGCACTTCTGGAGCAATGAGGAGACAGAGTTCATGCTCATTCAGCTTAAGGAGTTGAATATATTAAAATTCATGGACGGGAGAAAAACGCGCAATGGAGAACACGGAACTGATAACTTTGTTTACACTCTTGAATAGCTCTTCTTCATGACGACAACCGGAAGTGTACCAACACGATGGGGCGTGTTGCGCCACCTGTGGCTCGGGTGCACAATGCACCTCACACTATAGCCCGATTTCAGTTATGTGCATGTACGATTGGATTTCTCTGGCACCCTGCTGGGACCTTCAGCTCGATTACCGACAGCAGCTCGATTTGGATGTGCATGTAAACGTAGTCAGTGTTGTTCTGTATTAACCCCACTATAGCTGTATCATCTGCAAACTTAATTGTGACATGATCTATTACTTTGGCACTCATTTGTGTACAGCGTAAACAATACAGGGGAAATTACGCTCCCTTGTGGAGCCCTAGTGTTTGTTAAGATTGGGGGCGACACCGCCTTGTTTACCCTAACACACTGTATCCTCTCAGTAAGAAAGGACTCAACCCATCTTATTATGTTCGCATTTACACCCAAGTGCAACAGCCTCTCCATCATAAGGTGGGGCCTGATCGTGTTGAATGCAGATGAAAAATCTATACAGAGAACCCGAGCATATCGTTTGGGCCTGTCTAATGCCGCTTTTCCACTACCAACGCGGCTGAGCCGTGCCGTGCTGAGTTGGGCTGAGTCGAGCTGAGTGGGGCTGTTGGAGTTGCATTTCGACTACAACCGCGCTGAACCGTGCTGGCTGGAAGTGGGTGGACACATTGGGTGGAGTTAGCGAAAGTGGGTGGATGTCAGGTGATGTCGTTAGGCGGTGCAAACAGTGACATCAGTGATCTTTTAAGCGGTAGTCTCACAACCCGGAGAGTAAACAATAAACATGGAGGACATGGAGTCGTTAGTGTTGCTGGTCTTGGTGCTGTGGCTTGTTGTCACCGACAACGCCAACAGATACTGCCAAGAGCGTATAGATGAGGCGAGGCGCATAAGGCTTCATAATTCTCGTAATTCGTAATTCTCCTTCTTCCGGGTTTACGGTGTTTACAGATCCCAGCGTGCTCGCGGGGCGTGTGTGGGCATGTGAGGACACTCCTCCTCACCAATCAGTGCACAGGGGAGTGTCTCCTCACGCCCCTAGCCTCACTCAGCTCGGTTTGGCTCGCTTCAGCCCCACTCCAAAACCGTGCGAGTTTTGGGGGCTGAGTAGGGCTGAAGCGAGCTGAGTCGTGCTGTTCTTAGATAGTCGAAACGTGAGCCGTGTCGGGCTGAAGTGAGCTGAAGCGAGCTGAAGTGAGCTGAAAAAGGGTAGTGGAAAAGGGCCAAAAATGGCAATAGATGTTATGGAGCATGTACAATAGAGCATCATCTGTGCTCCTCATAGCCCTGTAAGCAAACTGTAATGGATCAATATTGTGTTGCACTTCATCAAGAACATGTTTCAAGACAATCCTCTCTAGGCTCTTCATAATGATTGATGTAAGGGCAACAGGACGATAATCATTTAAAACACACGGTTTTGACACCTTTGGAACTGGTACTATAAGTGAGGATTTCCAGACCTTGGGAATGTAATGTGTATCCAGGGACATTTGAAAAAGCTGTGCAAAAATGAAGCTTAATAGTTCACTGCACTCCTTCAGAGCCCTTCCCCTCACATTGTCAGGGCCAGCTGATTTTTTTTGGGTCAATTCTATTAAGAATTCTACGCACCTCATCAGCAGTTACTCTTATTGATGGGGTATCATATACTAGTTGTTGTCTAATTGCATTTCGTTCTAATGAGAAATCTGATGTTTCAAATCTGGCATAAAAGATATTTAATTCTTTTGCAAAAGATAGATCATCTCCATTTGTGGTGATGTGTGTTTTCTTATCCTCCTTCCCAATCATTGTATACATCCCTTGCCATGCATGCCTTAGAATAGATCATTCCCCTTCATTTGCGCCTCAATGCGCCGTTTATATATCTGTTTGCTGTCATGTATTATCTGTCTAATCTCCTTCTGAGTATCCTTCATCTTTAACATGTCCCCCTGTGCAAAGGCCCTCCTCTTCCTTTTCAGCGCTAGTTTTAATTCTTTATTGACCCAGGGTTTATCATTAGGAAAGACTCTAAAAGTTATATCTGGAATTACGCTGTCTACACAAAAACCTATGCAATCAGTGACAACCGAGTTTAGTTCTTCTAGGCCAGACCTGGGCATTTTATGGCCCGCGGGCCGCATCCGGCCCTTTGGTTCATTCTGACCGGCCCGCGTAAGGTTAATGAGAAATTACAAAATAAACGTATTTTCTAATTTTACCTCATGCATGGACTGAATGTGCATTGCTTTTATTTTGAAGTTGTGTTCAACAAAAACGCAATGCGCGCGACATGAACATGACATGAAATCCCACGAAACCTAATCCCGTGATAACTACTTCCGTAATTTGTCCAGACCAACCACAAACTTGTACGTCATCCTTCAAACGGTCCAGCCAATCACATCGTGCGACGTCACCAGCAGGCGCCGGAGCCCGAGCCGATCTCCGGCGAAAAACACCAAATGAGGTGATTAGACTACAAATGTGGGCATCATTATTATAATATGATGTATCTTGCTTGATATTCGGAGTAGAAAGACAATATTGTGATGTCTTTATTGTGTTTTGCGGTGAATGTGACTGAAAAAAAAATGGTACAAACGTTCACATTTTGTTAACCATTGTTTTGGGAAATTTGATTGAATAAATGACATTTTTTGTAAGGCAACCTTGTTTTTTCCGTACTCTTACCAGTCTTAGCAGCTTGTAAAAACAATGATATTTACTGCTTTATATAAAGAAATACAATTCATATTATGCAGAATTTAGTTCAGCCTTTTGGTCCGGCCCTCCACAAAATTTTCTGTTTCTCATGTGGCCCCATGGAAAAAATAATTGCCCACCCCTGTTCTAGGCTGTCACTTATGTCCACAAAAATGTCCCATATTGTACAGTCGAAGCAGCCTCTGAGACGCTCAATGGATTCATCAGTCCATCGTTTAATTGTCTTAATCTCCGGTTTGCGCGACTTCAACTTTTGTTTGTACTGCGGGACGAGCTGAATAACATTGTGGTCCGAATCCCCAAGCGGTGCTTTTGCGTAGCCTTTGTAAGCGTCTTTAATATTCCCAAAGCATAGATCAAGTGTTTTCTCCCTCCTTGTCGGGCACTTGACATACTGATAATAATTAGGCAACACACTTTTAATAGAACACGCATTAAAGTCTCCGAGAATTAACTTTGGAGCGTCAGGAGCAATGTTTTCTATTTTGGCCACAGTGTCGTATATCCTGTTTGCAGCAGCCCTTGTGTTAGCGCGTGGGTGTATATACACAACGGTGACAAACACTTGTCCAAATTCCCTAGGCAGATAGAATGGCCTGAGCGAAAGGGATACCAGCTCAATATCCTCAGAGCAATAAAAGTCTCTGAGTGTGTAGCTATTGCACCACCCCTCGTTAATATAGACACACACTCCACCACCGAGCTTTTTACCGGTTACTTGCGTATCTCGGTCCAGTCTAATCGGGTCGCAAAAACCTGGAATTCTAAGGGATGAATTGTCTATCGTGTCTTTAAGCCATGTCTCCGTAAAACACAGCAAACAACTTTCTCGATCTTCTGAAAGGTATACTCTCAGAAATAAAGGTACACAGTGGTACAAATATGACACATTAAGGTACACAAATGTACCTTTCAGTTTGATGTACCTTAAATGGTACAAAACTGGACCTTTGTGGTACGACACCTGTACCTTTCAAGGTACAAAATTGGAGAAGGTACGTGTTTGTACCTTAGGGCATGGTACTTTGAGCTGCTAGGGGGAGGAGTCCAAAAAGCAACTAACGGTCCTGCTCTAGATGCTAGCGCAAGACAAAATTCTACTACTACTCGCGTGGTCGCCTGAAGGATGGCGACTTTGTCCGCCCTCTCCCCCGAAGAGCTTTTGGACTTCTTAGTAAAAGTGGGCCTGGAAATAACAGACGACGACAGAAGGAAATTTACAGGTGAGTTACCATACTGTTGTTCTGATTGTGGCTAGTTCTACTGAATTAGGTGGTTCCTTGAAAACCTTTCAGAAGCCTTTCCGTTCAGAAGCCCCCGTCAAAGAAGTGATCATGTACCTTAAAGGTACAAATTAACTTGTCTCTGTGGTGGTACCATTGTGGTACAGATTTGTACCATTGTTAAAGGTACAGCATTTGTACCATCCACTAAAGGTACAAACTTGATCTTGAAGGTACAGATGAGGCACTTAAAGGTACAAAGCATGAAGGTACAAATATGTACCCCTTTTGAAAGGTACAGCTCTGTACCCTCTAAAGGTACTGCCACAGAGACAAGGGTTTGTACCTTTTAAGGTACGGATCTGTACCTTTTTTTCTGAGAGTGACCTCACTGCCGTTCGAAGCTCTGTCAGCTGTTTCAGCAGGGAGCGGGAGTTCGCCAGGATGACCGTAGGCAGAGGTGGTTTTCTCCCCCGCGCACGTACCCTGTAACGTACTCCACCGCGTCGGCCTCTTTTCCTCCTCGATGCCTTCGGCCGCCTTGCACACTCATCAGGCAGGTTGTCTGGAAAGATATTGGTCTGCAAATTCCTTAATTGCAGCAGTTGGTCTCGGCTGTAGCGAAGAATCCCATCCGCTGCAACAGCGGTATTCTCAGGTGTGTGGCCAGTATCAGTGGTGTAGTGGAGATTTTTAAAGTGGGGGTATGCGATTCATGACGTCATCGATTTGATATCATGTCAGAAGCGGTAGCCTTTGTTTGGTTGCCTATGTTTGGTCTGAATGATTTGTATAAATGTTACGTTCTTTTAACAACACGAGGGCACAAGAAGACACTTTTTTTCAGACATTTTTATGTGTGCAATTTTCATTCGTGTTTGTCAGTACAGCCCAACTGTTATGGCGAAAAGCCGCGGTTTATTTTGTCTCCAATAAATATGCCGAAATGGCTAAAGAGGAACAAATTCGCCTTCTCCTTCCGAATGCATCGTCGCAGACAGCACCGCTCTGCTGCTGGAACTCAACATAAACCTTGCATAGGTTTAACATGGACTATCAGGCGTGAAGCCAAAATATTGGAAATTATGATGCACAAACACCTTTGTTCATGTTCGATTCATGTTCATTTGAGCCGAGCTGCATTCGGAATTCGATATTTTTACTAGCCTACTTACTGCCGTGGCAACAGCTACAGCGTGTGTCCAGAAGTTCAAAAAAAGTCACGTCACTCACTCACATCGCATACAAACCAGCAATGGGCTGAAATTTATTATAAAAGGCACCAATCGAATAAATCAAGCATTTAGTCTGGCGCAATTGAGGCACCTGCGTATACAAAATACATGACATGCAGCCATTGGGTTAAGCCCTACCATGCCCTCCTTCTTAAAGACTTGAGTATTTCTTTAAATTTATTGTCATTTCACATTTTTTGAATCTCACCTCGGGAGAAGTGGGTGGACGGCGTACCCCCGCGTACCACGCCCACTACACCCCTGGCCAGTATTCAATGAGTGAATGGCTGCCGGCAGCAACAGGTAGATTATCAGAATAATGAGCAGAAACACCTTTAGATGCATTTTGCTCGACGTTTGTTTTGGTCCTAGCAAGAATCAGAAAGTCCAAAAATGTACGTGTGTGTGTGTGTGGGGGGGGGGGGGGGGGGGGGGGTTGTGAAACAAAAGACGAAATTAAACACAAACTATAAAAAACAAACAAATAGTTCAGACGCACTGACTGGCACTCGTCGCCGCAGTGCAGCGCCGGACCTTCATGAATATAAAAGCAGATTCCACTTCCCCTCGTTTTCCCCGTGAGCTCTGTTTTGCGGTCCGCTCAGTGCAGGTGAAATCCAGGCAGATGGAGAGAAGAGTCTGGGATGTGCTCACCGAGCCAGGTTTTGGTGAAGCACAAGGCAGCAGATCTGTTAAAATCTGTGTTAATTGAGTTGAGGAGCAGCCAGAGGCGATTCTAGAGTCTGTTGTGGCCCCAAGCAAAAATTTCCAGGGGGCCCTTCTGACCAGTGTTCATCACCAATATGTTATAAATAATCTGACACCAATGAAAAATGTATGAAACCAAAGTTTTTTTAAATTCCAAATGTAAAAATACAATGGTAAAAAACAATAAAAACAAAATAAATAAGCCCTCGGGCCCCGACTCTCGGGGGGCCCCTGGGCCAGGGGGCCCCAAGCAGTTGCCTGCCTTGCCTGTTCACGAGCTGCTCATCTGGGAGCAGCAGTTCGTCCATTTTATTGGCCAGAGAGCGGACGTTAGCCAGGTGAATAGACGGGAGCGCAGTGCGAAAACCCCGCTGCCTCAGTCTGATGAGCGCGCTGGCTCACTTCCCCCAGTGTCTCCGACATCCTCGGTGTAATCCATAGAGAGCTGCTGCTCCTCCAACAAGTAGCTCTGGAAAACTTTCCGGATCAATGAAAACCGATGGAAAAAAAACTTTACTGGTGGTTATTCCAATGTTTATAAGTTCTTCTCTGGAGTATGTGACCAGCGAAGGAGCGCAAAAAACACAACAAATACACAAAAACATAGAAAGTACGAGAGAGCGAAGTACCGAGGCAACCATCTGCAGCACCATCTTGGAAGATAACACTGAAGGAGCTGCAAAGAGCCACAGCGGAGATGGGAATATCTGTCCATAGGATCACTTTAAGCTGTACACTCCGTAGAATGGGGCTTTATGGAAGAGTGACCAGAAAAAAGTAATTGCTTAAGAAGGCACGTTTGGAGTTTGTCCAACAGCATGTGGCAGACTCCCCAAACACATGGAAAAAGATTCTCTGGTCAGATGAGACTAAAATTGATCTTTTTGGCCATCATGGGACATGCAATGTGTGGCGCAAACCCAACACCCTAAGAACACCATTCTTATAGTGAAGCATGGTGGTGGCAGCATCATGCTGTGGGGATATTTGTCATCTGCAGGGACAGGAAAGCTGGTCCGGACTGAAGGAAAGATGGATGGCACTAAATACAGGGCAATTCTGGAGGAAAACCTGTTTGAGTCGGCCAGAGGTTTGAGACTGGGACGAAGGTTCACATTCCAGCAGGACAAAAACCCTAAACATACTGCTAAAGCTACACTGGAGTGGTTTAAAGGGAAACATTTAAATGTCTTGGAATGGCCTAATCAAAGCCCAAACCTCAATCTAATTGAGAATCTGTGGCATAACTTGAAGATTGCTGTACACCAACGCAACCCATCTAACTTGATGGAGTTGGAGCAGTTTTGCCTTGAGGAATGGGCAAAAATCCCAGTGGCTAGATGTGCTAAGCTAATAGAGACATACCACAAGAGACTTGCAGCTGTAATTGAAGCAAAAGTTGACTCTACAAAGTATTGACTTTTGACAGGGGTGAATACCAATGCAAGGCACTGATATACGGTATGAAGAACACACTTTAAAACTTGGAGTGAAATAATAATAATAATAATAATAATATTATTATTATTATTATTATTACAACCCCGATTCCAAAAAAGTTGGGACAAAGTACAAATTGTAAATAAAAACGGAATGCAATGATGTGGAAGTTTCAAAATTCCATATTTTATTCAGAATAGAACATAGATGACATATCAAATGTTTAAACTGAGAAAATGTATCATTTAAAGAGAAAAATGAGGTGATTTTAAATTTCATGACAACAACACATCTCAAAGTTGGGACAAGGCCATGTTTACCACTGTGAGACATCCCCTTTTCTCTTTACAACAGTCTGTAAACGTCTGGGGACTGAGGAGACAAGTTGCTCAAGTTTAGGGATAGGAATGTTAACCCATTCTTGTCTAATGTAGGATTCTAGTTGCTCAGCTGTCTTAGGTCTTTTTTGTCGTATCTTCCGTTTTATGATGCGCCAAATGTTTTCTATGGGTGAAAGATCTGGACTGCAGGCTGGCCAGTTCAGTACCCGGGACCCTTCTTCTACGCAGCCATGATGCTGTAACTGATGCAGTATGCGGTTTGGCATTGTCATGTTGGAAAATGCAAGGTCTTCCCTGAAAGAGACGTCGTCTGGATGGGAGCATATGTTGCTCTAGAACCTGGATATACCTTTCAGCATTGATGGTGTCTTTCCAGATGTGTAAGCTGCCCATGCCATGTGCACTAATGCAACCCCATACCATCAGAGATGCAGGCTTCTGAACTGAGCGCTGATAACAACTTGGGTCGTCCTTCTCCTCTTTAGTCCGAATGACACGGCGTCCCTGATTTCCATAAAGAACTTCAAATTTTGATTCGTCTGACCACAGAACAGTTTTCCACTTTGCCACAGTCCATTTTAAATGAGCCTTGGCCCAGAGAAGACGTCTGCGCTTCTGGATAATGTTTAGATACGGCTTCTTCTTTGAACTATAGAGTTTTAGCTGGCAACGGCGGATGGCACGGTGAATTGTGTTCACAGATAATGTTCTCTGGAAATATTCCTGAGCCCATTTTGTGATTTCCAATACAGAAGCATGCCTGTATGTGATGCAGTGCCGTCTAAGGGCCCGAAGGTCACGGGCACCCAGTATGGTTTTCCAGCCTTGACCCTTACGCACAGAGATTCTTCCAGATTCTCTGAATCTTTTGATGATATTATGCACTGTAGATGATGATATGTTCAAACTCTTTGCAATTTTACACTGTCGAACTCCTTTCTGATATTGCTCCACTATTTGTCGGCGCAGAATTAGGGGGATTGGTGATCCTCTTCCCATCTTTACTTCTGAGAGCAGCTGCCACTCCAAGATGCTCTTTTTATACCCAGTCGTGTTAATGACCTATTGCCAATTGACCTAATGAGTTGCAATTTGGTCCTCCAGCTGTTCCTTTTTTGTACCTTTAACTTTTCCAGCCTCTTATTGCCCCTGTCCCAACTTTTTTGAGATGTGTTGCTGTCATGAAATTTCAAATGAGCCAATATTTGGCATGAAATTTCAAAATGTATCACTTTTGACATTTGATATGTTGTCTATGTTCTATTGTGAATACAATATCAGTTTTTGAGATTTGTAAATTATTGCATTCCGTTTTTATTTACAATTTGTACTTTGTCCCAACTTTTTTGGACTCGGGGTTGTATTATTATTATTATTATTATTATTATTATTATTATTATTTATGTTGTTACCTGAAGTGGCCTATATACTATAGCATTAGGCTGGGACAAGCACTCACCACAAGATGTCAGTGTAAAACAAATGAAATATGGAGAACAGTCTGCATTAAGAACAAGTTGCTTTTAATAAGCTATAATTTAACCATAACATCTCAAAAGACTTTTCCTTTTTTTTCAGAGTAAAGTTCTGAAACTAAATATGAAAGGAAGCGATGAAATACATTTAAATATATTTCAAAAATTGAAAACTGGGTGTTAAATCCATATGCTTATGTTGTGTAACTACGTTCTTCATGAACCCCAGGTCCAGCCGGATATCTTCTGTTGTGTACTCAGTCCAGATCTCTTTGTGCCACGTTGCGTGAAATGTCAGTTTTGTATGGCTGAAGGTCAAAATTACATGACAAATTGGCAGAGCGAGAGGCAAAAGAACTCCAGACGAAAAACAACCAGCCCTCAGAATAAGAACAGGCAGGAATATGGGGAGCGTTTTCTTCAATGTAATTCTTCTTATTTGATTAGCAAGACTGAATTTTTAATCCACTGTCTCTTTAATGACCCTACTTACCCTCCTACTTGGACGCTTGTGTCTACTTACAGTTCAAGACCCTCCCATTTGGAGATCTGCGGTCTGCAGAGATACATCGGTTACTTGGCAGGGAAATTATGAACCAGATTTTTTTGTATACTAGGCCTCTGAATATATTACAGGGTTACCTCAGAGTGCGAAATTACTGTATTAACGGGTCTAAGCCTGTCTTCTAGCCAATTAATGATCATTTTACAATATGAGATCAACAGTAATCAAACAATAATTGTGATGAACAGTGCATCAGTGAGATTATTTATAAAGGAGAAGCCTCTTTTTTGACAGTCAGGGCTGAAATAGGTCACTGCCACCCCGTGGTAACATTAGCGGGATTAATATTGGCGGATTATCACTGTTAACTGTTCGCCTGCCTGTTAGAGCAGGTGATTCGTGCATGTAGACGAAAATTTCCACATGGGCTGTTTCTCCAGCTTGCTTTATGGAATGTGGCAAACTAATGTCATCCTTTGGTTACATATGAGCACCAGGTGAATGGCGTTTATATCTTGGAGACCAGGGCGCAGAGGTAAGACTGTTTTGGCTTTGAATTTATGTTGATATGTTTAAGATGTAAAGCCTCCGGCTACTTTGTTTTTCTCAACCAAAGTTTGATCAGTCAGGCACATTCTTTTCAATTTAACCTGAAATATTTGATCATTATCAAAGAATACAGAAATAATAATAATAATAATAGTAACAAGAAATGCACGTTTTCCTTAAAAAACCTCATCGACATCGCAATTAAGCACATAATCTACGACATTATCCTATTTTAAATGATTTAAACGATTTCAGAATGCTTTCAGCTTTCAGAAAGGCCTGCTTATGTGTGAAGTACAATGTGACTTCTGTCACGCAGTGATTTACAGACTATATTTAACCTTTAGTGCACGTGTTTTTAAAATATTATTTATTTCTAATTCAAATCCACAAGATGAAATGTATTTTAAGTGGGCCCTTTTTCTATTTAAGCTTAGTTTGAACTCAGTAATACACGAGGAATATAATAAGTTATGATTATACTGATGGTGTGCAAAATGATTAAACATCTAAATTTAGTAAGGATGTAATTATGAACCCATCCGTTGACAGCAGTCTGGTTATCCACTGAATGGCGTCTTAATTCATTCATGGACAGAGGTCAGATGTTTGCGTCTCTGTATCTGAGAGGTTATCAGACCTACTTCAGATAGGTCTATAGTAAACTCGGACAACTTCTATTTTAGTAGTAGACTTTTAGCTGCTGTTTCGTGCAATCCTGTAAACTAGCCTTTACTTGCAAATCTAACTAAAACCTACCTGTTGCTTATTTTCATGAGCTTACTAAAAGCCGTGCACTGAAAACCTGTCTTCTTCTGTGTGCCACCCGAGAGTGTAATTAAAAAAAAAAAAAGATGACTCTTTTACAACTGAATACTATAAAGTCAAAAAGTAGGCACTAAGTGTGTTGAAAAAGTGTTCAATGTTTATGAGCATCATAGTCGTTATGATTACAGCAGCAGTTCTGAGGTCGAAGTCAAAAGGACCTAGGTGTATGGAAGCCTGTTTCTGCTATTTAAAAAAAAAAATGAAGTCACATAATATCTCAGAATAATGAGAACATATCTCATAATTACGGCTACTATTTGATAATGAGTGTTTTCTCCAAAAAAAAAAATCGAAATAATTTAATCTCATTATGAGATAGTAAGTCATTATTATAAGAACTTAAATCGTATGTATGAGGTAGTAAGTCTGTCATAAATATGAGCTACTAATTCATAATTGAGATAGTAAGTCATAATTATGAGAGAGAAAGGAATTATAATTACTTTCGATCACTGATTACTTTCCACACTAATTACGAGTTAGAAAGTCATACTTGAGATTGAATCAATTATGAGATACCAATTCATAATTGAGATACTAAGCCATAATGATAGAAAGGAATTGTAATTCCTTTCTGTCACTCATTACTTTCTGTAACTAATTAATGGATACATAATTATGAGATACGTTCTCATATTCATTATTATGAGATGCTAAGTCTTAGTTATGAGGTGGCAAGTCATAATTGAGATACTAATTCATAATTATGAGCTGGAAAGGAATTGCAATTACTTTCTATCACTAATTTACTTTCTATAACTAATTATGAGTTAGAAAGTCATTGAGATATTGAATCATAATTATGAGATACCAATTCTTAATTGAGATAGTAAGTCATAATTGAGAGACTAATTATGAGATACTAAGTCATAATTATGAGATAGTAAGCCATAACTGAGATACTAAATCATAATTACGAGATAGAAAGTAATTGCAATTCCTTTCCATCACTAATTCCTTTCTATAACTAATTAGGAGTTAGAAAGTCATCACTGAGATATTGAATCATAATTATGAGATACTAATTCTTAATGGAGATAGTAAGTCATAACTGAGAGACTAATTCACTAGTACTAGTTCATAATTATGAGACAGTAAGCCATAATTGAGATACTAAGTCATAATTATGAGAGAAAGGAATTATAGTTACTTTCTATCACTAATCATTAGTCACAATTATGAGATACTAATTCATAATTATGAGAAGTTCTCATTTATTATTATGAGATACTAAGTCTTAATTCTGAGATAGAAAGGAATTATTACTTTCTATCACTAGTTACTTTAGCTAATTATGAGATGCATAATTATAAGAAAGTTATAATTGAGATACTAAGTCATAATTATGAGGAACGTTCTCATAGTCATTATTATGAGATAGTAAATCATAGTTGAGATACTAATTTACAATTCTGAGATTGAAAGGAAGTATGAATTACTTTCTATAACTAATTATGAGATAGAAAGTCCATCCATTATCTGTAGCCGCTTATCCTGTCCAACAGGGTCGCAGGCAAGCTGGAACCTATCCCAGCTGACTATGGGCGAGAGGCAGGGTACACCCTGAACAAGTCGCCAGGTCATCGCAGGGCTGACACAGAGACACAAACAACCATTCACACTCCCGGTCAATTTAGAGCCACCAATTAGCCTAACCGGCATGTTTTTGGACTGTGGGGGAAACCAAAGCACCCGGAGGAAACCCATGCAGACACAGGGAGAACATGCAAACTCCACACAGAAAGGCCCTCGCCGGCCACGGGGCTCGAACCCGGACCTTCTTGCTGTGAGGTGACAGCGCTAACCACTACACCACTCTGTAGCCACTTATCCTGTCCAACAGGGTCGCAGGCAAGCTGGAGCCTATCCCAGCTGACCGTGGGCGAGAGGCGCGGTACACCCTGGACAAGTCGCCAGGTCATCGCAGGGCTGACACATAGACACAGACAACCATTCACACTCACATTCACACCTATGGTCAATTTAGAGCCACCAATTAGCCTAACCTGCATGCCTTTGGACTGTGTGGGAAACTGGAGGAAACCCATGCGGACTTGGGGAGAACATGCAAACTCTACACAGAAAGGCCCTCGCCAGCTGCTGGGCTCGAACCCAGGACCTTCTTGCTGTGAGGTGACAGTGCTAACCACTACACCCTGAGATATAAAGTCATAACTGAGATATCTTTTATCTCTTTGAAACATTATTATGGTGGCGGAAACATGCTTCCGTACAGGTGAGATGATGGATTGAGTCAGACTTTTGGGAAGTGTGATCTTTGGGGTAGGAATGTTTTTTTTTTTTTTTTTTTTTTTACAATCAGGGTACAAAGTTTGTGTCACAGGGGTCCAAAATTCAAATTGATTCAAACTGGTTCTTGTACCAGTTTTTAAGTGAAGGACAAGTTAAAGAACAGATTTCAGGTAATTTTTTGACATATGTGTATGGTAGTTTTGTGTAATCTGCTATAAGATGGGAGAAACAAATTAAGTGATTCTCGGAGAGGACTTTTTTTTGACAATTCAGAATCCACTACTTCCATAGTGCTTTTAAATATAAGGCTGTAAGCTTTGTGTTAGTTGTCTCTAATATTTATGTCCCAATATCTTGACCACATTTTAGGATGAAAATAATAATTTTAGATCTCATCTCATTATCTGTAGCCGCTTTATCCTGTTCTACAGGGTCGCAGGCAAGCTGGAGCCTATCCCAGCTGACTACGGGCGAAAGGCGGGGTACACCCTGGACAAGTCGCCAGGTCATCACAGGGCTGACACATAGACACAGACAACCATTCACACTCACATTCACACCTACGGTCAATTTAGAGTCACCAGTTAGCCTAACCTGCATGTCTTTGGACTGTGGGGGAAACCGGAGCACCCGGAGGAAACCCACGCGGACACGGGGAGAACATGCAAACTCCACACAGAAAGGCCCTCGCCGGCCACGGGGCTCGAACCCGGACCTTCTTGCTGTGAGGCAACAGTGCTAACCACTACACCACCGTGCTGCCATCATTTTAGATATGTTATTTTATATTGAAAAATTAGCTGTCTCGGAGAGGACATTTTTTGACACAATTACATACTAATTTGATCAAAATAGTCTGAAAACTTACTGGCATTCAGCATTAAAACTTAACTATGTTTCCAATGATATGGAACCAAATATGTGTTTTATGGTATAAAGAATGATTTAAGTGCATCCCTTTTGGAGCTACCTGTGGTCAAAAAAGCACTTTTTCTAAATGACACGAGTAATTTTGCTAAACATGACATATATCGCCATACATTCACCAAAAATAACGTTATCACCAAATTTATTTTGCATGGTAAATAGAGCTATCACAGGGCTACAATAAACAACCAAGTTTATTTAGTCAAGCATTTTGATATTGAAGATAATAAGTGTTACACTGCAAAAAATGATCTCTTGTTGAGAGAAAATCTCTTTAATATGGGTGAATTTATCTATTATTTCTTATCAGAAGTTTACCAGAACTCAAATATAAGATTATTTAGCTTACTTTGAGACGTTTTTACTCATTTCAAGCCTTCTTTCTAGATGCTTAAAATGAGCAAAATTATCTGCCAATAGAATAAGAAAAAAATTTTTTTAAAGACATTGCACAGTATATCTATCTACCTCTATGTTTGCACATTGTTTGTTTGCCTCCTTTTTTTTTAAATGTTATCTTCATTTTTCACTCTACCTTTATATTTTGCATTCCATATGCACTTTATATTTTATATTTCATATATTTCTTTTTATATTGGTAAGCGTAGTTTGGTCGGGCAGTTGCAAAATAAGAATTTCATTACCCAATAATAAACCGGGGCGGCATGGTGGTGTAGCGGTTAGCGCTGTCGCCTCACAGCAAGAAGGTCCGGGTTCGAGCCCCGTGGCCGGTGAGGGCCTTTCTGTGTGGAGTTTGCATGTTCTCCCCGTGTCCGCGTGGGTTTCCTCCGGGTGCTCCGGTTTCCCCCACAGTCCAAAGACATGCAGGTTAGGTTAACTGGTGACTCTAAATTGACCGTAGGTGTGAATGTGAGTGTGAATGGTTGTCTGTGTCTATGTGTCAGCCCTGTGATGACCTGGCGACTTGTCCAGGGTGTACCCCGCCTTTCGCCCGTAGTCAGCTGGGATAGGCTCCAGCTTGCCTGCGACCCTGTAGAAGGATAAAGCGGCTAGAGATAATGAGATGAGATGAGATATTTCTTTTTATATTGGTAAGCGTAGTTTGGTCGGGCAGTTGCAAAATAAGAATTTCATTACCCAATAATAAACCGGGGCGGCATGGTGGTGTAGCGGTTAGCGCTGTCGCCTCACAGCAAGAAGGTCCGGGTTCGAGCCCCGTGGCCGGTGAGGGCCTTTCTGTGTGGAGTTTGCATGTTCTCCCCGTGTCCGCGTGGGTTTCCTCCGGGTGCTCCGGTTTCCCCCACAGTCCAAAGACATGCAGGTTAGGTTAACTGGTGACTCTAAATTGACCGTAGGTGTGAATGTGAGTGTGAATGGTTGTCTATGTGTCAGCCCTGTGATGACCTGGCGACTTGTCCAGGGTGTACCCCGCCTTTCGCCCGTAGTCAGCTGGGATAGGCTCCAGCTTGCCCGCGACCCTGTAGAACAGGATAAAGCGGCTAGAGATAATGAGATGAGATGAGATGAGATTACCCAATAATAAACCGGGGCGGCACGGTGGTGTAGTGGTTAGCGCTGTCGCCTCACAGCAAGAAGGTCCGGGTTCGAGCCCCGTGGCCGGCGAGGGCCTTTCTGTGTGGAGTTTGCATGTTCTCCCCGTGTCCGCGTGGGTTTCCTCCGGGTGCTCCGGTTTCCCCCACAGTCCAGTCCAGTCCAGAGTTTCGCCCGTAGTCAGCTGGAATAGGCTCCAGCTATAGAACAGGATAAAGCGGCTAGAGATAATGAGCTGAATAATAAACCTCTGTGTCTGTTATTGTGTATATGACAAATAAAAAAAAATCTTGAATCTAGTAAACTTCTAATAAGAAATAATAGATAAATTCACCCATATTAAAGATATTTTCTCTCAACAAGAGATCATTGTTTTGCAGTGTTAAATGTGATTGTAAAACAACCCTTAATTAAGAGCCTTTAATCAGCGGTGCCGTGAACGCTCGCTTTAATGGGATTCGACAGTGACCCCGTGCGTGTGTGTGTGTGTGTGTGGAGCAGCAGCAGCGCTGTCGCCTCCTTCACACATCCATCAGGAAACTGTTGCTCCTGTCTGTACACGGACTAGTGCACTTTTCAGTCCGCCTTTCGGAGCCGGGTTGTGACTCAGGGGAACCGGATGTGAGCCCGTTCATCCCGCCTGGATGAGGGTTAAAGCCGCGGTGTGAGGAAGAGAACAGCACCCGGATGTTGCCGCAAGCGCTCCATGGCGCTCCGCGAGGAGGCACGTTCTAACCCTAACGCGTGGATTAACGGCGTGAATACCGATTTGACGCGTGTGTGCTGGTTCCTGCGGTGAAGCCGGTTCGGCCAACGGACTTTCAATGCGGAGGGCGGCATGGACGCGCCAGAGGAACCGACTGAAGGTAAGAAGCGGCGCGCGCCTCTTGGCACAGTGATGCTGATGCTCACGCGCTCGCTCGGTTCCTGCCCGGTTTCTCCGAGATCTCGAACAGCAGGCGAATCCCGGGTGCACTGTGTCTCACCATCACCTCTTCTCTTCTGATTGGAATGGTTTAAGCTTAGAAGCCTCGAAACGCACTGTCGGATTAGGGACGTGTCGATACATCGTTGAACGATTTTTTTTTTTTTATCAGTGGAACAAGATAACCGACAGGTCTTGGGCTCTCTGAGGAAGATTTCAGAAGAGATTAATAACATCAGGCCTCGGTTATGCTATCTGCACTATGTTCAGGCTCTGGGTTATTGATCAGAGGGTCAGAGGTTTGAGCCCCGGCACTGCCAAAGTGGGCCCTTGGGCATGGGCAAGAGTCTTTGACTATGTGTAGAAATGTGAAAAAAGCTGCAAGAAGAACTGGGCAGATTTCTTATGCGTGGGCAAACTAGGCAAAAAACAACTTATCATGATATTCAAATAGTATTGGCTGGCTTTGAGTGGTATATCAGATATATTCCATTCAGCTCACGTGATATTGAACGAGTCTGTGTGGAGTTTGCATGTTCTCCCCGTGTCAGCGTGGGTTTCCTCCGGTTTCCCCCACAGTCCAAAGACATGCAGGTTAGGTTAACTGGTGACTCTAAATTGAGCGTAGGTGTGAATGAGAGTGTGAATGGTTGTCTGTGTCTATGTGGCAGCCCTGTGATGACCTGGCGACTTGTCCAGGGTGTACCCCGCCTTTCGCCCGTAGTCAGCTGGGATAGGCTCCAGCTTGCCTGCGACCCTGTAGAACAGGATAAAGCGGCTAGAGATAATGAGATGAATGAGATGAGATGATGAAAGAGATAATACAGGGCAGCACGGTGGTGTAGTGGTTAGCGCTGTCGCCTCACAGCAAGAAGGTCCGGGTTCGAGCCCCGTGGCCAGCGAGGGCCTTTCTGTGTGGAGTTTGCATGTTGTCCGCATGGGTTTCCTCCGGGTGCTCCGGTTTCCCCCACAGTCCAAAGACATGCAGGTTAGGTTAACTGGTGACTCTAAATTGAGCGTAGGTGTGAATGTGAGTGTGAATGGTTGTCTATGTGTCAGCCCTGTGATGACCTGGCGACTTGTCCAGGGTGTACCCCGCCTTTCGCCCGTAGTCAGCTGGGATAGGCTCCAGCTTGCCTGCGACCCTGTAGAACAGGATAAAGCGGCTAGAGATAATGAAATGAGATGAGAAATAATACAGATAAAACAATCTTTGATGCTAGAGCTAAGCCCTTTGACTTAACCAATCGACTATGTGTAGAAATGTGAAAAAAGCTGCAAGAAGAACAAGAGACTGGACAGATTTCTTATGCGTGGGCAAATGAGGCAAAAACAACAACAACATCACGATATTCAAATAGTATTGGCTGGCTTTGAGTGGTATATCAGATATATTCCATTCAGCTCGCGCGATATTGAATGAGTCAAAGACGAGTTCAGTGTCATACTAGCCGAATGGAAATATATATAATATGGACATGGGTCCGTCTCAGAAACTGGGTACTGTGGGGGTAAACTATACGGTTTTGAATGGTGATGTTGGTTTTAATTTGAAATAAAATGATGAAAGAAATAATCCAGATAAAACTAAATCTTTGATGTGAATACTCTATTCAGAATTTGGCAAAAATTCTGCAAATTTGTGGAAAAATGGCGGCTTGATCTGGGACATGATAAATGGTTGACTACATCGCATTCCTTTAAAAAGGTTGTAGTCCACTGAAAAGTCTACAGTTATCACTAATTGTATTTTAAGTTGTAACTTTATACACCTAAAGATCGGTGCGCTCACAGAATAATCATAACCGTAATAAAACATCATGCAAAATATTTGATCACTGTTGTAACTCCATTTTCCGCATACCCAAAACCAATACGATCGAGTGTTTTGATAAAACGGAAAGCCTCAGGGTCAAGGTCACTACCTCACCAAAAGTAGTAACTTAAAATCACTACGCCATATAAACATTTAGTTATAAATCTGCGATTTTGTTTTTAAAACGAAAGCTGAAAGTTGGGTATAGAATATGTTTCTTCAAGAATATGTTACGATGGTAGCTGGTCTTGTATGAATTTCTGAGCTATAAAACGAGTTGTGGTCTATTTTTTACCGTAGCGTGTTATTTGTGTGCGGGGAAGGACACACATTAATAATTTGCATGTGTAGAATGGAATTTTCCACTCCAACAGTTAGAAGTTGATCGTGCTTCCATTTGCGGTCTTTCTGTTACGCGGGTGATCTGTTCGGACGTTATCACTGAAAAGGTGAGTTTTGACAGTTTTATTCTGTTTTAGTCTTGCAGTATATATATATATTTTTTCAATCTCACTTTCATATTTCATAGCGTTTGCATATTTTTGGCCAATATTTTGCAACCATGGTCAATTTAGATCAAACTTTTGATAGAATCTATGGCCAGTCATTTTGCCCCACCCCCGCCTCGCGCTCCGTCCGGTGCGGTAGTGATGTCCCGTTGCTCGCGCGCCGCAGCAGAGACCCGCGCGACCTTCAGCCGGTACAGTCGCTGTTCTTTTACCACCGCCGTTATTCTCATCTTTCCGGTGTGTTCTTGATTTTACCATTGTGTCCTATTTCGCCATATCAAATACCCAAAATGTATCATATTATTCATATTTAAGTGAATAATCAATTCAGTCATCATAACTTGGCATTTTTAACCCAAGCAATCAAAAACAGGAAATTTATTCAATATTTTCACTCATCTGTGAAGGAGGGGCTTTAATTCTTCATGATGGAGTTATTTTATATGAAAATCAATTTTACAAAAGCATTTGAATTGTAATCAAAAAAAATTTCCACAGTGGAGGCCAGATAAAGCAAGATACTACCTTTATTCTTATTAAACATGACAAAAGAAACATTGAGTGTTAGGGAAATGCAAAAAAAAAAAAAGTAAAATTAGAAAATTTATTTTTTGACCATTATGTCCCAAATGAGAGACCAGTTTCTGAGACGGACCCATAGATAATTTTTTTTTTTATTTTTTTTTTACCAGCTGGGAGGTCCGTATCATGAAATACCATGACCGAGGTCTTGAAAATGAGGCCTCGGTCAGTATTTAAGGCTGAGGTCATGGTATTTCATGATACGGACCGACCTTAAGCTGGTAAACTATATATAAATTTTTTTCTTTACCAAATTCTAACAAAAATTGAGAGCGCCCGAAAGGGAAACCATATTTAGAACAAACCTGCTACAAGCTTGTTTTTAGCTTTCTCCTGAAATGTTTTCTTTTATTTCTTCTTTCTCAGGGTAGTAAAACTTGCTTTTGCTGTGAACACTGTCGTTATCGCTATCCATGCTGTAAAATTAATGCTATTATACTGAGAAATGCGAAAATAAATGTTGACAAAAAATTGCTACTATGTTTGTTGTTGTTGTGAATGAGCGAGTTGCCAGAGGTCCATAACCGGGGTCTGGATCGTAGGATTCAGGACCGCTCACGAGCCAATCAGAGTGCATGATTTGATGGAAACCGGGCCGCAAAAAAAATAAATCTGATGTACCACAAAAAAGCCATTATTATTATTTATTATTAATTCATACACATTTGATGGAGCAATTATAGATTTTACAAAAAGTTAAGAACGGGGGGGGGGTAACTTACCAATATCCAATGCTTATTCTGATCCAATGTAATTCAATGTTCAGGCTTTCTCTTTCAAAATTCTCTCAAAATCTTCCATATTTAACCAAGCAAACCTGGCGGCCATGTTTGTTCAGAAACTGTCTCAGTTGCTCATTAGTGCGGAAGTTTTATGCGTAATATGTATCTTATGGCATTTTCAATTCGCTGCGACAGTTTACTGCGGGCTAAGAAATGCTTCTGCGCATGCGCAGCAGAAAACTTTCTTAATGAGTATTTGCATCAGCTCTGACATGTGACGTCATGTTGTCTTGACAACCATGCAATATCGTAAACCATATTTGACGCTCATTCTCCATTGGGTAGAGTGACGTAATACACGTAGGATAAGCGATATGCTAATAATAGTGCATGCTATGAAACCTGCTAGAAGAGAATAGAATACATGTTTTTATTCCATGGAAAAAGTGTCCCTTATGTATAATATTTAAATAATATTGGCTGGTGTTGAGTGATATATCAGATATATTCCATTCAGCTAGCATGATACTGAACGAGTCGAAGACGAGTAGCTGAATGGAATATATCTGATATACCATGAAAAAAGCCAGCCAATATTATTATTATTATTATTATTATTATTATTACTATTATTATTATTACATATAGATTTGATGGAACAGTTATAGATTTTACAAAAAGTTAAGAACAGTGGTGTAACTTACCAGTATTGAATGCTGAATCTGATCGAATGTAATTCAGTGTTCTGTCAATCCAATGTGCATGTACAAAGTCAAAGTTCTAACAATAAAAATGGTACAAGTCCAAAAAGCCTGAACAACAACCCAACTTCTATACAAGCGATATCCAGGTTGACCGTTCAAGTTCAAAGTTACTTTTGGTCGTAGTTAATTGTTACGTTGCATTTATTCAAAACAAAAGGGCTTTTCTGAGTGAAGTCCTCTTGTAAAAGTCTCAGTCACTTTTCCTCACCTCCAAGTAGAACTTTGACAATATTTCCACTATTGCTCTCTTTTCCAGTTTTTCAATGTCCGTTGGTATGTTTTTCTCTCGTAAATATGCATGAAGAATATCCAGTGAAGTTTTGGTAGCCTTTCGGGTGTTCAGCGTGTCTTTCTCTTTCAAAATGTATCTCTAAATCTTCTGTTTTTAACGAAGCAAACCTCACGGCCATGTTTGTGTACAAACTGTCAGTCACTCTCTACCGAGGAAGTTTTACATCTCCGATTTGTCTCTTTTCCAGTTTTTCAATGTCCCTTGGTATGTTTTTCTCTTGAAGAATATATATATATATATAATGAAGTTTTGGTAGCCTTTCGGGTGTTCAGTGCATCTTTTTTCGTTTCCATTTTCAGTTTATTTATTTAGTGCTTAAACCTAGCACTGGATCTTCTCTCTTTTCCGGCCGACAAAGAAATGGTTGTGCGCATGCGAAGCAGAAAAGTTTTGTCATTGGATCTTCGCACGAGCTCCGATGTGTGACGTTGTGTTGTCTTGACAGCGTGCAATATTGTTACAATATTGCACGCTCATTCTCTGTTGGGGAGAGCGGTGTAATACATGGAGGAAAAGCGATACGATAACAATATTGCATGCCATCAACAAACCCACTAGAAGGGAGTAGAATACACGTTTTTTTATTCCATGGAAAAAGTGTCCCGTATGTTTTATAATAGTTGATACTGTAGATGATATATTTCACCATGTAATTGTGCCAGTCAAGTGTTGCATTTAGAAACATGAATATGACGAGTTTAATATCCAGTCTACTCGTCACTAGAAGTATCCAATGCTCGATGGTATATACAGTACTAACGATACCCAATACACCTCAAAAAGCATTTTGTGCTGTAATTCATCACATCAGCACTGTAACTGTATAACATCCCGTCCTAACGTTGACTGGAACTCAGAATTATCGGAAAATGGAAAGAGAAACAGTATCTGAGTAAGGCAAGTCAAATTCTATGGAGAACTTTAAAATAATCTCCTTAGCAATGCTTATTTCTGTCATGTCCACTCTTTTTCACAGGTTATTACCTCCCGAAAGAGGTTGTATGTCAAACCCTTTCTGTTACACTCTGTTTTAGGGGTCTACACAAACCCTTTCTCTTTGTGGACAAAAAAAAAAGCAAAAAAAACCAAAATCAAACCCACCACATATAGCGGTTCTAGATTTAGATCTATGAAAAAAAGCAAAAAACTGTTATCTGTAAGTCAGGATGGCTGAGTAAGGAGTGTAATTTTAACATTTCATCTCTCGCTAGATTTAGTGCGATTATATATTAAATATTACAGTTAAAACAAGTCATATATATATTTTATGAATCATGTTAGAATTGGGACTTTCCCTTCAGATAGCTCATGAATATGAGAGAAGCTGAGGTTCACTTTGATTTACTACTATGACACATTTTAATGACTTGGATGAATGAGACTTCATAGACCTCTTAATTATGTTCTCACGGCTTGATGCTTCTGAAATCTGTCGTAAAGGGAATTTATGCCAGATGTCACATGCGGCAGTTCCGCTTCCATTTGAACAAGCGTTTCACAGTCCACCCCAGCCGCATCAGAGGCACGTACGTCCCACCGCCCTTATTTTACTCTTCGTCTGTATTCTTTTTCAGGCACTTACTTGAGTGAAGTATAAACCCCACACCTCTCCAAAGATGTCATGATGGTGCAACGTGGAGTTTCATTAAAACTGTTTACATTACTCACAATACTCGCAGTCCATTTGTTCAGCGGACCACTGTCTCATGTCACTTTTTTTTTTTTAAATTAAGCTGTGTTGTAATCGCAGCTGCCTGACTTTGCCTGTCCTCATCCATCATGTTTCATTGACAAGGTCGTAAATTTGGGTATTAGTTTTCTTAATACAAATAAAGTGTACTGTCGTGCCAGAAGTGCAAGTGGAATGCTTGCAGTGTGAGTTGAACGGACGGTTTCTTCCAAAGCCTGCTCTATATTACACATCTGCCATTTTCACTACATTATAACTGACTAATCTGTAAACATATTTAAATATTATTAGCTGGTGTTGAGTGGTCTCATCTCATCTCATTATCTCTAGCCGCTTTATCCTTCTACAGGGTCGCAGGCAAGCTGGAGCCTATCCCAGCTGACTACGGGCGAAAGGCGGGGTACACCCTGGACAAGTCGCCAGGTCATCACAGGGCTGACACATAGACACAGACAACCATTCACACTCACATTCACACCTACGGTCAATTTAGAGTCACCAGTTAACCTAACCTGCATGTCTTTGGACTGTGGGGGAAACCGGAGCACCCGGAGGAAACCCACGTGGACACGGGGAGAACATGCAAACTCCACACAGAAAGGTCCTCGCCGGCCCCGGGGCTCGAACCCAGGACCTTCTTGCTGTGAGGCGACAGCGCTAACCGGTGTTGAGTGGTATATCAGATATATTCCATTCAGCTAGCATGATATTGAATGAGTTGAAGATGAGTAGCTGAATGGAATATATCTGATGTACAGTACCGTTCAAAAGTTTGGGGTCACCCAGACAATTTTGTGTTTTCCATGAAAAGTCACACTTTTATTTCCACAATAAGTTGTAAAATGAATAGAAAATATAGTCAAGACATTGTTCTGGCCATTTTGAGCATTTAATCGACCCCACAAATGTGATGCTCCAGAAACTCAATCTGCTCAAAGGAAGGTCAGTTTTATAGCTTCTCTAAAGAGCTCAACTGTTTTCAGCTGTGCTAACATGATTGTACAAGGGTTTTCTAATCATCCATTAGCCTTCTGAGGCAATGAGCAAACACATTGTACCATTAGAACACTGGAGTGAGAGTTGCTGGTAATGGGCCTCTATACACCTATTGCACCAAAAACCAGACATTTGCAGCTAGAATAGTCATTTACCACATTAGCAATGTATAGAGTGGATTTCTGATTAGTTTAAAGTGATCTTCATTGAAAAGAACAGTGCTTTTCTTTCAGAAATAAGGACATTTCAAAGTGACCCCAAACTACTGAACGGTCGTGTACCATGAAAAAAGCCAGCCAACATTATTATTCTCATTCTCATTATCTCTAGCCGCTTTATCCTGTTCTACAGGGTCGCAGGCAAGCTGGAGCCTATCCCAGCTGACTACGGGCAAAAGGCGGGGTACACCCTGGACAAGTCGCCAGGTCATCACAGGGCTGACACATAGACACAGGCAACCTTTCACACTCACAGTCACACCTACGGTCAATTTAGAGTCACCAGTTAACCTAACCTGCATGTCTTTGGACTGTGGGGGAAACCGGAGCACCCGGAGGAAACCCACACGGACACGGGGAGAACATGCAAACTCCGCACAGAAAGGCCCTTGCTGGCCACGGGGCTCGAACCCGGACCTTCTTGCTGTGAGGCGACAGCGCTAACCACTACATCACCGTGCCGCCAACATTATTATCATTCTTGTTATTATACTACATGCACATTCGATGGAACAATTATAGATTTTACAAAAAGTTAAGAACAGGGCAGTAACTTGCCAATATTGAATGCTGAATCTGATCGAATGTAATTCAATATTCTATCAATCCAATGTGCATGTACAAAATCAAAGTTCTAACAATAAAAATGGTACAAGTCCAAAAAGCCTGAACAACAACCCAACTTTATATACAAGTGATATCCAGGTTGACCGTTCAAGTTCAAAGTTACTTTTGGTCGTAGTTAATTGTTACGTTGCAGTTGCTCAAAACAAAAGGAATTTTCTGAGTGAAGTCCACGAGTGAAGTCCTCTTGTAAAAGTCTCCATCACTTTTCCTCACCTCCAAGTAGAACTTTGACAATATTTCCACTATTGCTCTCTTTTCCAGTTTTTCAATGTCCGTTGGTATGTTTTTCTCTTGTAAATATGCATGAAGAATATCCAGTGAAGTTTTGGTAGCCTTTTGGGTGTTCAGCGCATCTTTCACTTCAAATCTTCGGCTTTTAACGAAGCAAACCTCCTGGCCAGGTTTGTGTACAAACTGTCAGTCACTCACTATTGTGGAAGTTCTACATCTCCGATTTGTCTCTCTTCCAGTTTTTCGATGTCCGTTGGTATGTTTTTCTCTTGTAAATATGCATGAAAGATATATAATGAAGTTTTGGTAGCCTTTTGGGTCTTCAGCGCATTTTTTAGTTTCAGTTTATTTATTTAGTGCTTAAATCTATCACTGAATTAACCCCGTCTTCTGTCTCGCTCCTGGCCGACAAAGAAATGATTCTGCGCATGCACAGCAGAAGTTTTGTCATTGGATCTTCACACGAGCTCCGATGTGTGACATCGTGTTGTCTTAACAATGTGTGATATTGTAACAATATTGCACGCCCGTTCTCCATTGGGGAGAGTGGCGTAATACATGAAGGATAAGCGATATGAGAACAATATTGCATACCATCAATAAACCCAGCAGAAGGGAGTAGAATACATGTTTTTATTCTGTGGAAAAAGCGCTCACACACAGAGTACGAGTCAAATGTTTGGACACACCTTCTAAATCAATTAATTTTCTTGACTTTTATTAAGCCTAGGTCACAACCGGACGTACGATTTTTTTGGCCGTGCGATTTTTGGCGTTTCCCAAATCGCTGCGTTTTTTTTGTTCATGGAGAAAGACGCGCGTTGGCCGTAAGTTTGTCTTGCAAACTGAAAAAAACGTAAGCGCCCGTAGAGTTTGTTTGACATGACAAAGAACCTCTGCGGCCAGTCTACGGCTCGAAAATCAGCATGTCACACGCGCGCCCTCCGTGCGTTTCATGCGCGCCCTCTGTGCGTTTCTTGCGTTTTTTTGCACGTAGACCGGCCGTAGGAGCACGTACAGCCAGTTGTGACCGAGGCTTTAATTAAGTAATGATGGATGTCATTTCTCTTTACTTAGTTGAGCGATTCTTGACATAATATGGATTACTATAGTTGTAGAATAGGGCTATTTACTGTATTATTATTTACTGTTTGACCTCAAAAGCATTAAAAAGGCAAAAAATTGCACTAATTAACTTTTGACGAGGCACATCTGTTAATTGAAAAGCATTCCAGGTGACTACCTCATGAAGCTGGTTAAGATAATGCCAATAGTGTACAAAGTGTCATCAAGGTAAACAGTGGCTACTTTGAAGAATCTAAACTATGAAATATATTTTGTTTTTTTTATTTACCACATAATTCCAGGCGGCACAGTGGTGTAGTGGTTAGCGCTGTCGCCTCACAGCAAGAAGGTCCGGGTTCGAGCCCCGTGGCTGGCGCGGGCCTTTCTGTGCGGAGTTTGCATGTTCTCCCCATGTCCGCGTGGGTTTCCTCCGGGTGCTCCGGTTTCCCCCACAGTCCAAAGACATGCAGGTTAGGTTAACTGGTGACTCTAAATTGACCGTAGGTGTGAATGTGAGTGTGAATGGTTGTCTGTGTCTATGTGTCAGCCCTGTGATGACCTGGCGACTTGTCCAGGGTGTACCCCGCCTTTCGCCCGTAGTCAGCTGGGATAGGCTCCAGCTTGCCTGCGACCCTGTAGAACAGGATAAAGCGGCTAGAGATAACGAGATGAGATGAGAGACATAATTCCATCTACGTTCCACATGTAATTTCATAATCTTAATGTCTTCAGTATTGTTCTACAATGTAGAAAATAGTCAAAATACAGAAAAACCTATGAATGAGTAGGGGTGTACAAACTTTTAACTGGTACTGTATGGTTCTTTCATTATCCTGTTCTCCACCTATGGTCTGATCTGAACCTCCTGGCAGAGGCAACCAGATTTCGGACTCGTGCGTTCCCTTGTATGCCGTCTTCTGTTGGAATCAAACATGCTGATGATGTGTTTTGCCCAGAACAGTTTCTTTTGGTCTCCTTAGACCACAACACATGATGCCAGTTGTAGTACTAATAATGGCACCAGGTTTGATGAGATGTTCTCAAGCGGGACTTTTTCTTCCAACCTTTCCAATGAGCTTGTTATAAAAGAAGTCAATTTTGAGACATGACAACCATAATCGCTAAATTGCACGTATGGGCGTTTTCTTCCTCCTCCACTGTAGAGCAGGTCCCTACGAATTGTAATTATATCCTACTACAAGTAAAAATTAGCTTCAACTTGGGGGGGGATCGCGGCCCACCTTGGGTTGAGAAACGTTGCTTGAGTGGGCCACGATTTCCCCCCCCCACCACCACCACCAAGTTGAAGTTAATTTTTTACTCATAGTAGGGTACAATTGCTGGGTTGCATCCGACATCTCATTTGCCTCATTAAAGGAGAACTGAAGTCATTTTAAAACTTGCTTTATTTCTTAATTAACGTGTTATTCAATTACGTTTTCGGTTTGCGTAATCTTATATCGTGACTCGTATTGACAACTAATTGCAATTAACTATTCTACTTATCGGCCTATTCAGCTTTTAGCCATCTTGAATTTAGTTCGTTTGGTCCATGGTAGGCGTCGCTTATCCGCGTGATCTTCATGAGACTTGTGCAAGACTTCGAAACGTGAAGCGTCAGCCAGGTGTCAGTGCCGCCATTTTGAAAACTGTTGTCCAAATGAAATATTGCACAAAAACGAGTTTAAATGACGATTACTGCCTACTTTTTTCAAACTTTTCTGATTGCTATCAAAACAAACAAAACTTCCGGCTTGATTACATCAGCATTCGAAAGAGGGCGCGCGCGTCTTTTGACGACGTTGGCAGATGTTGGTCACTTTGATTTCCGCTGTACGTTTTACTTCCGTCCTACAATGTCTCGCACAGGTCTTGACGAATCTTGCTTATGATCATTGCTTTGACATATGGACTGATATTACATCGCATATTTCAAACACTCATAACTTGCTATAGCAGTGACTAAATGGCGATCAAAAATGCATTCCGATATTTAATAAAATGAGATAAATAGAATTTTGATGATGATAAATTTGCCTTCAGTTCTCCTTTAAGCTACAGTCACACTACAGCTCGCGATGCTTTGCGATGGGTTATCGATGAAAATGAGGTATTTTGATGGTGATGTACAGGCGAGCTAAAAGTTGTGGTCACATGGCAGGCGAACACTCGCACTTGAGTCTGGCGCAGCTCGAGCGGCCGTGCTCGCTCACGGAGCATGTTGTGTGCACACTTGGGACCCAGTCGTTATGGGAAACACCTGATACTGATTTGAGCGCAATCAGCATGTGCAGATACGGATGCTGTTTTCACAGAGGCTTTGCGAAGTATCTCATCTCTCTCATCTCATTATCTCTAGCCGCTTTATCCTGTTCTACAGGGTCGCAGGCAAGCTGGAGCCTATCCCAGCTGACTACGGGCGAAGGGCGGGGTACACCCTGGACAAGTCGCCAGGTCATCACAGGGCTGACACATAGACAACCATTCACACTCACATTCACACCTACGGTCAATTTAGAGTCACCAGTTAACCTAGCCTGCATGTCTTTGGACTGTGGGGGAAACCGGAGCACCCGGAGGAAACCCACGCGGACACGGGGAGAACATGCAAACTCCACACAGAAAGGTCCTCGCCGGCCACGGGGCTCGAACCCGGACCTTCTTGCTGTGAGGCGACAGCGCTAACCACTACACCACCGTACCGCCTTGCGAAGTATCATTTTGTTTAAATACTCTGTTTTATGATTCTGCTTTGCTTTCATTTTTGTAAATATCATGCCTGCTAATAAACACTCTTCCTGCACTTAGATCCGTCTACCACCATCTATCATGTAGTGTCCTGGTCCACAGATCTTTAACCCAGACACACACACACACACACATATATATATAATATATATAAAAGTTGTACTTCTCCATGCTCTTCCAGGTTTTCATCTGTGTGTCCGTGTAGAACGATGTCTGCAGCACCAGGTAGTTTGAGATGTCGGGGAACTCAACAGACGGATAATTTTCCAACTCGTAGGAAAAATCCTTCTTTTTTGGCGTGTAAGGATCTAATCCCATTGAGTGGTTTCTATATCCACTTCTTTTCAGTGGACTTCTTGGTTTGCTGAACACAAACATAGCAATAAGTTCTTGTGTTAATGGACCAGACTCCACTTTTAGATCATTAATCCCTTCTGACTGAGAACGGCCTGCATGCATGGTTTGGCTTCTGGCACATCCATCCAGTTTTTTTTAAATGCAATACCTACAATTAAAAACAGTGTTTTATTGCATTTATTTAATTCCTGGGCTCCCGTCTGGAACAGGGAGTGATGTCGCATCCCATTAATACACTTTACAATAGATTATTAGATTTGAATAGAATAGTTGAGCCAAAATAATAATTTTTTAACGGGCCTTGACTCATTACAAGTATGAATAGGTGGGCATTAAAGTAGAGATGTTTAGAACCCCTGGGCTGGTGTAGAGGGAATGATCATGTTTGGAAGTGTCCATGGTAGCAATACTGTGATGACTGATGTGTACCTATTCCACGTTCTGACTGGAACCACGGACCCATTTTAAACCCAGCACTTTCATATCCGTAGCATTTCTATGTGGAGCATCGTTGCAGTTCGAGACTCTGCTGTTTGTGAGGCGTTGTCAAGGAGATTCACTTTTATCCAAACACTTCTTTCGAGATGATATTAATAGTCGTGTGATAATCTCGTAGCATGCCAAGTCCATTTCATATAAAGTGTTTCGAGATTTGATTTACATCATGAAAGTGTACCTGAGTGGGAGTGATATTCTGCACAAATAAAGCACAGGCGCTGCAGGCGTGTCGATATAACCGGTGGATCCGTACTCGAACGGCGGTACACCTTCTGATTGATGCAACAGTGTAAGTGTTTACCCTGTTGTCATGGGATCTGGAGGATCGCAAATCCTAATTATGCTACAGCCAGGAGTCCAGGAGAACATAACTGGTCCCGCTGTCTGAGTGGGAAGCGTGGCGTTTCTCTCTCTCTCTCTCTCTCTCTCTCTCTCTCTCTCTCTCTCCTGTCAATCAGAACAACACTTGGCAGTCTGCAAGTGCATGCATATGGAAGAGCGTAGTTTGGCTGCCTCTGATATTGCAAGAACAGCAGTTTGAAAAGATGCAGTAGCTGCACGTGTCTCTGTGAAAGCACGTGTTAGCCTTCACCCTCCCGGCTGGCGGATGGGATTTGACTTGCCTCGGGAGGTAAAAATGACAACATACATGATTATCTATTAATCCTAGTCTGTAGGATATGCTACTTGTTACAGCGTCATTCTTTCGACAGCAAGGCAGCAAGTGGCAGATCAAGTGACCTGGAAAGTGCTCTGCCAGTTCCAGCTCTGCTTTTTCACATGACAGTATATCGATTCTCTCTGTTTCTCGTTCTCTTTGTTTCAATTGAACAAGTTTATACACGACATTACGAACATGATTACGAGGTTGTAAGCAGTGTTATACAAACGAAATTTTATCAAGCTAGGAAAAAAAAAAGTCATTTGTAATAGCTTCATTTTGGGGAAGCCATGGAGTAATGGGTAGAGAAGCAGCTTTGGGACCAAAAGGTTGCTGGTTCAATTCCCTGGACCAGCAGGGATGACTTGACTCGGCTTGGACTTGTAAATTGGAGACAAGGACTCGGGTTTTTTCTTAATTTTTTTACAACATGTCATAATAATTTGCCAGAAGATATTTATATCTACATTAATTCTTGTACTAGTTTTGTGCAAGAGAATGCACATTCACCTGTTCATACGTCATGTTCAGGAACGCTAATGGCCCTAAGATGCCTGGAGAGAAGCCCCTAGGATTGTCCGCTTTGCTTATACAGACTTCTCGTGCAGTGGGAAAAAATGCACCGCTATGTGTTCCATGTGTAGAAGAACTGTCGAGAAGACGACGAGGACAACCTCGAATTTCAGTCGTCATTTGGCAAGACTCCGCAGAGAAGGAAGTGACATGCTCTGTTGATAGAGGGACTTGCTTGCTGACTGATTATACGAGCTAGTGTTAACCCTCTCTCATGTTATTTGCCCTGTTGATAGTGGGCGGGGCTTGCTGAGTGATGAACAAGCTTTTTATCTGTAGCCTATTCACTAAAATGGGGTGGTTGAACAGTAACGTTAGTCCAACACGGTAGCAGAGACGCTTTCACATAAAGGCAACAACAGCCACCGTCAAATGGTGCGGTTGGAGTCTCGTTCTCGGACTCAACTTGGAATGCTCTTTAATGACTTACAGTGGTGCTTGAAAGTTTGTGAACCATTTAGAATGTTCTATATTTCTGTATAAATATGACCTAAAACATCAGATTTTCACACAAATCCTAAAAGTAGATAAAGAGAGCCCAGTTAAACAAATAAGACAAAAATATTATACTTGGTCTTTTATTTATTGAGGAAAATGATCCAATATTACATATCTGTGAGTGGCAAAAGTATGTGAACCTCTAGGATTAGCAGTTAATTTGAAGGTGAGATTAGAGTCAGGTGTTTTCAATCAATGGGATGGCAATCAGGTGTGAGTGGGCACCCTGTTTTATTTAAAGAACACGGATCTATCAAACTCTGATCTTCACAACACGTTTGTGGAAGTGTATCATGGCACGAACAAAGGAGATTTCTGAGGACCTCAGAAAAAGCCTTGTTGATGCTCATCAGGCTGGAAAAGGTTACAAAACCATCTCTAAAGAGTTTGGACTCCACCAATCCACAGTCAGACAGATTGTGGACAAATGGAGGAAATTCAAGACCATTGTTACCCTCCCCAGGAGTGGTCGACCAACAAAGATCACTCCAAGAGCAAGGCATGTAATTGTCGGCAAGGTCACAAAGGACCCCAGGGTAACTTCTAAGCAACTGAAGGCCTCTCTCACATTGGCTAATGTTCATGAGTCCACCATCAGGAGAACTCTGAACAACAATGGTGTGCATGGCAGGGTTGCAAGGAGAAAGCCACTGCTCTCCAAAAAGAACATTGCTGCTCATCTGCAGTTTGTTAAAGATCACGTGGACAAGCCAGAAGGCTATTGGAAAAATGTTTTGTGGACGGATGAGACCAAAATAGAACTTTTTGGTTTAAATGAGAAGCGTTATGTTTGGAGAAAGGAAAAGGCTGCATTCCAGCATAAGAACCTTATCCCATCTGTGAAACATGGTGGTGGTAGTATCATGGTTTGGGCCTGTTTTGCTGCATCTGGGCCAAGATGGCTTGCCATCATTGATGGAACAATGAATTCTGAATTATACCAGCGAATTCTCAAGGAAAATGTCAGGACATCTGTCCATGAACTGAATCTCAAGAGAAGGTGGGTCATGCAGCAAGACAACGACCATAAGTACACAAGGCGTTCTACCAAAGAATGGTTAAAGAAGAATAAAGTTAATGTTTTGGAATGGCCAAGTCAAAGTCCTGACCTTAATCCAATCGAAATGTTGTGGAAGGACCTGAAGTGAGCAGTTGATGTGAGGAAACCCACCAACATCCCAGAGTTGAAGCTGTTCTGTACAGAGGAATGGGCTAAAATTCCTCCAAGCCGGTGTGCAGAACTGATCTACAGTTACCAGAAATGTTTAGTTGCAGTTATTGCTGCACAAGGGGGTCACACCAGATACTGAAAGCAAAGGTTCACATACTTTTGCCACTCAAAGATATTTAATATTGGATAATTTTCCTCAATAAATAAATGACCAAGTATAATATTTTTGTCTCATTTGTTTAACTGGGTTATCTTTATATACTTTTAGAACTTGTGTGAAAATCTGATGATGTTTTAGGTCATTTTTATGCTGAAATATAGAAAATTGTAAAGGGTTCACAAACTTTCAAGCACCACTGTAGACTTGACTCGGACTCGAGGTTTAGTGACTCGACTACAACACTGGGCTGAAGTGCCTTTGAGAGCAAGGCACCTAACCCCAACTGCTCTGACACAAATGGTGGTGTATCCTGTGTCTGATTAACCAAAGAAAAACTGATGAAGTGATTATCAGCTCAGGTGGTGTCCGGACAAAAAAAATAATAATTAGCTTGGGTCATTTCTCAGTATCTGTCTGTATAAAGTCTGTTGAATTTTTCCAAACCTTTTGACCTTATGTGTTTTTCTCTCATCCTCAGGGGCAAGCTATGCTATCAGCACACGGGCCCCTTCCTCTGGCGATGCTCCTCCCCTTTGGTCAGAAAGCCCCTCCCTCTCCAGACAGTCACTCCCCCAGTCTGGCGCTCTGTCCTGGCAAGCTGCGATCACTGCGGCAAGAAACGCCAGGGCCGAAGGCGCCCAGACTATATGTACATCGGACAGCGCTCCAGTAGGCTCGCTGTCGCAGAGGAAGAGGCAGCAGTATGCCAAGAGCAAGAAGCAGGGTAGCGCCACCAACAGCAGGCCTCCACGGGCGCTCTTCTGCCTCACTCTCAACAACCCGATACGCAGGGCCTGCATCAGCCTGGTGGAGTGGAAGTATCCTTACATCAGCTTTCCTCTGGGACCAGACTCCAAAGTAGCATCATTCTAACGAATAAATGAATGAAAATTCAGTACTGTACAAAAGTCTTAGGCACCTGAATATTTTTTTTCACACAAACTTTAGTATAGATTTCTATTTTATGACGTCTACGTCATCGAGTCAGTCCAAAAACATTTTAGAGTCCAAACTTTTTTTTTTCCAGCACAAAATTAAATGTTACAGGAAAAAAAATGTTTGTATCTGAGCAGCATGTTACACAAGAGAGCACTTTTCAGATTAAAAAAGGAAACATAATGACGGCTGCTGGGTTTTGGTGCAAAATTAAGACGCGAGTGTGACAAAGTGTCCAGAAGAACTGTGGCTGGTTCTGTAAGATGCTCAGTAAAACCTACAGCTCATTTCCTTATCAAACTGCACTCACTGTACCTGAGACTACTAATTTTATTTAAAGCAAAGGGTCGTCTCACACCAAATACTGACTTCTCATCTCATTATCTCTAGCCGCTTTATCCTGTTCTACAGGGTCGCGGGCAAGCTGGAGCCTATCCCAGCTGACTACGGGCGAAAGGCGGGGTACACCCTGGACAAGTCGCCAGGTCATCACAGGGCTGACACTTAGATACAGACAACCATTCACACTCACATTCACACCTACGCTCAATTTAGAGTCACCAGTTAACCTAACCTGCATGTCTTTGGACTGTGGGGGAAACCGGAGCACCCGGCGGAAACCCACGCGGACACGGGGAGAACATGCAAACCCTGCACAGAAAGGCCCTCGCCGGCCACGGGGATCGAACCCGGACCTTCTTGCTGTGAGGCGACAGCGCTAACCACTACACCACCGTGCCGCCTCCCAAATACTGACTTTGGTTCATTTATTATGGCTTACTGTTTATAGTATTTTTTTTTCATGTTGAAACATTTTATTTCATTATTTTAAGCCATTTTTGGTCTCCAGCATTTCCTTGCATGTGCCTAAGACTTTTGCACATCTAACTTTTTACTTCATCTAAAAGTTGCAGTCAGGAAAGGAAGGTAGTGAATTCTGAAAACCGAATGCTTATATTGTAGCATAGAATGGTTAGCATACAATTATTAGCGTTTTTGGGTGATGTATTCCTTTAAAGACGTCTGTTTGTGCAACGGCATTTTTACACAAGATTTTAGAATTAACTTAACTTAGAATGTGTATGAATTGGACTAGGTAAAGTTAAAAAAAATTGAACATTTTAGTAACTAGTATTCTACAAACAAAACGTTTTCAAGTATATGAATATCTACATTTTTGCATGTTTTACAGTTCAGAGCAAAATATCATGCTGATAATTATTCCGTCCACATTCACTGGATATGAGCAATCGTGCGCTCTGATTGGCTGCTCGACTACTAGGATATCAGCTCATATACCGCGAGTAGAGAAAAACAAACCGGTGTTGCTGAAGCAGCCGAGGACGAAATGAAAACTCTGCTCGAAAACAAAACCCCAGAATATAGAATGAAAAAGTATTTGATGGTAAGAACGTTTTCTTTTTTTTTCCCTCGAGAATTATTATTATTATTATTATAGCATTTTTCACAAATTGCTACTGTCATTTCGCCGGTTTGTTTCCATTCTAAGCGGAAACGATTTTGTCAGATGTTTTGTATAAAGTTTTTATTTATCGACGTTGCAAAAAAATCAAAATCAAAATGCTCCGTTTCTCAAAATCCAGTCAATGTGGATAGAATAAAACAGTTATTCCACTCAATCTTGTCGTACATGGCTCATAGCCGACTCGGCCATCAGCACACATCCGACTCGATTTTGTGGAATAATTGTAACGGAGTTTATATTCCTTAATCATGCATTTTCCAGACCCTTTGATATCTTTATATTGCTGTCTATTTTTGCCAACTGCGTGGCCTTAGCTGTTTACATCCCCTTCCCTGAAGACGATTCCAATTCAACTAATCATGACCTGGTGAGTACTGTGGCTTCTGCTCTCTCTCTCTCTCTCTCTCTCTCTCTCTCTCTCTCTCTGCCAGATCACCACTTTCCTTTAATTTTGCAGAATCGTTGTAAACCTATTAGCTGCATTTCAGACAGAGATTTGAGCCCTTTGCGCTTGTGAGCAGCGCAGAACCTACAGGTGTTCCTCTATGATTCTTATCATTGGCTCTTTGTGCTTTGTGTATGCATGGCTGTGATTGGTTACTCAGTATTGTTCCTCTAGCTGTACAACTTGTGCGATGATGTTTCTTTGGTCTGGCCATTCAATACCCTGTATTTACTGGACATGTGGCTTGTTTGTACCTGTAACACAGTCCAAATAATGATGTGAAGGAAGGAAGAGTTAATACAAAGGCCAGTGTTTGGGCTGTTAATTCCTGTATTTTTTTTATTTTTTTGACTATATTCTGTTAATCGACGTGTCGAAGAACTTGGTGACAATCGATCCCTGATATTCAGTTCATGACTACAGCCACGAAGATTACAGTATGTTCCAGGGAAAGGTGACTCACTACAATGTGGACAGATTAGCTTTGACATTTCAGTCGAACCCCGACAGTGATGATGTATTATCAGAGAAGTGAAGGTACTCTGGAAAAACAAGGGGATGAATACTTTTGGACTTAACCCTTGTTAACTGTAGCCGTGCTCAGAAATACAAATTTGACAAGATGAAAGACATTTGCTTGCAAGCAAATATCTTCTGAGAAGCTTTATATTCTTTATCATATTCACACAGGATAATAAAAATGGTGTATGCAGTGGAAGCACGCGCTCTCTCTCACACAATGGATCTTGCATCATCATCAGCAGCTCATCATTGACTCCATAATCTGTCCATGACCTAATGGTTAGAGAAGCAGCTTTGGGACCAAAAGGTCGCTGGTTCAATTCCCTGGACCAGGAGGAATGGCTGAAGTGCCCTTGAGCAAGGCACCTAACCCCTAACTGCTAATCCTCAGCCTGCTCTATGTATATTGTACGTCGCTCTGGATAAGAGTATCTGCTAATTAACAATTATTCGCCAAAGACTAGGTGAATAATAACCGACACAAAGTCGAGGTTATTATTCACTGAGGCGGATAATTGTTTTCGTATAAATACACAGGTGAGTATTTATTTTAAAAAAATCATTTATTCCAATCTTCAAAAGCGACTCGCAAATGTAACGTGCGCAGACTTGCGTCACTACACCGAGTCACATAAAATACTTTGTTTTGAAATCGATAATATAAATCCCAGTTCCACCTTCCCTTTGAAACTTCAGAGCGTCTTTAGTGCTTTTAGGAACAGCATTTTCTTTCATGATTTGTAATTCTTCCTCACTTACGGTGACAAAGCGATTGGCTGACATTTTGCTGAGTCACTCGAGGTGATTATTGAGAAATAGACTGAATTTCTTGACCAATCAGTGCGCGTGATTTCTTATGATCACATGCGTCCATCCATCCATTTTCTGCCGCTTATCCGGGTCACAGGGGTAGCAGGCTAGGCAGAGCAGCCCAGAATTCCCTCTCCCCGGCCACCTCCACCAGCTCTTCCAGGGGAATACCGAGGTGTTTCCAGGCCAGCTGAGAGATGTAATCTCTCCAGCGTGTCCTGGGTCTGCCCTGGGGTCTCTTCCTGGTGGGGCATGTCCAGAGAACCTCCCTTGGCAGGCATCCAGGGGGCGTCCTAACAAGTTGCCCAAACCACCTCAACTGACTCCTTTCGATGTGGAGGAGCAGTGGTTCTACTGAGTCTCTCTCAAATGACCAAGCTTCTCACCCTGTCTCTAAGGGACAGCCCCTCCTTGAATCACCACCTTAACGTGGTGGAGGGGTTTGAGTACCTCAGTGATTCTAGGAGCTATGCTGTCGGGGGCATTTGCCCTTGGTAGGGTCTCCCAAGGCAAACAGGTCCTAGATGAGAGGTCAGACAAAGAGTGGTTCTGAAGACCCTTATGAGAGAAACAGCAAGGACCCGAGTGCCCTCGCCCAGACCAGGGATACTGGGTCCCCCACCCTGGAGCCAGGCCTGGGCGAGGGGCTCGTCGGCGAGCGCCTGGTGGCCGGGCCTATGTCCATGGGGCTTGGCTAACCCGAATGAGCAACACGGAATCACTCTCTTGTGGACCCACCACCAGCAGAAGGTTGTATTTAAAGGCACAGATTTAAAGGGGACATATGAAAAACTCAGTGCTTGTGCACATGCATTTGGATCTCTGGAGTGCCTAAGAACCCACACCCTGAAATAAGACACTCGGTTTTTTATCCCCCGCTGGCCGAAAGGCCCGATGAGGGATTATGTCGTGCCGATTTCCGTTCACCTGTCTGTCCGTCCGTCCTGGGAAGAGTGCTCACCTTCTGAAATCTATTCCTCTCACAACTTTTGGAGGAATTTCACGAAACTTGGCAGAATTCTTTATGTGTTGGTAATACGCATATTGCAATTTCATTAAATTGGGTCACATTTTACCGGAGTTACAGCCCTTGATTAACAAAATTATACTTTGGCACTTTCATGAGAGTGTGTTTTCCTTCTGAAATCAACTCCTCTCACACTTTGTGGAGGAATTTCACAAAACTTGGCAGGATTCTTTGTTATATGTCGGTAGTACACATATTGTTATTTTGTTCAATTCAGTCGCATTTTACCAGAGTTACAGCCCTTGATTAACAACCTTGTACTTTGACAATTTCATGAAGGTGTGCTTGCCTTCTGACATCAACTCCTCTCACAATTTTTGGAAGAATTTCTCGAAGCTTGGCAAAAGGCCTTGTTATATGACAGTAATACGCATATTGCGATTTAATTTCGTTTGTGAAAATCTGACCAGAGTTTTGACCCTTGATTAAATAACTTTGACAATTTCATGAGGGTGTACGTTCTTCTGAAATCAACTCCTCTCACAGTTTGTGGAGGAATTTCACCAAACTTGGCAAAAGGCTTTGTTATATGACAGTTATATGCATGTTGAAATTTCGTTTAATTTGGGTAAATTTTACCAGAGTTATGCCCTTGATTATTAACAAACTTGTACTTTGGCAATTTCATCAAGGTGTGCATGCTTTCTGAAATCAACTTCCCTCACAATTTTTATCCCCCGCTGACCGAAAGCCCCGAAGGGGGATTGTGTCGTGGCGATGTCTGCCCGTCCGTCCCGGGAAGGGTACTCACCTCCTGAAATCAACTCCTCCCACAGTTGTTGGAGGAATTTCACGAAACTTGGCAGGATTCTTTATGTGTTGGTTATACGCATATTGCAATTTCGTTCAATTCAGCTGCATTTTACCAGAGTTATGGCATAGTTGCCAGCGGGGGGATATTGTGCTCTCAGAGCACTCTTGTTTTGAGATGTCGTAGGGCTGGAAATTTTTCTGATCCCTGGCAACCATTGTGAATAATTACCAAAATAAGCTGCTAGTCTGTACAGTGTGTGACTGCGTGCTGTCGACTCTCCGCTGCAGTGTTACTTGCCCATAGCGCAAGTCAGGTGTAATAGCCTCTCGACTTAATTTTCTGCTGGAAAACAAATGCCTGACCTGTTCAGCAGAAAAAAAAGTAAACTGCATCATTCCTGAATCCTTTTTCCTATTACAGGACTGTCAGGGTGACTCATAGCAGGTCAGAAATATCCTGTCGTAAAGATTTTTTTTTCTTTCCTGACTCAATTATTGTGTTCTTTTTTTTTTAAATAAAAATACTAATAAATCCAGCTTTGATTAATGTAACTGTAAATTTCCGATTTGATTTCAAATCCTGCCCCTTTTAAGGCTTTTTCATGATTTTTTTTTTTTTTGCCCACACTCATGCACATGTAAGCAAGAGCTAATTCTGCATTCAGGTTATGTTCACAAAAAATAGGGCCCCTGGCCTCATATGTCACTTTGCTTGCATAAATGTTGTTGTGCAGCTCATTAAAACAATTCAGTGTGAAACCACTTCAACAGCAATTGTATTTTCAGCAGTACTACAGCACAATAAAAGAGGGACTTCAATACTGCATCGATTATAGTCGTTGCAAATAAACATTAACAATAGTGATTACCAGTGGCGAAGAGTTACTATTAGACCTGGGACTTGAGCTCAGCCAAACCTTACCCAGACACACCAAATAAGCAACAGGGCAAAGGATTTCGCAAGGGATTCGCGACAGGCTGCCATGTCGTACCGTTGTGTGTAGTTGTCGATGTTTATTTTAAAAGTCACTAATTACACAGGGAAATGAATATTTAAGTCTGAGTGAAAAATACTGTCACGAGCGTGCAGCATGGAGGAAGAGTCTGGAGACCGAAATCTTAGTTTCTTGGTCATTAGCCTGTGTTACTTGCTCTCGATAGCACTGGCTTGACTGCTTTATTAGCATTCACTAACACTACTGATGAATGCTACACCGGCTGGAAGGTGACTTCACTGCTGCGTGGTTAAGCTCACGTTGTCCTTCGAGAAGGCTGAGGGTGATAAATTTCTGGTCTCTTCCACTATAAATCAAAATCTGATTGGTTAATTCATCTGTCACTTCCTACATAAACATACACTGCCATGGCCTTCTGTCCCGGCAGTGAAGTCCTAACCAATGAGTGAGCCAGCTCTAAACTCTTCTCAGCCTAGAGACAACAAACAAAAAGATCTCATGGGATAACTTGATTTTAATCTTTTCAGGACAGTAACCCTTTCATTTCTGAAGCAAATTTGATAGAAAATGAGGCCAAATTAGAATCGGAAGAAATTCTGAAAGAATGAAAGCAATTAAAGAATGAAAGAAATGAAATATAAGGCCCTGACGGTTCCCCTCTGGTGATTACAAGAGATAATCTGAACAAGAAATGTCGATTCCTGTATTTTATGCCGGGATCACGAATTGAGCCCTGATTTTGCTGAGAAATTTCCACCATCTCGAACAACAAATGGGCCTTGTTGTGTGACCTAATCGAAGAACAGCCATGTGGTGTTTGGGATGCCTAATGATACCCTGACGAAAAGTCTAGCATATCAAAACTTTTGGTATTTTTCTCACCTACTTTTGACAACTCCTACAACGTATTCCTTGATGGCCACGATTGACAGTTTCTCATGACTGACCCTCCTCCCAGACAACATGCAAGGACGTGAACAATGATTGGTCGGGTTTGAACTTGCAGTACTGCCAGTCTCCTGACCAAGACACAGCAAGAACTTATGGTGTTTATAATTTCCTGATCTGTCATGGTGACCATTGTGAAAGACAAAAATATTGTGTGGTCTGTTCCCGGCATTAAGTTAGGCAGGTACTCCTGTTTTTGATGTAAACAGATCATGATCTGTCAAACCTGATTTTTGTCACAAACACCACCAAACAGCTATTTGTTAGTGATTATTAAAATCTTTAAAAAAGGGCCTGATGACAATTCTACTTGATTTACTAAAACAAATATTTGTGCAAATGCACATTACAAGAATTTCACCCTAATACACAGAGGATATGACACGGTTGCACGAAGATAAACTTCATATCTTCGAGTGGTGAACTCACAAGTGAGCGAAGCAAACGAGTGAAAATATTTTCAACACGAGAAGATAAACTGCATCACTTTGCGCCACTGTGTAATGTTCTTTATATTATATGGACCCATCCACAAAAATGTACACAAGTAAATCGGGAACTATTATACATGCAGGACACTTTTTTTTTTCCCATGGAATAAAAATGCGTGTTCTATTCCCTTCTAGCCGGTTTCATTCATTTGGTTTGATAGCATGCAATATTGTTAGCATATCGCTTATCCTATGTGTATTACGCCACTCTACCCAATGGAGAACGAGCATTGAATATCTCGTCTTGTCTCGTCTTCTTCCGCTTTATCCGGGACCGGGTCGTGGAGGCAGCAGTCTAAGCATGGAAGCCCAAACTTGCCTTTCCCCAGACACCTCGGCCAGCTCCTCGGGAAGAACACAGAGGCGTTCCCAGGCCAGCCGAGAGACATAGTCCCTCCAGCGTGTCCTGGGTCTTCCCCGGGGCCTCCTCCCGGGGGGACATGCCTGGAACACCTCCCCAGGGAGGCGTCCAGGAGGCATCCAAAAGAGATGCCTGAGCCACCTCAGCTGATTCCTCTCGATGTGGAGGAGCAGCGGCTCTACTCCGAGCTCCTCCCGAGTGACTGTGCTTCTCACCCTATCTCTAAGGGAGCGCCCAGCCACCCTGCGAAGGAAACTCGTTTCGGTCGCTTGTATCCGCGATCTTGTTCTTTCGGTCATTACCCAAAGCTCATGACCATAGGTTGAATATGGTTTACAATATTGCATGGTTGTCAAGACAACATGACGTCACACATCAGAGATGTAAAACTTCCGTGCTAGTGAGTAACTGTGACAATTTGTAAACAAACATGACCGCCAGGTTTCCTTCGTTAAAACCGGAAGATTAAGAGAATTTTGGCTGCCAGGTTGCGCCGTTGTGTGTAGCTGTCGATGTTGATTTTAAAAGTAACTAAGTAAATTACACAGGGAAAATAATAATAATATTTGGCTTAACTGCGCTAGCATTAGCCTTCGCTAACACTACACCAGCTGGAAGGTAATTCGATTGCCGCGCTAACAGCACCAAGTCGCGGCTAAGCTAGCGTTGGCTAATGCTATTCGTACGCCGGCTGGAAGCTGACTGGACTGCCTCACTAACAGTACCGAATCGTGGGTAAGCTAGCGTCGGCCTTTACTAACGCTACTGCTATGCCGACTGGAAGCTAACTGGACTGCCGCACTAACAGCACCGAGTCGCGGGTAAGCTCGCGTCGGCCTTCGAGAATGCTGATATGAAGTGTGTATGTATAATAATAATATTGGCTGGCTTTTTTTGTGGTCTATCAGATATATTCCATTCAGCTAGCATGATATTGAACGAGTGGAAGACGAGTGGAATATATCTGATATACCACTCAATGCCAGCCAAAATTATTTAAATATGTCACTTAGAGCCGCGATGTATTTCGTATGAAAAATACAACTTTTTCAACACGAGAAGATAAACTTCATATCTTCAAGCCAACGTGTGATTTTCTTTTTATTATACAGACACATTCACAAATTAGAACGTACCCAAATTTATCTAAACAATTCATCGATTTCCTCACGAGTGACATACAGAGATTGATGTCACGGTGTTGGTTCTCCATGTCCCCGGATGGAGCTCGTATGAAAAATACGAGTGATGTATTTCCCAGTAAAACACTTGTCTATATAATATAACCCTGTATTAGCAAACCTTAAATGCAGGTGTTAAACATTTTGTGATTTTCTTTGGATGCACAGGTTTTGGGACCAGATAGAGTTGCAGTTTTACACAAATGTATCTTAGCCACTGCTTGACAGAATATTTTGTGTGTGTGAGAGAGAGATCTTTAACTGGATGGCCTTCAGATAATAAATAAAGCTCAAGAAGAACAGCTTAGAAAATGGAGTGTGTGTGTGTGTGTGTGTGTGTGTGTGTGTGTGTGTGTGTGTGTGTGTGTACTAAAAAATATTCTAAATGTCAAGCTGTGTCTATCTATCTGTAGGGATTAAGAGTTTAGCCAAAGAGCAGACAGAAATGAGTCCGAGTATGCAGTACTGTGTGTGTGTGTGTGTGTGTGTGTGTGTGTGTGTACTTGTGTGTGCATGGATCCCACTACAAGAGGTGTATTTTAATGTCCTGTAGATGTTTGGATAATATAATTTACACATATGCATCTTACCGTTTTTTCTACACCATTTAGTTAACACACTAGTCCAAAGGATGTGTGGACGTACTGTATATAACATAGGCAGTGTGTGTGTGTATTGATTGTATTGGCTGCTGCATATTGGTTGCCAGTCTTTGGCTCTGCAATGGGTGAACATCCGCATTAAAAACCTAAAGGGCACGCAGAGGCCAGTTGTCAGATGTGTCCTTTGTATCCCTGAGAACATCGTAGGGAAAGATCTGATTTACTCCCCCCCGGTCCAGAAAGGTCCTTTTCTTTTCTACTGACATTAAGAATTACTGAGATACATTTGAGCTACGTTATAGAATGCGCAATTAAGACCCCAACAGTTACAACTTTCATATATTTACACGAACAGGATTACTATAGGAATTCGTACTTTATTAGAACTGCAGAACTACGGAACTCATTGCCATCTTGTACTAAAGCAAACATAGTTTGTTTAGGAGGACCAGCCTAATTCATATTTGCATATCGAAGTGAGGCATGTACAGTCCTCCAGGCTAGAAATTAATCAGACATATCATACAACCCCAGTTCCAAAAAAGTTGGGACACTGTGCAAAACAGACTGTGAACATTTGCAAATCATGGAAACCCTATAGTTCATTGAAAATAGTACGAAGACAACATGTAAAATGTTGAAACTTAGAAATTGTATTATTTTTTGAAAAGTATATGCTCATTTTGAATTTGATGTCAGCAACACTTTTCAGAAAAGTTGGGACGGGGCAACAAAAGACTGAAAAAGTTGTGTAATGCTAAAAAAAAAACCTAATTTGGTGACTTGGCAATAGGTCAGTAACATGATTGGGTAGAAAAGGAGCATCCCAGAGAGGCTGAGTCTCTCAGAAGTAAAGATGGGGAGGGGTTCACCGCTCTGTGAAAGACTGTGTGGGCAAACAGTGCAACAATTTAAGAATAACATTCCTCAATGTAAAATTGCAAAGAATTTGGGAATCACATCTATGGTACATATCATTAAAAGATTCACAGAATCTGGAGAAATCTCTGTATGCAAGAGACAAGGCTGAAAACTGACATTGGATGCCTGTGATCTTCAGGCCCTCAGGTGACACTGCATTAAAAGCAGACACATGTCTGTAGTGGAAATCACTGTATGGGCTCAGGAACACTTCAGAAAACCATCATCTCTGAAAACCGTTAATTGCTGCATCCACAAATGCAAGTTAAAACCAGATATAAATAATATCCAGAAACGCCACCACCTTCTCTGGGCCCGAGCTCTTTTACGATGGACTGAGGCGAAGTGGGCGGTACGATGGTGTAGTGGTTAGCGCTGTCGCCTCACAGCAAGAAAGTCCTGGGTTCGAGCCCAGCAGCCGATGAGGGCCTTTTTGTGCGGAGTTTGCATGTTCTCCCCCTGTCCGCATGGGTTTCCTCCGGGTGCTCTGGTTTCCCCCACAGTCCAAAGACATGCAGGTTAGGTTAACTGGTGACTCTAAATTGACCGTAGGTGTGAATGTGAGTGTGAATGGTTGTCTGTGTCTATGTGTCAGCCCTGTGATGACCTGGCGACTTGTCCAGGGTGTACCCCGCCTTTCGCCCGTAGTCAGCTGGGATAGGCTCCAGCTTGCCTGCGACCCTGTAGAACAGGATAAGCGGCTACAGATGAGATGAGATGAGGCGAAGTGGAAAACTGTTCCGAGGTCTGGTGAATCAAAAGGAGAAATTCTTTTTAGAAATCATGGACACCACGTCCTCCAGGCTAAAGAGGAGAGGGACCATCCGGCTTGTTATCAGTGCACAGTTCAAAAGCCAGCATCTGTCATGGTATGAGGGGGCATTAGTGCACATGACATGAGTAGCTTGTACATCTGGGAAGGCATCATTAATGCTGAATGATATGTTACACTTTTCAGAGCAATATGCTGCCATCCAAACAAAATCTTTTCCAGGGAAGGCCTTCCTTCTTTCAGCAAGACAATGCCAAACTGCTTTCTGCACATATTAAAACTGCATGGCTCCGTAGTAAAAGAGTCCGGGTGCTAAAGTGGCCTGCCTGCAGTCCAGACCTATCTCCCATTTAAAACACTTGGCGCAAAATACGACAAAGGAGACCCCGAACTGTTGAGCAACTGAAACTGTATATCAGGCAAGAATGGGACATCATTTCTCTTTCAAAACTACAGCAATTGGTCTCCTCAGTTCCCAAACGTTTACAGAGCGTTGTTAAAAGTAGAGGTGATGCAACACGGTGGTAAACATGCCGCTGTCCCAACTTTTTTGAAATGTGTTGCTGACATCAAATTCAAAATGAGCATACATTTTTCAAACAACAATAAAATTTCTCAGTTTCAACATTTGATATGTTGTCTTTGTACTATATTTAATGAAATATAGGGTTTCCAAGATTCGCAAATTGTCGCATTCAGTTTTTATTTACAGTTTACACAGCGTCCCAACTTTTTTGGAATTGGTTTTTTTTGTGTGTGTGTGTGTGTGTGTGTGTGTGTGTAATTGATACCATATAGCCAGTTTTTCTCTTTGTAAGTGCAACACTGAGGACGTATAACCTCCTGCACATTGGTGCGTTCTTACATTTTCTCAGTGTGGTAACTTACCCGAATTAGTCATGAATATTTTTGCTTCCATCATTAATTGCTGCTTCGTTAAAGCAATGCATATGTTTTTTTTTTTCATCTCCTAATAGTATTTCTGTAGTTTTTAGATAGTGTATCTCATCTTTTCAATAAGTAGGGGTTAGGTCGCACCTCTCTATTTGGTTTTTCTTTGTTAGATGTACCGTACGTGACTGTTTCTGGTATCTTAGTTTCTCAGAATTTTATTGTAAATTTGTGATGCAGCCATTAAACTAACTCGACTACCATTTGAAGTATTTTGCTGGATAAACAAATAGACGGCCGACTAAAGCAGAACTGATACCTGAGTAAAATGAGGAATGGTCAGGTTGACTTGGAAACAGCTGATTAGTGAAGGCACAGTGTTCCCACCGAAAGCAACACTGCAATTTCTTTCCTCCCTGATGAACATGAAGCGAACGTGTGTATTTTATAACCTGATAGTAGGCACAGCACCAATCCCGAAGCCATAAAAATATCCCTGGTGCCATAGTGATGATCTCTCCATGCTTTTCTACAGCGTGGTCCGTCGATTCAAATGCCTTTTAATCAAGAGTGACATGTTTATATTACTTTTTCACATCTTTAACAGGACTTCTTGTAAAAACATGGCTGATAACTGACTGACTAACAGTCTTCCGGTCACTCTATCTCTCTTTTCACTGATCTGTCGTTCTGATACTACAGTATATGAGAACTCTTGAGATCAGGGATTGGATGTGGGTGTTTTTGAGTAGGCGTGTGACAAAACGTTCTCATTAATACACACACTGATTTGTCAGAATATCCTTACGAGGACCTTCCTTTGATAGAATTGTTAATGCAGCTTATTGATGTTTATTACATGACCCCTAAATCTATCGCCAAGTTTGATAACCAAAAGGTTTTGCTTCTTTAGGTTTTTGAAATAAAAGTGATTGATGGTTTTTTGAAAAAAAAAAAACTGCTAAAAGGTCAAACTGTCAGATATTCCTATAATTATGGGGACATTTGGCTGGTCCCACTAAGACACACACATATACAAGGTAAAAAAAAAAACAACACCACACACGCACCAGTGATACCTTTCCTGCTTACCTAGCCTGAGGGTTGTGTCAAGCGAAAGTCATGGATTTTTTTTTTTTTCCCCAACAAGTCATCATTTCTGTCAATTAAAAAAAATCCACAACGAGTCCATGACTGTAAACTTGTCAACAGGTCCAAGCGCTGAATGTTTTTTATTCAGTAAATGGAAGCCAACAGGAAAAGTGAGAATACAAGAAATGTTAATATTAACGGGATGTTAACGCAAATTCCTTTTAATGCCACTTTTTTTTTTTTTTTTGATTTACGATTAAAACGATTAAAACTGGCCTAGTGGTTCGCGTGTCTGCCTCTCGACCGAGAGGTCGTGAGTTCGACTCACGGTCGGGTCATACCAAAGACCATCATAAAAATGGTACCTACTGCCATCTGGCAAGGTACGCTGCAATACAGGTGCAAGTAGGGAGTCAAACTCGCGCCGTTACCAGAGGACCAGCCTCCCACTGTAACCCTAGCTGCAGTGGATATAAAAAGTGTACACACCCCATTAAAATGATAGAGTTTTCTGATGTAAAAAAAAAAGAGACCACGATAAATAATTTCAAAACTTTTCCCACCTTTAATGTGGCCTATAACCTGTACAATTCAATTGAAAAACAAACAAATCTGTTCGGGGGAAAAACATTTTAAAAAACTGTACAATAAGCTGGTTGCATACGTGTGCACACCCTTAAACTAATACTTTGTTGAAGCACCTTTTGATTTAATTACAGCATTCAGTCTTTTTGGGTACACGCGTTCCATCAGTTAAAGTGACTCTGATTAACCCCAAATAAAGTTCAGACATTTACTCAGTTGCATCCTCCAGCAAAAGCCAGGGTTTGCAGAGAGCTTACAAAGCATTGTTGAAAGGTATCAGTCAGGAGAAGGATACAAAAACATTTCCACAGCATTAGATATACCATGGAGCACAGTGAAGACAGTCATCAAGAAGTGGAGAAAATATGGGACAACAGTGACATTACCGAGAACTGGACGTCCCTCCAAAATTGATGAAAAGACAAGACGAAAACTGGTCAGGGAGTCTGCCGAGAGGCCTACAGCAACACTGAAGGAGCTGCAGGAATTTCTGGCAAGTACTGGTTGTGTACTACATGTGGTGACAATCTCCCCTATTCTCCGTCTGGACTATGAGGTAGGGTCACAAGACGGAAGCCTTTTCTTACAAAGAAAAACATCCAGGCCTGGCTAAATTTCGCAAAAAAATACATCAACTCTCCCAAAAGCATGTGGGAAAATGTGTTATGGTTTGATGAAACCAAGGTTGAACTTTTTGGCCACAATTCCAAAAGGTATATTTGGCACAAAAACAACACTGTGCATCACCAAAAGCGCACCATACCCACGGTGAAGCATGGTGGTGGCAGCATCATGTTTTGGGGTTGTTGTTCTTCAGCTGGAAGAGGGGCTTTAGTCAAGCTGGAGGGAATTATGAACAGTTCTAAATACCAGTCAATTTTGGCCCAAAACCTTCAGGTGTCTGCTAGAAAGATGAAAATGAAGAGGAATTTCATCTTTCAGCACGACAATGACCCCAAAAAAGTTTTGGAATGGCCCAGCCAGAGCCCAGACCTAAATCCAATTGAAAATCTGTGGGGTGACCTGAAGAGGGCTGTGCACAAGACATGCCCTCGCAATCTGACAGATTTGGAGCGCTTTTGCAAGGAAGAATGGGCAAATATTGCCAAGACTAGTTGTGGCAGGCTGATCGACTCCGACCCAAAAAGACCGAATGCTGTAATTAAATCAAAAGGTGCTTCAACAAAGTATTAGTTTAAGGGTGTGCACACTTGTGCAACCAGCTTATTGTACATTTTTTATTTTTTATGGTTTTCCCCCGAACAGATTTGTTTGTTTTTCAATTGAATTGTACAGGTTATAGGTCACGTTAAAGGTGGGAAAAGTTACCATGGTCTCATATTTTTACATCAGAAAAACCTATCATTTTAACGGGGTGTGTACACATTTTATATCCACTGTATGTAACAGGCGAGCGGTTGAGGGCTACGGAAACGGAGATCGGCATCACACCCAAGTGCCTCAAGTGCTGGTTAGTACTGGGACAGGAGACAGCCTGGGAAGACTTTGACGTTACTGTAACACCATCTCATCTTTTTATGTTTCGTTAGCTGAAAACCTTTCGTTTTTTGGTAGCTAAAGCACTGTTCTATTTCCTTCACTCGTGACCGCCAGGGCGGTGCTGAAAGCACTAGTGGAAGGATCTTTGCATCCGAAAGATCCTTCCACTAGTGCTTTCAGCACCGCCCTGGCGGTCTTCCACTTAGTCATAGAACCACGGTTACATTCGTAACCAGCATTTTATGCTTGTGTCGCACTGCCACGTAAGCGGCATGTGGGTCAAACGGCAAGAAATGAGGTGTATTTTGTCCAAAATTAAAGTCCTGCGACGTACACAGTGTATGTGTGGCGTATCTGGGGTTTGTATGGGGTTCAAGGGACATAGTTATGGCGTACTGAAGCATATGCGTGGCATATGATGCATTGCCACGGCATAACCGTTTCGTTCTTGTAACGTTGCTGCTGCCTACCTGCGGCGTTCACAGGTGGGTATAAAGGGGGGCCCCAAGCTGCGTTCATTGTCATTTGTCACAGTCAAGAAAGCATCATGGCAGCGAAGAAGTCAGGACCCAAGAAAGGCAAGGGAAGAGGAAACACATCAGTCGCATCCACCCAGCCAGCCTCAGAGCCACCTTCATCAGCACGTCAACTAAAGCGTTCACACGGCGTAATAGGTGTTCAAGCAACGTGCCGGCTGCGTCACTGCTGCGTAGCTTTCATTTTTATGGCCTACACGTGACGTATCAAACCTGCTACGGGTTTTTAAGTGTGGACTTAAAAATACGCCGCACCCTGATGTACAAGGAGATCGTGTTACACATCCTAGAGTATTAGCTATGTAAGCTGGCGATGCTGTGACGTTCCTTTCTTACTGCCACGCATCCTGATACACCGTGCATATGCAAGGCTGAAATGCCAGTGTGTGGCACAAGCATTTGTGTGGGCAGAAGAAATAATTACGCATGTTCAAATTTACCCAGCTTAACGTGGATGGAGCCTTCGTCTGGACCTGCCATTGTGTCCTCGCTTACTGTAACCATATAACGTGGAAATCCATTCATCAATAAGCTAGTATAGTTTTTTTTTTTTTTAAATTAATGACATTTAGATGAAATGTTTTAGCAGCCAACTGGTGTGTATATACCTTTTTTATATGGGCATTCAGGCCTTTCTTCGGATATAGCCACGCCCCTCAACGCACTGTGATAGAACGGTGATTGTATTTCAGTGTGGCACAACTGCAGCACACTGATGAAAGTGAACTGGAGTGCAACAGGAAAATGATGCGAAATTAGTCCTCAGCAAAAACACCCTGTTGATTTGTTTTTCACTGAGAGACAACATGACATAGAGCTGCGCAGTGAAGGTTTTGCTTTTCAGTGCGACACGTTGTCCTTCAGTTACAAAAGAAAAGCAGTACCATCTTTGTCTTGCCTTTCATGTTTTCCCCCAGTGTGTTTGCTGATGTGAAGGCTATCTGACACAGAATATTTATATATGTTATATATGAAATCGTGCGGCACAGTGGTGTAGTGGTTAGCGCTGTCACCTCACAGCAAGAAGGTCCGGGTTCGAGCCCCGTGGCCGGCGAGGGCCTTTCTGTGCGGAGTTTGCATGTTCTCCCTGTGTCCACGTGGGTTTCCTCCGGGTGCTCCGGTTTCCCCCACAGTCCAAAGACATGCAGGTTAGGTTAACTGGTGACTCTAAATTGACCGTAGGTGTGAATGTGAGTGTGAATGGTTGTCTGTGTGTCAGCCCTGTGATGACCTGGCGACTTGTCCAGGGTGTACCCCGCCTTTCGCCCGTAGTCAGCTGGGATAGGCTCCAGCTTGCCTGCGACCCTGTAGAACAGGATAAAGCGGCTAGAGATGAAGAGATGAGATTCCACGAAATCGAGTTGTACATGAGCTGATAGGGCTATAAGCCACGTACGACCAGGTTGAGTGGAATAACTGTTTTATTCTATCCATATTCACTGGATTTTGAGAAACAGAGCATTTTTATTTTTATTGTTTACAAATTCGATAAATAAAAACTTTATACAAAACGTCCGACGAAACATTTCCACTTAGAATGGAAACAAACCGTCGAAATGACAGTAGCAATTTGTGAAAAATGCTTTAATAATAATTCTTGAAAAATATCTTTCAAAAACGATACATTCTTACCATAAAATACGTTTATTCTATATTTTGTTGCTTTTTTTTTCTTCTTCTGAGTAGAGTTTTTATTTTGTCCTCGGTTGGTTCAGCAGTACGCTTCGCCATTTTGTTTTTCTCTACTCGCCATATATGAGCTGATAGCCTAGTAATAGAGTAGCCAATCAGTGTGTGCGATTGCTCATATCCAGTGAATGTGGGTTCTAACCAAGGATTCCAACCAAGGACGAAATAAAAACTCTTCTCAAAAACAAAACCCAAAAAATTATCAAGTATTTAAAAGAAACAGAAATTGCTAAAAGAATATAGTTTTTGGCTCGGCCTTTGGCTGAAGCCTGTCGAGGCACCTGGGTGTATGTGTATGTTTAACCAAGTTCAAGCGTGTTTTAAGAACGTAATTGGTGTGCCAGCCTCAGTTAGTGGTGTGGCACCACTGAGGCTGAGCTCAGAACTCATCTCATTATCTGTAGCCGCTTTATCCTGTTCTGCAGGGTCACAGGCAAGCTGGAGCCTATCCCAGCTGACTACGGGCGAAAGGCGGGGTACACCCTGGACAAGTCACGAGGTCATCACAGGGCTGACACATAGACAACCATTCACACTCACATTCACACCTACGGTCAATTTAGAGTCACCAGTTAACCCAACCTGCATGTCTTTGGACTGTGGGGGAAACCAGAGCACCCGGAGGAAACCCACGCGGACACGGGGAGAACATGCAAACTCCGCACAGAAAGGCCCTCGCCGGCCACGGGGCTTGAACCCGGACCTTCTTGCTGTGAGGTGACCGCGCTAACCACTACACCACCGTGCCGCCCGAGCTCAGAACTAATAATAATAATTCTTAAAAAATATCTTGGGGGGGGGGGGGAGATACGTTCTTACCATAAAATATGTTTATTCCATATTTTGTTGCTTTTTTTCCAGTAGAGTTTTTATTTCGTCCTTGGTTGGTTCAGTAACACACTCCACCTTTTTTTTTTTTTTTTTTCTTCTTTAGGGTTTTTTGGCGGTTGGCAGACCAACTTAAAGGTGCATTACCGCAACCGACTGGGCTGGAGTGTGGAACAGGAGATATTGGGGGGGGACTATATTCTTTTACCGATTTCGGTTTCTTTTAAATACTTGATAATGATCCCTAAGTTCAAGAGTCATGATCAAAAATCCTTCCTGTTCAATGCTGTGGAACAATCTGCCGCCTCAGATACACTCAATTCAGAGCTTTCAGTGTTTTAAAAGGACTGTTAAAAGGCACTTTTTACATAATCCGTAATTGTCTTTTTATGCTATTATTCTTAGTAATATTTCTGCTGGTGTTCTAGTCATATGCTTATGACCGATTTCCATTGTCGGTATTTCTAGTCTTTTTTTTTTTTTAACCTTGTTTCTGCCATCTTGAAACTTTACTGTGGGACCACAATGGAAAGAAGTGTATTTTACACTTTTTGTGTAATTCTTGGTTTAGTTTCATGTTTTTCAGCTGTGGTGTATATGTGTACGGTATAGCTGGTTTGCATGTTATTTTACCTCAATAAATTAAATCAATCAATCAAAGTGATGTATCTGACTTGATGTGCGCCGCCATTTTGTTTTTCTCTACTTACAGTATATGAGCTGATAGCCTTGTAGTAGAGTAGCCAATCAGAGTGCGTGATTGCTCATATCCAGTGAATGTGGATAGAATGGAATGTATATAATATAGTACTGTGCACATGTAAAGAAATGCTGGAGACCAAAAATGGCTTAAAAAATAATGAAATTAAATGTTTCAACATTAAACAAGAAGACCGAGTCATCTATATCCCCCGCCCTATATACCAACTATATACCAAGTTCTGCTGCAGGAAACCAACCCTACCTCTTTCCACTGACCTCAGCAGCCCATGGCATAAACCCACCGGACCTTTGGTCCAGGTGAGCTAAAAATGAAAGTTTCTCACATTTCTTAGTATCAAAAGGCACATATACATAATCAACACGTATACCAACTTTCAAGACCATGCCACTCATAGTTTTCAAGTTCTGCTCCAGAAACAAAAGCTACCCCTAAGACTAACCTGAGCGACTAACCCTGTGTCCGAAATCGCTCCCAACTCACTATATAGTGGGGACGCCATTTTGTAGTGCTGTCCAAAACCTTATTGAAGATTATTTACTCCCTATATAGTGCACTCAAAGTATCCCACAATGCATCACGAAAAGTAGCGTACAACCGATGGTCACTAACCAAATCAATATATCCCATCATGCATTGCGGTCGCGCTGAAAGAAATCAAATTAAAAGTCTCAAATTTGTTTGAATAAAAGGCAGCAGCAAAGAATAAAGTATTCAGCCTTGATTTAAAAGAACTGAAAGATGCAGCAGACACAAAGTATTTTTGTATTTATTAATGTGGGAAATGCGCTCAGTATAATATGTATTCATCACAAAAATACATGCATGTATTTATTATTTTGAAAACCCACCAGCCGACTGATCTGGCACGTTTTAATTGTGTGACGGTAATGACGTAAATAACGGCATTTGGTTTTTTCATTTTACCAAAGAGCTCACTATATAGTCCTCCTATATAGTAATTCCCTATATAGGGAGTAGTGAACGAGTGAGTGATTTCGGGCACAGGGTACGTTCTATGGAAACATGAAAAATGAAAATTTCTTAAATTTCTTCGTACGAAAAGGCACATCTACATCACCTTGTTAACATGTATACCAAGTTTCAAATCCGTATCATGAATAGTTTTGGATATGTGCTCCGGAAACAAACATTGCTCTTAGAACGAAGTCAAAATCTATTTTTTATGTAAAAATTTGATACAAGATAGCAAAAGGCACCAGTTCACATGTTGCTTGATATGTACTGTAGGCAAAGTTTCATGAAGATATCTTCAGTAGTTTTAAAGATATGGTCCGGAAACGAAAACATGACCGGACAGCCGGATGGAACCCTTCCATCCATCCATCCATCCATCCATCCATCCATCCATTATCTGTAGCCGCTTATCCTGTCCTACAGGGTCGCAGGCAAACTGGAGCCTATCCCAGCTGACTATGGGTGAGAGGCGGGGTACACCCTGGACAAGTCGCCAGGTCATCACAGGGCTGACACATCGACACAGACAACCATTCACACTCACATTCACACCTACGGTCAATTTAGAGTCACCAGTTAACCTAACCTGCATGTCTTTGGACTGTGGGGGAAACCGGAGCACCCAGAGGAAACCCACGCAGACACGGGGAGAACATGCAAACTCCGCATAGAAAGGCCCTCATCGGCTGCTGGGCTCGAACCCAGGACTTTCTTGCTGTGAGGCGACAGCGCTAACCACTACACCACCGTGCCGCCTCCCACCGGAACCTGTTTCTTTAAAAATACTATAAGCAATAAGCCATAATAAATGAGACAAATTTAATATTTGGTGTGAGACGACCCTTTGCTTTAAAAACAAAACCAGTAATCTCAGGATACAGTGAGTGCAGTTTGATAAGGAAATGAGCTGTAGGTTTTACTGAGAGTCTTACAGAACCAGCCACAGTTCTTCTGGACACTTTGACTGTCACACTCGCGTCTTCATTTTGCACCGAAACCCAGCAGCCTTCATTATGTTTTCTTTTTTAATCTGAAAAGTGCTCTCTTGGGTAATATGCTGCTCAGATACAAACAATTTTTTTTTCCTGTAACATTTAATTTTGTGCTGGAAAACGAACATTTGGACTCAAATGTTTTTGTACTGACTCGATAATATAGACGTCATCAAATAGAAATCTATAACAAAGTTTTTATGAAAAAAATAATAGGTTGCCGAAGACTTTTGCACAGTACTGTGTGTATACACAATACGATTTTTTGTACGTTTTCACCTATGATACCATACTGTACATGTATTGTGCCTACTCTCATCTAGCTTGTTAGGGTTTTGCTGGGATTCGAACCTGGTTCGTTGGTGTGATAATCCAGCAAACCCCCACTAGGCCACCAGGGGGATGACTCAAATGCAGAGGCGTGAGGCGGAAGTAGAAAAAGAATCAAAAGGTTTATTTAAACTATATACACTATATACAGGGCAAAACAAAAGACAAAAAAAAACCAAAGAGTAAAATCCAAAAGAAAAGCAAAGTGCAAAAATACAAAAGCTAAGAAGATCAAAAAACACAGTACAAAGGAAACTGGAGATAAACATAACAGCACAAAGACTCCGTGACAAGAGGACTGAACTCAGGGGTATAAATAGACAAACTAATTAAGGACACAGGTGAAGATAATTAGGCAATTAACACAAACACAAAACACAGGAACAGTGGCGGCCTCTAGAGGCCAAAATAAACACGACATGAAAAGGAAATAACAGCGGCCTCTAGAGGCCAAAACAGTCCTAGTCCTAACAGGACCCCCCCCTCTAGGAGCGTCTCCTGACGTTCCCAGGGCGATCCGGATGGGCCGAATGGAAGTCCCGACATAGTTCTTTATCAAGGACATCCCGAGCAGGAACCCAGCAGCGCTCCTCAGGACCATAGCCCTCCCAGTCCACCAGATATTGCAACCCGCCGCGGACCCGGCGGGAGTCAAGCAGGCGATTCACAGTGAACACAGTCTGCCCCTGGAAGATGCGGGGGGGTGGGGGGTTCCTAGGGGCAGGGGCATACGTAGACGTCAGTACGGGCTGTAACAGGGAAACATGGAAAGTGGGGTTGATCCTCAGAGTCCGGGGCAACTGGAGCCGGTAGGAGACAGGGTTCACCCTGCGCACCACCTTGAAGGGGCCAATGTAGCGAGGAGCAAGCTTGCGGTTCTCCACCCGCAGTGGAAGGTCCTTAGTGGACAGCCAAACACGCTGCCCAGGGCGGAAAGCGTGTGCAGGTCTTCTATGGCGGTTGGCCTGAGTCTGGTTGGTTCTGGAGGTCTGTATGAGGGTCTTCCTGACCTTGCTCCAGGTCTTGCGACACCGTCTCACATATTGGTTGACCGAGGGCACCCCCGCGTCCTCCTCCTGGTCCGGGAACAGAGGTGGCTGGAACCCGAATTGGCACTGGAATGGCGACAGCTTGGTGGCCGATGACTGCAGGGTGTTGTGGGCGTACTCCGCCCATGGCAGCCAGGTGCTCCACGATGTCGGGTTATCCATAGCCAGGCCTCGCAGGGTGGTTTCCAGGTCCTGGTTGAGCCTCTCCGTCTGACCATTGGACTGTGGGTGAAACCCAGAGGAGAGGCTGGCAGTGGCTCCGATGACCTTGCAGAACCCGTGCCACACTCGGGAGGAGAACTGGGGCCCTCGGTCTGAGACGATGTCCTGTGGAAGACCAAAGACTCGGAAGACATGATTAAACAAAAGTTTCGCAGTTTCAAGAGCAGAGGGGAGTTTGCACAGTGGTATGAAGCGGCAGGCCTTGGAGAATCTGTCAACTAAGACCAAAATGACCGTGTTACCTTGTGACTCAGGGAGACCCGTGATAAAGTCGACTGCCACGTGGGACCAGGGACGCCGGGGAATGGTCAGAGGATGCAGGAGACCCTGGGGACGCTGTCGTGGGTTCTTGGTTCTGGTGCAAACCTCACAGGACAGGACAAATGACCTTACTTCCTTCTCCATGTTAGGCCACCAGAAGCGTCTTTTCAGGAAGTCCAGGGTCCTCCGAGCTCCCGGGTGGGCGGTGAGAGGGGAAGAGTGACCCCACTGGAGAACCTTGGCCCGGGCTTGATGTGGGACGTACAAGAGGCCTGGTGGCCCCGTCCCAGGACCGGGGTCCTGGCGTTGGGCTCGTCGGACAGCCTCCTCAATACCCCAGCGGACAGGGGCCACAATCCGGGACACAGGGATAATAGGCCCGACTTCATTCTCCCTGTTAGTGGCAGAGAACAGTCTGGACAGTGCGTCAGGTTTGGTGTTCTTGGAGCCGGGGCGGTATGAGAGGGTGAAGTCAAACCGACTGAAAAACAGGGCCCACCTAGCCTGTCGAGGGTTCAGTCTCTTGGCTTGCTGGAGGTACTCCAGGTTCTTGTGGTCAGTCCAAACCAGGAATGGATGTTGTGCTCCCTCCAGCCAGTGCCTCCACTCCTCAAGGGCCAGTTTGACCGCTAGCAGTTCTCGATCCCCCACATCGTACCGGGACTCAGCAGGACTCAGGCGGTGGGAGAAGTAAGCGCAGGGGTGCAGCTTTCCTTCCGAACGTTGAGAGAGCACCGCGCCGACACCACTGTCCGAGGCGTCCACCTCCACGATGAATGGTTGGGAGGTGTCCGGGAGAACCAGAATGGGTGCCGTGCAGAAGCGGTCCTTGAGGTCTTTGAACGCCTTTTCTGCCTGAGGAGACCAGCCATAAGATCCACCTGTCCCTTTGGTGAGGTCTGACATGGGTGCTGCCACAGAACTGAAGTTCCTGATGAACTTGCGGTAGAAGTTAGCGAATCCTAAGAACCGCTGAACCTCCTTAACGGACTTGGGAGTAGGCCAATCCCGGACGGCCAGGGTCTTGGCAGGGTCCATTTGGAGTTGGCCTGTCCGTACAATAAATCCCAGAAAGGAGACCTCGGGAACATGAAATTCGCATTTCTGGGCCTTGGCGAACAGATTGTTCTGTAGCAGCCTCTGGAGAACCTGGCGGACATGGTGGCGGTGCTCCTGCACGGTCTTGGAAAAGATAAGGATGTCGTCGAGGTAGACAAAAACGTATAGGTTAATCATGTCCCTTAAGACGTCGTTGATTAGGGCCTGAAAAACAGCTGGTGCGTTGGTGAGTCCGAAGGGCATCACCTGGTATTCGTAGTGCCCAGACGGGGTGTTAAAGGCAGTCTTCCACTCGTCTCCCTGTCGGATACGGATGAGGTGGTATGCGTTCCGTAGGTCCAACTTGGTGAAGACGGTGGCGCCTTGGAGCAGGTCGAAAGCTGTGGACATCAGCGGAAGGGGATATCGGTTGCGCACAGTGATCTTATTCAGGCCCCTATAATCAATACATGGTCGGAGCCCCCCATCCTTCTTGCCGACAAAGAAGAAGCCGGCTCCAGCAGGTGAAGTGGAGGGTCGAATAAACCCAGAGACCAGGGCATCTTTGAGGTATTCCTCCATGGCCTTGCGTTCTGGCTGAGAGAGTGAAAACAGTCTGCCACGAGGAGGGGTAGTCCCAGGGAGCAAGTCGATGGCACAGTCGTAGGCCCGGTGCGGAGGAAGAACGGCGGCCCTGCTCTTGCTGAATACCTCCTTGAGATCCCAGTACTCTGTGGGAACTTGAGATAACTCGGTGAGATCAGGGGGCTCGGCAGGAGACACAGGAGAGCTAGAGAGCAGACAAGAGGCATGGCATGCAGGGCCCCATTCCACAACCTGGCTTGTTACCCAGTCTATGCGAGGGTTGTGGCGAGTAAGCCAAGGAAGGCCTAGAATAACTGGGAACTCAGGTGAAGGAATCAGGTGCAGGGATATTTCTTCCTTGTGACCTTGAGACTGGAGGAAAACTGGAGAAGTAACTTGGGTGACTCTTCCATCACCTAACGCTTGGCCATCGAGGGCAGACACAGACAGTGGGACTTCAAGAGGTGCAGTAGGTATATTGATGCTTTGGGCGAAGTGAATATCCATAAAGTTCCCAGCCGCCCCTGAGTCTATCAAAGCTTGACAAGAGTGGACAGACTCACCCCAGGAGATGGAGACCGGGATGTAGATTCCTTGGCCAGGGAGTCCGGGAGAGAGGGTAGGCCCCGTCACAACCCTCCCTCGGCTGGACGGGGCGGTCCTTTTCCCAAGAGTTCGGGACATGATGCTCGGAAGTGACCAGGCTTGCCACAGTAGATGCAGCACTTGTCCCTCCTTCTGCGCTCCCTCTCAGATGCGGAGAGGCGAGTACGACCCACTTGCATGGGTTCTGGACAGTCACTGAAGGAGGTAGACGGTCTCCAGGTAGAGGTAGGGAGGCTGGGGGGGCTCAAGGCTTGGTGGCGTTCTCTCATCCTGTTGTCCAGACGAATAGCATGTGAGATGAGGGTTTCGAGGTCACTTGGGCATCCAATAGAGGCCAGACCGTCCTTGATGGGGTCAGACAGACCATGGTGGAAGGCTGACACCAGGGCAGTCTCGTTCCATCCACTTACTGCTGCGAGTGTTCGGAACGAGATGGCGTAATCTGCGACGCTTCCTCCTTGCCGGATGGACATGAGCTTTCGGGCTGCGTCGGTACTGATGTCTGCCTGATCGAAGACCCGAAGCATCTCTTCAGAAAACAGCTGGAAATCAAAGCACTCAGGTCCCTGTCTTTGCCAGATAGCAGTAGCCCAGGCTCGCGCCTTACCAGCTAATAAGGTGATCACAAAGGCAATCTTGCGGCGATCCGTAGTGTAGGTGGTAGGCTGAAGCTCAAAGGTGAGTTGACACTGGGTAAGGAACTCTCGGCACTCACTGTGCTTGCCGTCATACCTCTGTGGTGCAGGAAGGCTGGGTTCGCGAGGTGAAGAAGGCAGCATTGCAGGAGGCACTGGAGCAGGAGTGGGAGCTGGATCAGGAGCAGGAACTGGATCAGGAGCAGGAGATGCAGGCAGAGATGTCAGCTGTGCCAGGGTTTTCCCAATTTGCTGAAGCAGTTCCTCGTGGCGAGCGAGGGCCTCACGTTGGCTGGTGAGCGTACGTCCATGAGCGTCCATGGTCGCTCCGAAGCGTGTCAAAGCTGCCATAATTCCCTGAAGGTTGGCCGGGTAGACAGTTGAAGCAGCCTCTGCTGAGTCGGTCATGACGGAGTCTTTCTGTTAGGGTTTTGCTGGGATTCGAACCTGGTTCGTTGGTGTGATAATCCAGCAAACCCCCACTAGGCCACCAGGGGGATGACTCAAATGCAGAGGCGTGAGGCGGAAGTAGAAAAAGAATCAAAAGGTTTATTTAAACTATATACACTATATACAGGGCAAAACAAAAGACAAAAAAAAACCAAAGAGTAAAATCCAAAAGAAAAGCAAAGTGCAAAAATACAAAAGCTAAGAAGATCAAAAAACACAGTACAAAGGAAACTGGAGATAAACATAACAGCACAAAGACTCCGTGACAAGAGGACTGAACTCAGGGGTATAAATAGACAAACTAATTAAGGACACAGGTGAAGATAATTAGGCAATTAACACAAACACAAAACACAGGAACAGTGGCGGCCTCTAGAGGCCAAAATAAACACGACATGAAAAGGAAATAACAGCGGCCTCTAGAGGCCAAAACAGTCCTAGTCCTAACATAGCTTGCATAATTGACCTATGGTAACGAGTCACTACATCACCGAGCAAAGCTTTTGTCTTAATTTGGTCTTCGTTCATCTGGAATGAAATTCTGGCAGGAATGAACTGGAATTTGCAGTAATAAGAATAACAACACAAATGTATTCTCTAAGGTTATCATGGATTATTTACTATATCCACTGTACTCAGTCGTACATGAGCGCAGTGTGTCTGACTGGGGATTAGTGAAGCTTATCGTGAAATAAATATAACACACATGCAGTGGAAGCGGGGGAAAACTAACCAGCCAAACACTTAATCCACAACATAATCGCCATGATGAAAAATAAAACAGAATTATGGCTGTATGCAGGTTATGCCATGCTAATACTTCCTAACGTTAGTTAATAAGAGTTTGTCTGTTAAACAGTTCAAGGTTTGAGACTTTAGACTTTCTTGGTAACATGCTGTGTGTTTTTGTTTTTTGTCTCGTTAAAGCGAGACGGCCTTTCGATTTCATAAAATCGGTGAAATTTAGTTCCCTCTGAAATTTGGTCATTGTGATCTAGGTTTATTTCTGTAATATCTCACAAAATATCAGGCAATTCTGTGGCTGGGAAGTTATTTAATTTAAAGGGATTCCTGAGCAAATAACGTGGATGAAATCGCTCGCTTTGTGCAGTCAAGCAGACAGAGGAAGTCCGTGTGCTGCGTTTGCGCAGGTTTACCTTTGACGGTGCACTGACAGTTCCATCATTTTGTTGCTAAACGAACAGCTGATCACACCGAGGTGCTCGCTGACCGCCGATATTTATTAGTTTGGTCCTGCGTTTCCTTTCCTTCGCAACTTAACGTCTTTTCTTCTCGCTTTCCGTTACTGTAGTCGGTCTTTCACATTTCATTCGCACACTCTCGTCCTCCTTTTTTCTCTCCTGTTTCAAATTTGTATCCCACAATGCCTTGCGCAAACTGGGAAAGCCCACCACGTGATGCATGACGTAGTATCTTGTATTGCGTCATGGTGAAGCAGGAAAAAATAGTGGAGAATTTAGGGCCACATGGCCCTAAATTCATTGTTCTATTTAAAAAAAAAAAACTAATAAAATTGGAAGTCTGTTATTCGAATTCAGTAGTGTTCGGTCCACTAAACAAAAATAAGTGGGTGTCAGGGAAAATTCTTTTTATGACGTACATTTGAAAAATCTGAAAGGCAGTCTAACTTTAAGGTGATGGAGTCAGCATCTAAAAAAGCCAAGCTCGTGCAATGCAACGAAGGTTTTGTCACAAATGAAAAGCAGTTCTGTTCGAGTATCGCGTTTCACGTTTTCCCTCGGAATCAGATTCGATCCTCTCCAGACTTTTTATGAATGAGTAGATCACATGCTTTCACATCATACACACGTTTATTTCTCGAACAGAACAAAACCGTGCATAATCCTGCACATCTACTGTCCTTGTAAATGTTGTAGTCGAGTCACTAAACCTCCAGTCCGAGCCAAGTCTCGAGTCCCCAGTGTTCGTTAAAGAAAATTTCAAGTCAAGAACGAGAACAAGACTCCAGCCGCACCATTTGATGGTGGCTGTTGCTGCCTTTATGTGAAAGTGTCTCTGCTACTGTGTTGGACTTGAGTTACTGCTCAACTGGCCCATTTTAGTTCATAGACTACAGATAAAAAGCTTGGGTGCACGGTGGTGTAGTGGTTAGCACTGTTGCCTCACAGCAAGAAGGTTCTGGGTTCGAGCCCCGGGGCCGGCGAGGGCCTTTCCGTGCGGAATTTGCATGTTCTCTCCATGTCCGTGTGGGTTTCCTCCGGGTGCTCCGGTTTCCCCCACAGTCCAAAGACATGCAGGTTAGGCTAATTGGTAGCTCTAAATTGACCGTCTGTGTGAAATGTGAGTCTGTGTCTATGTGTCAGCCCTGTGATGACCTGGCGACTTGTCCAGGGTGTACCCCGCCTTTCGCCCGTAGTCAGCTGGGATAGGCTCCAGCTTGCCTGCAACCCTGTAGGACAGGATAAAGCGGCTACAGATAATGGATGGATGGATAAAAAGCTTGTTCATCACTCAGCAAGCCCCGCCCACTATCAACAGGGCAAATAACATGAGAGAGGGTTAACACTAGCTAGTTCATCGCTCAGCAAGCAAACCCCGCTATCAACAGAGCAGTGAACATAGCATGTCACTTCCTTCTCTGGGTGGAGTCTCGCCAAATGACGATTGAAGTTCGATAGTTCTTCTACATATGGAACACACAGCAGTGCATTTTTTCCCACTGCACGAGAAGTCTGTACAAGCAAAGCGGACAATGCTAGCGGCTTCCGTCCAGGTATTTTAGCGCCATTAACGTTAGTTTGTTCCTGAACATGACGTATGAACAGGTGAATGTGCATTCTCTTGCACAAAATTAGTATCAAAATTAATGTACATATAAATATCCTTTGCCAGATTATTACGGCATGTTAGAAAAAATAAAGAACCCTGAGTTCTCGTCTCCAATTTACGAGTTTGAGTCAAGTCACGAGTCCTTAAAATCAGGGCACAAGTCCTGGACTCGAGTACTACAAGCCTGGTCCTTGTCTATATCTGATCGTTCCAAGTTAGTCACAACACAGTCACTTCCAAACATATCAGCAAAACAGCTTCAGAACTACCGTGACCCATTTATCCATTTTTATATATATACAGCAGATGGTTCAGTAAGCAGGAAGAGAAACCTTTAAGTCTCATCATTGCAAAACAGATATTCCTGGAGATGAGTGTTCTCTGATTTGGGTCTCGATGAACAAGATGATCTTAGACACAGCAATGCGTTGACTCATCCCTATCCTACAACGATGGCCGACCAAAATTGTTTCCAAGCAAAATGACCTCATTCAAAGACTCTCGTAAGGACTCAAAATTGGATTTGCTCGGAGTTGGCTCCCAGGTATACAATATTAAGTCTATGATGGTTTCTTCTTCTTCTTTTTTTTTGCAATCTACCAATGCAATGACATGCAGGCATCAAATCCAAGTAACAATGCGGACTCTAAAATTCTTTAATTCTGGAATGGGAATAAGGGTAACATCACTGATATGATTGGATATTCAATTGTTTAAAAAAAAAAAGAGTAATGATAAAGTAGCATTAAGTGTTTTTGTTGTTGTTATTATTCTATCCACATTCACTGCGTGCGCTCTGATTGGCTACTCTACTACTAGGCTATCAGCTCATATACGGTGAGGAGAGAAAAACAAAATGGCGGAGCGTGTCGCTGAACTAACCGAGGACGAGGACACTTTGCACGTGTCTTTTGTCTTGTTGTTTATGTTGTTTTTGTTGTACTTAGATAGCTGGATGCTTAGACAGCTAAATGTCTACTTAAATGGTTATAGATAGTTATTTGTATACCTCTTATTTTGTAATCTTCTATTTTCCAGAGGTGGACAAAATACCCAACTTCATTATTTAAGTCAAACTACAGATCCCACTGGTCAAATGTTACTCTGATACAAGTGAAAGTTGTCCAGTCAAATTTTTACTTAAAGGAGATCCGCAGAACCATGGCCTCTCTTTGTTTATAAACGCCTTGAGACCTCAGGAATGGCACAGGAATAGTTTTAAGCATTAACAATAAATCTAATATTGTAATTTTTACAATTAAAGTGATTCATATAGGTAGTGGTCTGAGTGAATGACCTTGATGTCCGTGATGTCACCGCAGGAAGTCTATCGGTCTCATCGCCATTTCCGCTATACTAAAACACAGAGCTGACTGCAACTCCGAGCCTCCATTTTGAGCTAATTTATCACCATGCCACGTAGATGTGTTGCTGGCGGTGCAGCAGCACGACAGAAGATGGATTTACGTTGTATTCATGGCCCAAGAATGTTCAAACTGCAAAGATTTGGATGGGTTTTGCAAGAAGTTCACGGGCACATAGGGCGCCTACGAAGTGGTCTCTCCTCTGCTCTGCACATTTTACTGAGGACTCATACGAGACCTCTGATCTGTTGGAGTGTTGGCTATAAGCCCGTATTGAAAGAGGGTGCAGTACCAACAATTAAAGGAAAATAAAACTATAAGAAAAGGAAAGCAAGTTCAGTTGCACCAGTTCTCCTGGAGTGTGAGCCGAGGGTTGTTGGTAACACCTGGGATGGGACGGGATGGGACATATTATCGCTCAGGCAGTGACCTCCCCGCGGTTGTTGCTAAAACCAGTGACGTCTCGTCCCGGGTTTTAGTAATTGCTTGAGCTGAGCAATAATGGCGGAGTACTCAGTATGGAGAAAATGGAGAATGAGAGGCCCAGCCGTCTGATTTCTCTGCTGGATATACTTGCCTCAGCAGCAATATCTCACCCTTACAATACCGTTCAAAAGTTTGGGGTCAGCCAGACAGTTTTGTGTTTTCCATGAAAAGTCACACTTTGATTTCCCACCATAAGTTGTAAAATGAATAGAAAATATAGTCAAGACATTTTTCTGGCCATTTTGAGCATTTAATCGACCCCACAAATGTGATGCTCCAGAAACTCAATCTGCTCAAAGGAAGGTCAGTTTTATAGCTTCTCTAAAGAGCTCAACTGTTTTCAGCTGTGCTAACATGATTGTACAAGGGTTTTCTAATCATCCATTAGCCTTCTGAGGCAATGAGCAAACACATTGTACCATTAGAACACTGGAGTGAGAGTTGCTGGAAATGGGCCTCTATACACCTATGGAGATATTGCACCAAAAACCAGACATTTGCAGCTAGAATAGTCATTTACCACATTAGCAATGTATAGAGTGCATTTCTGATTAGTTTAAAGTGATCTTCATTGAAAAGAACAGTGCTTTTCTTTCAAAAATAAGGACATTTCAAAGTGACCCCAAACTTTTGAACGGTAGTGTACGTGGAAGAAGCGAATGAACGAACAACTGAAAGTCAGATTGTTTTGAAACAATCGGCCACAAGATCGGCTTTCAGGAAGCGAGAACACAGACGGGTAAGCTCCGACTCATTTGGATACAAAACAACAAAGACAACACTAGTTGTTTACCTGCATTTTAATACATGTAACTTGTATTGCGTGTTTAAGTTACCGGTATAAGAATATTTAATTTGCTTCAGAATGTGATCGTCTCAGTTCATCTGATTATTTAATTAGCCTTTTACGTTTTATCAGTGATAACGCATGCATGGACATGTATGTTGCATAAGTTATAACACCCATCCTGTTTTAATGAGAGTCAACCCACAATCAGTGAAGTCAAATCAGTCTTAGTTGAGCAAGTCGGTAACGGGATTTCTTACTTTCACCATAAATCTTTATTTATATGACTTTGGTCTATAGCTGTCAAAGGCCTCGGCCTTAAAACTGGTTCCTGCTGTGACGTCACACACTCAGGGCTGGCTGGCTCAGCGGGGCGGCTTGAATGCCAACTTTGTGGTCGATTTTAACTCTCAAAAATATATTTTTTTAACTCCCATTTATGCAGCATACAAGAATCAAGGATGGAGATACTATCCACCCAGAAATGTATTTAAAAATCAAGGTTCTGTGTATTACCTTGTTAAAGTACTGAAGTACTTGCTTTTAAAAATACTTAAGTATTAAAAGTACATTTTCTGTCAACGCATCATTGTATTATTGCCACAATGCTTACAAAACCTAATGCCGTTACCAAAGACAGAAATATGAATTCACAAAATGAACGCACACTGTGCCATCATGGTGGTTTAACGTCAAGCTAGCTAGTCAGTGAAGCGCCACCTGACATGCTAGCAAACTCTTTTCAAACTCGAAATCATATTGGGTAGCTAACGCTACTAGAAAAGAAAGATTTCTACATTGTTTATTTGGCAAGATTATCCTGAAACATATTTCTGAAATCACTTCAGATAAGTTAACGTTATTCATGTTAGCGTAACTCCGTTTTTACATGCTAACTAACGGTGTCCAAGTTAACTAGCTATGTGTTAACGTTAGCCGTGGACAAGGCGATGGCAACTTGGTGAGCAAATCCATAGAAAGTCATTTGACTAACCAGACTGCATAGCTACGTGTGCAACGTTATCGCTAGCTCTAACAGCACATACAACTTCTTCATTACAAGCTTTCTCTTGGAATAATATGTTTACATACCTCAATATGCTTCCGCAGGTTGGACGGCGTGCTTTTGTAGGCTGTGATGTGGTCCGTTTTAGGCAAACAAAGCAAATGTTTAAAATGACACTCTGTTCCTTTGAGAAAACTGAAACATGGGTTCATGAGCCATGAGTGCGTGCATTCCCCAGAAGAACCGCCTCCATTCTGCCATCAACTGATCGTGTTTAAATAATGCTGCGGAGAAATCACTGAACTTGATTTTATACGGTCTATGGACGTGACGTGACCCTAGTGATTACTGATCGGCTGTCTCAGCATCACCTGCAAAAAAAAAAACAATCATGTTTTAGAAAAAATAAAAAATCCACTTTCAAAGCTGCTTCATAGTAACGAGGACCTTGATAGAAAACGTAGTGGAGTGAAAAGTACGATATTTGTCTTTCAAATGTAGTGAAGTTAAAGTCATAAGTTTCCAAAAAAAAAAATACTCGAGTACTTAAGTACAGTACTCAAGTAAATGCACTTCGTTACTCTCCACCTCTGTAAATGTCGACTTAAATGGTTATAGATAGTTATTTATATACGTTTTATTTTGTAATCTTCTATTTGCTCGATAAATGCACCACGGGGAGCCTGAGGAAAACGCACCGTATACTTGTATATGGACATATTGACAATAAATCTCTCTCAAATCTTAAATGTAACCGAAGAACACTTAAGTTATTCCACGAAATCGGGTCGTACATGAGCCATGTACGACCAGATTGAGTGGAATAACCGTTTTATTTTATCCACATTCGCTGGATTTTGAGAAATAGAACATTTTTATTTTTATTTTTTGCAAATTCGATCAAAAAAAACTTTATACAAAATGTCCAACAAAATCATTTCCGCTTAGAATGTAAACAAACCGGCGAACTGACAGTAGCAATTTGTGAAAAATGCTATAATAATTCTTGAGAAATAAAAAAAAGATGCATTCTTTCCATCAAATACTTTCATTCCTTATTTTGTTGCCATTTTTTTTGGAGGGTTTTCTTCTTCTTCTTTAGGGTTTTTAGGCGGTTGGCAAACCAACATAAAGGTGCATTACCGCCACCGACTGGGCTGGAGTGTGGAACAGGAGATACTGGGGGGGACAAAACTCGAGACCTGTGCCGTTCTGAGCTCAGCCTCAGTGGTGCCACACGACTGTGGAATCGCTACCCGAGGCTGGCACACCAGTTACATTCTTAAACATGCTTGAACTCGGTTAAACATACACATACATCCAGGTGCCTCAACAGACTTCAGCCAAAAGGCCGAGCCAAAAACTATATTCTTTTAGCGATTTCTGTTTCTTTTAAATAACAATTTTTGGGGTTTTGTTTTTGAGGAGAGTTTTTATTTCATCCTCGGTTAGAATTCACATTCACTGGATATGAGCAATCGCACATTCTGATAGCCTAGTAGTAGAGTAGCCAATCGGCTCATATAGGGTGAGTAGAGAAAAACAAAATGGCGGATCGTGTTGCTGAACCAACTGAGGACGAAATAAAAACTCTACTCAAAAACAAAACCCCCAAAAATGCAAAAAAAAGTAATAAAATATGGAATGAAAGTATTTGATGATGAGAATATATCTTTTTTTTTTTTTCAAGAATTATTATTATCGCATTTTTCACAAATTGCTAGTGTCATTTCGCCAGTTTGTTTCCATTCTAAGCAGAAATGATTTTGTCGGACGTTTCGTATAAAGTTTTTATTTATCAAATTTGCAAAAAATAATAATAAAAATGCTCTGTTTCTTAAAATCCAGTGAATGTGGGTAGAATAAAACAGTTATTCCACTGAATCTTGTCATACATGGCTACATAGATATATCTTGGCTAAATATTCATGGCATATTTAAAATCCATAACAGGAGAAAACACTGTTTAAAGCCAAATTAACTTCACTCTCAGGAGTAAAGGTCACCATTATCATTAGGCTGGAGGGATAAATTAGCTGTGGTGTTGTTTTTTTTCTACTTCCTCTTCATCCCTCTTATGTCCTATCCTCTGCTCGAGTTCTTTGCTGCATGCTCTGGTCACGCTTGTGGTGCATGTTCGAGACGTCGGCAGAAGCCTTTCACGCCACACGAGCGTGGACCCGTGTGTGCAAACGGATCCATGCGCGTGTTTAGATTAGATGAAATGTCAACAGCTTTTTGTCACACGCGTCAGAAGTGTCTGGGCTATAGAGGTGTCAACAGTGGTTGGCTTCCCAGGTGTGTGTGTGTGTGTGTGTGTGTGAGTGAAATGTCAATAGTGGGGATGACGGACTTGAGGCAGCTCCACATGAGCTACAATTTGTTTAAATGACGCAAGCAGGGAAAAAAAAAAGAACATCCAAGCGAAGTCTTGACCTGACAGAGAGCGACCTTTTTTAAACATCTGTTCCTTGCTTCAACCATTCAAACGTTGCGACTGCGGCTTTAGCTAAAGGTTCATCCACCCGGACATCCTTGGGCCAATTCATTTGTCCATCCAACCATCCATTCACCCATCTGTCTCTTTCCATTTGCTCTTAAAGGTTCAGCGTGGATGTGTTGGCAAGCTTAGCAGCACTTAACGCAGCTTATTTACACAAGCCTCACAGAAAACGCAGGCTGTCACTCGTTTGTGTGCTATAATGCTGATCTTGCACCTCGAGTGAAAAAGCTTATCGTTCCACTTCAACTATTAAGATTAGTCACTGCTGGTCCAGATGAGAACGATCAAAGATTAAAGATCGTTCTGAGAATAGGATTTACCTGACTGAAGTTTTTTATTTATTTATTTTTATTTTTTGGATGGGGTGGACACCTCATAAATTCATTAACTAGCCCATCCGGCAAGCGAAAGATGGCTAAAATGGGTAGTTAATGTAATGCAGTGATGTATAGTGAGCTTGTAATGTGCAGTAATACAGACACACAGGAGTACATCAGTTCCCGTATTTAGGACAAATCAGTCATTATCCTCTTCTCAGAATCTCATTCTTATAACGTTTCTGAGATAACACTTCATGTGTGCACACTCAACGAAAAGTCAGCGTCGGTGAGCGTCTCGGCTACAAGTCTCGCCCAGGAGCGTCTCTGTTTTCGCTGTTGAAAAGACCAGGGGCTGAGTCAAGTTTTCCCGGGGCTTGTATTTATTTATTTATTTATTTTAAAGGGAGATTGGTATCAATAGGTTGACGAGCTTATCTCTAACTTTACGAGATAATATCATCACCCACACACATTCAAAGGCCATAACATCTTTATTCGTGATTTTTGCACTGCTCTTTTTAAATTGATGTAGTTCACTTCAGTTTCTGTCTCATTTATTATCATCATCATCATCATCATCGATACCCATAACGTCTCAGGAAACTGACGCATGTGTCAATTGACACATGCTTCAGTTAAAGTTTGTCATAAGTTTAAAGGAGAACTGAAAGCAAAATTTTTTTAATCAAAATTCTATTTATCTCATTTTATTAAATATAGGAATGCATTTTTGATCGCTATTTTGTCACTGCTCTAGCAAGTTATGAGTGTTTGAAATATGTTATGTAATATATGAGTCCATATGTCAAAGCAATGGCCGTAAACGAGATTCGTCAAGACCTGTGCGAGACATCGTAGGACGGAAGTAAAACGTACAGCGGAAATCAAAGTGACCAACATCTGCCAACGTCATCAAAAGACACGCGCGCCCTCTTTCGAATGCTGACGTAATCAAGCCCGGAAGTTTTGTTTGTTTTGATAGCAATCAGGAAAGTTTGGAAAAAAGTAGGCAGTAATCGTCATTTAAACTCGTTTTTGTACAATATTTCATTCGGAAAACAGTTTTCAAAACGGCGGCACTGACACCTGGCTGACGCTTCACAATCGAAGTCTCGCACAAGTCTTGTGAAGATCGCGCGGATAAGCGACGCCTGCCGTCGACCAAACAAACTAAATTCAACATGACTAAAAACTGAATAGGCCGATAAGTATAATATTTAATTGCAATTAGTTGCCAGTACAAGTCACGATATAAGGTTACTAAAACCGAAAATGTAATTGAATAACACGTTAATTAAGAAATACAGTGGTGCTTGAAAGTTTATGAACGCTTTAGAATTTTCTATATTTCTGCATAAATATGACCTAAAACAACATCAGATTTTCACACAAGTCCTAAAAGTAGATAAAGAGAAGCCAGTTAAACAAATGAGACAAAAATATTATACTTGGTCATTTATTTATTGAGGAAAATGATCCAATATTACATATCTGTGAGTGGCAAAAGTATGTGAACCTCTAGGATTAGCAGTTAATTTGAAGGTGAAAGTAGAGTCAGGTGTTTTCAATCAATGGGATGACAATCAGGTGTGAGTGGGCACCCTGTTTTATTTAAAGAACAGGGATCTATCAAAGTCTGATCTTCACAACACACATTTGTGGAAGTGTATCATGGCACAAACAGGAAATTTCTGAGGACCTCAGAAAAAGCATTGTTGATGCTCCTCAGGCTGGAAAAGGTTACAAAACCATCTCTAAAGAGTTTGGACTCCACCAATCCACAGTCAGACAGATTGTGTACAAATGGAGGAAATTCAAGACCATTGTTACCCTCCCCAGGAGTGGTTGACCAACAAAGATCACTCCAAGAGCAAGGCGTGTAATAGTCGGCGAGGTCACGAAGGACCCCAGGGTAACTTCTAAGCAACTGAAGGCCTCTCTCACATTGGCTAATGTTTATGAGTCCACCATCAGGAGAACACTGAACAGCAATGGTGTGCATGGCAGGGTTGCAAGGAGAAAACCACTGCTCTCCAAAATGAACATTGCTGCTCGTCTGCAGTTTGCTAAAGATCATGTGGACAAGCCAGAAAACTATTGGAAAAATGTTTTGTGGACAGATGAGACCAAAATAGAACGTTTTGGTTTAAATGAGAAGCGTTATGTTTGGAGAAAGGAAAACACTGCGTTCCAGCATAAGAACCTTATCCCATCTGTGAAACATGGTGGTGGTAGTATCATGGTTTGGGCCTGTTTTGCTGCATCTGGGCCAGGACAGCTTGCCATCATTGATGGAACAATGAATTCTGAATTATACCAGCGAATTCTAAAGGAAAATGTCAGGACATCTGTCCATGAACTGAATCTCATGAGAAGGTGGGTCATGCAGCAAGACAACGACCCTAAGCACACAAGTCGTTCTACCAAAGAATGGGTAAAGAAGAATAAAGTTAATGTTTTGGAATGGCCAAGTCAAAGTCCTGACCTTAATCCAATCGAAATGTTGCAGAAGGACCTGAAGCGAGCAGTTCATGTGAGGAAACCCACCAACATCCCAGAGTTGAAGCTGTTCTGTACGGAGGAACGGACTAAAATTCCTCCCAGCCGGTGTGCAGGACTGATCAACAGTTACCGCAAACGTTTAGTTGCAGTTATTGCTGCACAAGGGGGTCACACCAGATACTGAAAGCAGAGGTTCACATACTTTTGCCACTCACAGAAATGTAATATTGGATCATTTTCCTCAATAAAGTATACTATTTTTATCTCATTTGTTTAACTGGGTTCTCTTTATCTACTTTTAGGACTTGTGTGAAAATCTGATGATGTTTTAGGTCATATTTATGCAGAAATATAGAAAATTCTAAAGGGTTCACAAACTTTCAAGCAACACCGTAGATCTCCCTAAAACCTTCAAAGAAGTGTCAAAACTAACTAAACCAGAACTTAAAGAAATCTGTCAAGCCTTTTCTGTGGACTTCAAGAAATCAGTCGGTAAAAAAGCGCTTGTAAATTTCATATCAAATGCTTTGAACATCTCTTTCAAGCACCACTGTAAAGCAAGTTTAAAAATGACTTCAGTTCTCCTTTAATAAAATTATCATTTCTCGCTCACATGTCTCTCCTTTAAGACCACAAAGACAATTTCTAAGCTACGTTACTATATTACAACATTCAAACAACATCCCAGATAACATCTCATCTCACAAGACCAGTGTTGTAGTCGAGTCACTAAACCTCAAGTCCGAGTCCAGTCTCGAGTCCCCAGTGTTCAAGTTCAAGTCATTAAAAAAATTTCGAGTCGAGTCCGAGAACAAGACTCCAACCGCACCATTTGACGGTGGCTGTTTTAGCGCCATTAACATTAGTTTGTTCCTGAACGTGATGTATGAACAGGTGAATGTGCGTTCTCTTTGTCAGGGAGTGCGAAGTATTCTATCAAAGATGGTTGGGAGACGGATGTAAGTGCAGAAGGTGTGTTTATTAATACAAGTGAAAACAGGTAAACAACCCAGAACAGCAGGCAAAATCGTAAAACGGTGAAACAGGCAATAGGTTGAGCAAGGCACAAACAGGCTATCGTAGACTCGGCAGAATCAAAGACGAGAAACAGGAAATCAGGGATCAGGAAACCGAACAAGGAAATAAGGCTCGGTAATGTGTCAGCAACGCAACTCAATACTTCGCAAAGTAAGTGTGTTTTCAGTTTTTATACAGGTGTGACACTCTCGCACAAAATTAGTACAAAATGAATGTTGTTATAAATATCTCATCTCATTATCTCTAGCCGCTTTATTCTTCTACAGGGTCGCAGGCAAGCTGGAGCCTATCCCAGCTGACTACGGGCGAAAGGCGGGGTACACCCTGGACAAGTCACCAGGTCATCACAGGGCCGACACATAGACACAGACAACCATTCACACTCACATTCACACCTACGGTCAATTTAGAGTCACCAGTTTACCTAACCTGGGAGGAAACCCACGCGGACACGAGGAGAACATGCAAATTCCGCACAGAAAGGCCCTCGCCGGCCACGGGGCTCGAACCCGGACCTTCTTTTTTTTTTTTTTTTAAAGATATTTTTTTGGGCTTTTTGCACCTTTATTGGATAGGACAGTGTAGAGACAGGAAATGAGCGGGAGAGAGACGGGAAGGGATCGGGAAATGACCTCGGGCCGGAATCGAACCCGGGTCGCCCGCATTCATGGTATGGCGCCTTAACCACCTGAGCCACGACGCCCCCAACCCGGACCTTCTTGCTGTGAGGCGACAGCGCTAACCACTACACCACCGTGCCACCCCTGATATAAATATCTTGTACCAAATTATTATGGCATAAAAATAAAGAAAAAATCTGAGTCCTCGTCTCCATTTTCCGAGTCCTAATGCAGTTAACGAACGAGTCCAAGTCATCACTGCTCAAGTCCAAGTCAAGTCCTTAAAATTAGGGCACAAGTCGGACTCGAGTACTACAAGCCTGCACAAGACTATGATCATAGAAATACAGTATGTCTTCCAAGTTTCTCTCACACACCCGTGCACACACATACATACCATTTTCTCCAATGCATCCAGGCTCAGTTGACTGCAGCAGCTCATTTGTGATGTCTGGACAACACACATTTATGTTGACACTAATGTTGTGTGGCAAACCAAAACTATTTTATCCCTATATGTGACTAATATGCCAAAGTTTTATGTTTTATTCTTACATTTTTTAGCATTAAAACATAATAATAGTAATAATTTACATTTGTAGTGTGCAGGCTGCATGATCGCCAGCGCATCACAAAGATGAACTATCAAAGAACTATAAAACACGAATCTGTTTATTAAAAGCTAAAAATATACAATGATGATATAAAAATGAGCTAAAACTACGATAAAAATATCATTAAAAAAAGTCTTATTCAATCTTATTTATAAAAGCTAACTTCAATAAATGCATCTTCAACACATTCTTAAAATTGTCCATAGTTCTACAGTTACGAATACTACTTGGTAACGAGTTCCATAGTTTCGGGGCGGCAGCACAAAAAGCCCTGTCCCCCAGTGTCCTCTTTGTTCGCTGTCTTGACAGCTCAAGGAGAAGCCCATTATTTGATCTCAAAGAATAGCATGACGTACCCTTAATGATAATTAAGTCATTAATATATTCTGGCACTAGCCCGTGAATAGCCTCAAATGTAATTACTAGTATCTTAAGTTTAATTCTAAATTGCACTGGCGGCCAGTGAAGCTTAAAAAGCACAGGCGATATCTGATCAAAACGGGAAACATTGCAAATAAGGCGCGCAGCTGTGTTCTGGACACGCTGTAACTTAGACAAACCAATAAACTATTGCAGTAGTCAGTTCTACTAACGACTAGAGCATGCACGAACTTCTTAGTTGAGTCAATTGATAGAAACTTTCTAATGCTGTGCAAAAGAAAATAAGACACTACAAACCTTATTGATTTTGTACTAAGTTGCTGATCAAACCAGCAGCCCAGATTCTTGGCCTCTTGAGCTGGAATAATCTGATGATCACCAACGGCAAGAGAGCCTGTGCTGACCTTAGACAATTGTTGTCTTGTTCATATAAGTAAATACTCCCATTTTATCATCATTAAGCTTGAGCCGGTCAGTCAGCATCCACCGACGTAGGTCCTCTATACAATGCTGCCTCATCTTGACTTGCTTGCGAATCAGGTTTAAATGAAAGATAAAGTTGAGCGTCATCCGCGTAACAATGAACGCTAGGTAGATGTGCGTTTACAATCTCAAAACGCTTGGATGCGGAAACGATAAACAATACAGGACCGAGGCAGGATCCCTGAGGAACACTGTACTGCAGGGCAAAACTATCAGAGAGGGTCCCATTGACCAAGACTCTTTGACTTCTGTTCCTTCCAAGACACCTGATTAAATTATGTCAGGGCAACTGTTGGTGTCTACTTGAACACAAATTGTTGTTGACCTGTTAAATAAACTTAGTCGGGACAAACAGACCACCATTCAAACTTTTGAGCGAGCCTGGCATACTAATCATTATATATGTATATACACTGACGATCGATGACTGACTTACCATCTGTTTCATCTTCCAGCCAGTTCTGAATGTTGTTGTTCTGTTGGCGGTTACCAAAATTTTGAATGTGCACTGTGTAACATTTCAATTATGTCCTCCTATCACCGCTTCCCCCATGTTCCCCTCTCCGTCTTCGGATGCTGCGAGTCAAGTTCCGATCCATTTCAGTTAGTTGTTTTTGATTAATCTCTTACTTAATTTGAGGGTGAAAATACCCAGGGCTAGGCTCAAAGTACCCAGGGATATAACCCCGAGTGATAGGACCTAGCGCCACCACGGTCTCGCCTAAACGATATGATTTATGTCTAGCTAGCATCTTTAGTTTTTCTCTATCTACAACCAGTGTTGTGATCGAGTCACTAAACCTCAAGTCCAAGTCCAGTCTTGAGTCCCCAGTGTTCAAGTCCGAGTTGAGTCCACTATTGATCCGAGTCGAGTCCGAGAACAAGACTCCAACCGCACCATTTGACGTTGGCTGTTGCTGCCTTTATGTGAAAGCGTCTCTGCTACTGTGTTGGACTAATGTTACTGTTCGACTGCCCCGTTTTAGTTAAGAGGCTACAGATAAAAAGCTTGTTCATCGCTCAGCAAGCCCCGCCCACTATCAACAGGGCAAATAACATGAGAGAGGGTTAACACTAGCTAGTTCATCGCTCAGCAAGCAAACCCCGTTATCGACAGAGCAGTGAACATAGCGTGTCCCTTCCTTCTCTGGGTGGAGTCTCGCCAAATGACAATTAAAGTTCAAGGTTGTCCCCGTCGTCTCCTCGATAGTTCTTCTACATATGGAACACATAGCGGTGCATTTTTTCCCACTGCACGAGAAGTCTGTATAAGCAAAGCGGACAATCCTAGCGGCTTCCGTCCAGGCATTTTAGCGCCATTAACGTTAGTTTGTTCCTGAACATGACGTATGAACAGGTGAATGTGCATTCTCTTGCACGAAATTAGTGTCAAAATTAATGTAGATATAAATATCTTATGCCAAATTATTATGGTATGTTACAAAAAAATAAAGAAAAAAAGAGTCCTCGTCTCCAATTTATGAGTCCGAATGCAGATAACGCACGAGTCCGAGTCCAAGTCCGAGTCATCAGTGCTCAAGTCCAAGTCAAGTCACGAGTCCTTAAAATTATGGCAGGAGTCGGACTCAAGTACTACAAGCCTGTCTACAACTATGATCGCTGTCTAACCATGAGGTGACTGCATCGTGTTGGCTGGAGAGTTACAATTGAGGCTAAAAATGTACATACATCCAGTCTAAAGAGAAGCTCAGTATTTCAAGTCGAGATTTCTTTCATCTTCAATTCACTATCATGAGAATCCCAGTGGGTCTGTGATAAACATACACCAAGTTGACTGTCTGGAAGCTTCCAGAAATTGATCTAACGGCTTTTAGAAGCTTCTCATTGGCCAGTTGTCATAATTAGGAGTTAACTGGTCTGGGAGAGTACCTTTTTGCTGTATTTAAAGGACAGTACCTGTCTGAGTTGATTGTTCTTCAAAGGTCTATTCAGTCACCGGATCTGAACCCAATAAAATGCCTTTGGGGTGTGGTAGGACAAGAGAGTCATAGTATTAAGGTGATGATACAAAGGGCAACTTTTTGGGCAATGTTGCCGGCAACAGGCAACCAGGTGAGACACACGGCAACTAATTAGGGCAACAGACAATTGGCAACAGCCAATCAGGTAAGAGCACATCTATTGCCAAGGGAGACAGACACCCCAGAGATAGACACTGAAACATTTGCAGCTGCTACTTTTGTCTTGGCTTCAGCCTTTATTTCGCTCAAGTAAGTATCACTTCTGGAACAAAACTGAATAGATCCCTGGTCAAAAGATAATTTGCCATTATTTTAACATTTATAAGTCAAAATAACGGGGGCGGCATGGTGGTGTAGTGGTTAGCACTGTCGCCTCACAGCAAGAAGGTCCTGGGTTTGAGCCCCGTGGCCGGCGAGGGCCTTTCTGTGCGGAGTTTGCATGTTCTCCCCGTGTCGGCATGGGTTTCCTCCGGGTGCGCCGGTTTCCTCCACAGTCCAAAGACATGCAGGTTAGGTTAACTGGTGACTCTAAATTGACCGTAGGTGTGAATGTGAGTGTGAATGATTGTCTGTATCTATGTGTCAGCCCTGTGATGACCTGGCGACTTGTCCAGGGTGTACCCCGCCTCTCGCCCGTAGTCAGCTGGGATAGGCTCCAGCTTGCCTGCGACCCTGTAGAACAGGATAAAGTGGCTAGAGATAATGAGATGAGATGAGTCAAAATAACCACATTATTAACATAATAATAAACACTTTAAATCAGGGGTTCTCAACCTTTTCTGCTTTGAGGCCCACCTATTCATACTTGTAACGAGTCGGGGCCCATTATATATAGTAGATCAATACCGACAGGTGAAATGTCCGTTCACAACCTTTGACCTGACAATTTGTACAGTTCACTGCTGTACATGTAAGCATTTTTCTTCTAATTTTTCTCACCAACTACATAAATAACTGGTCCAATTTTGTGTAGCTTCCAGTAGTCTAAATCAGTGTTTCTCAACCAGTAGGCCGCGGCCCACAAAGCCCCATCTCATGGGCTATGAATTTTTTTCAAGTTTAAAGCCAAATACTAAATAATTCAGGATGTCGTAGTGTCCAAAATCCGGTAGCTGGTTTGCTGAACACTTCAAGTGGAATAAATACATTTGTGGGTAAATTAAGAAGAACAAGCCTTTATTTTTGTCACATTCCAGAGAGAGCGAGAGAGAGAGAGAGAGAGAGAGAGAGAGAGAGAGCATAATAAATAAGTTTGTGAGTAAATTCTATGGATCTGTGATGCCTGCTAGAAGAGAAGAGCAGGGAGGATTGAGAATCGAGCGGCTGTGGTTTGTTTACACCCGATACTAAAACTTGTAGCGTCCTAGCAACCATCTCAAAGATGTGGACAAAAAGCCCAGAAATTCGTCCTTACCTGGGCAAAAACGATACCGGATTTATTTTGTAGTGTCCTGATCCCCAGATCTTTAACCCAGACACATACAAAAAGTTGTACTCCTCCATACTCTTCCAGGTTTTCATCTGTGTGTCCGTGTAGAACGATGTCTGCAGCACCAAGTAGTTTGAGATGTCAGGGAACTCGACAGATGGATAATTTTGCAACTCATAAGGAATGAATGAATGAATGACTTTATTTAAACACGATAAGTTGATCAGCAGAGCTGGTGGGGTCGTGCATGTACAGATACAAATAATTACAGATACAAAAGACTAAAAATAAACACAACCTTTAAAAAAAACTTAATCTGTTGATTATCTGTTAATTATCTTCACATTAAGTTAATTAATAGTATGCATAACTACTGTCTTCGTATTTAGTTACGGCTACAATAAGATCAAACTTTATTCTACTAATGCCAAATTTAGCAAGTAAATTTTTTTCATAGGAAAAATCCTTCTTTGTTAGCGTGTAAGGATCTAATCCCCTTGAGTGGTTTCTATATCCACTTCTTTTGAGTGGACTTCTTGATTTTAATAACGTGCTTGTTTGCTGAACACAAACATGGCAATAAGTTCTTGTGTTAATGGACCAGACTCCACTTTTGGATCATTAATCCCTTCTGACTGAGAATGCCCTGCATGCATGGTTTGGCTTCTGGTACATCCATACAGTTTTAAATACAATACCTACAATTAAAAACAGTGCTCTTGTTGCATTTATTTCATTCCTGGGCTCCCAGCTGGAACAGGGAGTGATGTTGCATCCCATTAATACACTTTACAATAGGTTATTAGATTCAAATAGAATAGACGAGCCAAAATAATTGGGGATCTTTTTTAATGGGCCCTGACTTGTTACAAGTATGAATAGGTGGGCCTCGATGTAGAAAAGGTTGAGAACCCCTGGTCTAAATGACAGTTCGACTCCGCGATGCGAGTGGTAAGATAGCGGCTTCACTCCGACAAGCCTATGAGCTCTCCAGATTTTCTGTAGAGCTCAGTGACCGGCATAAAAAGATATAAGTTGTCTCTCGTTTTCTTTGCTCCACTGCCTTTAAGACGCCGCCATCTTTGTTGAAAATTTCAGAAGCTCTCAGGTGGTCATGTGATTCGCTGCCCAGCAACATCGCCTGGCATCACTGCCCCAAAAGTTGCCTCATGTATCATCAGCTTTAAAGTTCCCCTGAAAATTCTGCAGGAATTAGGTGATGCAATCATATCAACACGAACCCGAATCGCAAAGGAACGTTTCCGATTTCGTGCGGAATCCATGCCATGAAGAATAGACGCTGTTTCCGAGAGGAAAGGGAGGCTCTACCTGGTGTTAGTGTAGTGTTCCTAATAGTGTTCAGGAGAGTGTATATATTGCATCGTTTTATGGCGTAAAATATGCCGTAATCTTTCTAGATGTGTACGTGTGCAGTCCATAAAACATACTGATTCAGACAGAGCTAAATCCTGGAGATATTTCAGTAATAATAATAATAAACATTACTGCCATATCTCCAAGTAAAACTAATCCAACTAGGCAGAGATTGTCTTCTGGATATGAAGTTTGTAACTTGGGATGAAACTTAATAGTCTACCGAAGACCAGAAGTCGAACCTTAAACCCATCCTGCCATCGTTGTTGTTATGAGTAAGCCTTCATGAGCTTTCTTTGGGCAAACAGAGCTTGCTGAAGTTCACACCCCTTTTCCTGCATCCACTGCATTCAGTCAAGTGGAACACAAAGGAGAGATTTGAGTAACCATGACAACAAACCTGGAACTGTAGTGACTGAGACCTCTGGTGGACAGAGAGGGTATTGCGGCATGGGATGTTTCCAGTTTCTTTACTAATGATAGCAGACATGAATTTCAAATGAGTTTAAAGTAATAAAATAAATAAATAAGGTGCCGGCGAAGACGTACGAAGCCCTCATACAGCCACACAAATGAACATGTACATAACGTTAAATGTACTTAACCCTCACGTGAGGGACTTGTTGTCTCGATGGATTATGTAAACAGTAGTCAAAGTCAAGCATGTGAGTTTATATGATTGTACTCGAACCTTTTGAAGAGCAGAGCACTCAAGCTTTGATCTTTATCATTGTTTATTCCCTGTAATACCCAAGGGCCCAGATGTCATCATGTTGGTTAATCTTGTTCGAGGCATGTCCAGACCTCCTTCGCTCTGACACGTGACCTCATAAATCTTCCATATGCATGAGAAATGAAAGCCTCCGTGAACGTTTGTGGGTTTGCGTGTGGATGTGCGTGCTGCTTTCTGTGTCTCGGTGTACCATATGCACCATGATGTTTATAGAGAACAAGACGTTCCAAATAAAGGAAGAACATTCGGGCCTTGGAGATGAGTCAGTATTTTCAAATCTTCACCAAAATTTCAGTTTTGAGTTGATTTACTTAATGTTGATAAAATTAATTCAGCGAGGAGGGGGAAGCTGTAGCCAGAGTCCTGTGTGGCAGTTAATTTAAAAAAAATTGTAATGCGAACCTTATTAGGTGAAGCTGGTATTTTCTAATCCAATACCTAGTATCTTAGGAATTTAAAAATGAAGCACTGAATGCTCTAATGTTGTTTGGAAAATTGCTTGAAAACGTCTTTTGTGAAACATACAATGAGTGAAAGGCATATTGTTAAATCAAACCAAATTTGCAGGGATTAATATGATAAATACAACTAGGACTACGGCAGCACGGTGGTGTAGTGGTTAGCGCTGTCGCCTCACAGCAAGAAGGTCCTGGGTTCGAGCCCCGTGGCCGGCGAGGGCCTTTCTGTGCAGAGTTTGCATGTTCTCCCCGTGTCCGCATGGGTTTCCTCCGGGTGCTCCGGTTTCCCCCACAGTCCAAAGACATGCAGGTTAGGTTAACTGGTGACTCTAAATTGACCGTAGGTGTGAATGTGAGTGTGAATGGTTGTCTGTGTCTGTGTCGGCCCTGTGATGACCTGGCGACTTGTCCAGGGTGTACCCCGCCTTTCACCCGTAGTCAGCTGGGATAGGCTCCAGCTTGCCTGTGACCCTGTAGGACAGGATAAAGTGGCTAGAGATGATGAGATGAACTAGGACTACAGCCCACCTTCTTGTGCCTTGATTTTTCGCAGGATTAAAGGTAGAGTGCCTTTCAGATTTTTCAAGTGTAGGTCATAAAAAGAATTTTCCCTGCTATGCAGTTATTTTCATTTACTGGACCGAAAGCTACTGAATTCGAATCGCAGACTTCCAATTTTAGTAGTTTTTTTTAATAGAACAATTAATGAATTTAGGGTCATGTGGCCCTAAATTCTCCGCTATTTTTTTCCTGCTTCACCATGACCCAATTCAAGATACTACGGCTATATCCGAAATCACTCACTCATTCACTACTCCCTACTCACTATCTAGGGAATCCTATACAGAGGATTATATAGTGAGCTCATTGGTAAAATGAGAAGAAAAAAAAACACTTTCGGACACTACTCCGCCATGCCGTTATTTACGTCATTACTGTCGCACAATTAAAACGTGCCAGATCAGTCGGCTGGTGGGTTTTCAAAATAATAAATGCACTCGTGTTTTTGTGATAAATCGATATTATACTGCGCGTATTTCCCACGTTAATAAATCCAAAGTACTTTGTGTCTGCTGCATCTTTCAGTTCTTTTAAATCGAAATCGAGGCTGAATATTTTCTTCTTTCCGCTGCCTTTTATTCAATCAAATTTGAGGCTTTTGATTAATCCCTCGCTCTGCACTGTAGCTTTTTTATTCTTGCATTTTGTTTTATTCTATTTTAGCTTATTTTCTATTCTCTTACTATTTTTAATTGTACTTGAAAGTCAGTTCATAATGTGCTTCTTCCTCCATCAATTCACCCCCAACACACTTTGATGGTATATATTGCTTGATTAGTGACCATCGGTTGTGCAACCCTGATTCCAAAAAAGTTGGGACAAAGTACAAATTGTAAATAAAAACGGAATGCAATAATTTACAAATCTCAAAAACTGATATTTTATTCACAATAGAACATAGACAACATATCAAATGTCGAAAGTGAGACATTTTGAAATTTCATGCCAAATATTGGCTCATTTGAAATTTCATGACAGCAACACATCTCAAAAAAGTTGGGACAGGGGCAATAAGAGGCTGGAAAAGTTAAAGGTACAAAAAAGGAACAGCTGGAGGACCAAATTGCAACTCATTAGGTCAATTGGCAATAGGTCATTAACATGACTGGGTATAAAAAGAGCATCTTGGAGTGGCAGCGGCTCTCAGAAGTAAAGATGGGAAGAGGATCACCAATCCCCCTAATTCTGCACCGACAAATAGTGGAGCAATATCAGAAAGGAGTTCGACAGTGTAAAATTGCAAAGAGTTTGAACATATCATCATCTACAGTGCATAATATCATCAAAAGATTCAGAGAATCTGGAAGAATCTCTGTGCGTAAGGGTCAAGGCCGGAAAACCATACTGGGTGCCCGTGGTCTTCGGGCCCTTAGACGGCACTGCATCACATACAGGCATGCTTCTGTATTGGAAATCACAAAATGGGCTCAGGAATAATATTTCCAGAGAACATTATCTGTGAACACAATTCACCGTGCCATCCGCCGTTGCCAGCTAAAACTCTATAGTTCAAAGAAGAAGCCGTATCTAAACATGATCCAGAAGCGCAGACGTCTTCTCTGGGCCAAGGCTCATTTAAAATGGACTGTGGAAAAGTGTTCTGTGGTCAGACGAATCAAAATTTGAAGTTCTTCATGGAAATCAGGGACGCCGTGTCATTCGGACTAAAGAGGAGAAGGACGACCCGAGTTGTTATCAGCGCTCAGTTCAGAAGCCTGCATCTCTGATGGTATGGAGTTGCATTAGTGCGTGTGGCATGGGCAGCTTACACATCTGGAAAGACACCATCAATGCTGAAAGGTATATCCAGGTTCTAGAGCAACATATGCTCCCATCCAGACGACGTCTCTTTCAGGGAAGACCTTGCATTTTCCAACATGACAATGCCAAACCACATACTGCATCAATTACAGCATCATGGCTGCGTAGAAGAAGGGTCCGGGTACTGAACTGGCCAGCCTGCAGTCCAGATCTTTCACCCATAGAAAACATTTGGCGCATCATAAAACGGAAGATATGACAAAAAAGACCTAAGACAGTTGAGCAAGTAGAATCCTACATTAGACAAGAATGGGTTAACATTCCTATCCCTAAACTTGAGCAACTTGTCTCCTCAGTCCCCAGACGTTTACAGACTGTTGTAAAGAGAAAAGGGGATGTCTCACAGTGGTAAACATGGCCTTGTCCCAACTTTTTTGAGATGTGTTGTTGTCATGAAATTTAAAATCAGCTAATTTTTCTCTTTAAATGATACATTTTCTCAGTTTAAACATTTGATATGTCATCTATGTTCTATTCTGAATAAAATATGGAATTTTGAAACTTCCACATCATTGCATTCCGTTTTTATTTACAATTTGTACTTTGTCCCAACTTTATTGGAATCGGGGTTGGACACTACTTTTCATGGTGCATTGTGGGATACTATGAGGGCACTATATGGGGTGTAAGAATTCTCACTATACATTCGGACAGCGCTACAAAATGGCAAACTCACTATACAGTCCACTATATAGTGAGTAGTGAGTGATTTCGGACAAACAGGGTGCATCATGCATCACGTGGTGGGCTTTCCCCATTCTGCAAGGCATTGTGGGATACAAATTTGAAACAGGAGAGAAAAATGGAGGACGCGAGTATGTGAATGAAACGTGAAAGACCGACTACAGTAACGGAAAGCGAGAAGAAAAGACATTGTTATATACGAAGGAAAGGAAACGCAGGACCAAACTAATAAATACCGGCGCTCAGCGAGCACCTCGGTGTGATCAGCTGTTCGTTTAGCGACAGAATGATGGAACTGTCAGTGCACGGTCAAAGGTAAACCTGCGCATGCGCACACGGACTTCCTCTGTCTGCTTGACTGCGTGAAGTGAGCGATTTCATGCACGTTATTTCCTCAGGAATCCCCTCAAATTAAATAACTTCCCAGCCACAGAATGGCCTGATATTTTGTGAGATATTACAGAAATAAACCTAGATCGCAATGACCAAATTTCAGAAGGAACTAAATTTCACCGATTTTATGAAATCGAAAGGGAGTCTAGCTTTAAAGGTGAGTGTTTGTGTTGAGTTTTATTGTTGAATTCGACGAGTTCAGTTGTTAACGTTAGCAATTAGGAGGCTGAATATTTTCAGCATCAAGTTGTGTTAAGTTGCCGTTCTCACTTTTTTTTCCCCCTCAAAAAGGTTGCTTGCTTTTAAAACGAATCAAGTAGACACTTTTCAGCTTAATTATGGTGTTATATAATGGTGTGGGTGTAATTAGCTGATGATGATAGTGGTGAGAAAAGTGTGTATGTAGTCTTCACTCGTTCTCTGCTCATAGATGTATTTATTACCAGCTCTATCAAATGGATCCTAGTAAACTTTTACTCGGTTTATTTCATATTAGAAATAAGGCAAAAGTACCATCAGGGAAGCATGGGACTGTGATGGTGGTGTATGATGGTGTATAACTGTATCGCCAGAGTATAGGTTTGGTCAGATGATCTCTTAGAACCAGCATCATTGTGATAATTCTCACGGATACAGTAAACACTGGGTAGCAGTTTAATACTAGAGGTGTTATTTTCACACTAACACGAAACATGATATACTTTTCATACTCGTGTGTTTTATCTTTTATATATAGTACCAGGTTTTTTTTTAAATTTGAGAATGAAAAGCTTTCCCTGTTTATTATTCTATTAGTTTTTTTCCCTCTCTTTTTCTCACAGCATTTGTGCGTGAGTGGTTTTACAGAAGAGCATTCTGTACTTAAGTAGAAGTGCAGATACTAGTGTCTAAGAATCTGATAAAAGTACTGATTTCAACTTCTTTACTCGAGTAAAAGTACAGGCTCTGAAATGGAGGAGTAAAAAGTAGCCCTTTGAAGGACATTTCTACCGGCTGCTTCTGTGCAAAGCTAACCGAACCTTCCGTAATGTTAATTAATAGTTATTCGCAGAAGGCGAAGTGAATATCGGTGAACAATAATTTAGATGAAGTCAAGGTTATTATTTAAATAATATTGGCTGGCGTTGAGTGGTATATCAGATATATTCCATTCAGCTAGCATGATATTGAACAAATCAAGGATGAGTAGCTGAATGGAATAAATCTGATAGATCATGAAAAAAAGCCATTATTATTATACACGCTCTTCATATCAGCATTCTCGAAGGCCAATGCGAGCTTACCTGCGACTCGGTGCTTTTAGCGCGGTAGTCCAGTTACCTTCTGGCCGGTGTAGTGTTAGCGAAGACCAATGCTAGCGCCAGTATTGTAGTTGAGTCACTAAACCTAGAGTCCGAGTCCAGTCTCAAGGCCCCAGTGTTCAAGTCCAAGTCATTAAAGAAAATTCCGAGTCGAGTCCACTACTGATCCGAGTCGAGTCCTAGAACAAGACTCCAACCGCACCGTTTGACTGTGGTTGTTGCTGCCTTTATGCGAAACCATCTCTGCTGCTGTGTTGGACTAATGTTACTGCTCGACCACCTCGTTTTAGTTAATAGGCTACAGATAAAAAGCTTGTTCATTGCTCAGCAAGCCCCGCCCACTATCAACAGGGCAAATAACATGACAGAGGGTTAACACTAGCTAGTTCGTCGCTCAGCAAGCAAGCCCCGCTATCGACAGAGCAATGAACATAGCGTGTCACTTCCTTCTCTGGGTGGAGTCTTGCCAAATGACGATTGAAGTTCGAGGTTGTCCCCGTCGTCTCCTTGATAGTTCTTCTACATATGGAACACATAGCAGTGCATTTTTTCCCACTGCACGAGGAGTCTGTATAAGCAAAGTGGACAATCCTAGGGACGTTCTCTCCAGGCATTTTAATGCCATTAACGTTAGTTTGTTCCTGAACATGACGTATGAACAGGTGAATGTGCATTCTCTTGCACAAAATTAGTATCAAAATTAATGTAGATATAAATATCTTATGCCAAATTATTATGGCATGTTACAAAAAAAATAAAGAAAAAATCCGAGTCATCGTCTCCAGTTTACGAGTCCGAATGCAGTTAATGAACGGGTCCAAGTCTGAGTCATCAGTGCTCAAATCCAAGTCAAGTCACGAGTCCTTAAAATTAGGGCACGAGTCGGACTCAAGTACTACAAGCCTGGCTAGCGCAGGCCATTGCTTGCGCAGTCAAGCCAAATATTATTATTATTATTATTATTTTTCCTGTGTAATTTACTTAGTTACTATTAAAATCAACATCGACAGCTGCACACAACAGCCAAAATTCTCTCAAAATCTTCCACTTTTAATGAAGCAAACCGTGCGGCCATGCTCGTTTACAAACCATCACAGTCACTCGCTAGACTGGAAGTTTTACGTCTCCAATGTGTCTCTTTTCCAGTTTTTCGATGTCCGTTGGTAAGTTTTTCTCTTGTAAATATGTGTGAAGAATATATAATGAAGCTTTGGTAGTATTTTAAGTGTTCAGCGTGTCTTCAGTTTCAGTTTTTAGTTTATTTATTTTGTGCTTAATTATCACATAGATAATCCTAGCAGTAGAAATGATTGTACGCATGCGCAGCAGAAAGGTTTTGCCATTGGATATTTGCATCAACTCCGAAGTGTGACGTCATGTTGTCTTGACAACATGCAATATTATAACAATATTGCACGCTCATTTTCCATTGGGGAGAGTGGCGTAATACATGAAGGATAAGCGATATTATGACAATATTGCATGCCATCAATAAACCTGCTAGAAGGGAATAGAACATGTTTTCATTCCGTGGATAAAGTGGCCCGTGTGTATAATAATAAGTAATACTGTATATAAGGTACAGTATATACACTACAAATATTTTAATTTCCAAGTATTTTGAAACAAATAAATAATCCATTTACACCTCCAGTCGAATGACTAGCAGCTAGCTACATGTGTACAGCGCGTTAACTGACAACACAGCTGTATATAATGGTAACTTATAGCTATTCTTACATTATAGTAATATATAATCTTACATTGCTTGTTGAGGCGCAAACATCACGTACAGCGAAAGTGCTATATATTTAACTCCAACAATTTGGTATGTTTACACAAAAACACTGAAAAGTTTACTGAATTTGAATGCAGGTCATTTGTTGATTCACAGTCAGGGTTGCCACATTGGGATGCTTTAATCAGTGTTGTCTTTTCTGTGTGTTATTGTCCTGTCCATTTAGATTAGAATTGGTCTTGATGTTGAGAAGTGCAGTGATGCTGGAGACCAAAAATGGCTTAAAAATAATGAAATTAAATGTTTCGACATTAAAAAAATACTATAAACAGTAAGCCATAATAAATGAAACAAAGTCAATATTTGCTGTGAGACGACCCTTTGCTTTAAAAAAAAAAAATAGTGGTCTCCGGTATGATGAGTGCAGTTTGATAAGGAAATGAGCTGTAGGTTTTACTGAGCATCTTACAGAACCAGCCACAGTTCTTCTGGACACTTTGACTGTCATACTCGCATCTTCATTTTGTACCAAAACCCAGCAGCCTTCATTATGTTTTCTTTTTTAAATTGAAAAGTGCTCTCTTATGTAATATTCTGCTCAGACACAAACTAATTTTTTTTCTGTAACATTTAATTTTGTGTTGGAAAACGAACTTCTGGACTCTAAAATGTTTTTGTACCGACTCGATAATGTAGACGTCATAAAATATAAATCTGTAACAAAGTTTGTATGAAAAAAGAGGATATGGAAAACCTACAGCTCATTTCCTTCTAAAACTGCACTCAATGTACCTGAGACTTTTTTTTTTTTTTTAACCCTTTGGTGACTGACCCCTTGAAAATGGTTCCTCCAGGAACGATGACGTTTCAGTTGTCAAGACAACGGAAAAACTAAAATACAAAAACAGAAAGATACGTCACAATGCTCTTGTGCACAAAACAAAATGCTCTTGTATTTGTATTTTAGTTTTTCCGTTGTCTTGACAACTGAAATGTCATGGTTCCTGGAGGAACCATTTTCAAGGGGTCAGTCACCAAAGGGTTAAAGCAAAGGGTCATCTCGCACCAAATATTGACTTTGTTTCATTTACAGGGATGCAAATGGCGCGCCTTTTGGCGGATGCCGCCTTTTTCACGGCTGAATCGGGCAGATCCGATTTTTTTTGGGGGGGGGGTGTTGGAGTGTCTGATTATAATTTCATCAAAGTAAATTCTGTATATAAGCAAATGCCGTTACAGTCCATGAAACATAGGAAGTATAAGTATGAGAGGAAAACAGTAAATCAGAAAGCTGCGCACGTTTGCGCGAAAGCTGCGCAAAAGTGCGCAGCTTTCTGATTTACTGTTTTCTTCTCATACTTATACTTCCTATGTTTCATGGACTGTAACGGCATTTGCTTATTTAGTAATTTTAATACAGAATTTACTTTGAAATTATAATCAGACACTCCACCCCCCCCACCCCCCACCCCCCAAAAAAAATCGGATCTGCGCGATTCAGCCGTGAAAAAGGCGGCATCCGCCAAAAGGCGCGCCGTTTGCATCCCTGATTTATTATGGCTTACTGCTTACTGTTTATAGTATTTTTTTTTAATGTTGAAACATTTCATTTCATTATTTTTAAGGCATTTTTGGGACTCAAGGTTTAGTGAATTGACTACAACACTGGGGAATGCACATGACTTCAGCTTTGGCAGAAGTAACACAGCTCTAATGCCACACAGAGGAACAGATCAAAAATGGGAAAGCACTGTTGTGTGATTGTGCAAATAGATTTAAGAAGAAATCACAGCTGTCTTTTTACAGACTGCCAAAAGCTAATGAAAAGAGAAGAAAAATGGAGGAAGCAATGTTCATAAAAGTTTATTATGGAAAGGCCTATTTGGTTCGCCCTGTTTCATCACAGCAAGAAGGTTCTGGGTTTGAACCTTGCAGCCGACTAGGAACTTTTCCGTGTGGAGTTTGTATGTTCTCTGCGTGCTTGCGTGGGTTTCCTCCGGGCGCTCCGGTTTCCTCCAACAGTCCAAAGACATGTGGATTAGTTCAACTGGCTACTCTAAATTACCCATAGGTGTGAGTGTGACTGGTTGTTTGTCTGTGTGATAGAGAGGGGGAGAGATGGAGAGAGCTAAACTTGGCGTAAGTAAGGAGTGAAACAGGCGATTAAGAGTCTGCATGTTCCAGATATATCCTCACAATGTGACAAATGCAATATAACAGAGGCAAACCTCCTCCACTGCTTTACTCTCTGTCCTCAGATAGAGAGATTCTGGACAAAAAATTTCAAAACACTCTGTGATTTTCTTCTGATTCATATTGATCCTGACCCTGTCTTAATTGTGTTGGGAGCTTTAGACTCCACATCAGTATTGAGAAAAGCACAAAGGCAGCTTCTTCCTTTTGGCTTGATTACAGCCAAAAAGCTGATTTTGATATTCTGGAAGAAGAAAGAGGCTCCCAATTTTAAAGCTAGACCCTCTTTCGATTTCATAAAATCGGTGAAATTTAGTTCCCTTTGAAATTTGGTCATTGTGATGTATGTTTATCTCTCTAAGATCGCAAAAAATATCAGGTCATGCTGTGGCTGGGAAGTTATTTCATTAGAAGGGATTCCCTAGCAAATAATGTGCATGAAACCACTCGATTCACGCAGTCAAGCAGACAGAGGAAGTCCGTGTGCTGCGCGTGCGCAGGTTTACCTTTGACCGTGCACTGACAGTTCCATCATTCTGTCGCTAAATGAGCAGCTGATCACACCGAGGTGCTCGCTGACCGCCGATATTTATTAGTTTGGTCCTGCGTTTCCTTTCCTTCGTATATAACATAACGTCTTTTCTTTTTGCTTTCCGTTCCTGTAGTCGGTCTTTCACGTTTCATTCGCATCCTCCATTTTCCTCTCCTGTTTCAAATTTGTATCCCACAATGCCTGGCGCGAGTGAGGAAAGCCCACCACGTGATGCATGATGTAGTATCTTGAATTGGGTCATGGTGAAGCAGGAAAAAATAGTGGAGAATTTAGGGCCACATTGGCCACAAAAGTGTAAGAACTTTGGTTTTTTTTTTCCCTGCATTTTGAAAAAGATTCGTGTGAAAAGATTCTCAGACTGTTGGAGCTCGCCTGAGGTCACTCATTTGATGTAATATATAGTCATCTGAAGAGCTAAATTACTCCAACAGTAGGCATGTAAGGATTCACCCAATTCACGATTTGATTTGATTCATGATACTGGGCTCATGAATTGATTTTTGAAAAAATTTTCAAGGTAGATTGCCTTTCAGATTTTTCAAGTGTAGGTCATAAAAAGAATTTTCCCCAACACCCGATTATTTTTGCTTAATGGACCAAAAGCTACTGAATTCGAATCATAGATTTCCAATTTTATTAGTTTTTCTTTTAAAAATAGTACAATTAATGAATTTAGGGCCATGTGCCCCTAAATTCTCTGCTATTTTTTCCTGCTTCACCATGACCCAATTCAAGATCCTACATCATGCATCACATGGTGGGCTTTCCCCATTTGTGCAAGGCATTGTGGGATACAAATTTGAAACAGGAGAGAAAAATGGAGGATGTGAGAAGCGGAAAGTGAAAAGAAAAGACGTTATGTTATATACGAAGGAAAGGAAACGCAAGACCAAACTAATAAATATCGGCAGTCAGCGAGCACCTCGGTGTGATGGAACTGTCAAGTGCATGATCAAAGGTAAACCTGCGCATGCGCACATGGACTTCCTCTGTCTGCTTAACTGGGTGAAACGTGCACATTATTTGTTCAGGAATCCCCTCAAATTAAATAACTTCCCAGCCACAGAATGGCCTGATATTTTGTGAGATATTACAGAAATAAACATATATCACAGTGACCAAATTTCAGAGGGAACTACATTTCACCGATTTTATGAAATCGAAAGGGAGTCTAGCTTTAAACGAAGAAAATTTTATTACCAAAAAATACATTTATTTTCCTATTCTTTATCAACCTAAATATTCATTTTGTTAAATTAAAAAAAAACAAAAAACTTTTGTTTAATTTTCTTAGTAACCAACAGGAATTATTTACCCACATTTGTAAAGCTTGGAGTAAAATATAACAGCATAAGAACAAAAATATTCCTTTTATTGAAAATTACATTACATTACAGGCAGTGAGAAGACACGGTTATCCAGAGCAACGTACAGTACAAGAAGTGCACAAGTCAGGTACAAGAAGTGCTGAACTTCTAGACAAGAAAGTTCTAGTGCCAGCCGAATAAGCGGCTGAATAGCACTTGGTGTCCTATTCTGTTGAAGTAACAGTCAGCAAGCAAACAGCCAAGGAAAACAAGCTGACCATACAAATTAGCTGACAAGGTACAACTAAATGGAGGAAAAATAAAACCCCAAGTCATCATGACCAGGCTAGACAGCACACCGCCTGGGTTGGTCAAGACCGCTACGTGATTACACAGTGTACACAGAAGCAGGGGAGAGGTGCAGCCTGAAGAGGTGGCTCTTCAGTCTGTGCTTGAAGGTGGTCAGGGTGTCGGCAGTTCTGATCTCAATGGGAAGGTCAAGCCACCAACGGCAGGACAGACAGCAGTCTTGAGCTGTGATTTCTTCTTAAATCTATTTGTACGATCGCACAACAGCTTTTTCCCATTTTCAATCAGTTTTTTTGTGTGGCATTAGAGCTGTGTTACTTCTTCCAAAGGTGAAGTCACATGCATTCCCCAGTGTTGTAGTCGAGTCACTAAACCTCGAGTCCCCAGTGTTCAAGTCTGAGTCCAAGTCAAGTCCGACTCGTGACTTGACTTGGACTTGAGCACTGATGACTCGGACTCGTGCATTAACTGCATTCGGACTCATAAATTGGAGACGAGGAATTGGGTTTTTTTCTTTATTTTTTGTAATAATTTGCCATAAGATATTTATATGTACATTAATTTTGATGCTAATTTCCTGCAAGAGAATGCACATTCACCTGTTCATACGTCATGTTCAGGAACAAACAAACGTTAATGGCGCTAAAATGCCTGGATGGAAGCCGCTAGGATTGTCCACTTTGCTTATACAGACTTCTCGTGCAGTGGGAAAAAATGCACCGCTATGTGTTCCATATGTAGAAGAACTATCAAGGAGACGACGGGGATAACCTCAAACTTCAATCGTCATTTGGTAAGACTCCACCCAGAGAAGGAAGTGACACGCTATGTTCATTGCTCTGTTGATAGCAGGGTTTGCTTGCTGAGTGGTGAACTAGCTAGTGTTAACCCTCTCTCATGTTATTTGCCCTGTTGATAGTGGGCGGGGCTTGCTGAGCGATGAACAAGCTTTTTATCTGTAGCCTACTAACTAAAATGGGGCAGTCGAGCAGTAATGTTAGTCCAACACAGCAGCAGAGACGCTTCCACATAAAGGCAGCAACAGCTAATGTCAAATGGTGCAGTTGGAGTCTTGTTCTTGGACTCTATTCAAAATTTTCTTTAATGACTTGAACACTGGGGACTCGAGAGTGGACTCGGACTTGAGGTTTAGTGGCTCGATCACAACACTGGCTATAGCCCATGGCCAGCTAGCAGTAACGTAAACAAATGCCCCATGACCGATGCCAAGTAGCGCGCACATTTCTGACTGATGCATGTGCATCGGTTGCATTGGTCTGGATCCATTCCTGTATTGCAAAATTGGGAGAGGGAAAGGGTGATAATGGAGTAGACAATGTCCATATGTTGGAAATGCGTGTGGACTATGGTGGCCATGGTGAAGAAGAATGAGAAAACATGGAAATTTGGTTGAAACATGGCCACTGTGGTTAATGGTAACAGAAAACACACTGACTACATCCAACACAGTTGAACAAAAGTGTGTCCAAAATGAGCTCCTAGACTCTATGATGTTGATTCTCACATGCCTGTTATAGCATTACTCTAAAAATTCACAAGATACTGAACAGTTATTCCACGAAATCAAGTCGTACATGAGCTGATAGGGCTATAAGCCATGTACGACGAGCTTGAGTGGAACAACTGTTTTATTCTATCCACATTCACTGGATTTTGAGAAACAAAGCATCTCATCTCATTATCTGTAGCCGCTTTATCCTGTTCTACAGGGTCGCAGGCAAGCTGGACTGACTACGGGTGAAAGGCGGGGTACACCCTGGACAAGTCGCCAGGTCATCACAGGGTTGACACATAGACACAGACAACCATTCACACTCACATTCACACCTACGGTCAATTTAGAGTCACCAGTTAACCTAACCTGCATGTCTTTGGACTGTGGGGGAAACCGGAGCACCCGGAGGAAACCCACATGGACACGGGGAGAACATGCAAACTCCACACAGAAAGGCCCTCGCCGGCCACGGGGCTCGAACCCGGACCTTCTTGCTGTGAGGCGAAAGCGCTAACCACTACACCACCGTGCCGCCCAGAAACTAAGCATTTTTATGTTTATTTATTGCAAATTCGATAAATGAAAACTTTATACAAAACGTCCGACAGAATCATTTCTGCTTAGGCAGACTTCTTAAAAACCTATCGATAGCTGTACAAATGGACTTTTTACAAAAAAAAAAAAGTAATGTCTTGCTTTCATGCCGAGGTATAGAATATCTTTAGACATTTATTTAATTCTTCCTTGGACATTTAAGTAATGTAATATTCATCAAACTACTTTGAGCTTTTGAACCAGTCTAAAAAACTTCAACAAATTTTAATGCTTAATGTAAAGAAACTGGCGAAATGACGAGCAATTTGTGAAAAATGCAATAATAATAATTCTTGAAAAATGTTTTAAAAAGGATACGTTCTTACCATCGAATACTTTCATTCCATATTTTGTTGCTTTTGGGGTTTTTGTTTTCGAGCAGAGTTTTTATTTCGTCCTCGGTTGGTTCAGCAACACGCGCCGCCGTTTTGTTTTTCTCTACTCACCGTATATGAGCTGATTGGCTACTCTACTACTAGGCTATCAGAACGTGCGATTGCTCATATCCAGTGAACGTGGACAGAATAATAACCTATAGCATAAGTCAAATATGATATCCGATCCACTTTATTTTTGTTCGAGGCTACGTCGTTATTAATGTTGTCCTACCCCACCGAAACCACAGAAGCAATATAAATGTGCGACAGCATGAAGCTTCTCCAGCTGAAACAATATCCGCTCCCCTTCTGAGTATTTACATTATCAAAGGTGGTGAATAGACGGGGTGATATCTCTCTCTGCATCTCTCCTTGAGTCTCTGCTTTTTTTAATTGCAACAGATTTCAGCATGGTTTGTTCGAATTTCTATCAAACGAAGTAGCGTGACCTAATTTAACACCTTCTTCCAACATTCTACTGCCTTCGTCTCACAGTTCTCAGTTTCCACCCACACAGCAAATCACAGCAGCTGGGATTGGGCCGTATTTGAAGGTTTGTAATTCACGAAACAGATGGTAAGGACCAGAATTGCAAGATTCTTAGCATTGTCATTGTTGCTAGTTGCATTTAAAAAAAAAATCTTCCTGCAGCTATTTCAAGCAAAACGTTGCCTCATCTCTTGCTCTTTTCAAATAGTCCAGAGGACAAGGACACACTGTTCTGTTCTCTTTTACACAAATTAGATACAGCAAATCGATAATAATATGGAAAACGCATGTACACACACACACACACACACACACACACACACACACACACACACACACACACACACACACACACGTGCACAATCCTACTCTGATGTCTATAACCTCCTTCCCAGCAGCTCATTTTAATTAGGTATTCATCTTCAACTACAGAATGGTACATCTACAGTGTCTTGCAAAAGTGTTCATCCCCCTTGGTGTTTACACAACGTGCCTACCGCTAAAGGTGCAAATTGTTGTTTTATTGTGACACAAGCAATAATTAAGATGAAAAAACAGAAATCTGGAGTGTGCATAGGTATTCACCCCCCTTCGTATGAAACCCCTAAATAAGAGCTGATCCAACCAATTCACTTCATAAGTCACATAATTAGTTGATTAAGATCCACCTGTGTGCAATCAGTGTCACATGACCTGTCACATGTGTGTATAAATCAACCTGTTCTGGAAGGACCCTGACTCTGCAACACTACTAAGCAAGCAACATGAAAACCAAGGAGCCTCCAAACAGGCCAGAGACAAAGTTGTGAAGAAGTATAGATCAGGGTTGGGTTATAAAAAATATCCCAAACTTTGAATATCCCAGGGAGCACCATTAAATCCATTATAGCAACATGGAAAGAATATGGCACCACTACAAACCTGACAAGAGAAGGCCACCCATCAAAACTCACAGACCGGGCAAGGAGGGTATTAATCAGAGATGCAACAAAGACACCAAAGATAACACTGAAGGAGCTGCAAAGATCCACAGCGGAGATGGGAGTATCTGTCCATAGGACCACTTTAAGCCGTACTCTCCACAGAATGGGGCTTTATGGAAGAATGGCCAGAAAAAAGCCATTGCTTAAGAAAACACGTTTGGAGTTTGCCCAACAGCATGTAGCAGACTCCCCAAACACATGGAAGAAGATTCTCTGGCCAGATGAGACTAAAATTGATCTTTTTGGCCATCCTGGGAAACGCTATGTGTGGCACAAACCCAGCACCCTGAGAACACCATTCCTACAGTGAAGCATGGTGGTGGTGGCATCATGCTGTGGGGATGTTTTTCATCTGCAGGGACAGGAAAGCTGGTCCGGACTGAAGGAAAGATGGATGGCACTAAATACAGGGCAATACTGGAGAAAAACCTGTGCGAGTTGGCCAGAGGTTTGAGACTGGGATGAAGGTTCACGTTCCAGCAGGACAATGACCCTGAACATACTGCAAAAGCTACACTGGAATGGTTTAAAGGGAAACATTTCAGTGTCTTGGAATGGCCTAGTTAAAGCCCAGACCTCAATCCAATTGAGAATCTGTGGCATCACTTGAAGATTGCTGTACACCAATGCAACCCATCTAACTTGAAGGAGTTGAAGCAGTTTTGCCTTGAGGAATGGGCAAAAATCCCAGTGGCTAGATGTGCTAAGCTAATAGAGACCCACCCCAAGAGACTTGCAGCTGGAATTGCAGCAAAAGTTGGCTCTACAAAGTATTGACTTTGGGGGTGAATACCTATGCACACTCCAGATTTCTGTTTTTTTTTTTCATCTTAATTATTGTTTGTGTCACAATAAAACAGCAATTTTCACCTTTAAAGTGGTAGGCATGTTGTGTAAATCAAATGATGCTAACCCCCGAAAAATCCATTTTAATTCCAGCTTGTAATACGACAAAACAGGACAAATACCAAGGGGGATGAATACTTTTGCAAGACACTATAAGGAATAGAGGTGGTCAACTGTACAAAGTAATGGCGAGTGTGGAAGAGAAGTGAAGAAGAGAGTGTAAGCAGGTTGGAATGGATGGAGGATAGGGTCAGGAGTGATTTGTGACAGAAGGATACCGTACCAGCAAGAGTGAAAGGGAAAGTGTACAAGACCGTAGTAAGAGCAACGATGTTGTACGGTTTGGAGACAGTGGCACTGGCACAAAGACAGAAGGCTGAACTGGAGGTAGCAGAGCTGAAGATGTTGAGTGACAAAGTTGGACAAGATTAGAAATGAGCATGTTAGAGGGACAGGACGTGTAGGACAGCTTGGAGACAAAGTGAGAGAGGCGAGATTGAGATGGTTTGGATACGTACGGAGGAGAGATCCAGGGTGTATTGAGAAAAGAATGCTGGAGATGGAGTTGCCAGGTAGAAGGAAGCGAAAGAGGAAGACCAAAGATGAGATTTATGGATGTGGTGAAGGAGGACATAAGGACGGTTGGTGTTACAGAAAAAGATACAGAGGACAGGAAGAGATGGAGGGAAAGAAGATGATGATTCATGTTCAACGACAATCAAAATATAATTTGTTCGACCCGCATCATAATCACACACCAGAATTCACCAGACATTCAGTACAGACTGTTTAAACGACCCTGTAGTGTAAATCATTTCTTTCCGGAAACATCCCAAACACACAAGACGTTTCCCAATTGAAGCTGTGCGTCCACACTCATGCCTTGTGTTGAGTGACGACACAGAACGTCTTAACAATGCTTTGTTGTTGTCTGTTCTGTGTCTTCGGGTCGTGAGGCTGCCAGAACAGATGTTTATGCTGAACCAGTGTGTTGCTTAATACCTGGATATATTTAGCGAGCTCATTTGGACCTAGGCCTGTTTTGGTTTTGCTATTATTTTAGGTTCGAAGTTAGGCTGTACTATAAATGGGGTATCCAAGGATACAGGAATTTTCAGGATTTCTTTAAATTACATTAATGGCATTTAGCCAGACGCTCTTATCCAGAGTGAGGTACAACATACCCAGAGCAGCCTGGAGTTAAGTGCCTTTCTCAAGGAAACTTCAGCCATTCCTGCTTTTCCAGGGAATCTAACCAGCAACCTTTTGGTCCCAAAGCTGGTTTTCTAACCATTAGGCCATGGCTACTATAGAAACTGTTACACACGAGAACAGACACATTAATACAGCCCTGCGATTTGAATTATGCCAGCACTACTGTCAGAACCATGCCGTTAATTAAAATTAATCAACAGCCTTCTGACTAGAATTCAGAATTCAACAAGATTGTTTTACCTAGTTGTTTATAATTGCGTAAAATTGTTCCATACTGGTGTAATAGTACATACAACTTCCATACCTTAAAGGAACAGTCCACCGTACTTCCATAATGAAATATGTATGCTCTTATCTGAATTGAGATGAGCTGCTCCGTACCTCTCCGAGCTTTGCGCGACCTCCCAGTCAGTCAGACGCAGTCAGACGCGCTGTCACTCCTGTTAGCAATGTAGCTAGGCTCAGCATGGCCAATGGTATTTTTTGGGGCTGTAGTTAGATGCGACCAAACTCTTCCGCGTTTTTCCTGTTTACATAGGTTTATATGACCAGTGATATGAAACAAGTTCAGTTACACAAATTGAAACGTAGCGATTTTCTATGCTATGGAAAGTCCGCACTATAATGACAGGCGTACTAACACCTTCTGCGCACTTCGGCAGCGCATTGATACGGAGCTCAGATATCAATGCGCTGCCGAAGCGCGCAGAAGGTGTTAGTACGCCTGTCATTATAGTGCGGACTTTCCATAGCATAGAAAATCGCTACGTTTCAATTTGTGTAACTGAACTTGTTTCATATCACTGGTCATATAAACCTATGTAAACAGGAAAAACGCGGAAGAGTTTGGTCGCATCTAACTACAGCCCCAAAAAATACCATTGGCCATGCTGAGCCTAGCTACATTGCTAACAGGAGTGACAGCACGTCTGACTGCGTCTGACTGACTGGGAGGTCGCGCAAAGCTCGGGGAGGTACGGAGCAGCTCGTCTCAATTCAGATAAGAGCATATTTCATTATGGAAGTACGGTGGACTGTTCCTTTAAGAATTACAGCTGGTGTACCATCCACTACTTGTGTGTGTGTGTGTGTGTGTGTGTGTGTGTGTGTGTGTGTGTGTGTGTGTGTGTTGTCAGGTTATCTATACTTTCCAACAATAGCAAACCCCTCTTATCCTACTGGCCAGCTTGTAAAGCCAGTTGGCTTTGAGGATTATCTGTGTTACACTCTACAGTAAATATTTATTTTAAGGGTTTTTAGCTTTTCCAACTTTCTCTGAATCATGTATAGGCATTTTTTTTTTTTTGCGTTAAGAAGTCTGAGCTGTATCTTGTACACAGTTTGCTGGCGTTGTTAGTGTACACTACTGTGCAAAAGTCTTAGGCACATGTAAAGAAATGCTGTACCAAAAACAGCTTAAAAATAATGAAATGAAATGTTTCAACATTAAAAAAAATACTATAAACAGTAAGCAGTAAGCCATAATAAATGAAACAAAGTCCGTATTTGGTGTGAGACGATTCTTTGCTTTAAAAAAAAATAGTCTCAGGTACAGTTAGTGCAGTTTGATAAGGAAATGAGCTGTAGGTTTTACTGAGCATCTTGCAAAACCAGCCACAGTTCTTCTGGACACTTTGTCACACTCGCTTCTTAATTTTGCACCAAAACCCAGCAGCCTTCATTATGTTTTCTTTTTTAATCTGAAAAGTGCTCTCTTATGGAATAAGTTGCTCAGATACAAACTTTTTTTTCCCTGAAACATTTAATTTTGTGCTGGAAAACGAATTTCTGGACTCTAAAATGTTTTTGTACTGACTTGATCATGTAGAAGCCATAAACTAGAAATCTATAACAAAGTTTGTATGGAGAAAAAAATAGGGTGCCAAGACTTTTGCACAGTTGTGTCTGTTAATGGATTTCATAGCGACAGAGGGGGGAGGTGTTAGTACAGAGAACTGTCCCTGGTCCTGAAATGCCATTGACAGGTTTCACAGCATGACATATTATATTATATTGATAAATAGAGAATATTACACGGTGGTGCGAAGATATGAAGTTCATCTTTAAGTGATGAACATATATTTAATGAGTGAAGCAAACAAGTGAAAATATTTTTCAGCACGAGAAGATAAACTTCATATCTTTGCACTACCTTGTAATATTCTTTTTACTATATAGACACATCCACAAAAAAAAAAAACCATGCAAGTTAATAAAAAGAATTTTCATTTTGAACCGGTTCGCCATTTTGACAACATGCACCAAGTCAGTGGAGAAAAAAGTGGGAGTGACATCATCAGAATGAAATATCGGTGATTATTATACATACAGGCCACTTTTTCCATGGAATAAAAATATGTATTTTATTCCCTTCTAGTGGGTTTATTGATGACATGCAACATTATCGTATTGCTTATCCTCCATGTATTACGCCACTCTCCCCAATGGAGAATGAGTGTGCAGTATTGTTACAATATTGCACGTTGTCAAGACAACTTGACATCATATGTCAGAGCTGATGCAAAGATCCAATGACAAAACTTTTCTGCTGCGCATGTGCACAATCATTTCTTTTTCCGCCTGGAAAGAGAAGACGAGGCTAATCCAACGCTAGGTTTAAGCACTAAATAAATAAACTGGAAACTGAAGAGGCGATGAACACCCGAAAGGCTACCAGAACTTCATTATATATTCTTCACGCAGATTTACAAGAGAAAAACATACCAGTGGACATCGAAAAGCTGGAAAAGAGACACGTTGGAGATGTAAAACTTCTGCGCTAGCGAGTGACTGTGACAGTTTGTAAACAAACATGGCCACGAGGTTTGCTTCGTTAAAAGCTGAAGATTTTGAGAGAATTTTGGCTGCCAGGCCGTTCTGTCGTGTGTAGCTGTCGATGTTGATTTTAAAAGTAACTAAGTAAATTACACAGGGAAAGTAATAATAATATTTGGCTTGACTGCACTAGCATTGGCCTTCGCTAACACTACACTGGATAGAAGGTAACGGGCCTGCTGTGCTAACATCACCGAGTTGCGGGTAAGCTGGTGTTGGCCTTCGAGAATGCTGATATGAAGAGTGTGTGTATAATAATAATAATAATAATAATGGCTGGCTTTTTTTTCATGGTATATCAGATATATTCCATTCAGCTACTCATCTTCGACTTGTTCAGTATCATGCTAGCTGAATGGAATATATCTGATAAACCACTCGAAGCCAGCCGATATTATTTAATTATGTAACTCAGATCCACAATGTATTTCGCATGAAAAATATGAATTTAACACGAGAAGATGAACTTCATATCTTCAAGCCAATGTGTGATTTTCTTTTTATTATACAGACACATTCACAAGCAAAACATACCCAAATTTATCAAAACAATTCATTGATTTCCTCACGAGTGAGGATATTGAAAGTTATTCCATCCACATTCACTGGATATGAGCAATCGCAAGCTCCGATTGGCTACTCTTATTACTAGGCTATCAGCTCATATAGGGTGAGTAGGGGAAAAACAAAATGGCGGCGCGTGCTGCTGAACCAACCGAGGACGAAATAAAAACTCTACTTAAAAACAAAACCCCAAAAAATGCAAAAAAAAAAAAAGCAACAAAATATGAAATGAAAGTATTTGATGGTAAGAACATACATCTTTTTTTTTTTCAAGAATTATTATAGCATTTTTCACAAATTGCTACTGTCATTTCGCCGGTTTGTTTACATTCTAAGTAGAAATGATTTTGTCGGACATTTTGTATAAAGTTTATATTTATTGAATTTGCAAAAAATCAAAATAGAAATGCTCTGTTTCTCAAAATCCAGTGAATGTGGATAGAATAAAACGGTTATTCCACTCAATCTCGTTGTACATGGCTTATAGCTATCAGCTCATGTACGACTCGATTTCGTGGAATAACTATTAAATGTTAGTCCGTGTCCCGGATGTAGTTGATATGAAAAATACGAGTGGTATATTTCCCAGTATAACACAAATGTCTATATAATAATATAATAATTATCATCAAGTATGAACTCATAACACTGGCTCCTGAACATAATACAAAATCTCACTGAGTTGATTGTTAGGAATATATTCCATGAAGGAATCGACGTTTAGCTGTTTGAGAAATCTGTGTACGAATTTGAACCATGTCTAACATCAAACAAGTAAAGTTTGATGATACTTTAGTTTTCATGATACCATTTATTTTCTTTAAATTGCATCTCGCACTTTGTTAGTTATAAACAGCTACAGCATCCAGTATACAGGAGTTGAGTAAGTCCAGCTATTGTATGATCTTTTCTTTCAAACATGAGTTTGAATGTGATTATAAAAGTGTGTGCACACTTGCGCAAGCAGCTTACTGAATGTTTTTTAAAAAAATTTATTATTTTTATTTTATTTTTCACGGCCTCTGTATCACATGGTGGAAAAAGATCTGACATGATTTGAACAGGGATGTGGATACTTTTTCTATTCACTGGATCTTCATATACAGAAATATCATCATATCGTAATGTTACTAAAGTATCAGAGAAATCTAGCCTTAAAATATCATTCGTTTTATTCCGATCTTTCGAGCTAGATTTTGATTGAAATATTTAAACAGCTGCTCTGTGTCAGGGTTGGGCTGGTAGAGGGATGTACAGTGTCCTGCAAAAGTATTCATCCCCCTTGGTGTTTGTCCTGTTTTGTCGCATTACAAGCTGGAATTAAAATGGATTTTTGAGGGTTAGCATCATTTGATTTACAGAACATGCCGACCACTTTAAAGGTGCAAATAGGTTTTTTTTACTGTGACACAAACAATAATTAAGATGAAAAAACAGAAATCTGGAGTGTGCATACGGTAGGTATTCACCCCCCCCAAAGTCAATACTTTGTAGAGCCACCTTTTTCTGCAATTTCAGCTGCTAGTCTCTTGGGGTATGGCTCTATTAGCTTAGCACATCTAGCCACTGGGATTTTTGCCCATTCCTCAAGGCAAAACTGCTCCAACTCCAAGTTAGATGGGTTGCGTTGGTGTACAGCAATCTTCAAGTGATGCCACAGATTCTCAATTGGATTGAGGTCTGGGCTTTGACTAGGCCATTCCAAGACATTTCAATGTTTCCCTTTAAACCACTCCAGTGTAGGTTTAGCAGTATGTTTAGGGTTGTTGTCCTGCTGGAACATGAACCTTTGTCCCAGTCTCAAACCTCTGGCCAACTCAAACAGGTTTTTCTCCAGTATTGCCCTGTATTTAGTGCCATCCATCTTTCCTTCAGTCCTGACCAGCTTTCCTGTCCCTGCAGATGAAAACTATCCCCACAGCGTGATGCTGCCACCACCATGCTTCACTGTAGGAATGGTGTTCTCAGGGTGTTGGGTTTGTGCCACACATGGCATTTCTTATGAAGGCCAAAAAGTTCAATTTTAATCTCATTTGACCAGAGAATCTTCTTCTATGTGTTTGGGGAGTCTGCCACATGCTGTTGGGCAAACTCCAAACATGTTTTCTTAAGCAATGACTTTTTTTCTGGCCGCTCTTCCATAAAGCCCCACTCTGTGGAGGCTTTATATTCTTTTCATTTTGCTATAATAGATTTAATGGCGCTCCTTAAGCAATTACTTTTTTTCTGGCCGCTCTTCCATAAAGCCCCACTCTGTGGAGGCTTTATATTCTTTTCATTTTGCTATAATGGATTTAATGGTGCTCCCTGGGATATTCAAAGTTTGGGATATTTTTTATAACCCAACCCTGATCTATACTTCATCACAACTTTGTCTCTGGCCTGTTTGGAGGCTCCTTGGTTTTCATGTTGCTTGCTTAGTAGTGTTGCAGAGTCAGGGTCCTTCCAGAACAGGTTGATTTTATACAGACATCATGTGACAGATCATGTGACACTTTGATTGCACACAGATGGATCTTAATCAACTAATTATGTGACTTATGAAGTGAATTGGTTGGCCCAGCTCTTATTTAGGGGTTTCATACGAAAGGGGGTGAATACCTATGCACACTCCAGATTTCTGTTTCTTCATCTTATTGTTTGTGTCACAATAAAGCAGCAATTTGCACCTTTAAAGATGAGATAAGATAGCCTTTTATTATCCCACAAGGGGAAATTTACATTGTTACAGCAGCAAAATATATGAAGAGAAAAAGATAAGGCAGTGAAGGAATAGTGCAAAAGTACTAAGTATACAAAAAAGGATATATAATAAAATAAATAAACTACAAATTTAGAGATTAAAAAAATTAACAAATTTGCGTAAATTAACAGGTTTGCAGAAATATAGTTAAGTGTATTACAAGGGTGGTATTGCACGTGTAAGTACTGCACAAGTATTATTACCAGTATTACCCAGGTAGTATTGCACAAGTGAGTAGGTATATTGCACAAGAGCCATTTTAACCATGTGCAGCTAGCAGTTTGCTGTAAAGCACTGATGCTGATGGTCAGTGCACACAGTATACGTTCAGAGGAGTTTCAATGGATGTAGAAGTGATCTGGACAGTATTGTTCATTACTGTGAGGAGTGACTGGTGCTGTGCTTGGTGAGGTGCTGGTTGTACAGTCTCACAGCAAGACGGAGGAAGGAGCTGCTATATCTCTCCTTAACACACCGCAGACAAAGTGGTAGGCATGTTGTGTAAATCAAATGGTGCTAACCCTCCAAAAATCCATTTTAATTGCAGCTTGTAATGCGACAAAACAGGACAAACACCAAGGAGGATGAATACTTTTGCAAGACACTGTAAGTGCAGAAGCATTTATGAATAAAAATGACGCCAGGCAAACAAACAATCCAAATCGGCGCTCATAAAACATAAACAGGAAACGAGCAAAAGGTCAGGCGAGGCACAAACAGATAATCACAGGAACAGGCAGAATCAATAAACAAGGAAACAGGAAACCAGGAATCCAAACAAGCACTAACATTAAAGCTCAGTAATATGTCCACACGTAATGCAATACTTCGCACTGAACATGTGTTTACACAGTCTTTATATAGGCACACTGATTGCACCTTAATCCTGTGCAGGTGTGCATTGTTAACGGCGTGCGTGCGAGAGTTCAACTGATGCACGCGCCATGGTGCGCAGGTGTGACACACTCCCTGTGTCCGAAATCACTCACTGCTCACTATATTGTGGACTACAGAGTGAGTTCGCCATTTTGTAGTGCTGTCCGAATGTACAGTGAGAATTATTACACAATATACACTACCGTTCAAAAGTTTGGGGTCACCCAGACAATTTTGTGTTTTCCATGAAAAGTCACACTTTTATTTACCACCATAAGTTGTAAAATAATAGAAAATATAGTCAAGACATTGTTCTGGCCATTTTGAGCGTTTAATCGACCCCACAAACGTGATGCTCCAGAAACTCAATCTGCTCAAAGGAAGGTCAGTTTTATAGCTTCTCTAAAGAGCTCAACTGTTTTCAGCTGTGCTAACATGATTGTACAAGAGTTTTCTAATCATCCATTAGCCTTCTGAGGCAATGAGCAAACACATTGTACCATTAGAACACTGGAGTGAGAGTTGCTGGAAATGGGCCTCTATACACCTATGGAGATATTGCACCAAAAACCAGACATTTGAGCAATTCCAGTGTTATGGACGTGACACTTGAACTCAAAATGGCAACAAATGACCCAGTGCATGTTTTATTGTCTCCCAGTATTTAAACAGGTGTTGCATATTTTAAGGCTGTACCATACTGGAGAAGTGATAGAACAAGAACAATTCCCAGAGTACATCTAGGGCATGCCAGAAAATGCCAATAAAAGATGCGTTATGGATGTGACAGAAAAAGTATCACTTTTCTTGGGTGACTGTACATTTTTATCAAACTCTGTGAAATTGTAAACCTAATGTCGAAATGGAGAGATCCATTTGATAGAGGGGTCCAAGGTGAATATTAAAAAATCTTTGTTTAAAATATTTTGTATTTCATGCAGAGTTTCAGAAGGAAAAGTCAGCGTTATGGATGTGACGAAATTCCGTTATGGATGTGACGCGTCTGAAATAGACATGGCATACGTTTAGAAAATCAGCAATTTAACCACCATAACCCTTTGAAAAACTCTCTAAATATCAGCTAAAACTATCAAAGTTCTTAAATAATATTTAGGATGGCTATTGTTTTGCTGTCTTGTGGATTTTAGCATACATTTCTGTGGCTTGTGGCAATAATATAGAATTGTACATGATCAAAGTTGATTTTAGCTTGGGTTTTACATTATAAGAAAGAAAGACTGACATATTAAGGCGAAGGGAACAATTCTTGTGACAAATTGGTTCAACTTATTCACATCTGTAAAATACAGGCCTAGGTGAGATCTCTGGGAGTGGTTTTGATGTATTACATGTTGCTTTATTCTTGCATGGTGAGGTTGACATTTACATGGAATTGCCCATTTGCAGCTAGAATAGTCATTTACCACATTAGCAATGTATAGAGTGGATTTCTGATTAGTTTAAAGTGATCTTCATTGAAAAGAACAGTGCTTTTCTTTCAAAAATAAGGACATTTCAAAGTGACCCCAAACTTTTGAACGGTAGTGTACGTATAGTGCACTCAAAGTATCCCACAAAGTATCCCACAATGCATCATGAAAAGTAATGTACAACCAATGGTCACTAACCAAGCAATATATACCATCATGCATTGTGGTCACACTGAAGGAAAAAAAAAGTGTGTTGGGGTGAACTGATGGAGGAAAAAACACATTATAAACAGACATTCAAGTACAATTAAAAATAGTAAGAGAATAGAAAATAAGCTAAAATAGAATAAAACAGATAAAATACAGGAATAAAAGTTACAGTGCAGAGCGAGGAATTAACCAAAAGCCTCAAATTTGATCGAATAAAAGGCAGCGGCAAAGAAAGTATTCAGCCTTGATTTAAAAGAACTGAAAGATGCAGCAGACATAAAGTACTTTGTATTTATTAATGTGAATTTAATGCCTCTAAACCCCACTTTTTTCCTTCTACAAAGCAACAATCATTATGTTGATTGATTAACCATGTGTTTTCGAACCATAGCTGATCCAAAAGACCATAAATGAACGGAAAATCAATAAGATCAGCCGATTTTCATGGAATCTGCCGAGACTCATCCGTAAGATCCCGAAGGGGTGCGTGACTTCACACGTAACAATTCAGGTATCAATTTCATTCACGTGCGCAGGTTAGAGCAGTCTCGATATGGAATCACGTTTTGGAGAGAATTCTGATAGTGTTTGGGATTCTTATACAGAAGTGGACAAAGTACCCAACTTCATTACTTAAGTCAGAGTACAGATCCCACTGGTCAAATGTTACTCCGATACAAGTGAAAGTTGTGCAGTCAATTTTTTACTTAAGTTAAAGTACTGAAGTATTTGCTTTTAAAAATACTTAAGTATTAAAAGTGCATTTTCTGTCAACACATTGTATTATTGCCACAATGCTTACAAAACCTAATGTCGTTACCAAAGACAGAATTGTGAATTCACAAAATGAACGCATGCTGTGCCATCATGGTGGTTTAACGTTAAGCTAGCTAGTCAGTGAAGCGCCACCTGACATGCTAGCAAACACTTTTCAAACTCGAAATCATATTGGGTAGCTAACGCGACTAGAAAAGAAGGATTTCTACATTCAGTTTATTTGGCAAGATTATGCTAAAACATGTTTCTGAAAGGACTTCAGATAAGTTAACGTTATTCATGTTAGCGTAACTCCGTTTTTACATGCTAACTAATAGTGTCCAAGTTAACTAGCTATGTGTTAACGTTAGCCGTGGACAAGGTGATGGCAACTTGGTGAGCAAATCCATAGAAAGTCATTTGACTAACCAGACTGCATAGCTACGTGTGCAACGTTATCGCTAGCTCTAACAGCACATACAACTTCATTACAAGCTTTCTCTTGGAATAATATGTTTACATACCTCAATATGCTTCCGCAGGTTGGAAGGCGTGTTTTTGTAGGCTGTGATGTGGTCCGTTTTAGGCAAACAAAGCAAATGTTTAAAATGACACTCTGTTCCTTTGAGAAAACTGAAACATGGGTTCATGAGCCATGAGTGCGTGCATTCCCCAGAAGAACCGCCTCCTTCCATTCTGACATCAACTGATCATGTTAAATCTTGCTGCAGAGAAATCATTGAACTTGATTTTATCCAGTCTATGGACGTGGCATGACCCTAGTGATTACTGATCGGCTGTCTCAGTGTCACCTGGGAAAAAAACAATCGTTTTAGAAAAGAAAAAACATGCATTTTCAAAGCTGCTTCATAGTAACGAGGACCTTGACAGAAATGTAGTGGAGTGAAAAGTACGATATTTGTCTTTCAAATGTCTCATCTCATCTCATTATCTCTAGCCGCTTTATCCTTCTACAGGGTCGCAGGCAAGCTGGAGCCTATCCCAGCTGACTACGGGCGAAAGGCGGGGTGCACCCTGGACAAGTCGCCAGGTCATCACAGGGCTGACACATAGACACAGACAACCATTCACACCTACGGTCAATTTAGAGTCACCAGTTAACCTAACCTGCATGTCTTTGGACTGTGGGGGAAACCGGAGCACCCGGAGGAAACCCGGGGACACGGGGAGAACATGCAAACTCCGCACAGAAAGGCCCTCGCCGGCCCCGGGGCTCGAACCCAGGACCTTCTTGCTGTGAGGCGACAGCGCTAACCACTACATCACCGTGCCGCCCCTCTTTCAAATGTAGTGAAGTTAAAGATTAGATTAGATAAAACTTTATTGATCCCTTTGGGGAGGGTTCCCTCAGGGAAATTAAGAATTAAGTCATAAGTTTCCAAATAAAAATACTCAAGTAAAGTACAGATACTCAAAAGGTGTACTTAAGTACAGTACTTAAGTAAATGTACTTTGTTACTGTCCACCTCTGTTCTTATATGTCGGATGAACGGGCAGAAGATTATCAAGGATATTCTGGAGTAAATGGTTATCTTTTCGAGTCCCCAAGACAAGAAACAGATGTCAGTTCACGACAGTCCCACTCACCGCCGATAGCGCACCACCAGCCAAAGAGAATTGGAAATGCAGATCAGTTTGTGGATTTTTATTCTAATCTGGCCGCTGCAACATATAGGGAAAATATTTACATGTACCTCAATAAATGCAGAAATATAATCTTCAAAATGTACACTTATTCAGTGTAATTATTGAAAGAAAATATTAAGTGGGCAATAACGGGGGAAATCAACGAATTGTCCAAATGTCAGATTAAATGTCATTTATTAAATAAACGGGTTTCTTTTTTGCACCAGTAATTCCCATGTGGTCGTTCTGGTGGTGATGAACACTTGATGAATCAGATTTATTATTAGTAGGCGACACGAAATCTGCCTGCTTCGTTTACACAAACCTCACCCACTGTCGCTTTAGATTAGTGTTTTTTTTTCTTGGAAATTCGTGAACTGAATGTCCTGTTGTATATGGTCTTGAACATCCAAACACAATGCAGCGCTTTCCCATCATTATTTTTGTAAGATTCCAACAACAATATCCAATCTCAGTGAGTAAACAAGCACGGAGTCAGATGAACCGAAATGACCCAGATAACCAGGGTTCCACGCATGACGTCATGCGAGATTAGCCCTGAGGCAAGGCTGCTTTCTTCCAGGATCCGGACGCCATGATTTATTGATCGTTACCTCGCCCGGGACGGAGTCCACCAGGGGGCGAGGTATTGTTTCCGGTGGCGTTTCTTTGTTAGCAACATTACGGGAAAACGGCTGGACCAATCTTCATGAAACTTTCAGGACAACTGGGCATTGGTCTTAAATAGAAACTCCAACATTTTGAGGGTTATCCGGTCAAGGTCAAGGTCACTAAAAAAGTCAAAATTGTTTTTTCCGCGATATCTTCCTTCATATTCATCATATTTACTTCAAACCAATTCCAAAATGTTCACCTTTCAATTCTGCTTCTGTTGATATGCCACATGATTGGGTATCTCTCATAGTTTTCTTTCAAACTTTTATTTTTTCATTTCAGTTTGTTTGTTTTGTTTGTTTGTTTGTCTGTCTGGTAACAATCTAGCGTCTAGACGGTTGCACCAGTTGACTTCAAATTTTCAGGGTAGGTGGGCGATGGTCCATAGATTACCTGATTAAATTTTTTGGGGTGATCAGGTCAAGGTGAAGGTCACTGGAAAGGTCAACCTTTTGGTCAAAACAAGATATTTTCCATTATAACTCAAAAATGGTTGCCGATAGACAAACGTTTACTATTATGAGCATATAGGAACTCCCATATGGCCCTTCATTTGGCACCATGATCTTTGACCTTGCGTGACCTTGAAAGGTCAAACTCAAGGTCATGGATTTTCAGAGGACTGTAACTTGAAAACGGTTGATGGTAGACAGATATTTACCATTATCAACTTGTAGGAAGTGCCATATGGGCTTTCATTGGGCACCATGACCTTTGACCTTGAACGACTTTGAAATATCAAACTCGAAGTCATGGATTTTCATAGGACTATAACCTGACAGCTGACGATTGAGAAATATTACCATTATCAACATACAGGTATAAAACAAGTGGTGCTGGGCGAGGTTTGTTCTGCCTGGCAACGCTTGTTTTGTGCTTGATAATAAAATAACAAATAATTTATATTATTTTGCCCCTGCTTTATTAATTCGTTTTGGTTGTTACTAATGATACATGTTCATTTGAAAGCGTTACAGTAAGGCATTACATACACTTTAGTGTGGGAAATACACACACTATAATTTGTCTTTATCACAAAAATACATGCGCGTATTTATTATTTTGAAAACCCACCAGCCGACTGATCTGGTACGTTTTAATTGTGCGACAGTAATGACATAAATAACGGTGTCGCGGAGTAGCGTCCAAAAACGTTTTTTCATTTTACCAATGAGCTCACTATATAGTCCTCTATATAGAATTCCCTAGATAATGAGTAGGGAGTAGTGAATGAGTGAGTGATTTCGGACACAGCCTCTGCTTCAAGCTCTCTTTAAACTGTATGATTTTTGGCCTGATTTTGCCGTCTACAGACAGAATGTGCATGTTGTGAAAGAATACTTCATTTGCGACTTGAGCTCGACGGCTTTTGAAAGCATTAAAGCGGTGGCTGATTTACCGTCATATCATCTAAAGACAGCTGGCAGCAGTAGTAGTAATTTTTGATTAAGTGTGATGCTGCTGCTCTGACTCTTGTCTAAAAGCCACCAACAGGAGGATGGCGTAGGATTATGTGGAAGCCACAGGACAACTATATATCAGTGATCTCCTTATTACCTTGAAGAATGTTTCCTGTTTCCTATATAAGCCTGGATCACATTCATTGATGACCTACGCAGAACAGTTTTCTCTAATTACATTTCTGTGTTTAAAGGATCTTTGGCGTATCATCTGACATGGAGAACAACGATTATAAGAGAATGTGTTAGATACAGTACTGTGCAAAAGTCTTAGGCACATGTAAAGAGAGGCTGTAGACAAAAAAAAGGCTTAAAAATAATTAAATTAAATGTTTCAATGTTAAAAAAAAATACTAGAGCAGCGGCTACAATTGTCGACACCTTAACAATCTTTTGGCCGTTGCAAAAGTAGAAAAGACTTTCAATACATAAATTGTGCATGAATGAATAATTACTCAAACTCCCACTGGGAAAAAATGAGTTGATTTCCGATTACTTAATGTATCAGATCACGTGACACCTTTGACTACGTTCAGACTGCACCCTGAAACGACCCATATCCGATTTTTTTGCCCATATGCGACCTGTATCCGATTTGTTATTGACAATCTGAACGACAAAGATCTGATTTTTTCACATGCGACCCAGGCCGCTTGGATATGTGGTCCTAAATCCGATGCATATCTGTTATTTTCACATGCGACTGCAGTCTGACCGGACAGGTCGCATTCATGCGACCTACACGTCATCAACAAGAGACAAACGTCACTATTCTGCGTTGGCTAATCCCGCCTCTTTGGTGGAAAACAACATTTGTACAGTTTTCAGAATTTAAATAGACTTTTATAGAATTTTTCAAGCTAATGGTGGATTTGGTAGGGACCTGGATGTTTATCTGTTAGCCTGATTAAATAAAACAGTTTCTATAACTGATTTATAACTTAAACCACCCTGTACCACATCGCCAGGTCTCGCCTCATCTCCATAGCAAACTGCACTGGTGTTTCTGCACCTTGAGCCAGCGCTGAGAGAAGTTGCAGAATTCAGCTGGCTATAAACAATCTAAATAAATATTTATAAAAATGTAGAAAAAGTTTATTAATATGACGAAATAAATATGTGCAAATTATTAAGCCTGAATTAAGAGTTTGGTAATACAGCGGCCGTATCCCAAATGACTGCCTACTGAAGCTCGAGTGCACTATATAGAGTTTAAAAATCCATTACTTCCTAGTAACATGTAGTGCACTTGTATAGAAATTAGAGAGACATTTAGGAGTCAACCCTCGTTACCAGGCTACACGTTTTCATTTCAGTTCAGAAACAAAAACACACACGAGACCTCACACTTTAATACTAACCAGATAATTAAACAAACAAACAAAAAAAGAAATCATTAAACTTGAAGAGTGCGCTTTTTTTTTGTTTACGTATTACGTAGATGTGCTTATTACGTGTCAATTTGCGCATGCGGGACACTTTTGGGTCGTTTTCCGTTCATATTGGAGATCGCATACAAGTCTCATATAATTGGTAATGTGAACGGCCTAACAAAAAAATCGGATTTCACAACAAATCGGATATGGGTCGTTTCAGGTTGCAGTCTGAACATAGTGTTAGTCCACAGTTATTGACGCCTTTGTCCAGTTATTGATACCGTTCCACAATTATCGACGCCTTTGTTCAGTTATTGGCACCTTTCTCTACAGTTATCGACACCTTTGTCCACAGTCATTGACACCGTTCCACAATTATCAACACCTTTGTCCGGTTATCGACACCTTTGTCCACAGTTATCGAAACCGTTCCACAATTATAATCACCTTTTGTCCACAGTTATTGACACCATTCCACAATTATCGTCACCTTTGTCCACAGTTATCGACACCGTTTCACAGTTATCAACACCTTTGTCCACAGATATCGACACGTTTGTCTACAGTTATTGACACAGTTCCACAATTATCGACGCCTTTGTCCCCAGTTATCGACACCGTTCCACAATTATCAACACCTTTGTCTACAGTTATGGACACCATTCCACAATTATCGACACCCAGATGATGATGATTTTTTTAAAATAATCGGTATGTGGTATTAAGTTAAAAAAAAAAAAACATAGTTTTTATATAAAATTTATTTTACATAGACTTATATTTAGCACAAAATATATATTTTATATAAATATATCGATGTTGGTGTTCACGTCAATGAGGAAGTAATTCTAATGTTTGTAAACAAATGAACTGACAATGTTTTTTTTTTTTTTTTTTAAAGATATTTTTTGGGCTTTTTTTTCACCTTTATTGGATAGGACAGTGTAGAGACAGGACAGGAAATGAGTGGGAGAGAAAGACAGGGAGGGATCGGGAAATGACCTCAGGTCGGAATCGAACCCAGGTCCCCGGATTTATGGTATGGCGCCTTAGCCACCTGAGCCACGACGCCCCCGAACTGACAATGTTTAACCTGCGTCAGAAAATCTTTTTGTTCCACTTTCTAAGTATTTTTGTAGATCACATTTTGTTCATAATTCGTTGTTTTGTATTAATTTCTAGTTTTGTAGTTTACCAATAAATGTCAACAGGTAATTGGCATTGTAACCACATGAACATCCAGGTCAAAGGTTGCACGTCAGTCCTCGAACCAAAATATAAACTGTCGACTGATATTGTAAGGTAGATATTTACAACAAACTGCAAAAAAAATTCTGAATGGAATAGAAAAATCGGAATATTTCAAGCATGTAGTTTTTTTATATGCTAGCAATTTAATTCTGGTCTAATTCTATTTATTGCAATAGGATTCCAAATACTCTATAAGTATTCCATTCTGTTATGAATCAGGAAAAAAATTATTATAAATCACAGCACTTTTATTTTTTTAAAGTACTTCATCTCCTTGAGCAATGTTACACAAAGATCGATCCATAACAGTTGTAAATGTCACTTAATTCCACAGGGTGTCGATAATGGTGGACACCGGTGAAAGTGATCACTATTATCGACACCTCACGTGATTCTCAAACGCACGTTTAGATACAAAATGGTGACTGTCAAACGAAAGAGTAAGAAACAAAGTAGGTTTCGACAAGGAAATATCTGTGAATTTGATCAGTAAAAACATGTCCATGATCTTTCCACCATGCTCACCTGCGATGATAACATACGGGTTTTCCTCAGACTGCTGCTTGTGCTAAAAAAAAAAATCCATCTCCGGTAACGAGCTGCATCATCAGTTGACAAGATCAAAGGGTGAGGGCGGCTCTTCCGGTTGATTTAATTAACCAATAATAACTGTTGTAACCGAAACTCACCTTTGTAAGATTGTTTTTTATTGATAAATCTGAAAAGGTATCGATAATTGTAGCTGGCGTTCTATAAGCAGTAAGCAGTAAGCCATAATAAATGAAACAAAGTCAATATTTGGTGTGAGACGACTCTTTGCTTTAAAAAACAAAACAAAACAAAAAAAACCAGTAGTCTCAGGTACAATGAGTGCAGATTAATAAGGAAATGAGCTGAGCATCTTGCAGAACCAACCACAGTTCTTCTGGACGCTTTGACGGTCACACTTGCGTCTTAATTTTGCACCAAAACCCAGCAGCCTTCATTATGTTTTCTTTTTTAATCTGAAAAGCGGTCTCTTATGGAATATGCTGCTCAGATACAAACTTTTTCTTCCGTAACGTTTAATTTTGTGCTGGAAAATGAAAGTTTGGAACTAAAAAGTTTCGATAATGTAGAAGTCATAAAATAGAAATCTATAGCAAAGTATGTATGGGGGGGGGAATAGGGTGCCAAGACTTTTGCACAGTATTGTGATTCAACAGGGATTTTATTCGGATCATGTTGTACAGCGTGACAAGTAATAATCTCAAAGGTATGGTCTAAAACCGGCTTTAGAACGAGACCGGATGAGTCGGGACGGGAAACTGTACGGTTGTGTGATGCGAGCTCAGTGTGGCTTTGAGTTTCATAAATAGAGCTGTCGTTGGGATGATTAATTTAGAGCAGAAACCTCAATCAAGCCACTCGCTTGTGTCTGGCAGCAGCGTGCAGTGCTGTTTCACACTCTCGCTGTTGAATTCTTCATCATGGAAATTCACAGCCAGGCCTTGCATAATATCCAGGTCTCCGAGCAGGCTGAATACTTTTTTTTTTAAAGAATGATAATGCATTTGGAGTTGTCTTTTATCTGTGGTTTAAAGGTAAGCACAGAGCCCTGTTCACCATTACGGCTTTTATTAATCTGTTTAGGCCAGGCACGGAACAGATAATATCTCCAGATAACCCACACACACGGATGCTGGATTAAATCAGAGAGGGACAGACGGTTTGGTAGGTCTGCTGTTTGAGGCTCGGTTACACAATATACTACCACACAGAGCAGAACTGATACGCCAAGCTGCTTCTGCTATAGTGGGGATAATAAAAGTCCAGTTCATAACGGTAGGGATACAGTGACCCTCAAGGGACTAAACTGAATCCATTCCCATGTCCAAACATACTGTAGCTTCATACAAACATTAATTTGGCTTTCTCACAAAATTATATATTGGATTAATAATAATACTCATAACTTATGTCGCGCCATTGCCATACACTGATCAAAAGCGCATTACAATATCAAAAAATAAATTGGTTACAAACAAAATAACTAAAATTATTATACATACAGGCCACTTTTTTCATGGAATAAAAACGTGTATTCTGTTCCATTCTAGTGGGTTTACTGATGGCATGCAATATTGTTATCATATTGCTTATCCTCCACGTATTTCGCCGCTCTCCCCAATGGAGAATGAGTGTGCAATATTGTTATAATATTGCACGTTGTCCAGACAACACGATGTCACACGTCAGAGACATAAAACTTCCAAGCTAGCAACTGTGACAGTTTGTAAACGAACATGGCCGCCAGGTTTGCTTCATTAAATATGGAAGATTTTGAGAGAATTTTGGCTGCCAGGTTGCTCCATTGTGTGTAGTCGTCGATGTTGATTTTAAAAGTAACTAAGTAAATTACACAGGTATAATAATAATAATAATAATAATAATAATAATAATAATTGGTTTGACTGCGCTAACGTTGGCCGTTGCTAACACTATACCGGCTGGAAGGTAATTAGACTGCTGCACTAACAGCACCGAGTCGCGGGTAAACTAGCATTAGCCTTCACTAACGCTACTGCTGAATATTACACTAGCTAGAAGGTAAGTGGACTGCCACACTAACAGCACCGAGTCACGGGTAAGCTAGTGTCGGCCTTCGCTAATGCTACTGCTACACCAGGTGGAAGCTAACTGGACTACTGCACTAACAGCACCGAGTCGCGGGTAAACTAGCATTGGCCTTCGCTAACGCTACTGCTGAATATTACACCAGCTAGAAAGTAACTGGACTGCCGCGCTAACAGCACTGAGTCACGGGTAAGCTAATGTCGGCCTTCAAGTATGCTGATATGGAGACGATGTGTATGTATAATAATAATAATAATAATAATGGCTATTTGTCGTGGTATATCAGATATATTTCATTCAGCTAGCATGATATTGAACTCCTCTTCGACTCGTTCAATATCATGCTAGCTGAATGGAATATATCTGATATACAGTACCATGAAAAGAAGCCAGCCAGTATTATTTAAATATAATTAAAATACGATAAAAGAATACAGCCACTTGAATGAAATCAAAATGCAGCCGATAACGTTTCCCTGATTACAGTGGACGCCGAATCACAGGCAGGCGGGATCAGGTTCACTCTTTGGGTTTTATTTACAACCACAACTCAAAAGAAAACACGCTTTTCAGCTGGCTTAACTAAATTATCGTGGAGTAATGCACCGGCGTGACTTCAGCCCGGGTGAAGATGACTACTTTCTGCTCTTCTCCCCCTTTTATCTGTTCCCTCTCACTGCACATGCGCGCACACACACACACACACACACATGAATTCCCAACAGGTGCTTCCACTTTGCCATTCCCCTTCCCCAGCTTCGCTTTCCATTCACAAACTGGCCCTTGACCACGCCCCTGCTGCCACACAGCCCTAAAGAAGTACGTCTTCAATTTGCGTTTAAAAACACACAGTGATTTGATTTCATGAAGACAAAAAGGAAGACTGTTCCATAAAGTAGGGGCAGCGTCAGTAAAAGACCTGGCACTCTGCGTTTTCCGCATGATCTCCCGGGGAGCTTCGAACAATAAGCTGCTATTATTAGACCATGAACAATCTGAGCTCTTTTGCTTGATACTAATTAGATCATTAAGATATGATGGAGCCAGTCCATAGATAGCTTTAAAGGTAAGAACAAGAACCTTAAAATAAATTCTGTGCATAATCAGCAAGCGGTGGAGTTCATAACGCACTGGAGTTATGCGAGAATACTTGGATAGTAAGAATACACAGTCTTGCAGCTGCATTTTGAACACGCTGATTTGTAAGAACAGAAAAAGGATTAGCTGATGTTGTGTGTTAGTCATGATAGACTTCATATCCGGGAGGTCTGCAAGTGCCTCCTGAAATAAATCTCGGAAAAAAAAATCTGAACAGCTTATGAAGCAGGATGAATAATGAGAATCGAACAAAGCCACGGAAACTTTTACAAATGCTTATAAAGAGCTACGCTCACACTAAAGACAAATGGGGTCTCATTTCAATGAATTCAGTTATGTATATTCTAAATATATTTTCCTTCGCAAGGATTTTTTATTTTTAATAAATTGTTGGGAATTAATAAGCCTTTTGGATTTAAGAGGCATTCTCTGTGGGTTATCTGTTCAGTCCCACCACATGCATGACCTCATCAGACATGTCCAGAGTCATTAGTTTCAGCAAAACCAGTGACACCAGCAGAACTAGCTGTTTCTCTCTCTCTCTCTCTCGCTCGCTCGCTCGCTCTCACTGTTAGCTTGCCCATATGTTTTAGGTTGATCATGCACATTGATCACAGTCCCCCAGCCCCCATAGTGGGAAAACATTCAGCCAGCTCCTATACCATGCTTCTCCTCATTTAGATATATGTAATTGTTTTAGTAACCCAACCTGAACAAACAAAATTCTTCCAGATGGAGTCATTATCTTAAACATTTAAAATTTCCACCAAAAGTTTCAGTAAAGCTGATTTTTTTTTCGCAAAGTACAAATTGTAAATAAAAACGGAATGCAATGATGTGGAAGTTTCAAAATTCCATATTTTATTCAGAATAGAACATAGATGACATATCAAATGTTTAAACTGAGAAAATGTATCATTTAAAGAGAAAAATTACGTGATTTTAAATTTCATGACAACAACACATCTCAAAAAAGTTGGGACAAGACCATGTTTACCACTGTGAGACATCCCCTTTTCTCTTTCCAACAGTCTGTAAACGTCTGGGGACTGAGGAGACAAGTTGCTCAAGTTTAGGGATAGGAATGTTAACCCATTCTTGTCTAATGTAGGATTCTAGTTGCTCAACCGTCTTAGGTCTTTTTTGTTGTATCTTCCGTTTTATGATGCGCCAAATGTTTTCTATGGGTGAAAGATCTGGACTGCAGGCTGGTCAGTTCAGTACCCGGACCCTTCTTCTATGCAGCCATGATGCTGTAATTGATGCAGTATGTGGTTTGGCATTGTCATGTTGGAAAATGCAAGGTCTTCCCTGAGAGAGACGTCGTCTGGATGGGAGCATATGTTGCTCTAGAACCTGGATATACCTTTCAGCATTGATGGTGTCTTTCCAGATGTGTAAGCTGCCCATGTCACATGCACTAATGCAACCCCATACCATCAGAGATGCAGGCTTCTGGGGGCGTCGTGGCTCGGGTGGATGGGCTGCCATACCATGGATCCGGGGACCCAGGTTCGATTCCGACCCGCGGTCATTTCCCGGTCCCTCCCCGTCTCTCTCTCCCCCGCTCATTTCCTGTCTCTGCACTGTTCTGTCCAATAGAGGTGAAAAAAGCCCAAAAAAAATCTTTAAAAAAAAAAAAAAAGGAGATGCAGGCTTCTGAACTGAGCACTGATAACAACTTGGGTCGTCCTTCTCCTCTTTAGTCCAAATGACACGGCGTCCCTGATTTCCATAAAGAACTTCAAATTTTGATTCGTCTGACCACAGAACAGTTTTCCACTTTGCCACAGTCCATTTTAAATGAGCCTTGGCCCAGAGAAGACGTCTGCGCTTCTGGATCATGTTTAGATACGGCTTCTTCTTTGAACTATAGAGTTTTAGCTGGCAACGGCGGATGGCACGGTGAATTGTGTTCACAGATAATGTTCTCTGGAAATATTCCTGAGCCCATTTTGTGATTTCCAATACAGAAGCATGCCTGTATGTGATGCAGTGCCGTCTAAGGGCCCGAAGATCACGGGCACCCGGTATGGTTTTCCGGCCTTGACCCTTACGCACAGAGATTCTTCCAGATTCTCTGAATCTTTTGATGCTATTATGCACTGTAGATGATATGTTCAAACTCTTTGCAATTTTACACTGTCGAACTCCTTTCTGATATTGCTCCATTATTTGTAGGCGCAGAATTAGGGGGGTTGGTGATCCTCTTCCCATCTTTACTTCTGAGAGCCGCTGCCACTCCAAGATGCTCTCTTTATACCCAGTCATGTTAATAACCTATTGCCAATTGACCTAATGAGTTGCAATTTGGTCCTCCAGCTGTTCCTTTTTTGTACCTTTAACTTTTCCAGCCTCTTATTGCCCCTGTCCCAACTTCTTTGAGATGTGTTGCTGTCATAAAATTTCAAATGAGCCAATATTTGGCATGAAATTTCAAAATGTCTCACTTTCGACATTTGATATGTTGTCTATGTTCTATTATGAATACAATATCAGTTTTTGAGATTTGTAAATTATTGCATTCTGTTTTTATTTACAATTTGTACTTTGTCCCAACTTTTTTGGAATCGGGGTTGTACTCGATAGTTCATTTGCATGTAGTCATTTAGTGATGCCCACAAAACTCCATAAAAGGCAATGATCAAAGAGAGCCGAAAGTACAGAAAGTAAAGATAAAATGGCAAAAAAGAAAGAGAAATGTTTTGAAAGAGAAATGTTGTCCCATTCTTGCCTGATATACCATTTCAGCTGCTCAACAGTTCAGGATCTCCTTTGTCGTATTTTGCGCCTAATATAATAATGTGCCAAATGTTTTAAATGGGGGACAGGTCTGGACTGCAGGCAGGCCAGTTTAGCACCCGGACTCTCTTACTACAGAGCCATGCAGTTTTAATATGTGCAGAAAGCAGTTTGGCATTGTCTTGCTGAAAGAAGGAAGGCCTTCCCTGAAAAAGATTTTGTCTGGATGGCAGCATATTGCTCTGAAACGTGTATATATCATTCAGCATTAATGATGCCTTCCTAGATGTACAAGCTACCCATGTTATGTGCACTAATGCACCCTCATACCATGACAGATGCTGGCTGACATCAGATTCAAAATGAGCGTATACTTTCAAAAACAAAACAATAGTTTCTCAGGTTCAACATCTGACATGTTGTCTTTGTACTATTTTCAATGAAATATAGGGTCCCAAATTTTTGGAATTGGTGTTGTAATTTCTCGGAGCAAACGTGGACGTTGTTTAGACTCACATCAACACCAATGCAGAAATATCATATAGCAGCACCCAAAAAGACCAAATTCTGGAGACAACTTACAGTAAAGGTGAATATGCTGTGAAAAGAAAATGGTTTGACATGAAAACCGAGAAATAAAAAGATATCTCCAGTGTATGTAAGTGATCATGGACACCAAGCACATGGCACAGTGAAACTGCTGTGTTTCAAGTGTCTTGACCAGAAATCTCTCGCACTGTTGGTTTTCTGCCTCTTGCACAGTTTGGTTTCACGCGCCTCAATACACCATCTGTAGTGGCGTGTTTGAAAAGCAGTAGGTCATGTATCATAAGGAAACTTGATGTATTTGAGATGGTGACCCACAACACACTAGAATGTGTACAGTATAGAACATTGCAGATACACCAAATTGGTCACGTATTGGTCACAAAATATCTGCATGCAGATGAGCAGAAAACGCATTTATACACAGTAGCACAAGCTCACTTTAAGACTCTCGAGCCTTGATTTACAGAAGGTTTTCATGTGTAAAGACATGTACAAACTTAATAACGCTCTCAAATAACGTACAGTGTCTTGCAAAAGTATTCATCCCCCTTGGTGTTTGTCCTGTTTTGTCACATTACAAGATTAAATTAAAATGGATTTTTGGGGGTTAGCACCATTTGATTTACACAACATGCCTACCACTTTAAAGGTGCAAGTTGTTTTATTGTGACACAAATAATAATTAAGATGAGGGAAAAAAAAGAGAAATCTGGAGTGTGCATAGGTATTCTCCCCCCCCCCCCCCCCCCCCCAAAAAAAAAAAAAGTCAAGACTTTGTAGAGCCACCTTTTCCTGCAATTCCAGCTGCTAGTCTCTTGGGGTATGTCTCTATTAGCTTAGCACATCTAGCCACTGGGATTTTTGCCCATTCCTCAAGGCAAAACTGCTCCAACTCCTTCAAGTTAGATGGGTTGCGTTGGTGTACAGCAGTCTTCAAGTTATGCCACAGATTCTCAATTAGACTGAGGTCTGGGCTTTGATTAGGCCATACCAGGACATTTACATGTTTCTCTTTAAACCACTCCAGTTTAGCTTTAGCAGTATGTTTAGGGTCATTGTCCTGCTGGAACATGAACCTTTGTCCCAGTCTCAAATCTCTGGCCAACTCAAACAGGTTTTCCTCCAGAATTACCCTGTATTTGGTGCCATCCAACTTTCCTGTCCCTGCAGATGAAAAATATCCCCACAGCATGATGCTGCCACCACCATGCTGCTTTGTAAGAATGGTGATCTCAGGGTGTTGGGTTTGCACCACACATGTCATTTCCCATGATGGCCAAAAAGATCAATTTTAGTCTTATTTGCCCAGAGAATCTTCTTCCATGTGTTTGGGGAGTCTGCCACATGCTGCTGGGTAAACTCCAAACGTGTTTTCTTAAGCACTGGCTTTTTTCTTGCCACTCTTCCATAAAGCCCCACTCTGTGGAGTGTACGGCTTCAAGTGGTCCTATGGACAGATACTCCCATCTCCGCTGTGGATCTCTGCAGCTCCTTCAGTGTTATCTTCGGTGTCTTTGTTGCATCTCTGATTAATGCCCTCCTTGCCCGGTCTGTGAGTTTTAGTGGGGGGCCTTCTCTTGGCAGGTTTGTAGTGGTGCCATACTCTTTCCATTTTGCTATAATGGATTTAATGGTGCTCCCTGGGATATTCAAAGTCTGGGATTTTTTTTATAACCCAACCCTGATCTATACTTCTTCACAACTTTGTCTCTGACCTGTTTGGAGTGCTCTTTGGTTTTCATGTTGCTTTGCTTAGTAGTGTTGCAGAGTCAGGGTCCTTCCAGAACAGGTTGATTTTATAGAGACATCATGTGACAGGTCATGTGACACTTTGATTGCACACAGGTGGATCGTAATCAACTAATTATGTGACTTATGAAGTGAATTGGTTGGACCAGCTCTTATTTAGGGGTTTCATACGAAAGGGGAATAAAAATCCATTTTTATTCCAGTTTGTAATTTGACAAAACAGGACAAACACCAAGGGGGATGAATACTTTTGCAAGACACTGTAAACTGCAGGGGACCGATTTTATTTATAGTTATTGGTATTGCGGGACGAAGCCTTAAGATGTCCATTTTATGTGCATGAATGGATATGTAGTTTCTCCAACGGGAAAGTGAGTGTCAATGCAAATTTTACATCATCTTCATTGTCAGCTACTAAGCCTGAAAGTCACTTTGGGTGCTGTGATCATATGCTCAGATGAATGCACCCGGAGGGCATGGATTAAATTAGCAGAAATCTTAATAATGAGAAAGTTAAATTGAATAATGCTGGAGTCAAATTTTCAAAAAGTTTCTCAAAATGATGAGCAGTTATTATTGCAACTTTTTGACCCAGACCTTCACCACACATCTGAAAGCAGCAAACCTTCAGGAAGGTTTGTATTCACACGGACCTTCTTCACAAAGTTCACACTCACTGAATGTCTTCACTGTTTCATTTATTTATTCATTATCTCATTATCTGTAGCCGCTTTATCCTGTTCTACAGGGTTGCAGGCAAGCTGGAGCCTATCCCAGCTGACTACGGGCGAAAGGCGGGGTACACCCTGGACAAGTCGCCAGGTCATCACAGGGCTGACACATAGACACAGACAACCATTCACACTCACATTCACACCTACGGTCAATTTAGAGTCACCAGTTAACCTAACCTGCATGTCTTTGGACTGTGGGGGAAACCGGAGCACCCGGAGGAAACCCACACGGACGTGGGGAGAACATGCAAACTCCACACAGAAAGGCCCTCGCCAGCCACGGGGCTTGAACCTGGACCTTCTTGCTGTGAGGCGACAGCGCTAACCACTACACCACCGTGCTGCCCTTTATTATTTTTTATTATTATTATTATTATTATTATTATTATTATAATAATACCCCTGCTCTGAAGGAGGGAATACCTCTGTCCGTCCGTCTGTACCACAAATCATAGTCACTTGGTACCAAACTTCAGCTTGGGGTTCTATACCATGTATACAGTACCATTTTCAGGTCTGTCGCACATTGACTTCCTGTTTACCGACTGAATGTATTTACTAAACATATAGGGTGGATTTACAAAATTTTCGTAACGCTTTTCTCAGCAACTACAAATCACAACTGCTTGATATTTGGTACCAAGCTTCAGCTTGGGGTTCTATACCGTGTATACTGTTTTCAGGTCTGTCGCATATCGACTTCCTATTTACCGACTGAATGTATTTACTAAACATATAGGGTGGATTTTGACGCTATTTCAAGAAGCAAAATGCTTTTTCAAAATGACAGTTTACCAGGATGCTATTTGAAATCCCTGGGGAGAACACTGCTCTTTTACTTACTTGTTTTAGGATTAATTATTTGTTGAAGTTAACATTCATAATAAGTGTCCTGTTCCTTCGATTGCTTGCATTCTGATATAAGCAAGAGTGGGGCTATATGTAAGTGAGCAGCAGCTCACAGTTGATCTTGTTCATATCATGAACAGATTTTTGAACCATCTCTGAGAGATCTGAGCTCGCCACAGCTACCGTGAAATAATGTCCGTGAAGGTTCTCAGTCATCCAGGTCATAGTAAACCATAGGTGCTAAAGAAGGCAACTGGACTTGCTTGAAATCCTTGAAGACGTTTCACCTCTCATCCGAAAGGCTTCTTCAGTTCTGTCTGACTAGTGGGGAGTTCCAGGTATTTATCCTCTATTGGATCAAAAACAACCCTAAGGAGAGTCATTGAGGTCACCTGGGTCGTTGAGTCATCCTGTAGGTGTAGGTCCTTGGGGGCCGGGTGTGAACGGTGTTAGCAGCTTAGGCTACGTTTACATTACGTCGAATCAGCGGATCATCAGATTAACGTTCTTAAAACGATTCGCGTTTACACTAAAACCGTTAGCCGTGCACACAGCAACACCAATACACGGATACGCTCGGCTCCGCAGGCATCCTGCGCTCCAAATCACTCCGCCCTGAACAGCGAGTGCCCTCTGGAGGGTGCACACTCCGGCCCTGCGCAGCTCACAGAGCGCGCGAGTGAAGTGAACAAGCCACGATTCGGGACTGAGCCGCTGTGTGTGAGATCCCAGTGCATATCACTTACTACTTGCAAGTGGAAGGATGGCAAGCCTAAAGACAATCATAACTACACAATGGGCAGTATTTGCATCAGTATTTGCAGTATTTTCATACTTTTATACTCTTTAATGAAAGGTGATACAAGGCGGAAGTCCGCGCCGTTTTTCAGCAGTCGCGTCACATGACCAACGCCAGCGAATCAGGAAGGTGGATGTCACAGTGACGTTGTCCAATGAGGACGCCAGCTAGAGCTCAGCACAGCGTATTCGCGTATCTCAATGTTTACACAGCACCGGACCAGATACGATCTAGATTGAATACGTGGACGCTGGCGGATTCCCGTTTCCTGGCTTTTCCAGGTGGTTTAATGTAAACGGACAGTGCATCCGCGAAGAAAACGAGACAGATACGGTCTAATGTAAACGTAGCCTTAGAGACATTTAGACTGTGCAGTGCAGTTCATGCATTTTATTCTTTGCAGCAACACCCACCATTTGCATATGCAATTGATCCCATAGCAGAGACAAATTAATGCGTATTGACTATAATGTCGATTATTTGTCGATAGTGTCGACAGTAAGATAAACGAACTCCATGACCTAATGATTGTCATTTTCTTTGAAGCACATCAAGCAGGCAAGCAGTATTTTTTAGAAGAAAGAGGAAATAACTCTATAATCCCATGTAGTGCACTGTTTATATCATGTACACCGATCATCAATAAAATTAAAAACACTGACGGGCAAAGGGAATTACACTGATTTTGTTGTTACAGTGGCACCTGTCAAGGGGTGGGGTATAGTATTAGGTAGCAAGAGAAGAAGAAGAAGAAGAAGCCTTTATTTGTCACATGCAGTTCATCGTCATATGTGAGCAATGACCACGCACACACACCCAGAGCAGTGGGCAGTTATGCTACAGCACCTGGGGAGCAGTTGGGGGTTAGGTACCTTGCTCAAGGGCACTTCAGCCAAAGGCCAGCCCGTGTTAATATAACCGCATGTCTTTGGACTGTGGGGGAAACCCATGCTGACACGGGGAGAACATGCAAACTCCACACAGAGAGGCCCCCGTCAGCCACTGGGTTCGAACCCACTCTTCCTGCACTTAGATCCATCTACCGCCGTCTACGGTTGTGCTTGAAAGTTTGTGAACCCTTTAGAATTTTCTATATTTCAACATAAATATGACCTAAAACATCAACAGATTTTCACAGAAGTCCTAAAAGTAGATAAAGAGAACCCAGTTAAACAAATGAGACAAAAATATTATACTCAGTCATTTATTTATTGAGGAAAATGATCCAATATTGCATAGCTGTGAGTGGCAAAAGTATGTGAACCTTTGGTTTCAGTATCTGGTGCGACCCCCTTGTACAGCAATAACTGCAACTAAACGTTTCTGGTAACTGTTGATCAGTCCTGCACACCGGCTGGGAGGAATTTTAGCCCATTCCTCTGTACAGAACAGCTTCAACTCTGGGATGTTGGTGGGTTTCCTCACATGAACTGCTCGCTTCAGGTCCTTCCACGACATTTCGATTGGATTAAGGTCAGGACTTTGACTTGGCTATTCCAAAAATTAACTTTATTCTTCTTTAACCATTCTTTGGTAGAACGACGTGTGTGCTTAGGGTCATTGTCTTGCTGCATGACCCACCTTCTCTTGAGATTCAGTTCATGGACAGATGTCCTGACATTTTTCTTTAGAATTCGCTGGTATAATTCAGAATTCATTGTTCCATCAATGATGGCAAGCCATTCTGGCCCAGATGCAGCAAAACAGGCCCAAACCATGATACTACCACCACCATGTTTCACAGATGGGATAAGGTCCTTATGCTGGAATGCAGTGTTTTCCTTTCTCCAAACATAACGCTTCTCATTTAAACCAAAAAGTTCTATTTTGGTCTCATCCATCCACAAAACACTTTCCAATAGCCTTCTGGCTTGTCCACGTGATCTTTAGCAAACTACAGATGAGCAGCAGTGTTCTTTTTGGAGAGCAGTGGCTTTCTCCTTGCAACCTTGCCATGCACACCATTTGTTGTTCAGTGTTCTCCTGATGGTGGACTCATGAACATTAACATTAGCCAATGTGAGAGAGGCCTTCAGTTGCTTAGAAGTTACCCTGGGGTCCTTTGTGACCTCACCGACTATTACACGCCTTGCTCTTGGGGTGATCTTTGTTGGTTGACCACTCCTGGGGAGGGTAACAATGGTCTTGAATTTCCTCCATTTGTACACAATCTGTCTGACTGTGGATTGGTGGAGTCCAAACTCTTTAGAGATGTTTTTGTAACCTTTTCCAGCCTGATGAGCATCAACAACGCTTTTTCTGAGGTTCTCAAAATCTCCTTTGTTTGTGCCATGATACACTTCCACAAACGTGCTGTGAAGATCAGATTTTGATAGATCCCTGTTCTTTAAATAAAACAGGGTGCCCACTCACACCTGATTGTCATCCTATTGATTGACAACATCAGACTCTAATTTGACCTTCAAATTAACTGCTAATCCTAGAGGTTCACATACTTTTTCCACTCACAGATATGTAATATTGGATCATTTTCCTCAATAAACAAATGACCAAGTATAATATTTTTGTCTCATTTGTTTAACTGGGTTCTCTTTATCTATTTTTAGGACTTGTGTGAAAATCTGATGATGTTATAGGTCATATTTATGCAGAAATATAGAAAATTCTAAAGGGTTCACAAACTTTCAAGCACCATTGTATCTTGTAGTGTCCTGATCCCCAGATCTTTAACCCAGACACATATAAAAAGTTGTACTCCTCCATGCTCTTCCAGGTTTTCATCTGTGTGTCCGTGTAGAGCGATGTCTGCAGCACCAGGTAGTTTGAGATGTCGGAGAACTCAACGAATGGATAATTTTCCAACTCGTAGGAAAAATCCTTCTTTGTTAGCGTGTAAGGATCTAATCCCATTGAGCGGTTTCTATATCCACTTCTTTTGAGTGGACTTCTTGGTTTTAATAACTAGCTTGTTTGCTGGACACAAACATGGCAATAAGTTCTTGTGTTAATGGACCAGACTCCACTTTTGGATCATTAATCCCTTTTGACTGAGAATGCCCTGCATGCATGGGTTTATGTTCGCTTCTAGTACATCCATACAGTTTTAAATACAATACCTACAATATTTGTCTTTATTGCATTTATTTCATTCCTGGGCTCCCATCTGGAACAGGGAGTGATGTCGCATCCCATTAATATACTTTACAATAGCTTATTAGATTCGAATAGAATAGATGAGCCAAAATAATTGGGGATCTTTTTTAATGGGCCCCGACTCGTTACAAGTATGAATACTAAAAGTGTTCCACGGAAGGACAACCAATGAATCGGCGACAGGGTCATGGGTGTCGAAGGCTCATTGATTCACATGAGGCACGAAGGCTAGCCCATATGGTCCAATCCCACAGAATAGCTACTGTAGGACAAACTGCTGAAAAAGTTAATGCTGACACCTTTCTGTTTTATCCAGCATTAACTTTTTCAGCAGTTTGTGCGACAGGAGCTCTCCTGTGGGATTGGACCATATGGGCTAGCCTTCGTGCCCCGTGTGAATCAATGAGCCTTTGACACCCATGACCCTGTCACCCATTTTTTCTGCTTCCAACACATCAACTTCAAGAACTGACTGTTCTCTTGCTGCCTAATATATCCCACCCCTGGACAGGTGCCACCGTAATGAGAATTTTATGGCTGATCAGTGTATATAACGTTTTAATATTAATAGTATGACTTTTTTCTGAAACAATCTCAGAGAATAAGATTCACACACCCACACACATGCGCAGCTTTAAACAGCTCAAGCCCGTGTGTAGTGCAGGAGCAGTTGTAAGATTGTCCCGCTTTTATCCTCACCCTGCTGTGAAGCCGTTAAGCACGGACGGAGGAAGGACATGATGGATTATCTTACTTTTTCTCACTTATTCAGTCTCTCTTCCATCCTTCCTACATCTCTCATTTACACACACGCACACATTCCAACCATTCATCCCTTTTTTCCTCTACATCACGTACACGTGTGAATTTCTCTCTATGCTGCTTCACCTCTCCCTCAGTTCATGTTTTATATCGAGCACTTTTTACACAGAAATTCGGTAATATTGGTGTAAAGAAGGCACCTCAATACTCCAGCTTCAGTGATTTTTCCGTGAACCAAAGAAAGCTGGCATGAAGCTGCGCCAGTTTGTGTTTTTATATTGCAAGCCAATGTGACAACAGAGCGTTGGCATCTAGGGTGACCTATCTACACTTTGGAAATATGAATACCTCAAGCATACCAGTGTTGCTTTAAAAACAATGGTGGGTGATCTGAGTGTTGAAGTGCTTTTGGTAGCCGTGCATATTTATACCACTCTTCAATCACAACCAAAGTTACTGAGCATCATAAACATGTAATCACTTCTGTTAAATCATTCACATTTAAGGAAAGTAATAGCCCCAGTATATATAACGTGTCTGTGTCCTTTAGCTGAGATGACTTTTTTCTTGGAAAAAATGTCTGTTACAGAAAACTGTGCTTGCAAACACCGAGAGAGAGAGAGAGAGAGAGAGAGAGAGAACAGGGAAGAGAGGAATGGAGAGACTTATGCAAGCAACATGTTTGTGGATCAGAATTATGTTGGAGGAGAAAGTGAAGAAAAGTAGGAAGTGATTTAAGGCAGAAAGGCACGCAGACGTTAGACGCTGTAGATGGAGATGTTTGGGTTTGCACTGGTCTCTGAAAGAAGAATATCAAAAACATCACACCCCTGTTCCACCATGCCGGCTGTCCCTTTTACACGTGTCGATTCTGGCTCTGTTACGACCAATCGCTCCAGCTCAGAGCCAGAACAACCAGTGTTGTAGTCAAGTCACTAAACCTCGAGTCCGAGTCCAGTCTCGAGTCCCCCGTGTTCAAGTCCAAGTTATTAAAGAAAATTTCAAGTCGAGTCCACTATTGATCTGAGTTGAGTCCGAGAACAAGACTCCAGTCGCACCATTTGACGGTGGCTGTTGCTGCCTTTATGTGAAAGCGTCTCTGCTACTGTGTTGGACTAACATTACTGCTTGACTGCCCCATTTTAGTTAACAGGCTACAGATAAAAAGCTTGTTCATTGCTCAGCAAGCCCTGCCCACTATCAACAGAGCAATGAATATACATGTAGCGTGTCCCTTCCTTCTCTGGGTGGAGTCTTGCCAAATGACGATTGTAGTTCGAGGTTGTCCCTGTCGTCTCCTCGATAGTCCTTCTACATATGGAACACACAGCAGTGCATTTTTTCCCACTGCACGAGAAGTCTGTATAAGCAAAGCGGACAATCCTAGGGACGTTCTCTCCAGGCATTTTAGCGCCATTAACGTTAGTTTGTTCCTGAACATGACGTATGAACAGGTGAGTGTGCATTCTCTTGCACGAAATTAGTATCAAAATTAATGTAGATATAAATATCTTATGGCAAATTATTATGGCATGTTACAAAAAATAAAGAAAAAATCCGAGTCCTCATCTCCAATTTACGAGTCCGAATACAGTTAATGCACGAGTCCAAGTCTGACTCACGAGTCCTTAAAATTAGGGCACGATTTGGACTCGAGTACTGCAAGTCTGAGAACAACACAGACCCCCGTTTCACATTCAGAATAAAGGCGTAAGACTCCTGCCTTGAACAGGCTGTGTAAAAGGGGCTTGCGACAAACCTATTATGGTGATTTTCACAAATGAGCACACACATACTGGCTGCTCACTGAAATCCAGAGATAAAATATCATACTGTGGTTCATGTAGGTGGACAGCTCATATAAAAGGTGGACAGCAATTTTCTGCACTTTGCTAGATTGATTTAGGAAGAGGACGGACCTGTAATTCTAGGAGTAATTCCAGGAGAAATTGGTATCTTTCTAAATCAGCTGAATTGCAATGACGTTGCAGTTGCACTTTGACTTGATAATGGTTTGTCAGTGCAGTGTGTAACATTTTACATATCCATAATTACTGCTCTGCAATCATTCCTTCAGTTCAACCATTAGTCAGTGGCCATCACTCAGAGTTAACATATGGCCCATTCTAGGGCTACATCCACACGACAACGGCAACGAGATGTTATTTAAAAATATATCGCGTCCAAATGGGCAACAATCAGTAAAATATCAGGTCCATATGGCAACGCAACGCTTGCTGAAAACGATGCAATACACATGCCACACCTCTAGGGGCGCTGTAAGACGGTCCCTTCGGAGACACCAGAACAATAGAAGAAGTAAGGACGCATGCGCATAAACTATTATGCGCGAGACTTCATATTAGCCACAAAGTCAGGAAAATCTGTTTGTAAAATTACATTATAATGACCAAATACAATGAAAAGTATTTTTCCAGTCTCACCTGTGAAAGGTAATCCCATGTGATCTCGTTTGGATGGCAAACCTGTTGGTACAGTTAAACGCAGCTAATCTTTATTCTCCGCTTTGACCTCTCCAAAATGGCGGCGAGGATGACCTATGATTCTACGCGGAAGGCGGCGCCTTTAATGGTCCGGAATAAATTGATTGATACACGTTGATGGATTAATTTGTTGTTTCTCACCTGTGAAAGGTAATCCCATATGATCTCGTTTGGACGGTAAACCTGTTGGTACAGTTAAACGCAGCACATGAATCTTTAATCTCCGCTTTGACCTATCCAATATGGCGACGAGGATGACGTATGATTCTACGCGGAAGGCGGCGTCTTTAATGGTCCGGAATAAATTGAATGATACACGTTGATGGATTAATTTCTTCTACGCCCTTTTTGAGGAATGTATTGTAGGACTTAAACCCACATCTGAAGAGGTGAGATCGCTCCTTTTTTTCCCCCTATTTTTGCTGGCGGGATTGACTCTGCCCTAAGGGCAGAGTCTCTCTCACTTTGCACCATTACACAATAAATATTCACAGTGAAAATATTTTGTAAGCGCGTTTCATGAACCAAGTTATAGGATTTGTTGACAACTCGCATCGAGTTCGTTACACTTCTACCCAGCGTGAAGCACTCACAGTCATGTGGTTGTGACGTCATCGTAAACAAATCCGTTCTACTCATCCAGATGACTTCACAACGGAAACATTGCCAGATCTTTCCACTCTGGAACCCGTTCTCAAAAAGATTGCGTTTTGGGCACCCAAAACGCCGGTGCCGTGTGGACGCCAGGCCTAAACGATGAGCAATTGTATCGGAGTCACCTGAATCCGTTGCCGTGTGGACAGGGCCTAGAATTGCAGGTACCTTTCAAGCGTCGACCCTGTTAGTAGTCGTCGTCAACTCTGTTGTCGTTAAACCGGGCAGTCCGTCAACAGAATTGACATTTCCCACCATTTAGTGTCTTAACTCCTCCACATGCTAACCTCCAAGTAGCTACCACATGGCATGTATATACAAATGGAACGTTATGGATTTTAATCATATTATTGTTTTTTGAAAAACGAGTGAGAGATTCACTCCAACATCCCAATAACAGATTTGACGAATAATTAATTGACTGTTGGTGTATCCTTAACATTTTGTTCAAATTAATGAGAGAAGAAACATAACGTACCTCACCGCCTTTCGAAAGTTTCCTGCCAGAGCAAGTGATGTCTCTCGGTGCAAGTGTCATGCGTATTATTAAAAGCCTTTGTGGATTTTAGGCGGTTTTATAACAGAGTTGACAAACAAAAAAACATTTTTTTTTATGACTGGAATTTCACATAATACAGAAAATAGACTTTCTATGCAATTGATTTTATAACTGTTAATAGAATAAGGTCCAAAAAAAAAAACCCAGATTGTCAGACTGAATCTATTCATGTTTATTCAAGTTGAATGGATGAATCAGTAGTCGAAGACAGCCAATAATGTGGAGGGAGGGGTGGGAGTCATTTAGTGAATGTTTTATGGATAAATTGGGGCTGAAATGTACATTAAGCTTTGCTATTAGTGAAAGTTTGTCATGTTTAAATAATATTGGCTCCCATTGAGTGGTATATCAGATATATTCCATTCAGCTAGCATGATCTTGAACAAGTCGAAGACGAGTTCAATATCATGCTAGCTGAATGGAATATATCTGATAGACCATGAAAAAAAAGCCAGCCAATATTATTATTATTATTATTATTATTATAATAATACATACACACACTCTTCATATCAGCATTCTCAAAGGCCAACATTAGCTTACCTGTGACTTGGTGCTGTTAGCGCGGCAGTCCAGTTACCTTCTAGCCAGTGTAGTGTTAGCGCAGGCCAATGCTAGCACAGTCAAGCCGGATATTATTATTATTATTATTATTATTATTATTGTCCCTGTGTAATTTTCTTAGTTACTTTTAAAATCAACATCGACAGCTACACACAACGGAGCGACCTGGCAGCCAAAATTCTTTCAAAATCTTCCGCTTTTAACAACGCAAACCTCGTGGCCATGTTTGTTTACAAACTGTCACAGTCACTTGCTAGCGCAAAGTTTTACATCTCCAGTCTGTCTCTCTTCCAGTTTTTCGATGTCCGTTGGTATGTTTTTTTTCTTGCAAATATGCATGAAGAATATATAGTGAAGTTTTGGTAGCCTTTCGGGTGTTCAGCGTGTCTTCGGTTTCAGTTTTCAGTTTATTTATTTAGTGCTTAAACTGAGTACTGAATTAACCCCGTCTTCTCTCTCTCCTGGCTGACAAAGAAATTATTTTTCTTTTGTGGAAAATAACGAAAGGTTTACTTTGGAGATGCGAAATGTAAATGACCCATATATGTACCCATATATCAGGGACAGATATGTGTCCATAAGGAAGCAATTTGATGTGGTCTCTGACTTTATTATTATTATTATTATTATTATTGACCATTTCATGAAGGTTATTAGGCATGTAACAATACATCATGCGACAATAAAAATTGTGATACAAATTTGTAATGATTCGAATCTAAATAAAAAACGAATCATGATTATTCTCAGGCTGCGTATTCTCTTAGTTGGTCCTAGTTGTAATTGTGTTGTTTTGACGACAGAGGACTCAGTAATGTATAATAGTGGAAATGCAAGTGACTTCGCTGTAGGCGGAAGTAACACAGCTCTCATGCCACGAAAGCACACAAAAACCCTCTGAAATAGGAAAGAGCTGTTCTGTGACTGACTATACAAATAAATGTAACAAGAAATCTGATGAGAGCTTAAGAAAAGAGAAGCAAAGGATGTAATACAAATGTTTATTAATGTTTATTAAGGAAAAGCCTATTTATTGTTGTTAAGGTTTTCATTTTTATTTAAAGGAATCATCTTCTTTTGACTGCTCCTGATTAGGGGTTGCCACAGCGGATCTTTCGTCTCCATTGCTCCCTGTCTTCCGCATCCTTCTCTACCACACCTGCCACTTTCATGTCCTGTCTCACCACATCCATGCATCTCCTCTTTGGCCTTCCTCGTTTTCGTTTGCCTGGCAGCTCCATCCTCAACATTCTCCTTCCAACATGCTCTGCATCTCTTCTCAGGATGTGCCCATACCATCTCAGTCTCATCTCTCTTAGCTTAATTCCCAAGCCCTCCACATGTGCTGTCCCTCTCATGTGCTCGTTCCTTATCCTGTCCAACCTCGTCACTCCCATCGCAAACCTTAACATCCTCAACTCCGCCACCTCCAACTTTGCCTCCTGCCTCTTCGTTAAGGGTACGGTCTCCAATCCATACATCATAGCTGGTCTCACTACTGTCTTATACATCTTACCTTTCACTATTGCTGGGACTTTCCTATCACAAATGACTCCCGAAATCCTTCTCCAGCTGCTCCACCCTGCCTGCGCTCTCTTTCTCACCTCACTATCGCAGCCCCCATTTTCCTGCACAGTTGACCCCAGGTACTTGAATTCACCAACTTTCTTTACGTCTACTCCTTGCATCTTCACTCCTTGCATCAGGGATCATTTTTATTAAAAGGAATGTTTTTGTTAAAAGGCTATTATATTTTATTCAAAGCTTTAGTGGGTAATAATTATTGTTGTTATTAATAAAATTTAACAAAAGGAATATTTAAATTGATAAACAATAGGAAAATAAATGTTGCATTTTGTTGGTAATAAAATTTGTTTAATTTAATTTTTTTTCCAAAAATATCCTGGAAAAATTGGATCGTGAACCCAGTATCATGAATCGAATTGATTCATGAATTGGGTTAATCATAACATGCCTAACAGTTATCAGTAAACTAATGCAGCTGGAAAGGCTCGAATACGGCGTTCAGTTTTTGACAAAAAGAGAAATAAAAAAAAGTTGAATAGAATGAAGTGCCAAATTTAATGCAACAGTCTCTAGAGTGCACACAGAATGGTGAGAGAAAATAAAAACATCCAGTGAGGAGCAGTGGACAGAAACGCTTTGTTGATCAGGGAGCTCAGACTGGTTTGAGCTCACAGGAAGGCAGTGGTAACTCAGCTAGCCATTCTTTACAACCGTGGTGAGCAGCCAAGCATCGCAAAACACACAACACATCGAAACTTGGTTTGGATGGACAAAAAGAGCAGAAGAGCACATCACGTTCTACTGCTGTCAGCCAAGAACAGGAATCTTAGGCTACACTAGACACAGGCTGATCAAAACTGGGCAGTTGAAGATTTAATGCATTGTGCTGCTGTTGTACGATTTGACTGACTGGATAATTACATGAGGATAAACAGTAAGACATTCAGTGTTTCCCCTACCATTATATTTGGGGGGATACACACACACATTTTAAGGTAAAAACCCCCAAAAAACTATAACGGGGTGCAGGCACTAGGACCATGCAGAAAGAGCACCTGCTCAAAAACAAGAAAGATGGCAGGCACTAGGACCATGCAGAAATATCCCTGTCCACTTCGCTCTCCTCTTGTGTGCTCAAAAACGATTCAATTCAGACTACAGTTAGTAATGTCAGGCAAAAGATATAGGACATACATTTTTTTTCCTCAAAAAAAAAATTGTGAGTGATGTCTTCAGACACACTCTATACTAAAAGTAGACAGGCTTTCTGTTTCATAAAACCAGTGAAATTTAGTTCCCTCTGAAATTTGGTCATTGTGATATGTTTATTTCTGTAATATCTAAAAAAAACAACAGGCCGTTCTGTGGCTGGGAAATTATTTAATTTGAGGGGATTCCCGAGCAAATAATGTGCAAGAAATCGCTCGCTTTGCGTTGTCAAGCAGACAGAGGAAGTCCGTGTGGGCATGCGCAGGGTTACCTTTGACCGTGCACTGACTGTTCCATCATTCTGTCGCTAAACGAACAGCTGATCACACCGAGGTGCTCGCTGACCGCCGATATTTATTAGTTTGGTCCTGCGATTCCTTTCCTTCGCAACATAACGTTTTCTTCTCACTTTCCGTTACTGTAGTCGGTCTTTCACGTTTCATTCGCATACTCGCATCCGCCATTTTTCTCTCCTGGTTCAAATTTGTATCCCACAATGCCTTGCATGAATGGGGAAAGCCCACCACGTGATGCATGATGATGTATCTTGAATTGGGTCATGTTGACGCAGGAAAAAATAGTGGAGAATTTAAGGCCACGTGGCCCTAAATTCAGTAATTGTTCTATTTTAAAAAAACTAATAAAATTGGAAGTCAGTGATTTGAATTCAGGAGCTTTCGGTCCACTCAACAAAAATAATTGGGTGTCAGGGAAAAATTATTCTTATGATCTACAGTGCCTTGAAAAAGTATTCATACCCCTTGAACTTTTTCACATTTTTCCACCTTACAACCACGAACTTAAAAGTTTTTTATTGAGATTTTACGTGATAGACCAACACAGAGTAGCACATAATTGTGAAGTGAAACGAAAATGATAAATGGTCTTCAAAATTTTAAACAAATAAAAATCTGAAAAATGTGGTGCGCATTAGTATTCAGCCCCCTGTACTCTGATACCTCTAAATACAATCCAGTGCAATCAATTGCCTTCAGAAGTCATCTAATTAGTTAATAGAGTCCTACTGTGTGTAATTTACTCTCAGCATAAATACACTTGTTCTGTGAAGGCCTCAGTGGTTTGTTAGAGAACACTGAAGAACAAACAGCATCATGAAGACCAAAGAACTCACCAGACAGGTCAGGGATAAAGTTCTGGAGAAGTTTAAAGCAGGGTTAGGTTATAAAAAAATATATATCCCAAGCTCTGAACATCTCAAGAAGCACTGTTCAATCCATCATTCAAAAATGGAAAAAGTATGGCACAACTGCAGACCTACCAAGACATGGCCGTCCACCTAAACTGACAGAGCGAGCAAGGAGAGCACTGGTCAGAGAAGCAGCCCAGGTGGAAAAATGTGAAAAAGTTCAAGGGGTATGAATACTTTTTCAAGGCACTGTACACTTGGGACTGGGTCCCAAGAGCATGCACAACATGCTCCATGAGCGCTTGCGGCCACTCGAACTGCGCCAGACTCAAGTGTGTGAAGGTGTGACAGTTGAGTGTTCACGTGCTGTGTGACCACAACTTTTAGCTCACGTGTATATTGCCACCAAAATGCCTCATTTTCATTGATAACCCATCACAAAGCATTGCGAGCTGTAGTGTGACCGTAGCTTAATGAGATGGATGTGACATCGGATGCAACCCAGCAACTGTACCCTACTACGGTATGAGTAAAAATTAGCTTCAACTTAGAAAAAAAATTGCAGCCCACTGGTTGAGAAACACTGGTCTAATCAAAGTACAAATCACACAAAAGGACAAATGACAAAACTGGAAGTTTTGAATAAAAGGGTTCCAACTTTTCTGTGTACCCTATTTGTTATTCAGATGGAACACAGTTCAGATTCAAAGGCCAAAAGTTTTATATAAACTTTTAAATTATATATGATTTGATATATATATATATTATTCACCAGCCAGCAATGAATTCTAGGGTCATGAACACTTGAATCTTTGATGTTTTTCTTCCAAAAACTAAAAGGCCGGGATGCGGTTGGTGGGCAAAAACTATTACTTGGAAAGGGCATAAACTGTAGTGTAAACCACAATTACACAAATAAGAATAGAACTTAATGAACATTTTACCTCTTCTTTCTTTAGCCTTTGCTCTTCTGTCTTACCCTCGGCTGCTTATGGAGCAGGTTACTTGTAACAAGCGTGACGTGAAAAACTTCTCGGAGAACAAAAATCTTCAAGTAAAATTTTTTTATAACAATATTTGGAGTTATCATTTTCCAATTGGATCATTAGAATTGCAGTCAGAAAACTATCTTACTCCGAACCTGAGTGCCTTATTTCCGTTATTATTTCCGCATCCATGAACGCTATATGAGTGTTGTAGTCAAGACCACTTAAACGGAGGCCAAGTCACGACCAAGACCAGAGTGTATCGAGACCGAGACAAGACCAAGACTTTGAGGGGTTGAGGTCAAGTCAAGACCAAGACCAAAACAGGGCGAGATCGAGTCAAGACCAGGATCAGACCAGTGGGTGTTAAGGGGGCAGGGAGGGGTGATGGCCATTAACAGGAAGGAAAATTTCATATTAGCAATGAGGCACATTGTTGGTTGCATTTGAAGGAGGAAGTTTTACATCAGACATTGCACAGGCAATTTAGAGAAATCCTCACAGTTGTGGTCTTGACTGGTCTTGAAATAAAATCCGAGTCTCTATGTCTCAGACCGAGACAAGACTGAATAAAAATGCAGTCGATTCCGAGATGAGACCAAGGCCTTCAAAAAGTGGTCTCGAGACCGATCTCAACTGCCACCACACTATGACATGGAAAGTACCACTACAATATCAGACAGGGGGATATTTTCTACAAGCAAAACCGCTGATACAGGTGGGTAACTCTCAACTGCACCAGCAATATAAGTAAGTGTCAGGGCCAAACATTAATATAAATGTTTAACAAATTTCTGTTTCCGTTTGGGGAAGCCATGGCCTCATGGTTAGAGAAGCAGCTTTGGGACCAAAAAGTCACTGGTTCCCTGGACCAGCAGGACTGGCTGAAGTACCCTTGAGCAAGGCACTTAACTCCCAACTGCTCTTGCAAGAGTGGTGGCATACATTGTGTCTGACTAGCCAAAGAAAAGCTGATGACATGCTCATCAGTTTGGGTAGTGCCCAACTGAAACGAGAAAAAAAAAAATTCCAGTTGAGAGTACGCTGTGCCCATTTTGGCTGCCGCTTCTCACCAGAGCTTTTTATTCCCCCCCCCCTTGTTTTTCTTTTTGTGTTGGTATAGTTTGATGTTTGTTCTTTGTTTGAATGTTTTGTCCACCGGTTGTGGTGTAGCTCCAGACCCAGTTTTGGGCATCGGTTTCCTTCAGGCCTTGGTCCGCCATGGGTGATCCTGTGCTCCTTGCTATGGACTGCAGTGACCTTGTTGCTCTTTTTAACATCAGGGTTGTCCAGCGCTCTGTGCGGCGGTGCGTCTGTGCTTGGTGTGGTGTTTTGAGCAATGTTGCCCTGTGGCGTCGCGATGGCTGTACAGTCAGTTTGCGACATACCAGTGCTCTGTGCGGCAGTGCTTCTGTGCTCGCTTTGTGGATCCATGGCACGGTGTTCCAAGCGCTGTTGCCTGGTGGCATTGCGGTGGCTATGCAGGCAGTGCGAGACATACCTTTGTGCACCTTTTGGTGGGACTGTGGGTAACTATGCCACTGGAATTACATCCTGACCCTCTTTTCCTGGACTTGTTTTTTTTTCCCTTCTTTCTCTCTAATTGCATTGTTCTCCCCAGAGCGCTTTTGCGTATCAGGGCCGACACGCTTTAAATTTGCCGACACGCTATTTTTTTTGTTCTGACACTCGCTGAAAAATTATTATTATTATTATTAATTTTTTTTTCCTAACTGCAACAGAATTCATTTAAAAATTTGGTGAGTGACGTTCTGGCAGTGGTTCAAGTAATAAAACAGGGTTATTATATACTACATTGCTGTCACCTGATAGTCACCAGATGCCACCAAATGGGCTCTTTTTTTTTTTTTTTCAAAATTTTCCTGGGGGGGGGGACCCTGCGGCCACCCAAAAGTTAGGGCTTTGTTTTAATCCTGGGGAGAACTCTGAATTGTAAAGCAACCTTGGGTGTGAGAAAGGTGCTATATAAATTGAACATCATCATCTTCCTCTTCTTCTTCTTCTTCTTCTTCTTCTTCTTCTTCTCTATTATTATTATTATTATTATTAATATTATTAACAAATCAATAAATTAAACGGAAAAAGCAAACCAATACTGAACACCCTCAGTCTCTTAAAATGGCTTCTATATTCGTCATCTTCCACTGCGGGATTCACGCCGCCACTTGTAGAAATGCGAAACATGCCAGTTGTCTGTTCTGTGCTACTTTAGCAATATGACAGTGGAAGAGGACCCATTCCCTATACACAGTACTGTGCAAAAGTCTTGGCACCCTATATTTTATTTATTTATTTTTCATCCAGACTTTGTTATACAGTTCTATTTTATGAGCTCTACATTATCGAGTCAGTACAAAAACATTTTCGAGTTCCAAATGTTCTTTTTTTTTTCCCAGCACAAAATTAAATGTCACAGGAAAAAAAAAAAGTTTGTATCTGAGCAGCTTATTACATAAGAGAGCACTTTTCAGATTAAAAAAGAAAACATAATGAAGGCTGCTGGGTTTTGGTGCAAAATGAAGAAGCGAGTGCGACAGTCAAAGTGTCCAGAAGAACTGCGGCTGGTTCTGTAAGATGCTCAGTAAAACCTACAGCTCATTTCCTTATCAAACTGCACTCATTGGACCTGAGACTATTATTTTTATTTTTTTTTTTAAAGCAAAGGATCGTCTCACACCAAATATTGACTTTGTTTCATTAATTATGGCTTACTGTTGATAGTTGTTGTTGTTTTTTTTTAAATATTGAAACATTTCATTATTTTTAAGCCATTTTTGGTCTACGGCATTTCTTTACATGTAGCGAAGCCTTTTGCACAATACTGCATATATAAAGAGCTACAGTGGTTACAGGGGATTATATACTAATGTAAACATGCTTACGAATACGATATTCAGTTTCTGCTGCATAAATCCTACTTAATCCTACATAGTGCACCTTTCAGTAAACATCTCACAGAATACATCATCATATCAATTATTTTATATTTGTGCTTCATTAAATCATACATTTTTGAAGCATTTATTATTAGCTTTAGATTATTGCTATGAATCCACTCATGGCACATTTCCCAGCTTCTGTCCTGTCTCCACACCTGTCTGGATATCGATTCATTTTTTGGCTCATCTTGATTTGTTTGTCTGTTTATACCATCATGTGTCTTCATCTCATTGCTAATTCTTATTGTGCATTTTTTTGGTTTGTTACTTTATGTCCAAGCTGTGGTTTCATGTTTCTCTGTGTTCTAATTTTGCTCCAGTTTCCACGGTTTGATCACGGATTACAGAGTAACACTTTATTCGAAAGGTCCCTACTGTATAGGCCCTTTATGGCACATGTGCATATACAGTGTCTTGCAAAAGTATTGATCCCCCTTGGTGTTTGTCCTGTTTTGTCGCGTTACAAGCTGGAATTTAAATGGATTTTTGGAGGGTGAGCACCATTTGATTTACACAACATGCCTACAGCTTTAAAGGTGAAAATTGTTTTATTATGACACAAACAATAATTAAGATGAACAAACAGAAATCTGGAATGTGCATAGGTATTCACCCCCTTTCGTATGAAACTCCTAAATAAGAGCTGGTCCAACCAGTTCACTTCATAAGTCACATAATTAGTTGATTAAGATCCACCTGTCTGCAATCAAAGTGTCACATGATCCATCACATGATGTCTGTATACGGTAAATCAACCTGTTCTGGAAGGACCCTGACTCTGCAACACTACTAAGCAAGCAACATGAAAACCAAGGAGCCTCCAAACAGGCCAGAGACAAAGTTGTGATGAAGTATACAACCCCAATTCCAAAAAAGTTGGGACGCTGTGTAAAGCATGAATAAAAACAGAATGAGAGAATCTACAAATCATGGAAACTCTATATTTCTTTGAAAATAGTACAAAGACAACATATCAAATGTTGAAACTGAGAAATTTTATTGTTTTTTGAAAAAATATATGCTCATTTTGAATTTGATATCAGCAACAAGTTTCAAAAAAGTTGGGACAGGGGCAACAAAAGACTGAAAAAGTTGCATAATGGTAAAAAAATAATAATAATTTGGTTAATTGGCAACAGGTCAGTAAGATGATTGGGTATAAAAAGAGCATCCCAGAGAGGCGGAGTCTCTCAGAAGTAAAGATGGGGCGGGGTTCACCACTCTGTGAAAGACTGCATGGGCAAACATGCAGAACATGCAAATTTAAGAATAACGTTCCTCAATGTTAAACCACAAAGAATTTGTGGATCACATCATCTATGGTTCATAATATCATTAAAAGATTCAGAGAATCTGGAGAAATCTCTGTATGCAAGAGACAAGACTGAAAACTGACATTGGATGCCTGTGATCTTCAGGCCCTCAGGAGACACTGCATTAAAAGCAGACATGTGTCTGAAGTGGAAATCACTGTATGGGCTCAGAAACACTTCAGAAAACCATCGTCTGTGAAAACAGTTCATTACTGCATCCACAAATGCAAGTTAAAACCAGATATAAACAATATCCAGAAACACCGCCCCCTTCTCTGGGCCCGAGCTCTTTTATGATGGACTGAGGCGAAGTGGAAAACTGTCCCGAGGTCTGATGAAGCAAAAGTAGAAATTCTTTTTAGAAATCACGGACACCATGTCCTCCAGGCTAAAGAGGAGAGGGGCTTATCAGTGCACAGTTCAAAAACAGCATCTGTGATGGTATGAGGGGACATTAGTGCACATGACATGGGTAGCTTGTACATCTGGGAAGGCATCATTAATGCTGAATGATATAAACACGTTTCAGAGCAATATGCTGCCATCCAGACTAAATCTTTTTCAGGGAAGGCCTTCCTTCTTTCAGCAAGATAAAGACAAACTGCTTTCTGCACATATTACAACTGCATGGCTCTGTAGTTAAAGAGTCCGGGTGCTAAACTGGCCTGCTGCAGTCCAGACCTGTCTCCCAGTTAAAACATTTGGCACATTATGAAGTGCAGTTAAAACATTTGGCACATTATGAAGTGCAAAGGAGACCCTGAACTGTTGAGCAGCTGAAATTGTATATCAGCAAAGAATAGGACAACATTTCTCTTTCAGATCTACAGCAATTGGTCTCCTCAGTTCCCAAACGTTTACAGAGTGTTGTTAAAAGTAGAGGTGATGCAACACAGTGGTAAACATGCCCCTGTCCCAACTTTTCTGAAATGTGTTGCTGATATCAAATTCAAAATGAGCATATATTTTTCAAAGAACGATAAAATTTCTCAGTTTCAACACCTGATATGTTGTCTTTGTACTATTTTCAATGAACTATAGGGTTTTCATGATTTGCAAATTATCACATTTTGTTTTTATTTACAGTTTACACAGTGTCCCAGCATTTTTGGAATTGGGGTTGTAGATCAGAGTTGGGTTATAAAAAAATATCCCAAACTTTGAATATCCCACAGAGCACCATTAAATCCATTATAGCAAAATGGAAAGAATATGTCATCACTACAAACCTGACAAGAGAAGGCCGCCCACCAAAACTCACAGACCGGGCAAGGGGGGCATTAGAGATGCAACAAAGACACCAAAGATAACAGTGAAGGAACTGCAAAGATCCACAGCAGAGATGGGAGTATCTGTCCATAGGACCACTTTAAGCCGTACACTCCACAGAGCGGGGCTTTATGAAAGAGTTGCCAGAAAAAGCCCATTGCTTAAGAAAGCACATTTGGAGTTTGCCCAACAGCATGTGGCAGACTCCCCAAACATATGGAAGAAGATTCTCTGGTCAGATGAGACTAAAATTGATCTTTTTGGCCATCATGGGAAACGCCATGTGTGGCGCAAACCCAACATCCTGAGATCACCATTCCTACGGAGAAGCATGGTGGTGGCAGCATCATGCTGTGGGGATATTTTTCATCTGCAGGGACAGGAAACCTGGTCAGGACTGAAGGAAAGATGGATGGCACTAAATACAGGGCATTTCTGGAGGAAAACCTGTTTGAGTTGGCCAGAGGTTTGAGACTGGGATAAAGGTTCACGTTCCAGCAGGACAATGACCCTAAACATACTGCAAAAGCTACACTGGAGTGATTTAAAGGGAAACATTTAAATGCCTTTGAATGGCCTAATCAAAGCCCAGACCTTAATCCAGTTGAGCATCTGGAGCAGTTTTTCCTTGAGGAATGGGCAAAAATCCCAGTGGTTAGATGTGCTAAGCTAATAGAGACATACCCCAAGAGACTTGCAGCTGGAATTGCAGCAAAAGGTGGCTCTACAAAGTATTGACTTGGGGGTGAATACCTATGCACACTCCAGATTTCTGTTTTTTCATCTTAATTGTTATTTGTGTCACAATAAAAACAATTTGCACCTTTAAAGTGGTAGGCATGTTGTGAAAACCAAATGGTGCTAACCCCCCCAAAAATCCATTTTAATTCCAGCTTGTAATGCAACAAAACAGGACAAACACCAAGGGGGATGAATAATTTTGCAAGACACTCTGTGTGTGTGTGTGTGTGTGTGTGTGTGTGTGTGTGTGTATGTATATATATATATATATATATATATATATATATATATATATATATATATATATATAAATCTCCTTCTCACCCCCGGCGGGGGGGGTATCCATGTCATCCTCAAGCTCGGGTCCTCTACCAGAGGCCTGGCAGTTTGAGGGTTCTGCGCAGTATCTTCGATGTTCCTAGGACTGCGCTCTTCTGGACTGAGGCTTCAGATGTTGTTCCTGGGATTTGCTGGAGCCACTCTCCCAGTTTGGGGGTTACTGCCCCAAGTGCCCCCACTACCACGGGGACCACGCAACCCTTGACCTTCCACATCCGTTCCAGCTGCTCTTTCAACCCTTGATACTTCTCAAGTTTCTCATGTTCCTTCTTCCTGATGTTGGCGTCAGCTGGGATCGCTACATCTATCACCACCACCCTCTTCTGCTCTTTGTCCACCACCACTATGTCCGGTTGGTTAGCCAGGATCTGTTTGTCAGTCTGGAAGCTGAAGTCCCACAGAACCTTGGCCCTGTTGTTCTCAGCCACCTTCTGTGGTATGGCCCATTGGGACTTGGGTACTTCTATTCCATACTGGTTGCAGATGTTCCTGTATACTATCCCAGCCACTTGGTTGTGCCTCTCCATGTACGCTGATCCAGCTAGCATCTTACACCCCGCTACTATGTGCTGGACTGTTTCAGGGGCTTCTTTGCACAGTCTGCATCTTGGGTCTGATCTACTCTGGTAGATCCTGGCCTCTATGGCTCTTGTGCTTATGGCCTGTTCTTGTGCCTCCATGATTAGTGCCTCTGTGCTGTCTGTCAGTCCTGCATTATCCAGCCACTGGTAGGATTTCTTGATATCAGCCACTTCCTCTATCTGACGGTGGTACATGCCATGTAGGGGTTTGTCTCTCCAGGTTGTCTGTTCCTCCTCCACCTCCGCACTCTCATCAGGGTTCTGCTGCCTGAGACATTCACTTAGCAGTTCATCCTTTGGGGCCATCTTTCTGATGTATTCTCGGATTTTCGATGTTTCATCCTGGACCATGGTCTTGATCCTCACTAGCCCTCGGCCTCCCTCTTTCCGCTTAGTGTATAGTCTCAGGGTGCTGGACTTGGGGTGGAACCCGCCATGCATGGTGAGGAGCTTTCTAGTCTTGATATCTGTGGCTTCTATCTCCTCCTTTGGCCAGTTTATGATACCAGCGGGGTATCTGATGACTGGTAGTGCATACATGTTGATGGCTCGGACCTTGTTCTTACCATTCAGGACTTTTCTGGAGGTATTTGGCTGTGGTTGACTTCCTTGTGGCTTCTTCATGGTTTCCATTAGCCTGTGGGATGCCAAGGTACTTGTAGCTGTCTTGGATATCACCTATGTTGCCCTCTGGTAGGTCAATCCCCTCAGTCCGGATCATCTTGCCTCTCTTTGAGACCATCCGGCCACACTTGTCCAATCCGAATGACATCCCTATGTCATCGCTGTAGATCCGGGTGGTGTGGACCAGCGAGTCTATTTCTCGCTCGTTCCTGGCATACAGCTTGATGTCGTCCATGTAGAGCAGGTGGCTGATTGTTGCCCCACTACGGAATCGGTACCCGTAGCCGCTCTTTGTGATGATCCGACTGAGGGGGTTCAGGCCTATGCAGAACAGCAGTGGTGATAGCGCATCTCCTTGGTATATGCCGCACTTGATGTTGACTTGGACAATGGGTTTTGAGTTGGCCTCTAGGGTTGTCTTCCACATTTCCATTGAGTTCTGGATGAAGGTCCTTAGGTTCCTGTTGATCTTATACAGTTCCAGACATTCCAGTATCCATGTGTGTGGCATTGAGTCGTAGTCTTTCTTGTAGTCAATCCAGGCAGTGCACAGGTTGGTCTGTCTCTTCTTACAGTCTCGGGCAACTGTTCTATCGACCAGTAGCTGGTGCTTGGCTCCTCTGGTGTTACTGCCAATTCCTTTCTGTGCCTCGCTCATGTATTGAGCCACATGCTTACTCATTTTTGCCGCAATGATGCCTGACAGGGCCTTCCATGTTGTGCAGAGACAGGTAATTGGCCGGTAGTTGGATGGGATGGGTCCCTTCTGGGGGTCCTTCATGATTAGGACTGTCCTGCCTTGGGTTAGCCATTCTGGGTGGGTTCCATCCCTCAGCAGCTGGTTCATCTGTGCTGCTAGGCATTCATGGAGTGCAGTTAGCTTCTTCAGCCAGTACGTATGGATCATATCGGGGCCTGGTGCTGTCCAGCTCTTCATCTTTGACACTCTTTCTTGGACGTCTGCCATTGAGATGGTTACTGGTTCTTGTTCAGGGAGGTTGCTGTTCTCTTAGGTCCACTAACCACTGGGCATCGTCTTTCATATGTCTTTCCAGTATTTTTCCACCTCAGCTCTTGGTGGGTCTGACCGGTTGTTGTTCCCCTGCCACTGAGAGTACACCTTGGCCTCTCCCTCCTTGGTGTATCTCTTCAACCGGGTGGCCAGAGCTGTTAGTCGCTGTTTGGCAGTTTCGAGTGCCTCTGGTATGGAGAGTGAGTTGTACTTCCTGGGTGTCCCTTTATTCGCCATGTTCCCTTTCTGTAGTTCAGCTAGCTGGCTAACTTCTCTCTGTGCTGCCTTTATCTTGGCCTCTAATCGTGGATGGTGGATACTGTTTGTTATGTCCCGAGCCCACCTTGTGTCCAATGATCTCCATGATTACTGTTGCTGTACTGTGTATCAGCTTGTTGGTCTCAGTGATGGTTCTTGTGGAGATTGTCTTCAGAGCAGCATTCACATCTACTAGTAGTAGATGGTACTTGGCAACTCAGCTTCGGTATTCGTCGGGGGCTCCAGGTTTCCAGTTGGGTCATGATCTTCCTTCTCAGGTGTTGAGGCTGTTAGCTGTTGGGGCTTGGTACCCAATCTCTGGTTGTGGGGATGATGACATCTCCCTGCTGACCTGTCTTCCTGGCTCCCCCTTGCCGTAGCATCGTTGTGGTATTTCATTAATCTCTAGTTGTGATAGTAGATTTCGATTACGGATGTTGGAACACTGGGCTAATAGCTATTTCTTTGTTAGCCTTGATTGTGGGTTTCGAAGTATCCAATGGTCCCACATTTGCTGCATGTATCCCCTATCTCTGGGATTGCTTGTATAGTAGCATTCCAGCAAATCCGTATTTTTTGTCCTCGTCCATCGATGTCTTGTTCCAGTAGCCCATTTCTCATCAGTTTGCCCTGGTTCCCTAGCAACTGACGCAGACCTTGTTGACCCGGGCGACATCTGATATATATATATATATATATATATATATATATATATATATATATATATATATATATATATATATATATATATATTATTTTTGGGACAAAGTACAAATTGTAAATAAAAACGGAATGCAATAATTTACAAATCTCAAAACCTGATATTGTATTCACAATAGAACATAGACAACATATCAAATGTCGAAAGTGAGACATTTTGAAATTTCATGCCAAATATTGGCTCATTTGAAATTTCATGACAGCAACACATCTCAAAAAAATTGGGACAGGGGCAATAAGAGGCTGGAAGAGTTAAAGGTACAAAAAAGGAACAGCTGGAGGACCAAATTGCAACTCAATAGGTCAATTGGCAATAGGTCATTAACATGACTGGGTATAAAAAGAACATCTTGGAGTGGCAGCGGCTCTCAGAAGTAAAGATGGGAAGAGAATCACCAATCCCCCTAATTCTGCGCCGACAAATAGTGGAGCAATATCAGAAAGGAGTTTGACAGTGTAAAATTGCAAAGAGTTTGAACATATCATCATCTACAGTGCATAATATCAAAAGATTCAGAGAACCTGGAAGAATCTCTGTGCGTAAGGGTCAAGGCCGGAAAACCATACTGGTTGCCCGTGATCTTCGGGCCCTTAGACGGCACTGCATCACATACAGGCATGCTTCTGTATTGGAAATCACAAAATGGGCTCAGGAATATTTCCAGAGAACATTATCTGTGAACACAATTCACCGTGCCATCCGCTGTTGCCAGCTAAAACTCTATAGTTCAAAGAAAAAGCCGTATCTAAACATGATCCAGAAGCGCAGACGTCTTCTCTGGGCCAAGGCTCATTTAAAATGGACTGTGGCAAAGTGGAAAACTGTTCTGTGGTCAGACGAATCAAAATTTGAAGTTCTTTATGGAAATCAGGGACGCCGTGTCATTCGGGCTAAAGAGGAGAAGGACGACCCAAGTTGTTATCAGCGCTCAGTTCAGAAGCCTGCATCTCTGATGGTATGGGGTTGCATTAGTGCGTGTGGCATGGGCAGCTTACACATCTGGAAAGACACCATCAATGTTGAAAGGTATATCCAGGTTCTAGAGCAACATATGCTCCCATCCAGACGACGTCTCTTTCAGGGAAGACCTTGCATTTTCCAACATGACAATGCCAAACCACATACTGCATCAATTACAGCATCTTGGCTGTGTAGAAGAAGGGTCCGGGTACTGAACTGGCCAGCCTGCAGTCCAGATCTTTCACCCATAGAACACATTTGGCACATCAGAAAACGGAAGATACGACAAAAAAGACCTAAGACAGTTGAGCAACTAGAATCCTACATTAGACAAGAATGAGTTAACATTCCTATCCCTAAACTTGAGCAACTTGTCTCCTCAGTCCCCAGATGTTTACAGACTGTTGTAAAGAGAAAAGGGGATGCCTCACAGTGGTAAACATGGCCTTGTCCCAACTTTGAGATGTGTTGTTGTCATGAAATTTAAAATCACCTAATTTTTCTCTTTAAATGATGCATTTTCTCAGTTTAAACATTTGATATGTCATCTATGTTCTATTCTGAATAAAATATGGAATTTTGAAACTTCCACATCATTGCATTCCGTTTTTATTTAAAATTTGTACTTTGTCCCAACTTTTTTGGAATCGGGGTTGTATAAAGCCATGCTGAAGACTTCATGAAAGGCTTATGTCAATGTATGAAATGGCATTGGAGGTTTATGGTGTGGGAGAGAATGTCATTTTTGATCATTTTATATCTTTCAGTTCTTATTGTAGAACTTGTGTTGCAGTTTAATTCGCAGTCATTTAGTTCTGGAAGCCTGTGAGGATGCTTTATTTTTAACAGTTTCTTGCATCATCCTTCACACATTTCACACAAAATTAGCAACAGATGTGTGGGTGCACCTTCATTGCCTTCCCTGCGTGGAATGTTCCTGTTTTTGGTTTCTCTGGGCTAATTTAGCACTTTTCTCTAATTGTAGTCGGCATATCGGCTGAAAATTCAAATTCAGTCCAAATTGCTTGAACCTGCTCTCATTGAATTTGGAATTGATTGATGGACAACATACTTTTTAAAGAATTAAAACGTTTATCCTTTCTTGAACTATTACAAATCAAAGATTGAAAAAACGGCATAATTTTTAGAAAACTGCCATAATATGTATTCGAATAACATGGTTCAAAATGGGCCTCATTAACGAATGAGATCAAATGTTTTTTCTGAATAACCTTTTTATTTTTCAAGATATTTTACATGGAAATTGGCAGGCACGTAGATGGTTGTATACAGAATACAAAATGTAAAAAATTAGTAAAAACAAATTATGCAAAGTGGTATTTAATTAATCTTAATTGTGCTAATTAGGTAAAACTTTAAATTGATAAATTCATAAATTGTCTGTCTAGAATGAGTTTTGAATTATTATGATTTAATGATCATACGGGTAAAAAATACATTTATGATATAGTAAGGAGACAAATGAAGCAATAAATGTGTATACACCAAGCGACCTTGCAAGGACAGGGACGGGAACATGTAGGCTCAATCTGGTTTTATGCGAGGTGTCATACATAATGTTCTGAGCTGGATGGCTCGGGTCTTGGTACAGTTTTCTTGTCCCAGAATAATTCCCAGCCATCATATTCAATCTCAACTGTACGTTTTTGGGTTTTTTTCTTAAATCTGTATGCAGTTGCTGCAGGCACCTAAAAGTGTCGCAGCAAGGTAGACCTAAGAGATGAATTCTCAAAAATATAATTTTAGATTGATTTATTACCAGAAATCCTCCATGAATTCAATCCGGAATCTGTTTCTCTTGCTAGAGAGTGTGGTTTATTTTTGATTGGGGTAAGGGCTGCACTCCAGTTTGAATCCTGATGATGATGCAGTCAATCAGAGCAACACTAGCCAATCATGGGTGTCTGTGAACTCGTACAGTACTGTGCAAAAGGCTTAGGCACATGTAAAGAAATGCTGTAGACCAAAAATGGCGTGAAAATAATGAAATAGAAATCCATAACAAAGTTTGTATGAAAAAAAATAGGGTGCCTAAGACTTTTGCACAATACTGTATATGAGGAAGATATATATAGAGAGAGTCCGTCTCAGAAACTGGTGTCTCATTTGGGACATTATGGTCAAAAAATAAATTTTCTAATTTTACTTTTTTTTTTTTTGCATTTACCTAACACTCAATGTTTCTTTTGTCATGTTTAATAAGAATAAAGGTAGTATCTTGCTTTATCTGGCCTCCACTGTGGAAAATTTTTTTGATTACAATTCAAATGCTTTTGTAAAATTGATTTTCATATAAAATAACTACATCATGAAGAATTAAAGCCCCTCCTTCACAGATGAGTGAAAATATTGAATAAATTTCCTCTTTTTGATTGCTTGGGTTAAAAATGCCAAGTTATGATGACTGAATTGATTATTCACTTAAATATGAATAATATGATACATTTTGGGTATTTGATATGGCGAAATAGGACACAATGGAAAAATCAAGAACACACCGGAAAGATGAGAATAACGGCGGTGGTAAAAGAACAGCGACTGTACCAGCTGAAGGTCGCGCGGGTCTCTGCTGCGGCGCGCGAGCAACGGGACATCACTACCGCACCGGACGGAGCGCGAGGCAGGGGCGGGGCAAAATGACTGGCCATAGATTCTATCAAAAGTTTGATCTAAATTGACCATGGTTGCAAAATATTGGCCAAAAATACGCAAACACTACGAAATATGAAAGTAAGATGAAAAAGAAACATTCTATTGCCTTATACTGCAAGACTAAAACCAAATAAAACTGTCAAAACTCACCTTTTCAGTGATAACGTCCGAACAGATCACTCGCGTAACAGAAAGACCGCAAATGGAAGCACGATCAACTTCTAACTGTTGGAGTGGAAAATTCCATTCTACACATGCAAATTGTTAATGTGTGTCCTTCCCCGCACACAAATAACACGATACGGTAAAAAATAGACCACAACTCATTTTATAGCTCAGAAATTCATACAAGACCAGCTACCATCGTAACATATTCTGTAAGAAACATATTCTATACCTAACTTTCAGCTTTCATTTTAAAAAACAAAATCGCAGATTTATAACTAAATTTTTATATGGCGTAGTGAGTTTAAGTTACTACTTTTGGTGAGGTAGTGACCTTGACCCTGAGGCTTTCCATTTAGATCAAAACACACGATCGTATTGGTTTTGGGTCTGCGGAAAATGGAGTTACAATGGTGATCAAATATTTTGTATGATGTTTTATTACGGTTATGATTATTCTGTGAGTGCACCGATCCTTAGGTGTATAAAGTTACAACTTAAAATACAATTAGTGATAACTGTAGACTTTTCAGTGGACTACAACCTTAAGGGAATGCAATGTAGTCAACAATTTATGTCCCAGATCAAGCTGCCATTTTTCCACAAATTTGCAGAATTTTTTGCCAAATTCTGAATAGAGTATTCACATCAAAGATTTAGTTTTATCTGTATTATTTCTTTCATCATTTTATTTCAAATTAAAACCAACATCATTCAAAACCGTATAGTTTATTGACTGTGAGTATATTTAGTGGGGTACCCCCACAGTACCCAGTTTCTGAGACAGACATATATATCACACTATTGTAAAGACCTGGTTCAGGCTGCATGTAATTAACCAAACCAAAATTACAACATGGCAGTAATGTTTTTATATAAGTAGGTTAAATTGGGGCATCTTTCCCCAATGTGGAATTGGAGTGAAATCATTCAATGTGATTTTCTCCCTTTTTACTTTTTTGTGTTTAAAGCTAGACTGCCTTTCAGATTTTTCGAGTGTAGGTCATAAAAATATTTTTCCCTGACCCTCAATTATTTTTGTTTAGTGGACGAAAGCTACTGAATTCGAATCTCAGACTCCCAATTTTATTAGTTTAAAAAAAAAATAGAACAATTAATGAATTTTGGGCCATGTGGCCCTAAATTCTCCGCTATTTTTTCCTGCTTCACCATAACCCAATTCAAGATACTACCGTACATCATGCATCACGTGGTGGGCTTTCCCTGTTCGCGCAAGGCATTGTGGGATACAAATTTCAAACAGGAGAGAACAGTAGTGGAATGAAACATGAACAACCGACTACAGTAACAGAAAGTGAGAAGAAAAGACGTTATGTTGCGAAGGAAAGGAAACGCAGGACCAAACTAATAAATATCGGCGGTCAGCGAGCACCTCGGTGTGATCAGCTGTTCGTTTAGCGACAGAATGATGGAACGGTCAGTGCACGGTCAAAGGTAAACCTGTGCATGCGCAGCACACGGACTTCCTCTGTCTGCTTGACTGCGCAAAGCGAGCGATTTTGTGCGCATTATTTGCTCAGGAATCCCCTCAAATTAAATAAGTTCTCAGCCACAGAAAGACCTGATATATATTTTTTTGATATATTACAGAAATAAACACATCACAATGACCAAATTTCAGAGGGAACTAAATTTCACCGATTTTATCGAAATCGAAAGGCCGTCTTGTTTTAACATTTAACATTTTCAAATGATTAAACGTCTGCTTACTTCTGATTGCAGTCTGTGCGAGAGAGGAGCATATTTCAGTGCTTGTAGTATAATTAGTATAAACCATATGGTCATGTGAAGGGTTTTCCCAGGCTGCCTCACAAATATATAAAACCAGATTCGGAGCATGTGAATAAAGGTGTAAAGGAAGGGTATGTGATCTGTCAGTGGGATTACATCCAAACTTTGTAAAGTCAATCTTGTATCATGAGAATAATCCCAATAATTACGGTGTGTGTCACCACAAAATGAGTCCTGTGTCACAAAAGTTCATTTGGGGATACAGCGATTTGAAGCGAGAGTGCGTCAAAAAGTCCCACATATCGTTTTCCTAATTTTGCCTTAAATATGTTCTTTAGTCTATAATGTATCGGTGACCAAAATATTGTACTGTGAAACTGACTTTGTAGGTGAAATCAGTGTGTGCTATGCATTAATTCCAATTATACACATCATAAAGTTTCCAGCGGATTTTCTATTTTCCTGTTATTTCAAACTTGATTTTCTGTTAAAATGATGATACCTTATTAGCTGTAGATTTTTATAAGATCCAGTAAAATCACTTTTAATTTTGTGTTGCCCCAAATATAACCCCATATATTTGAAACCTCTGTATACAGTACCAGTCACAAGTTTGCACACCCCTACTCATTCATAGGTTTTTCTGTATTTTGACTCTGTTCTACATTGTAGAACAAAACTGAAGACATCAAAACTATGAAATGACATATGGAATTATGTGGTAAACAAAAAAGTGTTAAAAACAAAAAATAGTTTCATATTTTTGATTCTTCAAAGTAGCCACCTTGATGATGCTTTGCATACTGTTGGCATTATCTTAACCAACTTCATGAGGAAATCACCTGGAATCAGTGTTGTAGTCGAGTCACTAAACCTCGAGTCTGAGTCCAGTCTCGAGTCCCCAGTGTTCAAGTCCAAGCCATTAAAAACATTTCGAGTCAAGTCCGAGAACAAGACTCCAACCGCACCATTGGACGGTGGCTGTTTTAGCGCCATTAACATTAGTTTGTTCCTGAACGTGACGTATGAACAGGTGAATGTGCTTCTCTTTGTCAGGGAGTGCCAAGTGTTCTGTCAGAGATGGTTGGGAGGTGGATGTAAGTGCAGAAGGTGCGTTTATTAATACAAGTGAAAACAGGTAAACAATCCAGAACGGCAGGCAAAATTGTAAAACGGTGAAACAGGCAACAGGTCGAGCGAGGCACAAACAGGCTATCGTAGACTCGGCAGAATCAAAGACAAGAAACAGGAAATCAGGGATCAGGAAACCAAACAAGGCTCAGTAATGAGTCAGTAACACAACTCAATACTTCGTAAAGTAAGTGTGTTTTCACAGTTTTTATACAGGTGCGCTGATAAAAATCCTGTGCAGGTGCAAGTCGTTTACAGAGCGCGCCCGAGAGTCTGTCTGATGCACGTGCCAAGGCACTCCAAGATGTAACACTCTTGCATGAAATTAGGACAAAAATTAAAGTAGACATAATATATATTTATACCAAATTTTTATGGCATGTTACAAAAACAATAAAGCAAAAATCCGAGTCCTCGTCTCCAGTTTACGAGTCCGAATGCAGTTAATGCACGAGTCTGAGTCCAAGTCATCAGTGCTCAAGTCCAAGTTGAGTCACGAGTCCTTAAAATTAGGGCACGAGTCGGACTCGAGTCTGAGTCCTGGACCCGATTTATTACGAGCCTGCCTGGAATGATTTTCAATTAACAGGTGTGCCTCGTCAAAAGTTAATTAGTGCAATTTCTTGCCTTCTTAATGTGTTTGAGACCAAACAGTAAATAGTAAACTAGATAGTTTGGTTTCCTGACTGACTTCCCGATTTAGACCACAGTTCTCGTTATTATTCCGACCTCATTTCCTCGTCTGTCTGTCCTGCATCACTCTGTTCACTGATCGATCGACCTACGCCCGTTTCCTGTCTACGATTTCTGTCTCACGATTTGGCTTCAGCTGCAGTTTGTGCCACACCCGCATCCATAATTGCCTGTGCTCTGACGGTACCCTATAGATCCGGAATGGTAAGAGATAGAGAATGACACTTGGTGAGGAAAAGTTTTGCGCCCTGCCACCCTGAAAAAAAAAATCATGAAAATTGACAGAGTTATAAGTGATTGGAAAGAGAGGCTGTTTTTCATGGATCTTTTTAGATCAGTGATCCAGATCAGCACCAAAAGTCATAGCAATGTAATTCAGCCCAGAGGTATTCATGTGAAATTTGGTGATGATGATTGGTTGAAAACTGAGGGAGAAATATCTCATCTCATCTCATTATCTCAAGCCGCTTTATCCTTCTACAGGGTCGCAGGCAAGCTGGAGCCTATCCCAGCTGACTACGGGCAAAAGGCGGGGTACACCCTGGACAAGTCGCCAGGTCATCACAGGGCCGACACACAGACACAGACAACCATTCACACTCACGGTCAATTTAGAGTCACCAGTTAACCTAACCTGCATGTCTTTGGACTGTGGGGGGAACCAGAGCACCCGGAGGAAACCCATGCGGACACGGGGAGAACATGCAAACTCCGCACAGAAAGGCCCTCGTCGGCCACGGGGCTTGAACCCGGAACTTCTTGCTGTGAGGCGACAGCACTAACCACTACACCACCGTGCCGCCCTGTTTGGATAATAATAATAATAATAATAATAATAATACAGTAAATAGCCTTATTCCACAACTGTAATAATCCATATTATGTCAAGAACCACTCAACTAGGTAAAGAGAAACGACATCCATCATTACTTTGACATGAAGTGTTTCTTAATTAATGAAAATAAAGAAAAAAACACTGAGTTAGAAGGTGTGTCCAAACTTTTGACTGGAACTGTGTGTAAATCTAAATTAGACAAAAAAAAAAAAAGGAGAGAAATCATGTATATAGAATGTGATTTTGTGTATTTTGTGAAATGTAATAGTGTGAGTGAGAGTGGCGTTGTCTGGTGTCTCTTCTCACAGAGTTTGGGAATGAATTCAAGAGATCTTAACATAACAAAAATAGCCATAAATAACAAGAGCAGCTCGAGGACCTCTTGAATTCATGCCCAAACTAAAATTGATGTGAAAAACAAAACAAAAAATTAAAATAAGGCCACACCAATGAAACCTTTTTCATCGAAAGGTTTATCGACATCTAAGAATAAACTACTTTGTCCATTTGCAGCACCCACTTCTGTGTTTCTGATAAATCGGACAGTTAGGAGCTACTTTCAGCCTTAAAGGGTTTCTTTCTGTGATTACAGTCCCAGATTTACTACCAAACTTGAGAGAGAGCGTGCTATTTTGAGACAATAGAGTGACCTTTGGGTGGGCATACACACGCGCGCGCGCGCGCACACAGAGTATTCTGCCCTCTGCTGTCAGCTGTTTATACACTGAAGAAAAGAGGGCCATCTACCTTCACTAATGCAAGGGTGTGTGTGTGTGTGTGTGAGGGAGAGAGAAAGAGGGAGTGAAAGTGCAGTTACATGTTATCAGGATTAGACAGTGCTGACACCTGTCATGGTGCAACCTCTTGTTATGCTTGCACACACACCACACAGAGAGAGAGAGAGAGAGAGAGAGAGACTCACAAAGAAAGGTTGCCAATGGTCGGTGCTTAAGACAAGCTTTTTACAGCACACGTGATCAGCAGAGACTCTTACAGTAGTTCAGAATGACATATATATTCTATCCACATTCACTGGATATGAGCAATCGTGCGCTCTGATTGGCTACTCTGCAACTAGGCTATCAGCTCATATACCGCGAGTAGAGAAAAACAAAACATCAAGTCAGATATATCACTTTGTTGTCAAGTATTCGAAAGAAACAGAAATAGGTAAAAGAATATAGTTTGGTTTTTTTTTTTTCCGCCCAGTATCTCCTGTTCCACACTCCAACCCAGTCAGTGGCAGTAATGCACCTTTAAGTTGGTTTGCCAACCTCCAAAAAAGCCCTAAGAAGAAAATGGCGGAGCGTGTTGCTGAACCAACCAGGGACAAAATAAAAACTCTACTCATTCATTATCATCTCATTATCTCTAGCCGCTTTATCCTTCTACAGGGTCGCAGGCAAGCTGGAGCCTATCCCAGCTGACTACGGGCGAAAGGCGGGGTACACCCTGGACAAGTCGCCAGGTCATCACAGGGCTGACACATAGACACAGACAACCATTCACACTCACATTCACACCTACGGTCAATTTAGAGTCACCAGTTAACCTAACCTGCATGTCTTTGGACTGTGGGGGAAACCGGAGCACCCGGAGGAAACCCACGCGGACACGGGGAGAACATGCAAACTCCGCACAGAAAGGCCCTCGCCGGCCCCGGGGCTCGAACCCAGGACCTTCTTGCTGTGAGGCGACAGCGCTAACCACTACACCACCGTGCCGCCCCAAAAAACTCTACTTGGAAACAAAACCCAAAAAAATATGGAATAAAAGTATTTGATGGTAAGAGCGTATCTTTTTTTAAATTATTTTTCAAGAATTATTTTGTCGAACGTTTTGTATGAAGTTTTTATTTATTGAATTTGCAAAAAATAAAAATGCTGTTTCTCAAAATCCAGTGAATGCGGATAGAATAAAACAATTATTCCACTCACTTCGAGTCGTACATGGCTTATAGCTACGCACCTCGTCAGCTATCAGCTCATGTACGACTTGATTTTGTGGAATAACTGTTATATATTGTTTGCATGCATGGATGTTCCTTGATTGGTCAGGAATAAGGCTGTGTGTTTTTCCTTAGGAAGTCATGCCAGTATTGTTGTTTTTTTTTAATTAGAGAACAAGTATACACTTACACTTTAGGTGTAAGGTGATCTATTTTACCTCTTTTTCACAAGTTGACACAGTTCCCTGATGTTTTAATGAAATGTCTGTGACATGCTTTGGTCAAAATACCATAAGGATAAAGCACCACAGCTCCCTTCTCACCCTGTCTAAACAGTCCTGTTCAAAACGACGGATTTGAGTGCCTGTTCCTTTAAATGATAATGAGCCACTGCTCGCCCAACCCTCCCCTTCCACCGGGCAATCAGGTAGCACTTTCTTCATGAATATTCATTAGTAAAGGCGGTCCTCAAGCCATCAGTGGAGATGCTCAGATGAGGAGGCGGTATTATTCTAATGAGCTCCTCTTGTGACATCGAAAGGGGAGCTGAAACTGAATGGCACGCGTTTTCTGAAATAGGCAGCCCAAAAGAAACTGACTGGGTTGTTTTATTTCAGAGTTTGTGGGTTAGTTGGCTCCAGATACCGAAATACATGTGCACAAGCTCTGAAGAAGTGAGTTTTTCTAATATTGCCCTTCTTACTTAACATTAAATCACTTTACGTAACCTAACATTAATAAAGTAATGTCGAATAATAAGCCAAATAATCAGCACCTGCATAAACTAGTGCGTACTGACTAAATAAAGTCTCTCACACAGCTGTCTGTGAGTAACCCAATGCTTCTGAAATCACCTCAAGATGAATCAAGGTTTAGCTCGGATAAACAAACACGCAAGCTTCTCCTCGTTTATTATAACCATGGCCAGAACACAGCAGGTTGTCTGGACAACCATGCGCATTACACAACGAAGGATCCCCCCCACCCCCCGTTGTGTAGTTCGGACTCAGACAGGGCTTTAGTTTGATTTTCAGGGTCTTTTTCTGTACCGTAGAACATAATAAGGCTCATTGAAGTCTTAAAAACGTACTCAAAGGGATGAGGTTGGAGCTGTGAGCTCTGCTTGATTATTATAACAGGGCCTTGAGAAATTTTCTGCTCTTTTTTTTTTTTCCCCTCACTATCGTCTGATGAGTCACATCCCGAAATGAAAATGTTAATATGGAAAATGTTACTGAGGTTCTGGTGTAAGGTGACAGTGTACAGATAAATCATGGCATCTAGAACAAGCAAGTGAATACGAAAGTGCGACTTTTTCGCTGTGGCATGGTTGTTGGTTTGAGCCAGAAGAAGAAGAAAGAAGACGCCTTTATTTGTCACATGCACACTTCAAGCACAGTGAGATTCATCCTCTGCATTTAACCCATCTGAAGCAGTGAACACACACACCCAGAGCAGTGGGCAGCCACACTATAGCACCCAGGGAGTAGTCGGGGTTAAGTACCTTGTTCAAGGGCACTTCAGCCCAAGGCCGCCTCACGTTAACCTAACTGCATGTCTTTGAACTGTGGGGGAAACCAGAGCACCCGGAGGAAACCCACGCTGACACGGGGAGAACATGCAAACTCCACACAGAAAGGCCCTCACTGGGTGCTGGGCTTGAACCCAGAACCTTCTTGCTGTGACGCGACCGTGCTAACCACTACACCACCGAGCCAGATGGACTGGTTTGAGTATTTCAGAAACTGCTGATCACCTGGGGTTTTCACACACAACTGTTTCTAGAGTTTACACAGAATGGCGTGAAAAACAAAAAAACATAGTGCGAGCGACAGTTCTGTGGGTGGAAACGTCTTGTTGATAAGAGAGGTCAGAGGAAAATGGCCAGCTTGGTTTGAACTGCCAGTAAGGATATAGCAACTCATATAATCACTCTTTACAACCATGGTGAACAGAAAAACATCTCAGCATGCACAACCTTACACACTGAACCTTGAAGTTAATAACCTCCAACAACAGAAACATCTTTAAATAGCTTGGCTCAAGAATGAAGAGCACAGAGAGGGACATTAAAGGAGATACGTAGAGCCTTTATTTTTAAATAAATTTTTGAGTGGACAGTATCTCCATCCTTGACTCTTGTATGCTGCATAAATGGGAATAAAAAATATATATATTTTTGAGAGTTAAAATCGACTGCAAAGTTGGCATTCGAGCTGCCCCGCTGAGCCAACCAGCCCTGAGTGCGTGACGTCACAGCGGGAACCGGTTTTAAGGCCGAGACCTTTGACAGCTATAGACCAAAGACATATAAATAAAAATTTATGGTGAAAGTAAGAAATCCCGTTACCGACTTGCTCAACTCAGACTGATTTGACTTGATTGTGGGTTGACTCTCATTAAAACAGGATAGGCGTTATAACTTATGCAACAGACATGTACATGCATGCGTTTTCACTGATAAAATGTAAAAGGCTAATAAAATAATCAGATGAACTGAGACAATTACATTCTGAAGCAAATTAAATAATCTTATACCGGTAACTTAAACACACAATACAAGTTACATGTATTAATCTAAATGCAGGTAAACAAGTTTTTTTTTAAGTCCAAATGAGAGTCAGAGCTTACCCATCTGTGTTCTCGCTTCTTGAAGGCCAATTGTTTTTGAAACAATCTGACTTTCAGTTGTTTGTTCAGTTATCTGTTCATTCACTTCTTCCATGTAAGGGAGAGATGGCAGCAATATCCAGTTTAGAAATAAGACACCTGCTCCACTCATTCACTTTTCTTCATACTGTGTATTCCGCCATTACTGCTGGGCTCAGGCAATTACTAAAATCCAGGACAGAATGGGATGTCACCGGTTTTAGCAACAACTGCAGGGAGGTCACTGCCCGAGCGATATGTCCCGTCCCGTTCCGTCCTGGTTTTAGCAACAACCCTCGGCTCACTCCGGGAGGACTGGTGCAACTGAACTCACTTTCCTTTTAAATAAAATAAATAAATACTTTCCTTTTCTTGTAGTTTTCTTTTTCTTTAATTGTTGGTACTGCACCCTCTTTCAATACAGGCTTATAGCCAACGTTCCTCAACAGATCAGAGGTTTCGTACAAGTCTTCAGTAAAATGTGCAGAGCAGAGGAGAGACCACTTCATAGCCGTCCAATGTGCCCGTGAACTTCTCGTAAAACGCGTCCAGATCTTTGCAGTTTGAACATTCATGGACCATGAATGCAACGTAAATCCACCTTCTGTCGTGTTACTGCACCGGCCAAAAACACATCTCTGTGGCATGGCGATAAATTAGCTCAAAATGGAGGATTGGAGTTGCAGTCAGCTCTGTGTTTTAGTATAACAGAAATGGTGATGAGACCGATAGACTTCCTGTTATGACGTTACGAACATCAAGGTCATTCGCTCAGACTGCTACCTATATAAATCACTTTAATCATAAAAATTACTATATTAGATTTATTGTTAACGCTTAAAACTATTCCTGTGCCATTCTTGAGGTCTCAAGGCATTTATAAACGACAGTGAGGCCATGGTTCTGCGTATATGCTTTAAAGAGAGAAAGGTACAAGCTTGGAGAGCCCTCCACAACCTGAAAAGGGTTTGGACATCCAAGTTATTAAGAGGGTTAAAAACCAGGATATTCACAGCAGCCATTGAATTCAAGAATACAAGAATGCTTAGGGCCATTCACAATATCAACTGGCAGCAATGCATCACCAATCAAGAATTGTATGGAGACCTCCCTTGGGTCTCAGACAAAATAGCAGCAAAGCGACTCAGGCTAGCCAGCCACTGCCTCCGACATCCAGAGACCCCAGTGTCTGTAATGGTATTATGGGAGCCCACACATGGCAGAAGAGGCCCTGGGTGGCCACTCAAAACAGTGGTGGATGTCCTCAAAGAAGATGCTGGAGTGGTCAACACCATTGAATTGAGGACCCTAATGATGGATAGAGAGGCCGCTATTTTGTCCGACTGAGGTTGATGTTGTTGTTGTAGTAGTAGTAGTAACAGCAGAAGTCCACATCAGGCTCCATTCCTGTCAACCAGGAACAAGAATGTGATGTTATCATGGGTATAGACTCAAACTGGACAGGTGAAGGTTTTTTGTTTTGTTTTCTTCCTCAGTCTTCAGCTGTCCATTTTGGGTAAGTGGCCATCTCATGATGACCTCAGATTCTTCTTCTTCTTGGCTGACTTTATTCAACTCCTGAACCACACATCCTATAGAACTTTCTGGCAAGCTTTCTAAATTCTGTCTCAGGTGACTGAGTAAGTAAGCCATCTGTGTTTTAAAGCAGTCAGGTCTTTCCCAAGTCAAGTGTTATTTAGTGTACAGTTGACAACAGCAATCTAGTAAAAATTTTATCAGATTTCGTACACTTTTGGGGTTTGTTACATTGCAGAAAAATCAGAAACCATCCATGCATCCCTTTTCTTCAGCCTATCCGAAGTCGGGTCATGGTGGCAGCAGGTTAAGCAGGGTATTCAAGGTGTCCCTCTCCCCAGCAACACTTTCCAGTTCCTCCTGGGGGATCCCAAGGTGCTCCCAGGCCAGGTGAGATATATAATCTCTCCAGCGTGTTCTGGGTCTACCCTGAGGTCTCCTCCCAGTTGGACGTGCCCGGAAAACCTCCAAAGGAAGGCGCCCAGGAGGCATCCTAACCAGATGCCCGAACCACCTCAGCTGACTCCTTTCGACATGAAGGAGCAGCGGCTCGACTCTGAGATCCCTCCGGATGTCTGAGCTCCTCACCCTACGGAGAAAGCTCATTTCAGCAGCTTGTATCCGCGATCTCATCCTTTTGGTCACTACCCAAAGCTCATGAGCATAGGTGAGGATTGGAACATAGATTGACTGGTAAATCGAAAGCTTTGCCTTCCGGCTCAGCTCCCTCTTCACCACGACGGACTGGTACAACGGCCGCATTATTGCTGACGCCGTCCCAATCCGCCTGTCCATCTCATGCTCCATTTTACCATCACTCGTGAACAAGACCCTGAGATACTTGAACTCCTTCACTTGGGGCAGCAACTCACTCCCAACCCGGAGTGAGCACTCCACCGTTTTCTGGCAGAGAACCATGGCCTCAGACTTGGAGGTGCTGACTCTCGTTCCAGCTGCTTCACTCTCAGCTGCAAACCGTCCCAGTGCTTGCTGAAGGTCATGCTCTGAAGAAGCCAACAGAACCACATCATCTGCAATATGATGTTAGTCCTAATCATATAAGCTGTTTGTGAACCTCAAAATCAGAAACTTTCACCAATATCTACTATAAAGCTGGGATGCACTTGGATAAAACAGAAAGGTGTCAGCATTAACTTTTTCAGCGGTTTGTGCTACTATAGCTCTTCTGTGGGATTGGACCATATGGGCTAACCTTTGTACCCCAAGCGAATCAGTGAGCCTTTGACACTCAGTACCCTGTCGCTGGTTCACCGGTTGTCCTTCCTTGGACCACTTTTGGTAGGTACTAACCACTGCATGTCGGGAACACCCCACAAGATGTGCCAGTTTGGAGATGCTCAGACCCAGTCATCTAGCCATCACAGTTTGGCCCTTGTCTAAGTTGCTCAGATCCTTACGCTTGCCCATTTTTTTCTGCTTCCAACACATCAACTTCAAGAACTGACTGTTCTCTTGCTGCCTAATATATCCCACCCCTTGACAGGTGCCACTGTAATGAAATAAACAGTATTATTCACTTCACCTGTCAGTGTTTTTTTTTTTTTTTTTTTATCTCCCACTGGCCAAAAGGCCCGAAGGGAGATTATGTCGTGCCAGTGTCCATCCATCTGTCTGTCCGTCCGCCCCAGGAAGGGTACTCACTTTCTGAAATCAACTCCTCTCTCAATTTTTGGAGGAATTTCACAAAACTTGGCAGGATTCTTTGTTGTATGCCACTAATATGCATACTGCAATTTCATTCACTTCAGTCACATTTTACCAGAGTTGTGGCCCTTGGTTACCAAACTTGTACTTTGACAATTTCATGAAAGTGTGCTCGTCTTCTGCAATCAACTCCTCTCACAATTTTGCAGGAATTTTCTGAAACTTTGCAAAAGGCTTTGCTATATGTCAGTAATGCACCTATGACAATTTCGTTCAATTCTGTCACATTTCACCAGAGTTATGGCTCTTGATTACCAAAATTGTACTTCGACAATTTCATGAGGGTGTATTAAGCACTTATAGCATAGATGTAGTTGCCAGTGGGGGATGCTGTGCACTTTGAGCACTCTTGTTAATTTCATGGCTGATGGGTGTATATGAAAGTATACAGAAATATGGTAAATTGTCTTTATTTTGGAGCTCAGAAAGGCAGTATTGAGGTCAGGTTAAACCCTCTAGTGTCATATTAAAGATATTGATATTTATTTCGTGACCAGGGTTGCAAGGTTCTGTGTATAATGTCAGCATAATGGCGCACCAATGGTTAACATGTTTCACTCGACAAGACTCAGAAAAACATTTCGAGCCAGTTTCATGTCTTTTTACAGTTTTTGAGTTGTACTGAAGGCAGAAATTTTGCTGAAACCTGTCAATCCTCCATATAATCTCCTACAAGCTGTTCTTTAAAGCTCCATATGAAAGTAGAAAGCTCACATATGCAAGACTTTTTTTTTTCTTTTTTTTTTGCACACATCCAGCCTGAAGCTTACTGGCAAGCTTTTTCCCAAAAAAAGCCCCCAAAAAACTCTTTGCTGTTTGTATCTGTATGTGTATTCTTTTTGTCTGTTAAAAATGAATAAATGTATAATTCATATTTGGTTACGGGCGGCACGATGGTGTAGTGGTTAGCACTGTCGCGTCACAGCAAGAAGGTTCTGGGTTCAAGCCCAGTGGTTGGCGAGGGCCTTTCTGTGTGGAGTTTGCATGTTCTCCCTGTGTCCGCGTGGGTTTCCTCCGGGTGCTCCAGTTTCCCCCACAGTCCAAAGACATGCAGGTTAGGCTAATTGGTGGCACTAAATTGACCGTAGGTGTGAATATGAGTGTGAATGGTTGCTTGTCTCTATGTGTCGATCCTGTGATGACCTGGCGACTTGTCCAGGGTGTACCCTGCCTCTCGCCCATAGTCAGCTGGGATAGGCTCCAGCTTGCCCACAACCCTGCATAGGATAAGCGGTTATGCATAATGGATGGATATTTGGATGGATGGATATTTGGTTACATCCCTCATGCATATGCTTCTTGGCATAGCTCAGAAATTCAAAATATTCTGCAACATCAAAATGGGGAAGTGTTCTGAGAGCAAAATCTTTATTTGCTGATCACAGTAAGGTGGTGGTGGGGGGGGGGGTAGTCAACAACAACAACACGATTTGAGTTTGACTACTGAATAAATTCCAAAATTTATTGTCACAGGATTAGGTTAAAAATAGGGGTTAGTTAGTCCTGCTGTCCACTATGAAGAACATTCGATAAAAGTTGTGCTTTCAAACAGTTACAATTACTGTGCATCTCTGAAAGCTCACTAAATTAAAGTTAAGGCTCTTATGTTGAATAAACAATTAGATTTTTAGCAGCAAAAACATAGTAACTGCAAAAAAAAAAATTATCACTTACCTCCCTTGTTGCCAAAAAATGTGGAAACAGCAAATGGCAGCCATTTTGAAAAGAAAGTCCATTGCTTTGTCTGAAATCACTCGTTCATTCACTACTCCCTACTCACTATCTAGGGAATTCTATATAGAGGACTATATAGTGAGCTCATTAGTAAAATAAAAAAATTAATTAAAAAAAACCCCACCCCACTTTTGGACACTACTCCGCCGCGCCGTTATTTACGTCATTACTGTCGCACAATTAAAACGTGCCAGATCAGTCGGCACTGATTTTCAGAATAATAAATACACGCATGTATTTTTGTGATAAATACATATTATACTGAGCGTATTTCCCACATTAATAAATACAAAGTACTTTGTGTCTGCTGCATCTTTCAGTTCTTTTAAATCAAGGCTGAATACTTTGCCGCTGCCTTTTATTCGATCAAGTTTGAGGCTTTGGATTAATTCCTTGCTCTGCACTGTAACTTTTATTCTTGTATTTTATCTGTCTTATTCTGTTTTAGCTTATTTTCTATTCTCTTACTATTTTTAATTGTACTTGAATGTCCGTTTCTAATGTGTTTCTTCCTCCGTCCATTCAGCACAACTGCAATGCATGATGGTATATATTGCTTGGTTAGTGACCATCGGTTGTATGCTACTTTTCACGGTGCATCATGGGATACTACGAGTCCACTATGTAGGGTATAATAATTCTCACTATATATTCGGACAGCACTACAAAATGGCGTGAGTGGTTTCGGACACAGGGCATGTGCTCTGTTAGCCACACCCCCACAGCTGTGGTATCTGTAGAAAGCCCAGGATGCTTGACAGTTCATTAGGACTCTAATAGATCACACAAATAGTAAATGACTAAGAGATCTCAGACTCCTGTCCCCCACAGAGGCCAAAAATGAATTGCCGGGTCTCAGGAGGTTAAAGGAATGCTAAACGATGCATTATTTATACCTAAAATCTATAATCTTCTTTCTTTTATCTTCTGCTTGGACTTTGAGGTGTCGCAGGGAGTTGGAGACGTTGATCAAGGGCTTGGTGGGCAGCTTCTGTAGCAGACAGGTAGTAGGTTCTGAGGGTTTCCCTCACGCCATCAAGCCAGCGTTTGCGAGGCCACCCTCAAGCTCGGGTCTCTGAGCTCCTTTTGTTGTAGCTTCTAAAAGCAAGATGATGGACTGACATCCTATCAAGATGGCCAAACCATTTGATACCTTGTTGTTGTTGAATGTGATCATGGACTGATCTTGTGCCCACTATCCACCTTATTTCTTTGTTCCTTATTCTATCACGCCTGGTCTTGTTGGCTGCTTTTCTTCGATATCTCATTTCACAGGTTGTTATTCTTCTTTCTAAGGTTTTGGTCAGAGTCTATGTTTGGGTTGGCACAAATATGGTACTGATGAGTTGTGCCTTGATGTTCATGGGAATGTAAGGGTGTTTCAACAGGGGTGCCAGTTGGTAACTAACATTGTTGGCTTTTTGCATTCGTGCTTCAATCTCGCTGTCTATTTTTCCGTTTTCAGTAAATATGCTGCCCAGATATTTAAATTCTGGGACTTGTTTCAGGGGCATGGCATTTACGGTTATAAACAAAAGTAATGGTGACCTGCTCTCCCCCCCCAAAAAAAAAAAAAATAGTTCATTGTATAAAATAAGCACTTCTGCAAAAGTACAGGAAATCAGAGTAATGGCTCTGACATGTGTTGTGATAGCTGGATTTTCATATTCAGATGGGCTTAATCTCCTCACTACATTGTGGCTATTTTTAATCCTAAGCCACACGGCTCTGGTCACAGGGATACATTCAATTACAGGCTACATTACTTCCTGCTCTCGGTGCATTAATGACCTCCAGTCCCTGTGTCAAAGCTGTTTGTTTTCTGAGAGGATTTCATTTGAGACCTCTTTGTATCTTTCTCTGCTTTGTCTGTCCTACCTTCCTTGCAATGTTCCTCGTCTTGTTCATGTTGTTGAGGTCCAGCCAGTTATTGTTTGTAAACCAGGGGCAAAGGTGATAAAGATTATACACGTATAGTCTAATGCGAAGCGCCATCTAGTGGGCCATGAATCCCCCCCCCAAGTTGAAGCTAATTTTTACTCAGTAGGATACAATTGCTGGGTTACATCTGATGTCACATCCGCCTCATTAAGCTACAGTCACACTACAGTTCGTGATGTTTTGCGATGGGTTTCGATGAAACTGAGGCATTTTGATGGTGATATACACGTGAACTAAAAGTTGTGGTCACACAGCACGCGAACACTCAACTGTCACGTCTTCACGCACTTGAGTCTGACAAAATCAGCACATACAGATACGGACGCTGTTTTCACAGAGGCTTTGCGAAGTATCATCATCATCACTGTCACGTCTGTTTCTAGCCATGTGCATAACACCTGTTTAAATACTCTGCTTTCATTTCTGTAAATATCCCGCCTGCTAATAAACACTATTCCTGCACTTTGAGCCGTCTACCACCATCTTTCTTGTAGTGTCCTGATCCCCAGATCTTTAACCCAGACACATACAACCCCGATTCCAAAAAAGTTGGGACAAAGTACAAATTGTAAATAAAAACGGAATGCAATAATTTACAAATCTCAAAAACTGATATTGTATTCACAATAGAACATAGACAACATATCAAATGTCAAAAGTGAGACATTTTGAAATTTCATGCCAAATATTGGCTCATTTGAAATTTCATGACAGCAACACATCTCAAAAAAGTTGGGACAGGGGCAATAAGAGGCTGGAAAAGTTAAAGGTACAAAAAAGGAACAGCTGGAGGACCAAATTGCAACTCATTAGGTCAATTGGCAATAGGTCATTAACATGACTGGGTATAAAAAGAGCATCTTGGAGTGGCAGCGGCTCTCAGAAGTAAAGATGGGAAGAGGATCACCAATCCCCCTAATTCTGCGCCGACAAATAGTGGAGCAATATCAGAAAGGAGTTCGACAGTGTAAAATTGCAAAGAGTTTGAACACATCATCATCTACAGTGCATAATATCATCAAAAGATTCAGAGAATCTGGAAGAATCTCTGTGCGTAAGGGTCAAGGCCAGAAAACCATACTGGGTGCTCGTGATCTTCGGGCCCTTAGACGGCACTGCATCACATACAGGCATGCTTCTGTATTGGAAATCACAAAATGGGCTCAGGAATATTTCCAGAGAACATTATCTGTGAACACAATTCACCGTGCCATCCGCCGTTGCCAGCTAAAACTCTATAGTTCAAAGAAGAAGCCGCATCTAAACATGATCCAGAAGCGCAGACGTCTTCTCTGGGCCAAGGCTCATTTAAAATGGACTGTGGCAAAGTGGAAAACTGTTCTGTGGTCAGACGAATCAAAATTTGAAGTTCTTTATGGAAATCAGGGACGCCATGTCATTCGGACTAAAGAGGAGAAGGACGACCCGAGTTGTTATCAGCGCTCAGTTCAGAAGCCTGCATCTCTGATGGTATGGGGTTGCATTAGTGCATGTGGCATGGGCAGCTTACACATCTGGAAAGACACCATCAATGCTGAAAGGTATATCCAGGTTCTAGAGCAACATATGCTCCCATCCAGACAACGTCTCTTTCAGGGAAGACCTTGCATTTTCCAACATGACAATGCCAAACCACATACTGCATCAATTACGGCATCATGGCTGCGTAGAAGAAGGGTCCGGGTACTGAACTGGCCAGCCTGCAGTCCAGATCTTTCACCCATAGAAAACATTTGGCGCATCATAAAACGGAAGATACGACAAAAAAGACCTAAGACAGCTGAGCAACTAGAATCCTACATTAGACAAGAATGGGTTAACATTCCTATCCCTAAACTTGAGCAACTTGTCTCCTCAGTCCCCAGACATTTACAGACTGTTGTAAAGAGAAAAGGGGATGTCTCACAGTGGTAAACATGGCCTTGTCCCAACTTTTTTGAGATGTGTTGTTGTCATGAAATTTAAAATCAGCTAATTTTTCTCTTTAAATGATACATTTTCTCAGTTTAAACATTTGATATGTCATCTATGTTCTATTCTGAATTAAAAATGGAATTTTGAAACTTCCACATCATTGTATTCCGTTTTTATTTACAATTTGTACTTTGTCCCAACTTTTTTGGAATCGGGGTTGTATTAAAAAAAAAGTCGTACGCCTCCATGCTCTTCCAGGTTTTCATCTGTGTCCCCGTGTAGAACGATGTCTGCAGCACCAGGTAGTTTGAGATGTCGGAGAACTCAACGGATGGATAATTTTCCAACTCGTAGGAAAAAAACCTTCTTTGTTAGCATGTAAGAATCTAATCCCATTGAGTGGTTTCTATATACACTTCTTTTGAGTGGACTTCTTGGTTTGCTGTACACAAACATGGCAATAAGTTCTTGTGTTAATGGACCAGACTCCCCTTTTGGATCATTAATCCCTTCTGACTGAGAATGCCCTGCATGCATGGGTTTATGTTGGCTTCTGGCACATCCATACAGTTTTAAATACAAGACCTACAATTAAAAACAGTTTGGTTTTTATTGCATTTATTTAATTCCTGGGCTCCCATCTGTAACAGGGAGTGATGTTGCATTCCATTAATACACTTTACAATAGATTATTAGATTCGAATAGAATAGATGAGCCAAAATAATTGGGGATCTTTTTTAATGGGCCCGACTCGTTATAAGTTTGAATAGGTGGGCCTCGAAGCAGAAAAGGTTGAGAACCCCTGGTCTAATATATTCTATGTATCTTTCTACCACTGGATTGTCACGCACGTTCTCAAATCTGAGTGACCAGAGGGTGTTAATCAATTTTGTGTAACAGAAGTACTGACTAATTCCGGATGTAATTGAAGTGATAGGTTGATAATGGTTCAACAATCATTGGATCATTTCAATAGTAACAGTTCATTACTTCTGCCAACTTTAATGGAGGAGGCAGGGCCGGCTCTAGGTCTTTGGCTGCCCTAGGCGAGATTGAGTTTTGCCCCCCCAAGAAAAAAACCCCTCTAATAACATCTAAATAACACTTTAATCTAATCACTCTATTCTATTACTATTAAACAATGTACGGTGCATGGACAATAAACAAGAAGTCATTTTTATCTTTTTCATTATTGTTATTATTGTTATCATTATTAACATAAAGTGTCACAAAGTAAAATGACCACACAAATTCAATACATATCTCCATATAATGGGCAAAAACTCTTCCGCACCCTGTTCAAAGTGTAGTGCATGGACAATAAACAAGAAATTATTTTTAGTTTCTTTTTTGCTATTAAAAGTTAAGTCATCTCTGAAGAATTAACAAATTAAATGAATAAATTCTACAATTCTAAATTGTGCAAACTTAAGCACCCTGTTAGGACATCAATGGGCTGTATTTTCAAACAAAAGTGCTATTATGGGTACTTTGTTATTGAAGTCTATTGCTGTTTGCATCTAGTTAGCTAGGCAGACATTGATTCAGGCGTCTAAAATATTAATTTGCCACTATAATGGTTGATATGAGAGATTAGATCAGACTTACCTCTATACTTGGCTCTATTTGTTTCTTCCTGTAGCCTTCGTTTGCGCCCTTGCGCACCCGAGAGTTTGGATTTCTTCATTTAAGCACTTGTAGTCTGGGCTACTTTTTGCAGTGGATAGCCATTCTCATTCCCCGATGAACACCACTCCCCCCGCCCCCCTTATAACCTATCATTGTGCATTTTTAGTAGGCATAAGGAAATCACCGACCACTACTGCGTAGGCTACACTTGTTTTTCAACCTTTTTGAGCCAGGGCGCACTTTTTTCAATGAAAAAATCTCAAGGCACATCACCAATAGAAAATGTTGACTGAAACTAAAACGCTGTTGCCAATATTTACAATATACAGTCATTCTATAATTTTCCACGGTACACTTGGTGATCTCTCACGGCACACTAGTGTTCCGTGGTACTAGAGTTCGGCAGCACAGTGGTTGAAAACACTGTACACCACTGATGCACTTGGTAACATCTCCATTCAATAACTCCATCCCTCCTTTTTGGTGGGGTTTTGGTTGCCCTTGGCGCCCCTGGGCACACTTTGCGCTCTAGGCACTTGCCTAGGTCGCCTATAGCAATCGCCGGCTATGATTACATGGCCAAAACAGAGAATAGCCGCGGATGCGCACTTGCGCGCCCGAAGACACACTATAGACAGGGCGAACCACTGTTGAGCGCTTATTGTTTCATGATTAACAACCACCACCACACCCCACCCCGCTTTTTTTGACAAATCGCACCCTGACTACATGCTTTGCTGTACAATTAAATTAGGCTAAGACATTATAATGCTGACTCGTTTTCAGAATAGTGGAAGTCATAATTTTTCTCCCCCCGTTTCTGCGCCCCTGGATGGACGCAGCGCCCTGAGCATTTGCCTATATTGCCTATGCCATGGGCCGGCTCTGGGAGGAGGTTATGTTTTCACCTCCATTTGTTTGTTACTTGCGAAAATCGGAGATTTTTGCATGTCGATCTGTCCGTTTGTTTGTTTGTTGGTGCTCTAGCGTCGTCATTTCTTGACCAATCTTCACCAAAATGCACAGGACAACTCACTAGGGTCATACAAAGACATCATTAGTTTTTGGTGGGTCAAGGTCAAAGGTCAAAGTCACCAAGGACAAATCGTGTAAAAACACCTAATCGGCCATAACTTCCGTTTCTTTGTGATTTTCGCAAGTATCATGCTCTGCACGACTTTTTGTTTGTTTGTTCCCAATGCAATACAAAGTAGTGAACAGATTTTGATGAAATTTGGAGGAAAGGTGGGCTATGGGCCAGGGAGCAAATGATTTAGATTTGGATGCAAATCCAGATATGTATGTGGATCCAGGATTTTGTTTTTTGTCTGTTCCTAATGTAACTCAAAAAGTAGTGAATGGATTTTGATTAAATTTGGTGGACAGCTTTAGTATTATCCTAGGTTCAAGTGATTTGAAATTGATGATGATAATATGTAGCTTGGCGGAGGTATGCAGTCTACCGAGTGCCCTTCATGTTCAATGGGATTCGTTTAGCAGACGTTCTACATAAGGCTTGTAAGAAACTGATTAATTAAAAATAAGGATTATTAAACCAAACCAAATGTAAATTTGTTGATGTGGTGAAGCATTCTGAAAGGAGACATTTATGTAACATTTCTACCACTGGAGAGTTTTCAGGACAAAGGATTTTCTTTCTTTTTTCAGTTGCTAAATTGACAAGCTGTATTTTTTTTTATTAAAAAAAGTCTTATTAATGCCAAGATAAGAAAGAAAATAATCAAAGCTGATGAGAGAACTGCTGTTTATAGCTGTTCTAACATGTAACATTAGTGATAACTGGAGCTAAACTTGTCTCATGGATGTTCCTTAAGTGCATATCTCCACCAAGCCACATATTATCCGCATCAAAATCAAGTCATTTGAACGGAAGATAATACTAAAGCTGTCCACCAAATTTCATCCAAATCTGTTCACTGCTTTTTTAAGTTACGTTGGGAACAGATAAACAACAACAACAAAAAAAAAAAAACTGGAGGCAAAAACATAACCTCCTCCAACAAAGTTGGCGGCGGTAATGATAAAAAGCACAATGTATCATTCTTTAAAAAATTTAAAATTGTAATCATTGACAAATTGATGTGGTGTAAGAGGAATAAAACACTTGCAGCTGTGCTGTTATAGGAAAATAATCTACTAGTACTAACCACTTCATGTCGGGCCTCATCACTCCACTTAAGTGTGGATTATTTTCCTATTATGGTATGTCGCCGGTATATTGTATTTCATTCCTTCCATATTATGTATAAGATTTAATAAAGATGTCAGTTATAACATTTAAGTTATTCCACAAAATCGAGCCGTACATGAGTTGGCTATAAGCCATGTATGACGAGATTGAGTGGAATAACTGTTTTATTCTATCCACATTCACTGGATTTTGAGAAACAGAGCATTTTTATTTTTTGCAAACTCGATAAATAAAAACTTCATACAAAACGTCCGACAAAATCATTTCTGCTTAGAATGGAAACAAACCAGCGAAATGATGGTAGCAATTTGTGAAAAATAAGATAATTATTGAAAAAAGAAAAAACTTACGTTCTTCCCATCAAATACTTTTTTATTCCATATTTTGTTGCTTCTTTTTTGGGGTTTTCTTCTTCTTCTTTGGGGCCTTTTTGGCGGTTGGCAAGCCAAATTAAAGGTGCATTACTGCCACTGACTGGGTTGGAGTGTGGAACAGGAGATTTGGGAGGAGACTATATTCTTTTAGCTATTTCTGTTTCTTTCAAATACTTGAAAACAAAGTGATAGCTCTGACTTGATGCACTCCACCATTTTGTTTTTCTCTACTCACACTAGCTGATAGCCTAGTAGGAGAGTAGCCAATCAGAGCCTGCAATTGCTCATATCCAGTGAATATGGATAGAATATTTTCGTGGCATTCCAGACCAACTTAAAGCTTGATTAAACCTTAAAGTGCTACCGATTGGGCTGGAGTGTGGAACAGGAGATATTGGTGGTGGTGGGGGAGACTATATTATTTTAGCTATTTCTGTTTCTTTTAATACTTGAGAACAATTTTTGGGGTTTGGTTTTCGAGTAGAGTTTTTATTTCGTCCTCGGTTGGTTCAGCAACATGCGCTGACATTTTGTTTTTCTCTACTCACCGTATATGAACTGATAGCCTAGTAGTAGAGTAGCCAATCAGAGTGGGCGATTGCTCATATCCAATGAATGTGGACAGAATAAAAAATGATATGCAAAAAAAAAAAAAAATCAATTATAATGCATAGTTAACCTGTGTATATTAGTACATTGGTTGGTGGGTGGGTGTAACGCAAATCTTTTCTTTTGTGTTTCCCTTTTCACAGGAGACAGTAGAATATGCCTTCCTGATCATTTTTACTATCGAGACCTTTCTGAAGATCATAGCCTATGGATTGGTAATGCACCAGAACTCCTACGTTAGAAACGGCTGGAACATGCTGGATTTCATTATAGTCATAGTGGGGTAAGTCAATCATATGCAAAACCTGATCATTCTTTTACTTTACTATCAATCTTATTACACAATTTTAACGTTTATTAAAAAAAAAACTATACAGTGATCAGAAGAGGAAATATCTTAAATTCATTCAGTATGAAAATAATCTGCCAAAGTGTTGCCCAGTCCCATGTTTTGGTTGCCTGACAACCTTTTTTTATTTTTAAAAATAAAGTGATAATATATGGCCTGTGTGTGTTTCTAATGTGTTTGCGACCTTGAGAAAAAGTCTCTAAGCTGTGATTTTTTTTTTTTTGGCTGAGACATGATGTTCTCTCCTCTCTTCTCCTCATGGCATGTGTAAAAATATTAATCGATGCTGATTAACATCTGTATTTTCTTTCGGCATGTTAATAGAAGAGTTATATGACAGCTTTGCACTGCAAAGTTGCTTGCTTGCTCAGTAGCTTGCTCAGTTGCGTCAACATATCCACATACAACTCCTGAATTTGCAAATCATCTGTCCTCTGCGCATGCTGATTAATCAGATGAGTAAAAACCTCATCCAGACCTGCTAGCCAAATCGTACCATGGCTGATATGTGTAGTGCAGCAGGCGGTGGGGTACAGAAGCATGTGCTATATTTGTAGCATTGAGGTGCGTCACAGCACACTGAAGCATATGGTGTTCAAATATTCCCACCAAATAAAAATGTTTGTTTTGTAGAAGTCAATAGAAAGTATTGTTTTTGTTTGCTTGCTTGTTTGTTTTTCTTTTCCTGGTGTTAACCCAACTTGTCCACTGGGCAACTGCGAATTAATTAAAATTTGTTTTTCTTTTGTAAAAGATGAAATGTGTTTGTCCTGGGGGCCTGGGAGACTGATTTCTCTACATTTGATTGACACATGTAATGCTATTTGGAATAACATAATAAATCCACTTCCTGGTTGCACAGACAGGTCACTAACTTACTGTCTGTTAAACCTACAAGAGTAGAGTTTCTGATCCATGAATTTTGCTCCATGTTCTTCCTACTAGGGAGATTTACTTTCTAAATGCAGAACGTAATTAAACCTACAATAATCCTGCTACCCTCTATGTTGAAGCCACTAACATCAGGTTGTCATAGTGACGCCTCCCACTCCATGATTTAAGTCTGTTTTCTCTCTCGTGCAAGCTAAGAATATCTTCTCAAGTGTCGTGTTCCTGAGCAGCCCTCGCCCAAGACTTCTACTGATGCAATTAAATCTGTACATGTACAGTTGTGGTCAGAAGTTTGCATACAGTGACATGAATGTCATCTTGGATATGAATGTCATGGCAATATTTGGGCTTTCAGTAATTTCTCTGAACTGTTCTTTTTCTGTGGCAGAATGTACAGCATACATCTTCATTCATCTCATTATCTCTAGCCGCTTTATCCTTCTACAGGGTCGCAGGCAAGCTGGAGCCTATCCCAGCTTTAATTAAAAAAAAAACCTAGAATTTGGTGCACAAGTTTTAATTTTCTTTGGGTTTTTTGAAATCAACACAGGGTCAAAATTATACATACAGGGTCAAAAATTTACATCCGCTCACTTAGATTATTAATTCAGAGGTGCTGAAACTTCCGAAATGTCTCTTATCTTGCCAAAGCCTAGGTCTCTTAACTTCCTGTTAGTGATCATGATTGACTACAGCTGGTAGCTTCTCTGTGCCTTCATAAAAAGGGTTTGTTTACAGCACTCATTGGATTGACCAACACACAATACAATGGGAAAGTCCAAGGAGCTCAGTGCAGATCTGAGAAAGAGGATCGCAGATGTACACAGCTCCGGAATGTCTCTTGGAGCCATTTCTAAACAGCTGCAAATTCCAAGATCAGTTCAAACATTTGTATGCAAGTTATTGTGAGGTGTAGTCACTTTGCCAAGCCATTTTGCTTCAAGAAAACCCAAACTGTCACCCTCAGCTGAAAGGAAATTGGTTTGGATGGTCAGGAACAACCTGGGAACCACCATGGCACAACCCTGCCATGAACTGGAAGCTGATGGATCACTGTCTACAGTTCAGATCACCATGGACTAAGAGGCTGCTATCCAAGAAATAACCCCCTGCTCCAAAATTGACACCTTCAAACTTTAGTTAAGTTTGAAGCTGACCACACAGACAAAAAAAGCCTTCTGGAGGATCGCTGTATGGTCAGATGAGACAAAGATTGAGTTCTTTGGCCACAATTACCACCATGTACAGAGGGACACTGTACCAGCTGGTGGTGGTGGTAGGATCATCATGCTCTGGGGCTGTTTTGCTGCCAGTGGAACTGGTTCATTGCACAAAGTGGATGGAATAACGAAGAAGGAGGACTACCTCAGAATTCTTCAGCATAAGCCATCAGAAACTTGAACACAACTTGGGAGTTACAACAGGACAATGAACCCAAACACGCATCCGAGCTGGTTGTGGAGGATAAAGCAGGCTAACATTAAGCTTAAAACAAGTCCTGACTTCAGCCCTATTGAAAATATATGGACCGTGCTTATAAGTGGAGTCCATGCCAAGAAAAAAAAAACTAAAGTTAATTGAACTCTACCAATTCTACCATGAAGAGTCATGAAATATCCAACCAGAATTCTGCCAGAAGCTTGTTCATGGTAAACAAAAATGTTTGGTCAAGGGGAATCTTGTGAAGAGACATTTTACCCAAATATTAGGTGTGCTGTATGTATAATTTTGACCCTTTGTTGATTTCAGAAAACTCAAAGAAAATTAAAACTTGTGCACCAAATTCTAGCGTTTTTTTTTAAAGATGTATGCTGTACATTCTGCCACAGAAAAAGAACAGTTCAGAGAAATTACTGAAAGCCCAAATATTGCCATGACATTCATATCCAAGATGACATTCATGTCACTGTATGTAAACTTCTGACTGAAATGTATGTGCGGTATTTACTTTCACCATTAGGTTAGTTTCTGACCTCAACTGTATATATCCATTCATCTATCCATTATCTATACAACTTATCCGTCAGGGTTGCCAGGTCAGCTGGAGCCAATCCTAACTGCCTTCAGGAGAGAAGCGGGGTTCACCCTGGGCAGGTTGCTAATCTGTCACAGGACTAACACAGACAAACAGCCAATCACACTCCCATTCACACCTATGAGGAATTTAGAGTGGCCTGCTAACCTAATCTACATGTCTTTTGGACTGTGGGTTATAACTATACAGTGTCTTGCAAAAGTATTCATCCCCTTTGGTGTTTGTCCTGTTTTGTTGCATTATAAACTGGAATTAAAATGGGTTTTGGGAGCGTTAGAACCATTTGATTTACACAGCATGCCTACCACTTTAAAGGTGCAAATTGTTGTTTTATTGTAACACAAATGATAATTAAGATGAAAAAAAAAACAACATCTAGAGTGTGCATAGGTATTCACCCCCTTTCAAATGAAACCGTTAAATAAGAGCTGGTCCAACCAATTCACTTCATAAGTCACATAATTAGTTGATTAAGATCCACCTGTGTGCAGTGAAAGTGTCACATGATGTCTGTTCTGTTCTGTGTCACATGATGTGTGTATAAATCAACCTGTTCTGGAAGGACCCTGACTCTGCAACACTACTAAGCATGCAAGATGAGAACCAAGGAGCCTCCAAACAGGCCAGAGACAAAGTTGTGATGAAGTATAGATCAGGGTTGGGTTATAAAAAAATATCCCAAACTTTGAATATCCCACGGAGCACCATTAAATCCATTATAGCAAAATGTAAAGAATATCACACCACTACAAACCTGCCAAGAGAGGGCCGCCCACCAAAACTCACAGATCGGGCAAGGAGGGCATTAATCAGAGATGCAACAAAGACACCAAAGGTAACACTGAAGGAGCTGCAAAGATCCACAGCGGAGATGGGAGTATCTGTCCATAGGACCACTTGAAGCTGTACACTCCACAGAGCGGGGCTTTATGGAAGATTGACCAGAAAAGTCATTGCTTAAGGAATCACGTTTGGAGTTTTCCCAACAGCATGCGGCAGACTCCCCAAACACATGGAAGAAGATTCTCTGGTCAAATGAGACTAAAATTGATCTTTTTGGCCATCATGGGAAACGCCATGTGTGGCGCAAACCCAACACCCTGAGAACACCATTCCTGCAGTGAAGCATGGTGGTGGCGGCATCATGCTGTGGGGATATTTTTCATCTGCAGGGACAGGAAACCTGGTCAGGACTGAAGGAAAGATGGATGGCACTAAATACAGGGCAATTCTGGAGGAAAACCTGCTTGAGTCAGCCAGAGGTTTGAGACTGGGACGAAGGTTCACATTCCAGCAGAACAATGACCCTAAACATACTGCTAAAGCTACGTACACTGGAGTGGTTTAAAGGGGATCATTTCAATGTCTTGGAATGGCCTAGTCAAAGCCCAGACCTCAATCCAATTGAGAATCTGTGGCATAACTTGAAGATTGCTGTACACCAACACAACCCATCTAACTTGATGTTTTGTCTTGAGGAATGGGCAAAAATCCCAGTGGCTAAATGTGCTAAGCTAATAGAGACATACCCCAAGAGACTTGCAGCTGGAATTGCAGCAAAAGGTGGCTTTACAAAGTCTTGACTTTGGAGGGTGAATACCTATCCACACTCCAGATTTCTGTTTTTTCATCTTAATTATTGTTTGTGTCACAATAAAACAACGATTTGCACCTCTAAAATGGTAGACATGTTGTGTAAATCAAATGGTGCTAACCCCCCAAAAATCCATTTGAATTCCATCTTGTAATGCAACAAAACAGGACAAACACCAAGGGAGATGAATACTTTTGCAAGGCACTGTAACTGTTATAAGTGATTCTTGTTGCAATTTTTCTGTTATTAGCTCGTCCGGCTGTAGGCCAGACTGGATGAACTTATGCGATCATGCTTCTGTTCATCATCATCGTCCGTCCACGATTTACAAAAATCGCTACTCCACCTACAGGATTGATCGGATTTCGATCAAACTCGCATACAATATTCCCCAGGTGGGTCTGCATAAAAGTTGTCAAGATGTTAGCGCCACCTGTTATATTTACGATTTTATGGGCGTCTGAAATATTTAGGTGACTCTTCACATTAAACGCTACTTTTTGTAAACTGCTGTGACGTTTTCACTGAAACTCATCCAGAAGACTCTAAAGACATATTCCAACAAGGGTTGTTCACCAGGTGGTGCCACCTGCCGTGGATGCAGCAACACAGGGGTCATATGCAATTTCACAAAAATTGCTACTCCTCCCATAGGATTGATTGGATTTCAAGCTCACACACAACAACAGTGGCCAGTATGAGCTACAGCCTCATTGAGGCTATTTTCTTATAATTCAGTTAAGGGTTATTTAAAGGTATAACAAAGGGGAAAATAAGTTAATCTTTTAATGGCCCAAAATGGCCAGGAGTTCTCAATTTGTTGTACCACATATTTAAAAGATTTGAAGATGCAGTATATCCTAACGTATACACTAAATCCTAAAGTATGAAAAGAAGACAAAAATATTGTACATGCATTTTTAATTCATCTCTGGGGTGGCCAGATGTTCAGGATGTTCAAGATTTGGAGTCAGGTGTGCATATCAGTCGAAGTCCTGTGCGAAGGCGGTTTGAAATAGTACATGTGAACACGATGACCACTGATGATCAGTGTAACACCAGCAAACTAGGAGTTCACCTCAGCATACATTCCTTGATGGTATGTACAGAAGCGCTACATTAGCGACTATTACAAATAACACAATCCATATTTTATGTTTGTGTGCAGGCTGTTCAGCGTGGTTCTGGAGCTCATGACCAAAGAGGGAGAATCAGGTCAGTCTGGAGGGAAGCCGGGTGGCTTTGATGTCAAAGCTCTGCGAGCGTTTCGTGTGCTCCGCCCACTACGGCTCGTCTCAGGAGTGCCCAGTGAGTCAAACAGAAAATGTAAAATGGTGACACTATCACTTTTATAGCTTATCAGTTTAACTGCAGTGTATTACATTTGTATATAAACTTTTTTTTTTTCACATTTTTTGTAGTGTCAAAATATGGAGCTGGATTTCATTTTTTAAATTCACCCATACCCCCCCCCTTTTGATGTGAAACCCCTAAATTAGTTCTGGTGCAACCAACCAAGTGCCATCAGAAATCATATAATTAGTTGAATAGAGTTGACCTGTGTGTAATTAAAGTGTCCTATAAACTCAATAAAAATAAGCATGTTTCTGGAAGACCCCATAATTTTTTAGTCACAGGGCTAACACCGAGCCAAACAACCATTCACACTCACATACACACCCATGGACAATTTAAAGCAGCCACTTGGCCTAATCTGCATGTCTTTGAACTGTGGGAGGAAACCGGAGCACCCGGAGGAAACCCACGCTGGCACAAGGAGAACATGCAAACTCCACACGGAAATGCCACGAGGTCCAACCCCAGAACCTTCTTGCTGTTCCTGATATTCAGTTGTAAAACCTTCTGCCAAAGATCCAGAGGACGTGTTGTTCTCTTCACCTGAGTGTACTGCTAAATGGCACTAAAAATTCCAAGCTAAGAAATGTTCTTCAAACCCTTTCACAAAACTGGAGCCATTTAACAAAGAAGAATTCATGAGCCAAGTGTGAGGTTGATCCATTCGCTACAGACGGAATGCAATGTTCTGTGTGTTAATTTCATAAACTGTCTGTCAGCCTAGAACGAGTTTTGAATTATCATGATTTAATGATCATAGGCGTAAAAAAAAATCACATTTATAATATAGCCAGGAGATAAATGAAGTAATAAATGTGTATACGGGGCGGCACGGTGGCGTAGTGGTTAGCGCTATCGCCTCACAGCAAGAAGGTCCGGGTTTGAGCCCCGTGGCCGGCGAGGGCCTTTCTGTGCGGAGTTTGCATGTTCTCCCCGTGTCCGCGTGGGTTTCCTCCGGGTGCTCCGGTTTCCCCCACAGTCCAAAGACATGCAGGTTAGGTTAACTGGTGACTCTAAATTGACCGTAGGTGTGAATGTGAGTGTGAATGGTTGTCTATGTGTCAGCTCTGTGATGACCTGGCGACTTGTCCAGGGTGTACCCCGCCTTTCGCCCGTAGTCAGCTGGGATAGGCTCCAGCTTGCCTGCGACCCTGTGGAACAGGATAAAGCAGCTAGAGATAATGAGATGAGATGAGATGTGCATACACCGAGCAATTTGCAAGGACAGGGACGGGAACATGTAGGCTCAATTTTATTTCAGGTCTCGATACAGTTTTCTTGTCTTGTCCCAGATTATAATATTCAAACTTTTCTGGAAATGGGATTTGTGTGTATGTATGTATATGTATGTACAGTGGATGTAAAAAGTGTACACACCCGGTTAAAATGATAGGTTTTTCTTATGTAAAAAAATGAGACCACAATAAGTAATTTCAGAACTTTTCCCACCTTTAATGTGACCTATAACCTGTACAATTCAATTGAAAAACAAACAAATCTGTTAGGGGTAAAAACATCCCCCCCCCAAAATAAATAAATAAATAAATAAATAAATAAATAAAACATACAATAAGCTGGTTGCATAAGTGTGCATAACGTGGTTAAAGGATCGATCTTCCGTCTCTCCATTTCTTGTTTAACTGTCGTGTATCGGGCATTGTAAACGCAGATACGGATTTATTGGAAATTAGCTCATATCGGCTGATAATATTGGCTTGCCGATTAATCGGTCAGTCTCTGGTTTACACTAATTATGACACAAAAGCATTATTTTTAAGTGTGGTACAAGCCTTGAAATAGGATACAAGTCTTTTTTGGTTAAACAATAGGGCAGGCGACTTTAGTTTAGAAATACGCTCTTCTAAAGATCCATCACACTCTGCCTATGCCAGTGTTTGTGCTGGTAGCTTTCAATGCTGCATAATAGCACCGTATAATTTGGGGATTTTAATAATGTGAATCATATTATAATCATCGATCATTTAAAATGGGCTGGGTAAAAATAGTCTTAATAAGCATTTCCATCTCATCAGACTACGGGTGCTGTTCAGTCTGACAAATTTATTTATTTATTTTTTCATCCAGGATGTCAACAAGAAGATATGTATTAATGATTTTAAAAAAATCTTACATGTCTGAAGTAATTTCAGAAATATGCTGTGGGCTTGAAGTAAGCATTGCTCCACCTCCTTGTTTGCATGATTGAAATGATCATGAAACATGAAACGTTTGACATGTTACCCTGACAATGAAGATGTTGCTGATGTATTCCTATTACATTGCGGTGTGGTTGCAGGCTTACAGGTTGTGCTGAACTCCATTATTAAAGCCATGGTTCCTCTACTGCACATTGCTCTGCTTGTGCTCTTCGTTATCATCATCTATGCCATCATTGGCCTGGAGCTCTTCATTGGGAAGATGCATGCCACCTGTTACGTGAATGGCACACGTGAGTGTTCCTTTGGGTGGGCATGTGTGCGTCCTCCCATATCGAATATTTCTCCTTCTTTTCTGTTGTCTTTCTTATTCTCTCTGATCATTAGCTAGAATGTACTGTATTGTATGTTGATACTGATTTCTGCTAATGCATCATGAACGTGCTGATTTGTGGAGATACGAATGTTGAATAATGCTCCATGAGTTTAGTGTTTTGGAATAGTAAGAATTGCAGTTCTTTCAACCCAACTGTTTTCCTTCTGTCTTTCTCTCTCTGTCTCTTTCTTCTTCTACAGGTACGTTAGCAGAGAGCGACCCTACCCCCTGCACTCTGTCAGGTCATGGACGCCTCTGTAATGGTAGCACATGTAGAGATGGCTGGCAGGGACCCAACAATGGAATCACTAACTTTGACAACTTCCTGTTTGCAATGTTGACTGTGTTCCAGTGTATCACCATGGAGGGCTGGACAGATGTGCTGTATTGGGTAAATAACTTCAGCTCACTAGAGAACCAACATACAGGTCACACCTGGGAATAACATTAAAAGTCCTCAGGAGACTAAGTAGTCGTTGTGGGGGATGTTCATCATATGTGTAAGCTCTAATATGTGAACAGTGAATCTTAAATTCATTAGCTAGCCCAAGGGGCATATAAACGCTCCAGTGTGCTGCCCAGTCCTGTGTTTTGGGTTTACCTGGCCTGGGGCATAACACACTCAACTCTATGCTTGTAGTACTCGAGTCCGACTCGTGCCCTAATTTTAAGGACTTGTGACCTTGACTTGGACTTGAGCACTGATGACTCGGACTCGTGCATTAACTCCATTCGGACTCGTAAATTGGAGACGAGGACTCTATTTTTTGTAATAATTTGCCATAAGATATTTATATCTACATTAATTTTTATACTAATTTCATGCAAGATAATGCACATTCACCTGTTCATACATCATGTTCAGGAACAAACTAGCGTTAATGGCGCTAAAATGCCTGGAGAGAAGCCCCTAGGATTGTCCACTATACTTATGTGTTCCATATGTAGAAGAACTATCGAGGAGACGACGGGGACAACCTTGAATTTCAATAATCATTTGGTAAGACTCCACCCAGAGAAGGAAGTGACACGCTATGTTCATTGCTCTGTTGATAGCGGGGTTTGCTTGCTGAGCGATGAACTAGCTAGTGTTAACCCTCTTTCATGTTATTTGCCCTCTTGATAGTGGGCGGAGCTTGCTGAGCGATGAACAAGCTTTTTATCTGTAGCCTATTAACTAAAATGGGGCAGCCGAGCAGCAACGTTCGTCCGACACAGTAGCAGAGACGCTTCCACATAAAGGCAGCAACAGCCACCGTCAAATGGTGCGGTTGGAGTCTTGTTCTTGGACTCAACTCGGATCAGTAGTGGACTCAACTTGAAATTTTCTTTAATGACTTGGACTTGACCATTGTGGACTCAAGACTGGACTCGGACTCGGGGTTCAGCGACTCGACTACAACACTGCTCAACTCTGAGGAAAGCACTATCTGCTCCCTTCTGCATGCATGAGCCCACAAACCTCCATGATTGGCTACTGTTGCTGTGATTGATTGGAGAGGGAAAGTATGCCACCCCACCCCACCTCACCTCACCTCCCCTCCCTGAAAACATGGTGAATTTTGCTCTCTTGGGCTTCTGGACACAGATGGCTATGGCATCATCAGGATTCAAACTCGCGATGTCTGGATCATAGGGAAAACACTTGGATGTTATGTCTGGTAACCTATTTGACTTGGCTAAAAGTTCCATAAAATTGGTTTGAGGAATCATTCATTCATTCATTCATTCATTCATTATCTCTAGCCGCTTTATCCTTCTACAGGGTCGCAGGCAAGCTGGAGCCCATCCCAGCTGACTACGGGCGAAAGGCAGGGTACACCCTGGACAAGTCGCCAGGTCATCACAGGGCTGACACATAGACACAGACAACCATTCACACTCACATTCACACCTACGGTCAATTTAGAGTCACCAGTTAACCTAACCTGCATGTCTTTGGACTGTGGGGGAAACCGGAGCACCCGGAGGAAACCCACGCGGACACGGGGAGAACATGCAAACTCCACACAGAAAGGCCCTTGCCGGCCCCGGGGCTCGAACCCAGGACCTTCTTGCTGTGAGGCGACAGCGCTAACCACTACACCACCGTGCCGCCGGTTTGAGGAATCATTCACTGAAATGATTGCGTTGCGCCGAGTTGGCTATAAGCGATATACGATGAGATTGAGTGGAATAACCGTTTTATTCTATCCACATTCACTGGATTTTGAGAAACGGAACATTTTTATTTTTTGGCAAATTCAATAAATAATACCTTTATACAAAATGTCCGACAAAATCATTTCCACTTCGGCAGACTTCTTAAAAACCCATCAATGGCTGCACAAATTGAATTTAGTGTTGTTTTTTTGTAGAAAGTGCCGTCTTTCTGTCGTGCTGAGGTATAGAATAGCTTTAGACATTTATTTCATTCTTCCTTGGACATTTCATTGATGTAATTTTCAAACTACTTTGAGCTTTTGAACCAGTCTAAAAAAATTCAACAAATTTGAATGCTTCAAGATGAAGAATGTAAACAAACCAGTGAAATGACAGGAGCAATTTGTGAAAAATGCTATAATAATTTTTGGAAAAAAAAGATATGTTCTTAGCATCAAATACTTTTATTCCATATTTTATTGCTTTTTTTTTTGTCTTTTTGGGGGTTTTGTTTTCAAGTAGTTTTTATTTCGTCTTCTGTTGGCTCAGCAACACGCTCTGCCATTTTGTTTTTCTCTACTCACGGTATATGAGCTGATAGCTTAGTAATAGAGTAGCTAATCAGAGCGCGCGATTGCTCATATTCAGTGAATGTGGATAGAATAATATTAATTATTACCTTAATTATTAATAAATTCCCTTTAGCTGTACAGTTAGACACTATAGTTTAGCTTTTTTTCATGCACAGTTTGTGTTGGTCTCAATTACTGCCATTGGTGATATATTTTTGGCTGCCAGATTATTCAAAATCCCAGCAGTGGCTTTGGACTGTTTTCATCAAAGTTGTGTGTGGTGAAAAATGATCCAAAATAAGCGTATGCAAATTCCACAGTCAGTATTCATTGATTTAGAATATGTTTGTTCAAAATCATGTCTGGTTGGCGTGTGTGTCCGTTTCAGCGTAATATTTTAACCTGATTTTATTTGCCTTACTGTAGTTATATCATCAACATCAATACTGATGTCATCAGTAATTAAAGGTACTTTATATAACGTAGGTTAGTGTCAACATAAAATGTATAAAGGTAAATCTGAATGTTTTAGTTTTGAATAATTTGTTAAGTCATTTAGTGAGTGTAATGCGGTGTAGCTGTATTGAGCTGAGGACATGGATGCACACACCGTAGATATTTAAAGGCACATGGATATCATTTCAGGTTTTTGAATCACAGTCACAATGTTATTCATTAGCATAATCTTTAGGTTTATTTTCTTCTTTTATTTCTTCCAGTACCTCCTGTTTCAGAACATTGTAGGACCTTTTGCAAGGCTGAGTGTGATAGGACACTGTATACTAAAGGGCTTTAATTACAGTGTCTTGCAAAAGTACTCGTCCCCCTTGGTGTTTGTCCTGTTTTGTTGCATTACAAGCTGGAATTAAAATGGATTTTTGGAGGGTTAGCACCATTTGATTTACACAACATGCCTACCACGTTAAAGGTGCGAATTGTTTTTATTGTGACATAAACAACAATCAAACTGAAAAAACATAAATCTGGAGTGTGCATAGGTATTCAACACCCCCCCCCCCCCCCAAAAAAAAAAAAAAAAAAAATCAATACTTTGTAGAGCTACATTTTGCTGCAATTACAGCTGCTAGTCTCTTGGGGTATGTCTCTATTAGCTTAGCACATCTAGCCACTGGGATTTTTGCCCATTCCTCAAGGCAAAACTGCTCCAACTCCTTCAAGTTAGATGGGTTGCGTTGGTGTACAGCAGTCTTCAAGTTATGCCACAGATTCTCAATTGGATTGTGGTCTGGGCTTTGATTAGGCCATTCCAAGACATTGAAATGTTTCCCTTTAAACCATTTCAGTGTAGCTTTAGCAGTATGTTTAGGGTCATTGTCCTGTTGGAACGTGAACCTTCGTCTCAAATCTCTGGCCGACTCAAACAGGTTTTCCTCCAGAATTGCCATGTATTTTGTGTCATCCAATTTCCTTCAGTCCTGACCAGCTTTCCTGTCCCTGCAGATGAAAAATATCCCCACAGCATGATGCCACCACCACCATGCTTCACTGTAGGAGTGGTGTTCTCAGGGTCATGGGTTTGTGCCACAGGGGACATTTCCCATGATGGCCAAAAAGATCAACGTTAGTCTCATTTGACCAGAGAATCTTCTTCCATGTGTTTGGGGAGTCTGCCACATGCTGTTGGGCAAACTCCAAATGTGTTTTCTTATTTTTTCCTTTAAGCAATGGCTTTTTTCTGGCCACTCTTCCATAAAGCCCCACTCTGTGGAGTGTCCGGCTTAAAGTGGTCCTATGGACAGATACTCCCATCTCATGTGGATCTTTGCAGCTCCTTCAGTGTTATCTTTGGTATCTTTGTTGCATCTCTGATTAATGCCCTCCTTGCCCGGTCTGTGAGTTTTGGTGGGCGGCCTTCTCTTGTCAGGTTTGTAGTGGTGCCGTATTCTTTCCATGTTGCTATAATGGATTTAATGGCGCTCCCTGGGATATTCAAAGTTTGGGATATTTTTTTAGAACCCAACCCTGATCTATACTTTTCCACAACTTTGTCTCTGGCCTGTTTGGAGGCTCCTTGGTTTTCATGTTGCTTGCTTAGTAGTGTTGCAGAGTCAGGGTCCTTCCAGAACAGGTTGATTTATACAGACATCATGTGACGGATCATGTGACACTTTGATTGCATACAGGTGGATCTTAATCAACTAATTATGTGACTTATGAAGTGAATTGGTTGGAGCAGCTCCTATTTAGGGGTTTCAATTGAAAGGGGATGAATACCTATGCACACTCCAGATTTCTGTTTGTTCATCTTAATAATTGTGTGTCACAAAAAAAAAATTTCACTTTAAAATGGTAGGCATGTTGCGTAAATCAAATGGTGCTAACCCCCCAAAATTCATTTTAATTCCAGCTTGTAATGTGACAAATCAGGGCAAACACCAAGGGGGATGAATAGTTTTGCAAGACACTGTACATCAAACTTCAGTCAAGTCTGACAAATCAAGTTGTAATATAAATGAAAATCGATATAACTAGATATAACTACCAGGAGTTCAAGTCAGAAACCTGTTAAATTTTTGACATTCTGTTTTTCTCCTTCCTGGTTACTGTTTTCATTGGATCTGGCTGTAGCCTGCGAAATGCTTTCTTTCATTAGCTCACTACCGTAACACTTACATAAATTAGTGTGTGTTATGTAAATTTAAGCATGTGCATATGACATGTAAATAAAGGATTAGTCTTGGGAGCTTGCGTCCACACAGCTGAAGCTGACTGATGATTAGTGCACACATCACAACATGTTCTGATGTCATATAACAGTTTAATGAATCAAACACATTATTCTGTGCACTGAAATCCGCACTCGTCTTGATACAACTTGGTGAATAAAGACTGCAACCCCAGCTGCGCTACAACACAAATCTATGACAGTCATGTTCGTGTCGAATCTTTCAACCTAAATTATTTGCCCTTTTGTGTTCTTTTCCTTGAAACTTTGCATAGGCAACACTTTTTTAAAGGTGCCCTTCCACCAAAAACGTTTAATACTGGCTCTTTTTGAAATGCCATAGTTCACGCCGAGTTGCATATGCATGCTGCATGTGAAAATGTAATTCTACTTCCATTCCCTGTATTAGCTTATGAAAGAAAATAGTCGGAAAAACGAGCGGATCTGAAAAAGCCATACAATCTTGCGTCACTTCGTAAATTAGTATTCATGGCCTCGCCCACCTTGGCTTGCGACCGCCCACGGGAAGGAAGTTCGGATTTAAGAGCGAGGAGAGATAGCAGAGCCAGTGTTGCTAGATTGGACGGTTTTAAGTGCATTTTGGCAGATTTGAACATATTTTGGATTGGAAAACGTCAGCAGTATCTGGCAACACTGAGCAGAGCCCATCTCGTCAGTAGCTAATGAAGAGGACCTAACAGCAAGTTCAAAACATGTCTGAACAAGTTCGTGCCTGTGTTATTTGTGGCAGTAAGACATCAACGTTGCATTTCTTGCCCAAGATAGAAGAGGTGAAGAATAAATGGTTGGAATTTATCTTTGGAACACCACCAGCGAAGTGTAATGCAGCGTTAATACTGTGTTCTGATCATTTCAACCACAGTGACTTTTCAAACTTCGGTGCCTTTAGTAGTGGTTTTGCTTCGAAGTTGCATTTAATCCCTGGATCTGTGCCGTCAAGACGATCGACCACCAGCTCACAAGCTGCAAGTAAAACACGAACTTTTTGTTCGAAGGATTTTGTTACAAAATAGCATGTTCATATTCTCCACGTTAGCATGCATGACATGGCCACAAGCTAGGCAGGGATGAGAGTTTTCCGCTTTTTCTGAGTAAAAAACGACCTTTTTATATTATGCCAAATCCGTTGAGAATTTTTTTTTATTAATTTCGGGGGGTTGGGGTATGTTCCTTCATGCTGTTCAAACTTTATTAACTCCAACGAGGTTTACACATTATTTGTAAGTCACCATCTTTAGTCTCGTTTAAATCTCGTTGAATGTGATGTAAAATTCGTGTTATCTACATTGTTATTGGTCAAAACATCGCCGTCGAGACCATAATAGCCAATCAAAACAGTTTTTACAAAGACACCCACATTCTTTTTTTTTTAAGTCACTCGTTCATTTTATTCGTTTGTTTGTTCAGTAAAAACCCAAACATTTGTTGAATTTTTCTTATTTCCTCGCATCGCACCTCAATGACGTCAGCGCGCGGTATTTTTCCCTTTGCGGTTTGTTCCTTCTCTCTCGCCGTAGTAAGACACCCACATCCTCTTGTTCTGACTCACTGGAGGTAGTGTTACAGTGCTGTTAGCCAATCAGAGATAACACGTTTACATGTCATGAATATTAATGAGCAAGAGCTGAAATCCTGTCGTTCTCCCGCCACCCACTCCTCCACCAAACTAGAACAGCCTGAAACAGGAGAACCACAGCATTTTTTTTCACCAAAACTGGCTCACAGGGCATTCATTCATACTAGAGACCACCTCACAATTAATGAAAAAATGATGCAAGGAGACCTTTAATAAACGGCAAAATTTGTTAATTCTTTGCTACTTTGACATTTCTGTCAGTCTTATGAAACCCCAGTTGGGAAACCTTACTATAGAAGATGGCACGAGGCTTGACAACTCCAGTCACATCTTCATGTATAGACCCCTTGCACTGACATCACATTTACTTTAGCAACTGTTTAGCAGCAATGGCATCTGAGGTGGACCTGTTGGGCCTGTAGGCATACTGCAGGGGGTCCAGGGGGTACTGCTCTGAATGTGGGCCAGTACCACTCTCTCGAAGCACTTTGAGATGATTGGAGTGAGTGCTATCGGCCTGTAATCATTCAGGCAGGTGGGTGGGCTCTTCTTGGGAAGAGGGATGATGGTTGTGGTCTTGAAGCAGGAAGGAACGGTGCTCTGGCTGAGGGAAAGGTTGAAGATAGCGGTGAAAACATTAACCAGCTCATTGGCACATACTCTGAGGGCCTGCCCAGGGATGTTCTCTGGTCCTGCTGCCTTCCTGGGGTTGATCTTGCTCAGAGTTTTGTGTACCTGGCCTGATGAGACTCCTGGGGGGGGAGGGGGGTTGGGTGGTCCAGGTGTTTGTGTGCCTCCTCTCTATGCTGTAGCTAGAGGTCTCAAAGCGGGTGTAGAAGGTGTTGAGGTCATCTGGCAGGCTGTCTGTGGAGCTGATGGTGCTGGTGGTGGTCCTATTGAGGTATTTCACCTGACGTCACAGGGTCACGTGACGCCCATTTTGAACGTCAAGCTAGCTAATGTCAACAACAGTAGCTGGTATGTTACTGTAGCAATGTTTACGTTCAGTCATTTGGATGACTGTTAAAACCTTTCAGTCTCAAGTTTTTCCTTTACTGGATTTACTAGTTTATTGAGCTAGCGCGCTCGGGCAAACTGGGAGCTAGCGCGCGCGCTAGCCTGCCGGCCGGCCGGCGCACACACTAGCTCCCAGTTTGCCCGAGCGCGCTAGCTCAGTAAACTAGTAAATCCAGTAAAGGAAAAACTTGAGACTGAAAGGTTTTAACAGTCATCCAAATGACTGAATGTAAACATTGCTACAGTAACATACTAGCTATGATGTTGTTGACATTAGCTAGTGCTAACAGCTAGTTGCTAATACACTGCTACAACTACACCGACCCTAATAATACAGTTCTTCATCATTGCCTGGTAACAGCAAATTTATAACAGGCCATGTCTCAACAGACTAAGAAGTTATTTCAATGACATTTAATAACATTTTGTTTATCCTGAGGACCGAAAGTAAATGAAAATGTGAACAAACCTTAGCTGTAATAAGATGGCGACCACCGGCTCCAGGGATGACCCACTGATGTAGGCATGTTACCCAGCCTGACACAAAATATCTGTAGGTATCCAAACTCTTATACGCTTTCAGATCAATACCTGTGTATGGCGATGGGTTTTTAACGACATAGGTATACAGATCATGTGGGCCGAAGTCAGGTAAAGACGAGGGCTTCGTGTACTTCCGTACGTCAGTGAACAATCCTGGTGGAAGCAGGTAAACGTCGTTCTCTAAGCCTGCTAACCTCAATTTTTGCAAATACCTCTCCCTCTGCTCACCCTGTAAATGCCCTACGTCGCTGGATAGTGAAGGTGTTTTCTGCATCTCGCTCCTTTTTCTTTTATGTTTTTCGTTTGTCGCCTTCCTCGCATTCAAACTGATTCGAGCCGTGCCGTCCAAAATGGCAGCATCACATGACTTGGTCATGTGAGTGAAATACCTCAATAATCTGTGATATGCTGCAGGCCTTGCTACAGTACATCTGCCCGGGGTCAGCAGTAGAATAGAAGCTGTCCAGCTTCTCTCTGTACTGCCTCTTGGCCGCTGTAATGGCTTTCCTCAGTCCATACTTTGCCACTTTGTACTCCATTTCATTGCCTGATCTAAATGTAAGAGAGTGAGCACGCAGCATGTGTTGTACCTGACTGTTTACCCAGGGCTTTTGGTTGGGGAACTTCCTGATCTGTATGGTGGGCATAATGTTGCAGACACGTGCTGATGTACCCAGTCACATACTCAGCATAGTCCTGTATGCTGACAGAAGAGTCCTCCAAAGTGGCTGCAGCTTTAAACATATCAGTCTGTACGAGCAAAACAGTCCTGAAGGGTGCCCTCAGTCTCTGGGCTCCAGAGTTTGACTTCTTTGGTGACATGGTTTGTTTGTTTTAGTCTTTGTCTGTAGGCCGGGTACAGGAACAAAGAGAAGTGGTCTGAGTGTCTGAAGTGGGGGCAGGGTGCAGCCCTGTATGCACTGCATATGTTGCTGTAAACATGGTCCATTGTGTTCTTATCACGGGTGGGGATGTCCACATGTTGATAATATTTAGGGAATATAGTCCATAAATTGCGCTGATTAAAGTCGCTGGCGATGATGAAAACAGCGTCAGGAGGACTTCCGGTCGGACCACCGTCAAGATGGCCGCATAGCGAGAGAGCTCCCGGTTGAACCAGAGTAATTAGAGAAATTCCCCCATACAAACCAAGTAAATCATCCCACAAAAAGCGTAGAGAAAGGGGATAAGAGCCATATCATCACTTTGAGCAGTAAACATTGTCTGAAGTCAGGTGGGTGAGAAAGACAGGGCGCAGCAACAGTTAGCAGCTAACAGGTTTAAGCTAGCAAACAACGAGGCGCAGTGTCGAGAAATGGCCGACTTGGAACTGATTCTGCGAGAATTAAGGGGGTTTCGCCAAGAAAATAAAGAACAATTAGAGACAATAAAAGAAGAAATTGTGAAGGTGAATACCAGACTGGACGAGGCAGAAGGGCGAATTGAGAAAGCAGAAGAGAGGATCCAAAACACAGAGGAAGTCATCACGGCTATGCTAAAGCTGCACACCAAACTGGAGGACAAGTTGCTGGATCTGGAGAGCCGCTCCAGACGCGAAAACATAAGGATTTACGGGGTGCCGGAGGGATCCGAGAAGGAATCAACAACGATGGTCTCATTTGTAGAAAATTTACTCTGTGAGGGTCTTGAGTTAACTGATGATATGCCCAACCTTCAGATTGAAAGAGCTCATCGGTCGGTGGGACCGCAGCTGCCGGTGGATGCGCCGCCATGCTCCATCATAATTAAGTTTTTAAGTTTCAAAACCAAAGAGACATTTCTCCGCAAGGCATGGCAGGGGAAGGGATTTACCTGGCAAGAAAATCACATAAACCTGGATCATGACTATCCACCTCTAATACTCAAAAAACGAAGAGAATAAGGCCCAATCCCAATTCTAATTTCTACCCCTACCCCTCCCCCTTCCCCTTGGCCCTTCCCCTTGAAACTGAGCTACAAGGGATAGGGCTTGAAATTCAACCCCTACGTATTGGGATAGCCCTTCAACGATCGCATACGTCATCGCGTAACTCCGTCAGCGTTTACGTTAGCAAAACGCGACCAAATGAGTCACTGGCTGCGACCAGCCGCTACAGTCAGAGCCAGAGGCAGAACCAGAAATCTCTGCTGGCAGGGTGTGATTTGTTAACTAACACCACTGAATGGGATATCTTTGGCGCTTCATGCACCACATCCGACAGAATGAGGTGTCAGAACACTCATGTAAACAATAAAAGCGAGAATAACAGAACAAAACGTACGCAGTCAAGCAACCGAAAACAATACTCACTCCCAAAGCTTTTTAGCAGCAGCTTGGATTTCAGAAATCGCTGCTCATTCTCAGCTCGAAAGCGAATCAAGCGGCGTGTTTCCTCTGGATAACAACTTAAAACACGTAAATAATGGAGAAAACACATTTATGACAATCTTTCACCGCGGGAACCGCCATCTTTCTGAAATCCGCATGAAATCTCGCTGAAATCCGCATGGCATTGTGGGAAATCACTCAAACCCCTTCGTTCGGAGTCAGCTCCAGGAAAATCTCCGTTTGGAGGGGTACAGAAGCCCTACCCCTTCCCCTACCCCTCCGCGTTAACTGGGATTGGGATACCCCTACCCCTTCACGTGAACGCGCAAAATGGAGGGGAAGGGCCAAGGGGTATGTCCAAGGGGTGAAATGGGATTCGGCCTAAATCTGCAAAATGCTGAAGGAAAATAAAGTTCAATTCCAGACCCTCTTCCCCGCCAGGCTGCGCATGAGACATTATGACAGAACCAAAACCTACGATACTATAGAGGAGGCATCAGAGGACCTGCTGAGAAGAAGCTACACCGTGACGACCATCAGACCTCCGGAGATGCTCATGGAACAGGTACAGCGGCTGTCCTGGAGGAGAGTGGACAGACGAGTGATGAAGGGCGCATTTAAAGCCGGCCGGGATTCAAGCTACAAGGAGAAGCTCCGAGCCTTCAGGAGATCACCGGCCCCCTTTGGGACCTAAAGGATCTAACCCACAGCCCGAAGATGGTGGAGTTAATTGTGAAATCTCTTGAATTGTACCATGACCCTAACTAGTGGTGGAGATCCACTATTGAATGGACTGGTTCGTTCTGAACCAACTTTTCACTTTGGATTTTTTTTCTTTCTCTTTTCTTTTTTCCGCCATGCGACTGTTGCAGGTAAGGGCCTCTCCCTCTGGACCGAGGAGGGGGACTTTTCCCTTCGAGCCCCCTTGGGAGGCTCAACAGGGTCAGGTTAATAGACCCCTACATAGGGAGTCACACGGACAAATTGTGCTCAGTTTGATGTGTATTAATATGTTAGTTGTTCATTCCCTGCCGGTTCTCGCGGGGAGGGGGAAGCGCACCAGGTTTTTGAGTGGGATGGAGGGGGGAATCACATAGGTGCAAAACAGGTCTTTAAAAATAATTTCATTTAATATAAATGGGGTACTCAATCCAGTTAAGAGGGGGAAAATCTTATTAAAATTAAAGAAGGATAAAATCCAAGTAGCTTTCTTGCAGGAGTCACACCTCAATGACTCCGAACATGCTAAATTGAATAAATCAGGATTTAAACATGTTTACTTTTCTTCCCATGGATCGGGGAGGTGGAGAGGAGTGGCGACCCTGATATCCAGGGCTGTAAATTACGAACACATATCAGAATATAAGGATAACGAAGGCAGATTTGTTATGGTTACAGGCAAAATAAAAGGAATTGTGATAAGTCTCCTTAACGTGTATGTTCCTCCAGACAGTGACTGGTCCTTCTATAAACATGTAATCGATCTAATGACAACAAAAAGTCAAGGGATTTTAATATGTGGCGGAGATTTTAACATCCGATTAAATCCGAAAATTGACTCATCAAACGGGAAATCTGACGCAAAAAACACTAGCAGAAGATTAAATACTTGGATGCGCGAAGTGGGTATTGTGGACGTGTGGAGAGAGATAAACCCTACGAGCCGAGACTACTCACATTACTCGCCCACTCACAATGTCTACTCGCGCATAGATTACTTTTTTATGCTTAAAGGAGATCTTTTTAAGGTAGATAGCTGTGAAATAGGACCCAATACTATTTCAGATCATGGTCCCATTTATATGTCCATCCATCTGAATAAGAGGAAGTCCTCTCTCTGGAGACTGAACTCAAACATTCTGAATAACCTAGTTATTAAAGATAAATTGAAAATTGAAATTAAATTGTATTTGGAAAATAACGATAATGAAGAAATAACTCCACCTATACTCTGGGATGCATTTCAAGCGGTGATTAGAGGTAAAATAATAGCCATATCCTCATATGAGAAGAAAATTAGAGAATAAAAACTCAAAAAATTAGAAGAGGATTTGAAGAGACTACAGAGAGAACATGCAAAGTCTCTCAAAGATGACGACAAACGTAAGATTATAAAACTAAAAAAAGAAATGAATGAAATAAATACTCAGGAAATAAAAAAAAGCTCCTTTTTACAAAGCAACAATACTATGAGGGTGGCACGGTGGTGTAGTGGTTAGCGCTGTCGCCTCACAGCAAGAAGGTCCGGGTTCGAGCCCCATGGCCAGCGAGGGCCTTTCTGTGGAGTTTGCATGTTCTCCCCGTGTCCGCGTGGGTTTCCTCCGGGTGCTCCGGTTTCCTCCACAGTCCAAAGACATGCAGGTTAGGTTAACTGGTGACTCTAAATTGACCGTAGGTGTGAATGAGAGTGTGAATGGTTGTCTGTGTCTATGTGTCAGCCCTGTGATGACCTGGCGACTTGTCCAGGGTGTACCCCGCCTTTCGCCCGTAGTCAGCTGGGATAGGCTCCAGCTTGCCTGCGACCCTGTAGAAGGATAAAGCAGCTAGAGATAATGAGATGAGATGAGATGACAACAAATGAAATAGAAACTAATCCGGAGAAAATCCAGAAGTGCTTTCAAAAATACTATAAAACATTATATTCCCAACCACAGACAAGCAGCGACAACCAGATCGATGCCTTTCTGGCCCAGATAAATCTTCCAAAGATCACTGATGAACAAAATGGAAAATTAATATCTAAAATAACAAAAGAAGAAATTCAATCAGCAGTCAGGAGAATGAAAGGGGGGACGTCTCCAGGGGCAGATGGTTTTCCCACAGAATGGTACAAAATAATGCAAGATCAACTAATTCCAACATTATTAAAAACATTCAACTGGGTTTTGGAAAACAAAAACATTCCGCCCTCATGGAGGGAGGCAATGATTTCGGTCATACCTAAGGAAGGGAAAGACAAATTGTAGTGTGGAAATTATCGTCCTGTATGTCTTCTAAATAATGATTATAAACTATTCACCTCCATATTATCTAAAAGAATAGAACTGATATTACCAGTTTTAATACATAAGGACCAGACTGGCTTTGACAGACAAAGACAGACCCAAGACAACATCAGAAAAACACTGCATGTTATGAGAAGTCACACAACAAAGACTGGAGACACTGATACTAAGTTTGGATGCAGAGAAAGCATTTGATTCAGTGAGGTGGTCATTTTTATATAAAGTGCTTTCAAAATTTGGCTTCCATACAGCTATAATTGACACATTTGCAGCGCTATACAATAAACCAATGGCTAGAATTAAAATCAGTGGAGATTTAACCAATTCATTCATTCTGGAAAGAGGAACAAGACAAGGGTGTTATGCGTTGCCGCTCCTCTTTGCCTTTTTTATAGAACCCATGAGTCAATTGATTAGGCAGAGGTCAGATATACAGTAAAAGGGGTAACAATGACATCCGGGGAACAAAAACTGGCCCTATTTGCTGACAATTTATTGATAAGTATAACACAACCTACACAGACGCTCTCAAAACTGATGAAATTGCTAGAGGAATTTGGTTTAATTTCTGGTTACAAAATTAATATCAACAAAACTCAAGTATTAACATTTAACTATGACCCTCCATCTTCAATTAAGATCACGTACAATTGGAATTGGGATGCTGAGTCTATCAAATATTTGGGTGTCTCACTACCTAGGGACTTCTCGAGACTGTATGATATCAATTACGGCCCACTAAATTCAAAGATAAAGTCTGATATACATAGATGGAATGTTATTTCCTTTTTAAGTTTAAGCTCCCGGATAGAGTCAATCAGGATGAATATTTTTCCATGGATGCTGTACTTTTTTCAGTGTCTGCCAGTCAAAATACCATCTAAGCAGTTCTTAGAATGGGACAGAATAATAGCAAGGTATTTGTGGCAAGGGAACAGGGCCAGAATTAAATTTAAGATGCTGCAATTAAGAAAAGGGTGGTATGGGCCTTCCCTGCTTACAGGAATACTACCATGCAGCCCAACTGAGACCTTTAGTCTGCCTATGTTCACCAACGTACACTGCAGCATGGAAGGAAATAGAAGGCACAATGATGAAAGGAATCCCAATAACAGCCCTACTAAGTGATAACAAATTACAAGGAGAACAGGAGATCCCAGAAGACTCTATAACAGGTAGCTTTCTGAAGTCCTGGCAGGAAATAGTCAAAATTTTGCAGATTAAGAGGATCATCTAAAATTATAAGGTGGTGTGCCTATGATTCAGACTTTTCACCAAATAGAATCGATGACCGATTTAAGATATGGATCTCAAAAGGTTTAACTACCTATTATTCATTCGTCCACAAAGGGACATTTCAGAGTTTTGAAACCTTACAGAAGGATCATGGCCTGGGAAGAGATGATTTTTTTTTTTAGGTACCTGCAAGTTAGACATTATTTTAACAAAAATCTTAAAGAGGTGTTGGGAAAAGGTGAGTCAAGGTTCATGGAGGTATTTTTATCATTAACTAAGCCCAGATCAGACAACAAAATTATCTCCAAATTATATAATGCCATACAATTATCTAAACAAGAGAATGCAGAATACATAAAGAAGAAATGGGAAAAGGAAGTAAAGGTAATGATCACACGAGAGCTGGGAGAAAATATGCCAGCTACAATGGGTCTCAACCGGGTCAAACGCATGACGGGAGTTCTGCTGGAAAAACATTACAAGATTTTTTGTTACACCCATTCAGAAACGACATCAAGGCAAGGGGGACGCTTATTGGAGACTTTGTGGGTCTAATAGAGCCAACCACTTCCATATTTTTTGGGACTGCCAGGCAATAAGACCTTACTGGGAAGAGATCCACAAACATACAGTGGTGCTTGAAAGTTTGTGAACCCTTTAGAATTTTCTATATTTCTGCATAAATATGACCTAAAACATCATCAGATTTTCACACAAGTCCTAAAAGTAGATAAGCAGAACCCAGTTAAACAAATGAGACAAAAGATATTATACTTGGTCATTTATTTATTTAGGAAAATGATCCGATATTACATATCTGTGAGTGGCAAAAGTATGTGAACCTTTGCTTTCAGTGTCTGGTGTGACCCCCTTGTGCAGCAATAACTGCAACTAAACGTTTGCGGTAACTGTTGATCAGTCCTGCACACCGGCTTGGAGGAATTTTAGCCCATTCCTCCGTACAGAACAGCTTCAACTCTGGGATGTTGGTGGGTTTCCTCATATGAACTGATCGCTTCAGGTCCTTCCACAACATTTCGATTGGATTAAGGTCAGGACTTTGACTTGGCCATTCCAAAACATTAACTTTATTCTTCTTTAACCATTCTTTGGTAGAACGACTTGTGTGCTTAGGGTCGTTGTCTTGCTGCATGACCCATCTTCTCTTGAGATTCAGTTCATGGACAGATGTCCTGACATTTTCCTTTAGAATTTGCTGGTATAATTCAGAATTCATTGTTCCATCAATGATGGCAAGCCGTCCTGGCCCAGATGCAGCAAAACAGGCCCAAACCATGATACTACCACCACCATGTTTCACAGATGGGATAAGGTTCTTATGCTGGAATGCAGTGTTTTCCTTTCTCCAAACATAACGCCTCTCATTTAAACCAAAAGTTCTATTTTGGTCTCCTCCGTCCACAAAACATTGTTCCAATAGCCTTCTGGCTTGTCCACGTGCTCTTTAGCAAACTGCAGATGAGCAGCAATGTTCTTTTTGGAGAGCAGTGGCTTTCTCCTTGCAACTCTGTCATGCACACCATTTGTTGTTCAGTGTTCTCCTGGTGGTGGACTCATGAACATTAGTCAATGTGAGAGAGGCCTTCAGTTGCTTAGAAGTTACCCCGGGGTCCTTTGTGACCTCGCCGACTATTACACGCCTTACTCTTGGAGTGATCTTTGTTGGTCGACCACTCCTGGGGAGGGTAACAATGGACTTGAATTTCCTCCATTTGTACACAATCTGTCTGACTGTGGATTGGTGGAGTCCAAACTCTTTAGAGATGCTTTTGTAACCTTTTCCAGCCTGATGAGCATCAACAATGCTTTTTCTGAGGTCCTCAGAAATCTCCTTTGTTCGTGCCATGATACACTTCCACAAACATGTGTTGTGAAGATCAGACTTTGATAGATCCCTGTTCTTTAAATAAAACAGGGCGCCCACTTACACCTGATTGTCATCCCATTGATTGAAAACACCTGACTCTAATTTCACCTTCAAATTAACTGCTAATCCTAGAGGTTCACATACTTTTGCCACTCACAGATATGTAATATTGGATCATTTTCCTCAATAAATAAATGACCAAGTATAATATTTTTGTCTCATTTGTTTAACTGGGTTCTGTTTATCTACTTTTAGGACTTGTGTGAAAATCTGATGATGTTTTAGGTCATATTTATGCAGAAATATAGAAAATTCTAAAGGGTTCACAAACTTTCAAGCACCACTGTATAAAAAAATGTATTTAATGTAAACATTCCATTTAAATGTGATGCTTTGTATTTGGGCAATCTATTGTTTGAAACATGGACCAACAAAGACTGCTGGCTATACTATTGGCAGCCAGTAAGAAATCCATCACGAGGAAATGGTTAAAAGTAGAACCACCCACTATTATTGAATGGATTGAAATTGTCTATGAGATTTGTTATGGAGAAGATATCGTTTTCCCTCCAAGTTGAAAAAGAAAAATTTTATAAGATCTGGACCAAATGGACTGAGTATGTAAAACCAATCAGATCTGATTTCATTTGACTGTACTTGTGAATCATGTGAACCTGCCCTCTTTTTTATGTGATGTTTTTATTGTCTGAGGTGGTGCGCTCCCCGGTTTTGTTCAATTTTGTTATTGTTCCCAACTGGAATAAGTAGTGGTCCATAAAAGAAAATCCCAGAATGGCAGTATGGACAAAATCACTTGAATTTTCTGCTTCCATCCTTATCTATGTCCTTGAATGGCTAAAGCTGTAATTAATGTATGTGATGGAAATCTGCCTTTTCAAATAAAAAAAAAATAATAATAAAAAAAAAAAAAACAGCGTCGGGACGAGCCGTCTCTAACATGCTGATGTCGTCATGGAGTTTGCTGAGTGCTGCCATGGAGTTAGCTTGCGGGGGGATGTTAACAGCAGCCAAAAACACAGCAGTGAATTCCCTTGGTAGATAATAGGGATGGCATTTCAGCAGTAGCAGCTCCACATCTGGCGAACAGTGCTTATAGACAGTCTGTATATCTCCACACCAAGAGTTATTAATAATAATAAACACACACACCTCCCCCTTTAGCCTTACTGGAGGCTGTGGTCCGGTCTCCTCGGTGTACGGTACAGAGCGAGTCTGTAGCTGAATGGTGCATTCTGGGACTTTGTCTCAGAGCCAGGTCTCAGTGAAAATTAGAGCGCAGCACTCTTATTTCCCGCTGTGCTGTGATTCTGGCTCTTAGCTTGTCCAGTTTGTTTTCCAGAGACCGCATGTTGGCTAGCAGGAGGCTGGGTAGCAGTGGTCGGCTAGCGCAAGCTTTTAGCCTAGCATGGAGCCCCCCGCCTCTCTTGCATCGCCGTCTCCGGAGTGCTCTCCTGGGGTCAGTTTGCTCACTCGGGCTCGGTGCTTCAGGGGCTTCCTGGGGCTGGTGGTGGCTGCGGGAGCGAACAATGAGTTGTAGCTCCGGTGGTATAAAACCAGTAAATTCCAAATGGCTGTGTGTGTTAGCAATGTCCAGCAGTGCCTGTCTGTTATATGTTAGCAGTGCATGACATTTGTGCACTGCAGAAAAAACAGAAAATACACAAAAAAGAAGAAAAAGCCAGCATTCAAGAGCAGAGTGAGCAAACACGTCTGCCTCGAGGGGCGCCATGTCTTGGAGAGAGCTGTTCTCACATCATTGTTGTGGGCTCAAAGCTGGAGTGAAACAAAGGGATTCACTGACGGTTACAGATAAAAATATGTACTGGGTTCTTCGTACTGCTGTGAAAAAAGTCTCCTTCTCCCAGATCAGAGAGATTTCCTTTCTAAAGAAATGCTGAAGTCAAGTTCCTAAACCACAATCAGAAGTTCAAGACAAAGTTCCAGGGAGACAGTAATAGCTTTCATCTTTTTCTCTATCTGAATGTTTGGAACAACCAAAAACAGTGCAAAAACTGAACCATATTTAAGACAGATTAAGCCTTGCTTATAGGTAAGACAGTGTCTGGTTGTCCCCCAGGAGAAATTATCACGTGATGCGTGATGTTACGTGCAACGGGTCTATAGTGATAAAGCACAAAATTAACTTTCTATCCAATTCTAGTTTTTTATCCCCTGCTGGTTGAACGGCCTGAAGGAGGATTATGGCGTGGCGACGTCCGTCCGTCTGTCCGTCCGTCCCGGGAAGGGTGCTCACCTTCTGAAATCTACTCCTAGTTTTTGGAGGAATTTCACGAAACTTGGCAGGATTCTTTGTTATATGTCAGTAATATGCATATTGTAATTTCATTAAATTGGGTCACATTTTACCAGAGTTACAGGCCTTGATTTAACAAAATTATACTTTGACAATTTCATGAGTGTGTTTTCCTTCTGAAATCAACTGCTCTCACAATTTTTTGAATGAATTTCTCGAAGCTTGGCAAAAGGTCTTGTTATATGACAGTAATAGGCATGTTGCGATTTAATTTTGTTTGTGAAAATTTGACCAGTTTTGACCCTTGATTAAATAACTTGTAGTTTGACAATTTCATGAGGGTGTACATTCTTCTGAAATCAACTCCTCTCACAATTTGTGGAGGAATTTCACCAAACTTGGCAAAAGGCTTTGTTATATGACAGTTATACGCATATTGAAATTTCATTTAATTTGGGCAAATTTTACCAGAGTTATGCCCTTGATTATTTACAAACTTGTACTTTGGCAATTTCATCAAGGTGTGCTTGCTTTCTGAAATCAACTTCCCTCGCAATTTTTATCCCCCGCTAGCCGAAAGGCCCGAAGGGGGATTGTGTTGTGGCAATGTCCATCCGTCCCAGGAAGGGTACTCACCTTCTGAAATCAACTCCTCTCACAATTTTTGGAGGAATTTCACGAAACTTGACGGGACTCTTTGTTATATGTTGGTACTACGCATATTGCAATTTCGTTCAATTCAGTCGCATTTTATCAGAGTTATGGAATAGTTGCCAGCGGGGGATATTGTGCTCTCAGAGCACTCTTGTTTTATCATGGTATAAGATCATATGAGTATACCGTCTCACTCACGGTGTCAAGGTCTGCTTTGCAACACTTCAAACGAAAGAGATCAGGGGCATCATCATGCTAGTTTTTTCCTCACATCCTAAACAGTAAAATATTCTTTAATTTCATTGGGATTTGTAAGAAAGAGCTTTAAATCAACCGGCATAACCATCCTCCTATGATTTTTTTTTTTTCAAGAATAGGCACTAGTGTTACTGTCATTTCCACTGTGCTTGCTCTTCCCTCATTCTTTTATATTCTCTCTCTCTCTCTCTCTCTCTCTCTCTCTCTCTCTCTCTCTCTCTCTCTCTCTCTCCCCCTTCCCGTTTATGCATCTGTTACCATGGCAAATTCTTCAAATGCAAATGAGGCTGTGAAAGTGTGTGCAACTTTGACATGGCTTTTCGGAAGAAAAAAACTATGGCCACTGGAAGGTAGCAAAGTAGCAAAGAAAATTGGGGAGTGGGAGTAGAGAAGAAAAGTTGGAACTGGCAATGAGCTCACTGTCCCCATCTCTGTCTCTCACCTTTCTCCTCCGCTTCTTTTTTTTTTTTCCTCTCCATAGATAGCAAGCTCAAATTTATACATTGACCAGAGATACATAAAAGTGTGGATGAAAACATAGCTATAATTCTGGTATACTGTACTATGTAAGCAGCAGCTAGCATGGTTTTTTTTGTTGTTTTTTGGAGGGATGAACACACAAAATAGCATAATAGGAAATTAGTATATTTACTTTCTAATGTTGACATCAGCCAACTAACTGCATACATACAGCAAACAATTTTTGGTCTTTGTGATCAGTCCAGATTAACCCTCTAGGGTCTGAGGGTATTTTTTGGCACCCTAATGATTTTGGTATGCTCTGATTTTGTTGTCAATTTCAACAAATCTCGCAGTATTTTCAAAGTCATATGACTGTTTTGTATTCAGCACAAGTTCAACGACAATAATATCTATGTAGTATGTATGTCATGAATGTACTTTTAAAAAAAAGTAAGATAAATGAAGATGTAAAAAGCAGTTTTAGAACTGTGTTGGAATGTGTGAAAAAACATGACCTTACCCATTGTGATGAACCGTTTTGATCACTTGAGGTGATTCTGTTCAGTCTTAGGAATGTATCAAGCACAAAAACTTAATTCTGCTCCACTGATTTGGACAATTAACTGGCCATCATAAAAATGTATGTCCTATTGTTTTGGGATAAAGGGTTGGCAGTGGGAAGGGTATTCAATGAGAAGAGTAAAAAATTCCATTCCATTCAATGAGAAGAGTAAAAACCCCTCCCACTGCCATCTCTTAATTCCATCAGGTCAAGTGATCAAAACGGTTTGTCACAATGGGTAAGGTAATGTTTTTTCACACATTCCAACGCAGTTCTAAAACGGCTTTTTACAACACCTTCATTTATCTGGTATTTGACTTTACTTTAGTATTTGACTCTATTCAATGTGTCTTGAAATTAACTCTTGTACTATTTTACTCAGTTCAGAGCCACGACCAACTCTGTTACACAATTACTTTGTAATTTTGCTCCCACTCCAAATTTTACTGTCTAAACTCAAAATAGAGCAAAATTAACTATTTTTGAGGAAAATATTTTTAACTCTGGAAAAATTGCTCAGTCATTTTTCCTGTGTATGCACAACAGCGCACACATAGCAACCGATTTGCGCATAATAAATAGAATAAATATTTACACTTACTCAAGTTGCTCTTCGGCTGGATCGAGTTGAAGTAAAAAAAAAAAAAAAGCATCGCTCATCATCATGTAAACTTATAACTAGCTTTAATGTTATGCAGTGTGGCACTATTCAAAAAAGACCACTACTAAGGGTTCTTAGCTTCCTAAAAAGTTCAACATCGTACCTTATAGTAACAAAGCCAAAGAGCCAGTTGGGTCTATAATGTATTACCAAAGACGCTACTCTTTTTATTGGAATTTCCTAAGACTGAACAAGCCTTTTTTTTATCAGTTTATTGAACTTCAATTGCCTAACACACCACAGCACTGAATATTTGATCTGACGACCTGCATACTGTATGTTGAAGAACCTCAGTCAACACAATAAATGGAATATCTTTCAATAGCTTGACAGTGAAATTGCTAGAGTTCAACAACACATTATATTATGAGGGCTCATTGATGGGATAATAATGATGTGGGCCAAACTGTGACACACTTTTAAAGACAGACAGACAGCTGCATTCATGATTTACCATTTTAAAAATAGTATTTCTATAAGTCCTCAGAATACCAGACATGCTAAAGGCATCAGTACTGGATCTTAGATGTCTGTCATTCAAAATGAACCCTGTTGTGTTTATAGGTCTGACACATTACCATCAATGCCATTGATACTGATAGCAACAGGCGGAGATTAGACTGAAGTCTGCGAGCTTTGTTTTATTCGTAATAAACTGCAGCTTCTTGAGTTTTCACCACTCAAGTCTGTTACCCTAAACCCCGCGATGATTGAGAATCTGTTTCTGTTTCACTGTAATATTCACTTTAAATGTAATTTGTGTGTGTGTATTTCTCCATGTCACAGATGAATGATGCCATGGGTTTTGAGCTGCCATGGGTCTACTTCGTCAGTCTAGTCATCTTTGGTTCCTTCTTCGTCCTCAATCTTGTTTTGGGTGTTCTTAGTGGGTGAGAGACCATTCAGTAATTGGTAGCCTTTAACTTGTGTGTGTGTATATATATATATATATATATATATGTATGTGTGTGTGTGTCTGTAATATATGTATATTTGCTCAATCATGCAATTATCCACTCAACCAATCATGTAGCAGCAGTTCCTCATGCAGCTACAGTTCGAGAGCTTCACTTAATATTCAAAAGTAGGGGAAAATGTGATTTCAGGGACCACTATAGATGAGCGTTCAGAGTATTTTACATCCCCAATTCCAAAAAAGTTGGGACACTGTATAAAACATAAATAAAAACAGAATGTGAAGACTTGCAAATCATGGAAACCCTATATTTCATTGAAAATAGTACAAAGACAACATGTCAAATGTTGAAACAGATATTTTATTGTTTTTTTTTTTTTTTATTTGATGTCGGCAGCACATTTCAGCAATGTTGGGACAGGGGCAACAAAAGACTGAAAAAGTATAATGCTAAAAAAACCCTAATTTGGTTAATTGGCAACAGGTCAGTAGTAACATGATTAGGTATAATAAAGAGCATCCCAAAGTGGCTGAGTCTCTCAGAAGTAAAGATGAGGAGCGGTTCACTGCTCTGTAAAAGACTGTGTGGGCAAACAGTGCAACAATTTAAGAATAACGTTCCTCAATGTAAAATTGCAAAGAATTCAGGGATCGCATCATCTATAGTACATAATATCATTAAAAGATTCAGAGAATCTGGAGAAATCTCTGTATGCAAGAGACAAGGCTGAAAACTGACACTGGATGCCTGTGATCTTCAGGCCCTCAGGTGACACTGCATTAAAAGCAGACACGTGTCTGGAGTGGAAATCTCTGTATGGGCTCAGGAACACTTCAGAAAACTATTGTCTGTGAAAACATTTAGTTACTGCATCCACAAATGCAAGTTAAAACCAGATATAAACAATATCCAGAAACGCCGCCACCTTCTCTGGGCCCGAGCTCTTTTACGATGGACTGAGGTGAAGTGGAAAATGGTTCCGAAGTTTGATGAATAAAAAGTAGAAATTCTTTTTATAAATCACGGACACCACGTCCTCCAGGCTAAAAAGGAAAGGGACCATCTGGCTTATCACTGCACAGTTCAAAAGCCAGCATCTGTCATGGTATGAGGGTGCATTAGTGCACATGACATGGGTAGCTTGTACATCTGGGAAGGCATCATTAATACTGAATGATATATACACGTTTCAGAGCAATAGGCTGCCATGCAGACAAAATCTTTTCCAGGGAAGGCCTTCTTTCTTTCAGCAAGACAATGCCAAACTGCTTTCTGCACATATTAAAACTGCATGGCTCCGTAGTAAAAAAGAGTTTAGGTGCTAAACTGGCCTGCCTGCAGTCCAGACCTGTCTCCCATCGAAAACATTTGGCGCATTATGAAGCACAAAATATGACAAAGGTGACCCTGAACTGTTGAGCAACTGAAACTGTATATCAGGTAAGAATGGGACAACATTTCTCTTTCAAAACTACAGCAATTGGTCTCCTCAGTTCCCAAATGTTTACAGAGTGTTGTTAAAAATAGAGGTGATGCAACACAGTGGTAAACATGCCCCTGTCCCAACTTTTTTGAAATGTGTTGCTGACATCAAATTCAAATTGAGTATATATTTTTCAAACAACAATAAACTTTCTCCATTTCAACATTTGATATGTTGTCTTTGTACTATTTTCAACGAAATATCGGGTTTCCATGATTCGCAAATTGTCGCATTCTGTTTTTATTGACAGTTTACACAGCGTCCCAACTTTTGTGGAATTGGGGTTGTAGTTAAATATTGGAAAAATATAGGCTAGTTTCTTCAACTGTCCAGTTTCTCTGAGCCTCTGTCCAGTGTAGCCTCAGATTCCATAGGAATGAAACCTTTTGCTGTTGTAGGCCATCTATATGAAAGTACAGCATATTGTGCTTTCTGAGATGCTTTTCTATTCACTATGGTTGTAAAGAGAGGTTATTTGAATTATGGTTATTTGAATGGCCTGTCTGGCCATTCTCCTCTGATCCTCTGAGCTCTCTCAGCTCCTTGAAGTTTCTATCGACAAATCTGCCACTTGCTGCATGTTTTATTTTTTTTCCCCGCACCATTCTGTGTCAATATAGACTTGTGCATTCAGTGAAAATCCAGTGTTTTGCATGAAAACTGCAGCTCTTGATCTGTATCTGCATTATTTTATACATTAGGCTGCTGCCACATGATTGGCTACTTGGATAATTGCACATATGTGCTGCGGTTCAGGTGATCCTAATAAATTGGCCGGTGAGAGTGTGTGTGTGTGTGTGTGTGTGTGTGTGTGTGTGTGTGTGTGTGTGTGTGTGTGTGTATATATATATATATATATATATATATATATATATACAGTGCCTTGAAAAAGTATTCATACCCCTTGAACTTTTTCACATTTTTCCACCTTACAACCACAAACTTAAAATTTTTTTATTGAGATTTTATGTGATAGACCAACACAGAGTAGCGCATAATTGTGAAGTGAAACGAAAATGATAAATGGTCTTCAAAATTTTAAACAAATAAAAATCTGAAAAATGTGGTGTGCATTAGTATTCAGCCCCCTGTACTCTGATACCTCTAAATACAATCCAGTGCAATCAATTGCCTTCAGAAGTCATCTAATTAGTTAATAGAGTCCTCCTGTGTGTAATTTACTCTCAGCATAAATACACTTGTTCTGCGAAGGCCTCAGTGGTTTGTTAGAGAACACTGAAGAACAAACAGCATCATGAAGACCAAAGAACTCACCAGACAGGTCAGGGATAAAGTTCTGGAGAAGTTTAAAGCAGGGTTAGGTTATAAAAAATATCCCAAGCTCTGAACATCTCAAGAAGCACTGTTCAATCCATCCTTCAAAAATGGAAAAAGTATGGCACAACTGCAAATCTACCAAGACATGGCCATCCACCTAAACTGACAGAGCGAGCAAGGAGAGCACTGGTCACAGAAGCACCCAAGAGGCCCATGATCACTCTGGAGGAGCTGCAGAAATCCACAGCTGAGGTGGGAGAATCTGTGCACAGGACAACTATAAGTCATATACTCCACAAATCTGGCCTTTTTGGAAGAGTGGCAAGAAGAAAGCCATTGTTGAAAGACAGGCATAAGAAGTCCCGTTTGCCAGAAGCCATGTAGGGGACACAGCAAACATGTGGAAGAAGGTGCTTTGGTCAGATGAGACCAAAGTTGAACTTTTTGGCCTAAATGCAAAGCGCTATGTGTGGCGGAAAACTAACACTGCTCATCACCCTGCACACACCATCCCCACTGTGAAACATGGTGGTGGCAGCATCATGCTATGGAGATGCTTTTCTTCAGCAGGGACAGGGAAGCTGGTCAGAGTTGATGGGAAGATGGATGGAGCTAAATACAGGGCAATCCTGGAAGAAAACCTGTTGGAGGCTGCAAAAGACTTGAGACTGGGAAGGAGATTCACCTTCCAGCAAGACAGTGACCCTAAACATACAGCCAGAGCTACAATGGAATGGTTTAGATCAAAGAATATTCATGTGTTAGAATGGCCCAGTCAAAGTCCAGACCTAAATCCCATTGAGCATCTGTGGCAAGACTTGAAAATTGCTGTTCACAGACGCTCTCCGTCCAATCTGGCTGAGCTTGAGCTATTTTGCAAAGAAGAATGGGCAAAAATTTCAGTGTCTAGATGTGCAAAGCTGGTAGAGACATACCACAAAAGACTTGTAGCTGTAATTGCAGCAAAAGTTGGCTCTACAAAGTATTGACGCGGGGGGGGCTGAATACTAATGCACATCACATTTTTCAGATTTTTATTTGTTTAAAATTTTGAAGACCATTTATCATTTTTGTTTCACTTCACAATTATGTGAAGTGAATTTTGGTCTATCACATAAAATCTCAATAAAAAACTTTTAAGTTCGTGGTTGTAAGGTGGAAAAATGTGAAAAAGTTCAAGGAGTATGAATACTTTTTCAAGGCACTGTATATAGTCTCGAAAATATTGTGCTGTATGATTGTAAACCTAGTAATGAAACCATTAATGTGTATATTCTGTGTGTTTGTGAACACAGAGAATTCTCTAAGGAGCGTGAGAAAGCTAAGGCACGTGGAGATTTCCAGAAGCTGCGAGAGAAGCAGCAGTTGGAGGAGGACTTGAAAGGCTACCTGGACTGGATCACTCAGGCTGAGGATATTGACCCGGAGAATGAAGAGGATGGAGACCAAGAGGGAAAACGCAACCGTGAGTCCAAACACACACATATACAGGAACATGCCATGTTTAATCTGTAGTACACCTCATGTACTCACAACCTCCACACAGTTTGCTAGAATTAGTCAGTATTTAAAGAATAATTCAATTATTAATTAGTTTATTGTGCAGCAGCAGGTCTATATATCCAGCAACTTGTCTGCTGAAATGGAAAAGTTCAAGAAATTGTTTGCCCAGACAGTTATGGAGATCAGTTAGCACACTGACAAATTTGCTTTATTGCCAGATAAAGATTAACATTGGTAATGCACTGGCATACTGAAATTGAAGAGCGGAGAGTCAGTCTAAGGTTTTTTTTTTTGCAGAAAAGGAAACATTACAGTATATAATATTGCCTTGATTTATTTACAAGATATATAGTTTATTCAATTGATCATTCCTGAAAGAAAATGTGGTTCATTGGTACAGTGTCTTGCAAAAGTGTTTGTCCTGTTTTGTCGCATTACAAGCTGGAATTAAAATGGATTTTTGGGGGGTTAGCACCATTTGATTTACACAACATGCCTACCACTTTAAATGTGCAAATTGTTTTTTCTGACACAAACAATCATTAAGATGAACAAACAGAAATCTGGAGTGTGCATAGGTATTCACCCTCTTTCATATGAAGCCCCTAAATAAGAACTGGTCCAACCAATTCACTTCATAAGTCACATAATTAGTTGATTTAAGATCCACCTGTGTGCAGTCAAAGTGCCACATGATCTGTCACATGATGTCTGTATAAATCAACCTGTTCTGGAAGGACCCCGACTCTGCAACATGACTAAGCAAGCAAGATGAGAACCAAGGAGCACTCCAAACAGGTCAGAGACAAAGATGTGATGAAGTATAGATCAGGGTTGGGTTCTAAAAAAATATCCAAAACTTTGAATATCCCACGGAGTACCATTAAATCCATTATAGCAAAATGGAAAGAATATGGCACCACTACAAACCTGACGAGAAGGCCGCCCACCAAAACTCACAGACCGGGCAAAGAGGGCATTAATCAGAGATGCAACAAAGACACCAAAGATGACACTGAAGGAGCTGCAAAGATCCACAGCGGAGATGGGAGTATCTGTCCATAGGACCACTTTAAGCCGTACACTCCACAGAGCAGGGCTTTATGGAAGAGTTGCCAGAAAAAAAGCCATTGCTTAAAGGAAAAAAATAAGAAAACACGTTTGGAGTTTGCCCAACTGTCAGAAATGGTGAGCTGAGGTGAAGTGAGGACCCAAGAGCAGACTCAAAATAGGCAGTGTACAGAGAAAAGCTTCTTTAATGAAGTAGAGGGCAGAGGTACCGTAGGGCAAAGGCAAAAATCAGTGGTCAAAGAACGGACCAGGAGGTCAGAAACAAAGAGGAGTGCAAAAACACAATCCAAAAGAACAGCCGCGTAAAACGGGCAAAAACTGGACAGAAAGCTAGACAAAAAACAAGGAACAATTCAGGCAGGGGGAATCAAGACACAATACCAAAGGGCTGTAACAAGGCGAGGAAAGTCTACAAGAGACAGTCTGGCAACTGGAGTAGCTCCAAACAGTTCTTAAAAAGGCCCTGGCTGATGGGAGGGGAGTGGTAGCAGGTGTGGGAGTGCCTCTTCAGGAAAATGGCCTTCAGCAAGGCAGGAATGAATTCCTGTCCTGGATCTGGCCTGGAAGTCCCACAAACTCAGGCATGAATGGACTGGACTGGACCAGACTGTGACAGTACCCCCCCCCCCCCCCCCCCTTCAATGGGCGCTTCCAGGCGCCTTAGGAAGTGCCTCAGGGTGTTGGTGGAAGTTCGTGGTGAGGGTGGGATCCATGATGAACCTGGCAGGAACCCAGCTCCTCTCCTCAGGACCATACCCCTCCCAATCAACCAGGTACTGGAGTCCTCTGCCTCGGCATTGTACCTTCAGCAACCTCCTGACAGTGAAGACCTCACCACCATTTATGAACCTGGGAGGAGGAGGGAGTTTGGATGGTGGGGACAGGGAACTAGAGACAAGGGGTTTGACTTGGGAGACATGGAAAGTTGGGTGAATATGGTGCATGGTTACGGGCAGAGACAGTCTTACAGAGCAGGGATTAATTACCTTGGAGACGGGGAAAGGTTCTATGAACCTGGGAGACAATTTGCGGGAGACCATCTTGAGGGGCACGTGGTGAGTGGCGAGCATTACCTGCTGCCCCACCCGATAGATGGGAGCTACCGAGCGGTGTTTGTCGGCTTGCTCTTTAAACATCTTGACAGAACGTAGGAGCTTTTAACTGGTCAATGCCCACGTTCTCCTGCAAGCAGCGCACAAACACCTGGGTAGAGGGCATGGCGACGACGACTTCTTGGATGGGGAAGAGTGGTGGCTGGTAACCCAGAGAGCACTGGAAGGGGGAAGACCTGTAGCAGAGGTGGGTAAGGAGTTGTGAGCATACTCTGTCCAAGGAAGGGTCTTACTCCAGGAGGCAGCATCCTTGGATACCATGCACCAGAGAGCCACTTCCAGCTCCTGGTTGGCCCGTTCTGTCTGTTCATTGGTCTGAGGGTGAAAACCTGAAGACAGACTGCAAGAAGCACCAATGAGTTTACAGAAAGCCTTCCAGAATTGGGCAGAGAACTGGGGTCCGTGGTCTGATATGATGTCTGAGGGGAGTCCGTGTAGACGGAAAACATGGAGTATCAGCAATTTGGTGGTCTCCTTGGTGGTGGGAAGCTTGGGCAGAGGAATAAAATGAACAGCTTTAGAAAAACGGTCAACAACAGTGAGGATACAATTATTGCCACCTGAATTAGGGATCCAGGGCTATGTGTGACCATGGCCGGTGGGGAACAGGAAGGGGTCTCAGCAGGCCGGCAGGGGGTCTGTTGCCAGTCTTGTTCCTGGCGCAGATGTCGCAAGCTGCCACAAACCTCTGGGTGTCCTCCTTGATGGATGGCCACCAAAAGCGTTGTTGGATGAGTGCCAGAATCCGGGCTGCTCCTGGGCGGCACGCCATTCTGGAACCATGACCCCAATGCAACACCTGTGCCTGCACAGAAACAGGAACAAAAAGATGGTTAGGAGGTGCATTACTAGGCCCTGGATCCTGCTCATGAGCCTTCTGGACCAGGGTTTCCACCTCTAACAGAGCGGCCCCCACCAGGCACCGTGGAGGAAGGATGGTCTCGGGGGAGGTCGATTCCTCCTGGAGGGGAGAAAACATTCTGGACAAGGCATCGAACTTACCATTCTTAGAGTCTGGGCGGAAGGAAAGTGTGAACTTGAAGCAAGAAAAGAAGAGAGACTATCGGGCCTGACGAGAATTGAGGCGCTTGGCAGTCCTGAGGTATTCGAGGTTCTTGTGATCTGTCCATACGATGAAGGGAAGGTCTGACCCCTCCAACCAATGTCTCCATTCTTCCAAGGCCAGTTTAACAGCCAACAGTTCCCTATTGTCATTGTCGTAGTTTCTCTCAGAGGGGGAAAGCTGACGAGAGAAGAAGGAGCAAGGATGAAGCTTGTGGTCACTAGCCGATCTTTGGGACAATATGGCCCCGACCCCTGACTCCGAAGCATCGACCTCAACCACAAACTGCCGGGACGGATCTGGAATGGTGAGTATAGGTGCTGACGTCAACCTTCATTTGAGCTCTGAGAATGCCTTCTCAGCCCCTTCCCCCCGAGCTGAAAGGGACCTTGGTGGAAGTTAGAGCTATGAGGGGCCCAGCCACCATACTAAAGTTACTGATGAATCGCCTATAGAAATTTGCAAACCCAAGAAACCGCTGGAGTTCTCGCCGAGAGGATGGGGTGGGCCAGTCAGCAACTGCCTTGAGTTTCAGGGGGTCCATCTGAATCTGTGTGGGGGAGATAATGAAACCCAGAAAGGAGACAGAACTTCTATGGAATTCACATTTCTCTGCCTTAACAAAGAGTTTATTTTCCAGGAGTCGTTGAAGAACCTGCCTGACATGGATGCAGTATTCATCAAGGGAGTGGGAAAAAATCAATATATCGTCCAGATAAACAAAAACGTTAAGGTCATCTCGGGCATGGATGGACTGGACTGGACCGGACTGTGACACCAACAGCATGTGGCAGACTCCCCAAACACATGGAAGAAAATTCTCTGGTTAATTGAGACTAAAATTGATCTTTTGGCCATCATGGGAAACGCCATGTGTGGCGCAAACCCTGAGAACACCATTTCTACAGTGAAGCATGGTGGTGGCAGCATCATGCTGTGGGGTTATTTTTCATCTGCAGGGACAGGAAAGCTGGTCAGGACTGAAGGAAAGATGGATGGCACTAAATACAGGGCAATTCTGGAGGAAAACCTGTGAGTCAGCCAGAGGTTTGAGACTGGGACGAAGGTTCATGTTCCAGCAGGACAGTGACCCTAAACATACTGCTAAAGCTACACTGGAGTGGTTTAAAGGGAAACATTTAAATGTCTCGGAATGGCCTAGTCAAAGCTCAGACCTCAATCCAGTTGAGAATCTATGGCACAACTTGAAGATTGCTGTACCCCAACACAACCCATCTAACTTGAAGGAGTTGGAGCAGTTTTGCTTTGAGGAATGGGCAAAAATCCCAGTGGCTAGATGTGCTAAGCTAATAGAGACATACCCCAAGAGACTTGCAGCTGTAATTGTAGTTAAATGTGGCTCTACAAAGTATTGACTTTTTTTTGGGGGGGGAGTACCTATGCACACTCTAGATTTCTGTTTTTTCATCTTAATTATTGTTTGTGTCACAATAAAACAACAATTTGCACCTTTAAAGTGGTAGGCATGTTGTGTAAATCAAATGGTGCTAACCCCCCAAAATCCATTTTAATTCCAGCTTGTAATGTGACAAAACAGGACAAACACCAAGGGGGATGAATACTTTTGCAAGACACTGCATTTAATATTTTGTATGATGTTGGTGGTGCCATAAAACACAAGACAACCCACAACCACTAAACATAATCATCTAGCAGCAGTATCAGGCTTTATCTCTTTCTCTCTGTTAGATTCTTAATCCTCTTTCTTTCCTGTCATCCTTCTGGTTTCCCATCAATCCTGTCACTTACATTCACCAAGTCATTCCAGTCCATCCTTCCAGTAATGCCACTCATTCTTCATTCAAAACCTTAAAAGGAACTCTCTTGTAGTTCTTGGTAAATCTATTTCCGATTTAATCTGTGTCTGCTCAGTTTATTATGGGCTGCTATCAGGGCAGAGGGAGCAAAGTTTGATTCCAGCCAAGTAGTATGTGTTAGGGAGGAAAGAAACAGCGTGATAAGACGAGAGCGAGAACAATCCCAGTCCTCTTTATGTAAGCATAGTGTGTCATCACAGTTTGTGGCTCCTTATGTCTCTCTCTTCTAGTATTTTTCTGTCACAAAACATCTACACTCAAAGCCAAAAGTTTATACATACACCAAGGCTAAAGATATTCAATTCTCTTTTCTTTTTTTTTTAACTCCACACATTTCATGGTATCTTTTTTTTCCAAATTAATTAGGGTGGTTACTTTGTTCACATCACGTATTGTTTTAAAACAGTCAATTAGAGACAGCTTTATTTCTTCTTGAATTCACTATATCGGACTTGCAGTGTGGCAGACATTTATATACGGTAATGTTTCTATCTTTTTGAACAGTCTGGAAAATTCCAGAAACTGTAATTTAAGTTTTAGAAGCATGCGATTGCCCAATTGTCATAATTAGATGTTAATGGGATTGCCCCCATGGCTGTAAAAGGGATTACTTCTAAATAAGTACCTTTTTGCCCTAGATATTATGGGGAAAATTCAAGCAGCTCAGCCAAGACTTTAGAAAAAAATGATAAATATATTCATTACTAAAAAGACATTAACTCACAAAGATGAACAAACTTTGGTCTGAAAAGTTCAACTGAATCCCAAGACAACAACAGAGGAACTGGTGAAGGAGTCTGAGCATCAGATACCAAAGTATATACATCCACAGTCCTACATTTCCATATCCTATAAGGCTGTTGTGCAAGGAAGAAGCCCTTATTCTCAAACCAACATTTGAAAATAAGCCAAACTGAAGTTTACAGGTGATCACCAGCCTTTTTGGAGAAGGGCTCTTTGGTGAGATGAAACAAAAATGTAATTCTTTGGACATAATGATCTGCATTATGTATGAAAGTAAAAGGCTGAGGGGTTTAATCAGAAGAACACCATTCCAACTGTGAAGCATGGGGGTGGCAGCATCATGTTTTTTTCGGAAAAAGGACTAGTGCACTTCAGAAAAAAGACAGCATCATGCGTAAGGAGGATTATCAAGAAATACTGAAGGATCACCTTAAGACATCAGCCAGAATGTTAAAACTTGGTCATGACTGGGTTTTGCAGCAGGACAATGCTGAAAAAGCACGTCTGAGCAAAAGGTGCCCCCTGCCCGGAGTTCCACCAGTTCTGTCAGGAGGAATGAACAAAAGTTTGAGCAAATTATTGTGAGAAGCTTGTGGAAGGCTGCCTCCAGTGTTCAAGTAATTAAAAGGCAATGCCACCAAGTACACTGCAACCCCCACTATAATGAACTCCTTGGTGGACATCTAAGTAGTCCGTTATACCGAAAAGTTCAGAATACTGAAATGGACCCACTTGTCACACCAAACACTCAAGTTGTATGCAACATTTTAGGCACATTCTCCTTATCGCGAATTTCTCCTTTCGAGTCACTATGGCAATAACCACCCACTGGCTCGCCATGTTTTCTAAATCTTCACCATTCAGTTCATTCATGTGTTGAAAATCATCGATCATGTCTATGTCGTGCCGCGGAGCTGGGCGGGGGTATAAAAATGGCACCAGTACTCTTTAACTAGATGTTAAGTTTTGCGGTATCAGCAGTCATTTCGTCCTTTTATCAATCCTTGGATCACCGTTCTTGATAATTGTTAGCGATCGACACCTAAGCAAACTAGTTAGGCCTTTGTTTTATGGCATTAACACATATTGTTATCTTGACTGTGGACTTGATTACTTCTTGTTTGTCTGTGGTGGGAAAAGAAACGCATGGCTCAGAGTGTCAGGTAAGCAGGCAGATGATGGCTGTAATTACAGGAAGAGTGTTTATTTACAAACAGGCAGGCAGACAGTTCAAAAACGTAAGACAAAGACAGGGTTGTGAAACGGGCAATGGTCACATGAGGCACAAACAGAATGGCAGAGGCAAAGACCAAAGGCAGAGTCCAAATACACAAAACAAAGAAAGGTAATGCACAGATACAAGGCTTGGTAATGTGAGACACTAGGTACAGCACATGTACTTCGCCAACTCTGTGTGTTTAGACAGTCCTTATAAGTGCACGCTGTGATTGCGCTCTAATCTGGAACAGGTGCATAGTACTGTAATTAGTCCTAATGATGCTGCGTGCTCTGAGTGCCAATGCACGTGGACATGACAGTGATGTTTTTTGAAGACTCCGACTCATTGACATTAAAGGCAGTGGACCCGAACTTAGTTTGTTATATGCCAAAATTTGTAGTAAAAGAGTTCATTATAGTAGGCTTGCAGAGTACTACCAAAGTGTATGGAAACTTGACCTACTGAAAATCTGATATAGTAAATAAAAGCTGAAATAAATCTCTCTTGGCTATTATTTTGAAATTACCTTATGGAAATAAAGTAGATACCCTTTCTGACCTCACACAGGAAATGTATAGGAACATGAAATCTGTCTTGTTGTATGCTGAATGGATTTAGCCTAGCTGTACGTAAATGTTTGAACTGTACATATGCTTCTGTGCTACTTGTTCAGGCAGTTGTTAAATCTGCAGTTGCTGAAATATTTAAGATAAAACAGATAATTGAACACTAAAATAAGAAGAGTTCATTTTGTGGCCACTACCCACTGCTGTTAAACTGTAGTATTTATGTGTTCCTTTGTGTGATTATACATTACATGAATAAACACATAAAAGACACTACCTAGAGAGATTAGAAGTAATTAGTACTGGGTGATGTGGATAAAATTTATATCACAGTATAATTAACAGTTATTCCACTCAATCTTGTCGTACATGAGCTGTTAGTCAACGAGGCGCATAGCACCGAGTTGGCTATAAGCCATGTACGACGAGATTGAGTGGAATAACTGTTTTATTCTATCCACATTCACTGGATTTTGAGAAACAGAGCATTTTTATTTTTTGCAAATTCGATAAATAAAAACTTTATATAAAACGTCTGACAAAATCATTTCTGCTTAGAATGGAAACCAACCGGCGAAATGATGGTAGCAATTTGTGAAAAATGCTATAATAATCATTCTTGAAAAATAAAAAAAGATATGTTCTTGCCATCAAATAATTTTATTCCATATTTTGTTGCTTTTTTGTATTTTTTAGTGTTTTCTTCTTCTTTAGGGTTTTTTGGCGGTTGGCAAACCAACTTAAAGGTGCATTACTGCCACTGACTAGGCTGGAGTCTGAAACAGGAGATATTGGGGGGGGGACTATATTATTTTAGCTATTTCTGTTTCTTTTAAATACTTGATAATTTTTGGGGTTTTGTTTTCGAATAGAGTTTTTATTTTGTCCTCGGTTGGTCCAGCAGTACGCGCTGCCATTTTGTTTTTCTCTCCTCAACGTATATGAGCTGATAGCCTAGTAGTAGAGTAGCCAATCAGAGCATGTGATTGCGCATATCCAGTGAATGTGGATAGAATAAAGTTATTCCACGAAATTGAGTCGTACATGAGCTGATAGCCAATGAGCAGCGTAGCACTGAGTTGGTTATAAGCCACGTACGACGAGATTGAGTGGAATAACTGTTTTATTCTATCCACATTCACTGGATTTTGAGAAACGGAGCATTTTTATTTTTTGCAAATTCGATAAATAAAAACTTTATACAAAACGTCCGACAAAATCATTTCCGCTTAGAAAACAAAGCGGCGAAATGACCATAGCAATTTGTGAAAAATGCTATAATAACAATTCTTGAAAAATAAAAAAAATACATTCTTACCATGAAATACTTTCATTCCATATTTTGTTGCCTTTTTTTTTGTCTTCTTTGGGGTCTTGTTTTTGAGTAGAATTTTTATTTCATCCTTGATTGGTTCAGCAGTGGAACAGGAGGTATTGGGGAGGGAAACTATATTCTTTTAGCTTTTTCTGTTTCTTTTAAATATTTGACAACAAACTATTATATCTGACTTGATGCGCGCCACCATTTTGTTTTTCTCTACTCACAGTATATGAGCTGATAGCCTAGTAGCAGAGTAGCCAATCAGAGCATGCGATTGCTCATATCCAGTGAATGTGGATAGAATAATTTAAAATATTCGCAGTATACAACTAGGTAAATATGGTATAATCTGATGTCCTGTTAACATCATCTGGACCGTGTTTGCTGACAAATATTTTGCTGTTGTTTGGCTCGGAGATATGAAATTGCCCCTAATCTGTCTAAGCTTGTTCTCTTTTTTTAATTGTGAAAGACAAACATGCGAGTCAGTCACAACATACTGAGCAGGTCCAATGCTGCATTTTTAAAATTTTTTTTAACTTTTCAAAGTTAAAAAATGAGCATACTTTTAACCACACTCTCTCCAATAATATAGTCATAAAAGCACAGATATAATATTACTGTTCTATTACACCAGTAAATCAGATCGACTGTCATGTCCGATATCTTAATGTATCAGTGTTGTTAAAACTTAGCCAACTTTGGTCCTGACATGTGTGTTAATGAAATAAATCCTCTTTACACATTAAGCATTACGCGCATGTGTGTGCATGTTTGTATCTTCTGAGACTTTTGCGTAATTGCTGTAGTTTAAGCTTTACTGTAGTAAATGTTATTATCTGGCTCAAAAGCATGCCAGTATCGAAATGTATTCGTTGCTCTTAACAGAGGCCTGTTTGCTTTTGTCTATCTCTCTCTCTCTCTCTCTCTCTCTCTCTCTCTCTCTCTCTCTCTCTCTCACACACACACATTAGTCTCACCCTATTAAAATACCCACAGTGTTCTTTCGTTCAGATCTCTTTCCTGAAATTTCTTTCCCTTTCTGCATTTCTCTGTCTGCTGTGAAGTGCTGTAAAGTGCTTGGTGTGTTTAACCAGTAGATGCTGATAGCGGCGTTTCTTTCCGCTCTTCTGTCTCTGTGTCTCCCCCCACCGCTCGCATGCATGAACTGCGTGTAAACTGAAAAGGGGTGACGATGGCCGATCTCACCCAGGAGAAGAAGGCAGGGAAGTCGGGCTGGTTCAGTCAGTCCACAGAGACTCAGGGTAAATCCTGCCAACTGAGTTTGTTTGTGTGTGTATGTGACACAGAGAAACAAAGGTGGATTTTCTTTATTTAAAAAAAAAAGGCATTTCTTAGCGTAATTACTCAGCGTGCTCGGCACAAACAGTTTGTGCCGTCTAGACCATATGCTGCTCTCTGGCAGATTGCTTTTGGTCATAATTCCAATACTGACTGCCTTTTGCTTTTAGTTTTGGCAAATTACAGACTGCGCTGTTCAGCTTTGCTGTATTACAGGGCTCACATTATAGTGGTGTCATCAAATAACCTTACAAATATTTATTACTACTAACTGTACTGGATGGAAATGCTTGTTTTTGTGGTCCTTTTCTGTAACGCTGAAATATAAAGGGTGGCCCATGTTGTAGTGTGATTTTGTGTGTGTGTGCTCTTTTCTACAGCGAGTATGCCAACCAGTGAAACGGAGTCTGTTAACGCAGACAGTCCAAATGGAGACGATGACAAAATCTGCTGTTGTGGACCAGTCTGGTGAGAATTAACGACCTTTTAGAAGCAGTTTAGACCAAATAAATAATGTCTCTTGAAGAATGGCCACTTAGTGAGTCTTTCTTTTTTTTAATGTACAAGCACCTTTCCTATTTCACTCCAAAAATTAAAATGGAGTATAACATAAACTATATCAATAATATAACACTATTACATTAATATTACTTCACTGCTCCTAAAAGGCAGTTTTGACATAAAGCTGATACAGACACCACACACAGAATTAAAGGAGAACTGAAGGCAAATTTTTTTTATTATCAAAATTCTAGTTATCTAATTTTATTAAATATAGGAATGCATGTTTGACAGCTATTTTGTCACTGCTATAGCAAGTTGAGTGTTTGAAATATGCTACGCAATATATCAGTCCATATGTCAAAGCAATGGCCGTAAACGAGATTCGTTGAGACCTGTGCGAGACATTGTAGGACAGAAGTAAAACGTACAGCGGAAATCAAAGTGACCAACATCTGCCAATGTTGTCAAAAGACGCGCGCGCCCTCTTTCAAATGCTGATGTAACCAAGCCGGAAGTTTTGTTTGTTTTGATAGCAATCAGGAAAGTTTGAAAAGAGTAGGCAGTAATCGTCATTTAAACTCGTTTTTGTGCAATATTTGGTTTGGAAAACAGTTTTCAAAATGGCGGCACTGACACCTGGCTGACACTTGACGTTTCGAAGTCTCGCACAAGTCTCGTGAAGATCACGCGGATAAGTGACGCCTGCCGTGGACCAAATGAACTACATTCAGCACGGCTAAAAACCGAATAGGCCGATAAGTATAATATTTAATTGCAATTAGTTGCCAATACGAGTCACGATATAAGGTTACTAAAACCGAAAACGTAATTAAATAACACGTTAATTAAGAAATAAAGCAAGTTTAAAAATGACTTCAGTTCTCCTTTAATAATATCTGTTGTTATCGACTTGAACTTTTTGGTGACAATTTTTTTGAAGCCAAAATTCACGAATCATCATAACTCTGCTTATTATTTTTTTGTAAGTTGGTAATTATTCCTTGTAAGCACTTTTCTAAATTCTATGTGCCTCGTAGCGGAGCTCTGTCGGCATCCGTACATCTCAAGAGACGATGGTGCAGCACTAGCATATTCTCAAGTGACCAGTCTTTCCCAAGAAGCCTGATGCTTCTCTGGGAGCAACTGCTCTAGCTTTCCTCTTTGCTCGTTTCACAATGAGCTGGTTGTTCCTGTCACGCTCTGCCGTTTTTGACCACGGCCCTCCAGGCTTGACTTGTTTTCCCAGTTATTTGTATCAATTCCCACCAGCTTCAAGCCTCTCTTACACAGATCTTTGAAGCGGAGGTGCGATCTTCCAACTGGACGTGATTCTTCACGCAGTTTCCCATACAGAACATCCTTTGGAATGCATCTGGGGTCCATATGGCGTACGTGATCTAGCCACCTGAGGCGCCTCTGGCTAAGTAGGGTGTACAGGCTTGGAATGCCAGCACGTTGGAGGACTTCTGTGTTAGTGAGCTTGTCCTGCCACGAAATGTTCTAGATATGTGTAAGGCAGCGAGGGTGGAAACTGTTCAGCTTTTTTTCCTGCCTAGTATACATTGTCCAGGACTCACTACCATATACAGTGGGGCAAAAAAGTATTTAGTCAGTCACCAATTGTGCAAGTTCTCCCACTTAAAAAGATGAGGCCTGTAATTTTCATCATAGGTACACTTCAACTATGAGAGACAGAATGAGAAAAAAAAATCCAGAAAATCACATTTGTCTGATTTTTTTAAAGAATTTATTTGCAAATTATGGTGGGAAATAAGTATTTGGTCAATAACAAAAGTTCATCTCAATACTTTGTTATATACCCTTTGTTTACAATGACAGAGGTCAAACGTTTTCTGTAAGTCTTCACAAGGTTTTCACACACTGTTGCTGGTATTTTGGCCCATTCCTCCATGCAGATCTCCTCTAGAGCAGTGATGTTTTGGGGCTGTCGCTGGGCAACACGGACTTTCAACTCCCTCCAAAGATTTTCTATGGGGTTGAGATCTGGAGACTGGCTAGGCCACTCCAGGACCTTGAAATGCTTCTTACAAAGCCACTCCTTCGTTGCCCGGGCGGTGTGTTTGGGATCATTGTCATGCTGAAAGACCCAGCTACGTTTCATCTTCAATGCCCTTGCTTATGGAAGGAGGTTTTCACTCAAAATCTCATGATACATGGCCCCATTCATTCTTTCCTTTACACGGATCAGTCGTCCTGGTCTCTTTGCAGAAGAACAGCCCCAAAGCATGATGTTTCCACCCCCATGCTTCACAGTAGGTATGGTGTTCTTTGGATGCAACTCAGCATTCTTTCTCCTCCAAAACACGACAAGTTGAGTTTTTACCAAAAAGTTCTATTTTGGTTTCATCTGACCATATGACATTCTTCCAATCCTCTTCTGGATCATCCAAATGCTCTCTAGCAAATTTCAGACGGGCCTGGACATGTACTAGCTTAAGCAGGGGGACACATCCGGCACTGCAGGATTTGAGTCCCTGGTGGCGTAGTGTGTTACTGATGGTAGCCTTTGTTACTTTGGTCCCAGCTCTCTGCAGGTGATTCACTAGGTCACTCCGTGTGGTTCTGGGATTTTTGCTCACCGTTCTTGTGATCATTTTGACCCCACGGGGTGAGATCTTGCGTGGAGCCCCAGATCGAAGGAGATTATCAGTGATTTTGTATGTCTTCCATTTTCTAATAATTGCTCCCACAGTTGATTTCTTCACACCAAGCTGCTTACCTATTGCAGATTCAGTCTTCCCAGCCTGGTGCAGGTCTACAATTTTGTTTCTGGTGTCCTTTGACACCTCTTTGGTCTTGGCCATAGTGGAGTTTGGAGTGTGACTGTTTGAGGTTGTGGACAGGTGTCTTTTATACTGATAACGAGTTCAAACAGGTGCCATTAATACAGGTAACGAGTGGAGGACAGAGGAGCCTCTTAAAGAAATTACAGGTCTGTGAGAGCCAGAAATCTTGCTTGTTTGTAGGTGACCAAATACTTATTTTACTGAGGAATTTACCAATTAATTCATTAAAAATCCTACAATGTGATTTCCTGGATTCTTTCCCCCCATTCTGTCTCTCATAGTTGAAGTGTACCTATGATGAAAATTACAGGCCTCTCTCATCTTTTTAAGTGGGAGAACTTGCACAATTGGTGGCTGACTAAATACTTTTTTGCCCCACTGTAGGAGAGTATTGAGTCCACAGGCTCGGTACTCGTGCAGTTTGGTATTTGCAGTCAGCTGAGTGTTGAAGCTCCATATTTAAAAGTATACGGTAACCTGATTTTTGATGGTTTTTGCATCTGTATGGCATCCGTACGTATGCATGTGTACGACCACAGGGAACCTGGTCGTAAGTGCAAGGCAACATATCTCATAAACACTTGTCCACCGGACAATGAAATTTCTATCTTTATTTACATAAGATAGATGGGTTTTTATCCAGCGCTGATTTTTAATTTTCTTTTTTTTTTTTAAATAATGTGGGATTATTTACTAACTGTAGCAGCCCCTTGGGTGCATATGCATTTTATTCCTCTTGAACAAGAGTATAGCGTTGAACACAGGACATCAAACACCAGACACTGAGCACCAGTGGCGAACCGTTACTATTAGAGCTGGGACCTGAGCTCAGCCAAAACTTAGCCAGACACACCAAAAAAGCAACAGGGCAAAGGATTTTGCAAGGGATTAGTGGCAGGCTGCCAGGTCACGCCATTGTGTGTAGTTGTCGATGTTGATTTTAAACCTAATTAAGTAAATTCCTTAGGGAAATGCATACTTAAGTCTGAATGAAAAATACTGGGGCGAGTGAGTGCAACTGACTATAGCCAGTCAGTTACTCTAATAATAACTAAAAGTCTCTGTATGGCTAATGAATGATGCAGAGGAGGTGACGAGTTGATCTGTCAGCATTTATTCTGGAAAACAATGAATGACAGGGCTATCAACGCATGGAGACTGGGGAAATAATTCTGGCATCTCCCTTTCCAGACATCCCAAGCATGATGATAAATAAAAAAAATGTAAAAAAAAAAAAATTACATACTGTAGGCTACATACTGTTCAGTAGGCTGGCTACATTACACTGTGTGAGATAAAACAGACTATAATAGTCGTGCACTTAATATTGATCATATAGTGTAGTTTACAATGTACAATAAATGAAGTAAACCATACAGTAATGAATAAAATATTTGACAGAGCTTAAGAGTTTTCTTAAACATCCCTGGAAAACAATGAATGACAGGCTATCAACACATGGAGACGGGAAAGAATTCTGAATCCCTACAACATAATACACCAGTTAGCACCCAGCCAAATGGCTACTCAGATAAACACTTGACCTTCCACATGGAATTTTACAACGCTAATTTACATATTTGATCCAGTACAAACGGCGGATGTACGTCAAAACATTCTTGCATCAAAAAATTAACATTGTATCTTGGGGAAAAATTAAAATATACTGTATTAATGAATACTGTCCATGCAGGATTCATGAAGCCAGCTCACCCCTTTCTAGACATCCCAAGTATGATGATGTCCACAGGTGTGTTACATTAATTAATGCCCCATCAGAAACTGAAGTCATTTTTAAACTTGCTTTATTTCTTAATTAACGAGTTAGTCAATTACGTTTTCGGTTTTATTAACCTTATATCGTGACTCGTATTGGCATATTATATTACACTTATCGGCCTTTTCGGTTTTTAGCCATGTTGAATGTAGTTCGTATGGTCCACGGCAGGCGTCGCTTATCCACGCGATCTTCACGAGACTTGTGCGAGACTTCAAACGTGAAGTGTGAGCGCTGCCATTTTGAAAACTGTTTACACAGCGGCCAGATCGCCATAACATTCCAATTTAGATTAATTCGAGATTTGCCAGCTTCATCAGTGATGAAGATTATTCCATACGACTTCAAACTATTGGTTAAATGAAAAATCGCTTTCGGACACTAGTCCGTCACGCTGGTATTTACATCATTACTGTCGTACAATTAAAACGTGCCAGATCAGGCGGCTGGTGGGTTTTCAAAATAATAAATACATGCATGTACGGTATTTTTGTGATAAATACATATACTGAGCGCATTTCCCACATTAATCAATACAAAGTACCTGCATCTTTCAGTTCTTTTAAATCAAGGCTGAATACTTTCTTCTTTGCTGCTGCCTTTTATTAAATCAAATTTAAGACTTTTAATTTGATTTCTTTCAGCATGACCACAATGCATGATGGGATATATTGCTTTGGTTAGTGACCATTGGTTGTACACTACTTTTCGTGATGCATTGTGGGATACTTTGAGTGCACTATATAGGGTGTAAATAATCCTTACTAAGGTTTTGGACAGCACTACAAAATGGTATCCCCACTATATAGTACCCTATATAGTGAGTAGGGAGCGATTTCGGACACAGGGAAAACTTCCGGCTTGATTACGTCAGCATTCGAAGGAGGGTGCGCGCGTCTTTTAACAACGTTGGCAGATGTTGGTCACTTTTGATTTCTCCTGTACGTTTTACTTCTGTCCTACGATGTCTCGCACAGGTCTCAATGAATCTCATTTACGGCCATTTCTCTGAAATATAGACTGATGTATCACAGTACATAGCATATTTCAAACACTCATAACTCGCTATAGCAGTGCCAAAATAGCTGTCAGAAATGCATTCCTACATTTTATAAAATGAGATAAATAGAATTTTGATAATAAAACAATTTGCCTTCAGTTCCCCTTTAATGGAACCCAACAAATTAACATATTTCACAATAGAGGGATTTGGGGATGTTCACAAAAAAGCCCAAAACTTTATTCATATGAAATTATGACATCGCTACATGTGCATGGAAGAAGAGTCTGGAGACAGAAATCTTAGTTTCTCATTCGTTAGCCTGTGCTACTTGCTCTTGATAGCACTGGCTTGACCACTTTATTAGCATTCGCTAACACTACTGATGAACACTACACCAGCTGGAAGGTGACTTCACTGCTGTGTTGACAGCGCATACTCACGGTTAAGTTCATGTTGGCCTTCGAGAGGCCGAGGGCTATAAATTTTTGGTCCCTCCCACAATAAATCAAAATCTGATTGGTCAATTCATCTGTCACTTCCTGCATAAACATACACTGCCATGGCCTTCTGTCCTGGCAATGAAGTCCTAACTAATGAGTGAGCCAGCTCTAAACTCTTCTCAGCCTAGAGACAACAAACAAAAAATCTCATTGGATAACTCGATTTTAATGTTTTCAGGACAGTGACCCTTTCATTTCTGAAGTAAATTTCATAGAAAATGAGGCGAAATTAGAAGGGAATAATGATAATGAAAGAAATTAAATATAACATTTGAAATGCTGATATGTTTGGGCCTTCTCTGAAGGCCTAGAAGGCCCTGACGGTTCCCCTCTGCTGAGCACCATGAAAACTAAAGAGAACAAAACAAAAACAAGGAGCGTAACATGGTTGTGAACAAATACACAATTTTGCAGAGTAATGTTGACAGACTATGCTCTGAACGTTACACACCTATCCAAACATGCACCATTATCCTCTGCACTCAAGGTCTCGTGCTAAACCACAGTTCAACCACAGACAAAACACAATCCGTAAACAGCGCACACCGACTTTACATTGTGTATGAATGACACATCAGGATGATCGACAGCAAAGCTTTATAACATGAGGATTATAAACACAGTAGCGAACGTCTGTAGCATAACAAATACAGCTTCCTGGGCTGACAGCTCTGCCTGTAACATAAATAACGAGTAACAGCTGTGGCCGCCATTTACTAACACATTTTACACTCATGTGGAGCTAATGCTGTGCTATAAACAAGTCCATGATAACGTATAACCATGTTGTAGTACAAGTGAACCATTATGGTGTACTGCGTAATGTTTATAACTGATAACGACATGAATGATTGATTATAGACCAACTGAATAAATATCAAAAGTCACATTACAAATGAATTGTGGGTGTTTTGTTTTCAAACACACAATACACCATGTGGAATTGTAACGAATAATGACACTTGTTAATGAGTTTATAAAAATGCTTACAAGGAATCATACTTCTAATGATTTATGAATACGAGCTTCATAGAACGTGTTTTTTTTTTCTTTCTCATAATGTTATTCCCTTCATTTACATAAGGTTTTGATCAAAGTGCCAATATTTGGATTGTGGTGTAAGACCATGTCCTTCAATAACAGTGCATTTTGAAGAATGTGATAATAACTGCATTATTATGTCACTCTTTCAGTCAAAAAATTACTAAGTCAAAGTTCAGGTCAGTAAACAAGTAAGTGTTTTTTATGCTGTGTTCAACCTCAGCCTTGCATGTCTCATCTTCATTTCCTGTGACAAAAATTCATAATATTATTTTGTGCATGCCAGTGTTTGCACCTCATGTTCTTCAAAGCTATATGAGCATGCATACTTTACATTATTCAGTTCCATTTTTTCTTATCGTGACCACCAACAGTCATCGTATCTGCATTGACACATGTATACAGGCACACGTTGTGTAATGTGGCATGACTTTTATACCTATGTTAAAGAAAAGAAAGCGTTTCGCTGATGCCTCTGTCTTTCTCTAGCCGTAGCTGGCGACGCTGGAACAGATTCTGTCGCAGGAAGTGCAGAGCAGCGGTGAAATCTACCACTTTCTACTGGCTGGTCATTGTCCTGGTGTTCCTTAACACTCTCACCATATCCTCTGAACACCACAACCAACCTGTCTGGCTCACCGAAGTACAAGGTACACAAATGCACAACTACAGATAAATGAGTTTACTAGGGGTTGGCCGATATGCTTTTCTTCCTGGGCCTGATACTGATACAGATAATTAACGATCAAGGACACTGATAACTGATATTTGGGGTCGATATTCATCTACCATAAATTTGATGTTTGAAAATTTCCAGCAATTCAATTTTTACTCACAACTTACTTTTTAACATAATGTTTAATATTAGAGCATTATAAAATAAGTACTTGGGGGGGGGGGGACTGTGAAAAGTATACTGACGACAGTCATCATTTCAAGGTGTGTGTATGCGAGAGTGAATGAGCGGAATTATGTGAACAAGCTTGTTCAGCCTTCATATGGGCTTATCCTTTCCTCTCACTGTGAAAGTGAATGGACATGCTGCTTCATTCCCACAATTCTCACAAATACCTAAGAGTATGTTTGATTGGATTTACTCAAAATGTGGTCCATATCACTACCAATCCAGTTGTGCTGTAAGCAGGACACTACAGACTACAGAAATGGTTGGTTGGTTGGTTGGTTGGTTGGTTGGTTGGTTGGTTGGTTGGTTGGTTGGTTGGTTGGTTGGTTGGATGTCATCCACATTTCAAGCAGTCCATTAATGCTGTGGGCAGGACACTGGGCCAGACTACAGAAATGTTGGGTGGTTGGTCGGTTGGTCGGTTGGATGTATGTATGTATGTATGTATGTATGTATGTATGCATGCATGCATGCATGCATGCATGCATGCATGTATGTGTCTTCCACATTTCAAGCAATCCATTAATGCTGTGGGCGGGACACTGGGCCAGACTACAGAAATGTTGGTTGGTTGGATGTGTCATCCACATTTCAAGCAGTCCATTAACACTGTGTGGGTGGGACACTGGCCAGACTACAGAAGTATTGGATGGATGGTTGGCCAGACTACAGAAGTATTGGATGGATGGTTGGTTGGTTTGATGTGTCATCCATATTTCAAGCAATCCAGTAGTGCTGTGGGTGGGACACTGGGCCAGACTACAGAAATGGTTGGTTGGTTGGTTGGTTGGTTGGTTGGTTGGTTGGATGTCGTCCACATTTCAAGCAATCCATTAATGCTGTGGGTGGGACACTGGGCCAGACTACAGAAGTGTTGGTTGGTTGGATGCATCATCTACATTTCAAGTAATCCATTAACACTGTGGGGATGACACTGGGCCAGGCTACAGAAATGTTGGTTAGTTGGTTGGTTGGATGCGTCATCAGGGTACCCAAGGAGTCTTAAAAGTATTAAAAAAGTATTGAATTTCATTTTCCAGAATTAAGGCCTTAAAAGTATTAAATTTCATCTTGAAAGTCTTAATTTTTTCCACGGAGGTCTTAATTTTCCAAAGAAAGTCTAACATTGTTGCGTAACCTAGATTAAATTCTCTGTGATGAAAATGAAGCAAAATCTAAAATGTTTTGCGCTGCCCTGGCGTTCACACGCAAACAGCGGGAAATTCACGTCGCGCCGTAAAGGGTTCACACGAAACGAGAGCAGCAGGCGCATAGAGCAGAGAGGGTGAGGGGGAGAGAGCATGGGGAAGTGCAGATTCAACCCGAAGTGGCCGCTCGACCCTAAATACGCCTGGGTTAAGGGCAGGCATGAAAATCTCTCACCTTTCGGCGAAATTCGCCGTTTTGAAGTCAAAAAGGGTGACCTACGCGAATCGTGTAGATCCGAGGAGATTTTTTTTTTTAAATTATCGTATGATTGACTTAATACGCAAACTGAGCACTTCAGAAATCGGCCCTTTAAATGACACTTGGACAGTCAGTAAATCCTCCTGGCTGCTTCGCTGCCGAGAACCAATCATATGCCAAACTGTGTTCCATTATTCCAATCATGCGCACACTCTTCACGTGTACTTGGAGTGCATGGAGAGAGCCTGTGGTTGAATTGCAAAGCTGTGAGAACGAGAAGCAGGACATATCCACCTGGGGCCATTATTAAAAAATGTTCTGTTTCCGGTCCACTGGCCGGGTGAGTGCCGTTTGTGCGGGTGAAATTTTTTTTTTAACGCCGGTTTTTCGACATTTTTTTCGGGTTCGTAAATCTAAACTCGAACTTGACATTTACGCATTCCCAGGGCTTTCCATTAAAGCTCATACTGCCTCCGCCGAGTGCGCATGCACACCGCATGTCGGGGCCGCGGATGAGTTCCTCTCCCCTGATCAACGAGTCTGCGGGGAATTTGTGGTTATTATCGGTACAAACAGCGCGAATCACAACTTAAATGAGTGCGGTTCAGTTTGACATTATTGTCAGTCCGTTAGATAAACATTTAATTTTATTAAAATCGAAAATTAATATTTAGAGCCTGTGGGCTACAAAAATAGTCATTAAAGTAGCCGGCTGGACTTAATTGTGTAGCCGCAGCCGGCGCTTGTGGAAAGCCCTGTCGAATCAGCTCTGCGCATGCGCCGTGCGGCACAAAAAAAATGGCAGCCGCCATGAAGGAAGGAGATCCGGAGTTTTCAAACATTTGCTTAAGTGTGAAATCGCAAAATGGTATTCTAGCGAACAACAAAATAGTAAAGATTCAGAAAAACAAATCATTCAGTGATCATTTTAATAGTGTAATTTCATCCGAACTAGGCCTAACGGTCGATTTAGAACTACAAAAAGTCCGTGTGTTGGACATTTTAAGTACCTTTGTAAAAGTTTTGCAAATGTTGCAGTCAGCATTTAAAATGCTAATTTAAAGTTTTTGTACAAGTTTCAGTTGATTAAACTGTCATTTTATTAAATGTGTCTGCTTTTGTAATAAAAAAGTACTGAAAGAAAAAGCAAACACAGCATTGCGATTTCTTATCCATCCATATATAATAAAAAAAATTAAAAATAAAAATCCCTCCCTCCCGACTGAAAATTTTTTTGCTCACCCGGTGGACAGGAAACGGATTTTTTTTAAGGATGGCCTGGGACAAGGCAGACCAGAGCGTAACTTACACATTTACCTGCATTTGGTGAGTAATGGTTTCAATCGTTTTCATATTTTGTGCGGTATAACAAAGTTACTGCCGTTCGCTACAGCTTGCGTTGAACACTGCCAGAGCTAGCCGAAGCTCTGGTGAAAATAATAGCTCCCGTTTGCCAGATATTAAGTTAGCTTAAAGCTTGTGTAGTTAACAGTAACACAAAAGAAGAAACAAACTTCTTTCTATTATCTCTGTAATTGGTATTTCAGGGACGTGTGAGGATAATATTCACGTGAGGGGCTGAAAAGGCTGAAGGTGAAGTGGTAAACTCTAAAACTTGTTAGCCTATGCTTTGGCCCATGCTTGAAGCCTTTTGTGACAAAATAAAAACTTGTGAACCCTGGTCTTTTTTACACTCCACTGTTTTACACTGTTATTTATTGATTCATTAAAACGTAATGGTTTTGAGCCATCTAAAATAGCGAAAGCGGGCGTCTCGCATTTACTGCCCGGGCTCCATCCATTGACAAGACGGGGCGTCAATTTTTTTCAGCGCGAAATTAGAGAGAAGACAACAGGGAAGAGTGTGTCACGAAAGGCTTGCCGTGTGTTTAGACCAAAAGCCACTAAAGCTGTTGTGTAAATCGTTATGTTGATATTATTTTTAGTCGCTGCTGTAGCTTTTGTCACCATTCTAAGTCAGCTAGCCTACTCCTGGCCATTAAAGCTTTAGTAGTTTCTGGTGTGAACACACAGACCGTGAGCCAGGGCCTCAAAATATGGAAACCGTTACCGAAAAAGTGGAAAAGGCTACCATACCTTTTCTGAAAGCTTGGATTCTCAGCTTTTCAGTGATGTATGATGGCCATCTGATAAGAGTAGCTGTTTTGAGTTATCACACATAATGTAAACTAAGGTTGAGAAAATATTGCGTATAAATCAAGCAGAACACTGTATTCATTTTGTAATGTAAATTTCATGAAAGTTGGGACCTGATATAAATTATATGTGGTGGACATGTATTAAGGACCCTTTGAAATATCTCAAAATGCTGAATAACAACTTTTTCTAAAAATGTTTTACCTCAGACTTTCAACTCGACATGTCAACAAATTAGAATCGTACACTACTGTTTTGTCTTTGAAAAAACGCCATGTCTGTTATCAGACTGAAAATCCCCCCTGCAAATCAGATAATATGGGTAAATGGTACATTTTCTGAATCCTCAGGGTCATGCCAGTATTTCAGTGTTTGGATTTTGTTTTTCTGGTGCTCCCTGGTGCCACAGAATTAAAAGACAAAGGATGACTTAGGCGGAAATTGAAGGAAAATGTGTGTGATTAAAAGTTTGAAGAGCTCCAGGGTTGGCTGTACTCATCTAAAATGCTCACAAAAGGATTTAAATGAAAGCTCAGAGTCTCCCCTTTAAAATGATGCCAAACATAACAAAATAAAATATTCCAATATGTCCAATATAGATTTCGGCAATATCAGTGTTCTGCTTGATTTATACACAATATTTTCTCAACCTTAGTTTACATTATGTGTGATAACTCAAAACAGCTACTCCTGTCAGATGGCCATCATACATCATTGAAAAGCTGAGACTCCAAGCTTTCAGAAAAGGTATGGTAGCCTTTGCCACTTTTTCGGTAACGACCAACCCCTCTAGGTCACAGACTAACAGTAGAGAGTAGTTTACAGTTGATACTGATGTACCACTTGCACTAATACAAACATTATCCTTAGAATGAGTGTGTTAGGGGAAGAGGACGCTGCAGCTGTTAAGCTGGATGCAGGCATTAAATGCAGCTGGAAGTGGGCCTGGCTTAAGCTGGAGGGCAAGGTATCTGTGAAGGGACAAGAGGTGTCCTTTCATGTTGGGGATTTCTTTAAGAAAATTGACAGAGAGGGATTGGCCAGGTGTGTCCTCTGCCACAAGGACATAAATTATGCAAACAAGGGCAGCCATGCTTTGATTGCTCACGTCCAAACTGCGATACATCAGTGTACCGGAAGTATTTCCTCCGCACCACCAACGCCCGTCGCCCGACAATACCCCACCCCCGCGCGTGCGCACCCTTCTCACCTTTTCAACCCCTGACCCATTTTCATGCCTGGTTAAGGGGGTTCCAAATAATGACCGTGAGGCATTATGCACTTTGTGTAAAAAAAACCTTTCAACTAGGGACAATGGGGCTTACAGCTCTGGATTCTCACATGAAAAGTGGTAAACATATTTCGTTTGCATCCACAATTCAGAAGCAGGCAGCTATAGCACAGTACTGTGTGCCAACAACACCCAGCACAGCCGAAAATGAGACCTCAACTTCTGCATTGGGGATGCTTCCATTTGTTGCTGGCCCGAAGACACTACAGGCAGAGGTATTATGGATTCTGAAGACCATCAGGGCAAGTTAAAGATGTTCGGTTGATGCTCTTACCTTCCATCTTCTTTTTGTCTTTTGAATGCTTCTCTGGTGTGTGTGTGTGTGTGTGTGTGTGTGTGTGTGTGTGTGTGTGTGTGTGTGTGTATGAGGGGTGATTGTCTGGACTTACATGGGGGTGCTCTCCTCTGCTTGGTGTCCAGGGTGTGTGAGTAGAATGAATTCTGATAGATTATTTTAATAAATGTAATTTTGTTATTTCAAACACTCGTAAATAGTAATTATTTGAGGTTTAATCTGGTGCTCAATATGATTTATTCTTCCCTAATGAGTGCGAAAAGGTATTAAATTTCACTTGAAATGGCATTAAAAAAGTCTTAAAAAGTCTTCAATTTTGGTTTAACAATCCTGGGGGTACCCTGGTCATTCACCTTTCAAGCAATCCATTCGCACTGTGGGCAGGATACTGGGCCAGACTACAGAAATGTTGGCAGGGCTCTAGACTAACTTTTTGACCTAGGAGCACTGTGCTCCCAACCCCTAAAAATTGGGCGCACCAACAAAAATCTAGGCGCACCACTATAAAAGGTTGGGAGCACAAGCAAACGTCTTTGCCATACCAAGTATTACTGCTATTAATCAATGTTAACAACCTTCCATTAAGTATTTGTATAGATTATAAAAGAAAAAGCCCACCTTGATAGGTGCAAAAGAATTGGCAATGTGTGGTATTTTAGGTGGTTCTTGGGGAAGAAGGACAAATCACACCATTTGTTACAACCAACTGCTTTATTCCAGACTTGAACCTGCAGTCATGTCCAGGCATAACACTGATGATGTCAAGTCAAATACACAGCCAGGCATACTGACCTAACAGAATATCCTATAGAATGGTACACAGGCATACTGACCTTACAGAACATCCTTTAGAGTGGTACACAGGCATACTGACCTGACAGAACATCCTATAGAGTGGTACTGTACACAGGCATACTGACCTGACAGAATATCCTACAGAACACAGGCATACTGACCTGACAGAACAGTCTATAGAGTGGTACACAGGCATACTGACCTGACAGAACAGTCTATAGAGTGGTACACAGGCATACTGACCTGACAGAATAGCCTATAGAGTGGCACACAGGCATACTGACCTGGCAGAATATCCTACAGAACACAGGCGTACTGACCTGACAGAACATCCTATAGAGTGGTACACAGGCATACTGACCTGACAGAATATCCTACAGAACACAGGCATACTGACCTAACAGAATATCCTATAGAGTGGTACACAGGCATACTGACCTGACAGAATATCCTATAGAGTGGTACACAGGCATACTGACCTGACAGAATATCCTACAGAACACAGGCATACTGACCTGACAGAATATCCTATAGAGTGGTACACAGGCATATTGACCTGACAGAATATCCTATAAAGTGGTACACAGGCATACTGACCTGACAGAATATCCTATAGAGTGGTACACAGGCATACTCACCTGACAGAATATCCTATAGAGTGGTACACAGGCATACTGACCTGACAGAACATCCTATAGAGTGGTACACAGGCATACTGACCTGACAGAACATCCTATAGAGTGGTACACAGGCATACTGACCTGACAGAATATCCTATAGAGTGGTACACAGGCATACTGACCTGACAGAACATCCTATAGAGTGGTACACAGGCATACTGACCTGACAGAATATCCTACAGAACACAGGCGTACTGACCTGACAGAACATCCTATAGAGTGGTACGCAGGCATACTGACCTGACAGAATATCCTACAGAGTGGTACACAGGCATACTGACCTGACAGAATATCCTACAGAACACAGGCATACTGACCTGACAGAATATCCTATAGAGTGGTACACAGGCATACTGACCTGACAGAATATCCTACAGAACACAAGTCAACTGTTGGAAAAAAAATAAACAAAAAATTATAATAGCAGGCAGAGTCATGTGGAACTCTGCAATGGAGTGCTTCATCTTGTCTGAACAGAGACCACAGGGCTGCAGAAACTTCTGACCAATCATACACATGCTTACTAACCGTGTTTGTTGTTTATCCTCATCAATCTGCTCCTTGATTCACTGATTACGGTCAGCTGATTGTTTAGCAAGTTGATTCACCAATCATGATCAGCTGACTCGCAGGATGCATTACATCATGGAAAATTTCTTGGAACGGCCGGCGCAGCACTAGTGCTACTTCCGGGTTTCACGTAGCGGGCGAATGGCACGTGTCAGCCGGCTGGGGAGTTATAAAAATTAATTTGATCGCGTCTTTCTGCCGGGGGTGGCGGGGACTTGGTTTTCGTGCTTCAGTCAGCCAGCCGGCGTGAAGCTTGTTTTTTTTCAGACGGCGGCTTTGTTCTGCAGCCATTATCTAGGCGCAGGCCTTAATTTTTGCTCATTTTTTTTCTTGGCGCACCGTGCGACCGTGATTTCAAATATAGTCACACCCTCAAAATTCTAGTCGCAAGTGCGACTAAACCAATCACACTCACAAGCCCTGGTTGGTTGGTTGTTTGTTTGGTTGGTTGGTTGGTTGGATGCGTCATTCACATTTCAAGTAATCCATTAACACTGTGGGTGGGACACTGGGCCAGACTACAGAAATGTTGGTTGGTTGCTTGGATGTGTCATCCATGTTTCAAGCAGTCCATTAACACTGTGGGGGGGGGACACTGGGGCAGACTACAGGAGTGTTGGTTGGTTGGTTGGTTGGTTGGTTGGTTGGTTGGTTGGTTGGTTGGTTGATGCGTCATCCACATTTCAAGCAATTCATTAACACTGTGGGCAGGACACTAGGCCAGACTACAGAAATGTTGGTTGGTTGATTGGTTGGTTGGATGTCGTCCACATTTCAAGCAATCCATTAATGCTGTTGGCGGGACACTGGGCCAGACTACAGAAATGGTGGTTGGTTAGTTTGTTGGTTGGATGTCATCCACATTTCAAGCAATCCATTAGCACTGTGGGTGGGACACTGGGCCAGACCACAGAAGTATTGGATGGTTGGTTGTTTGGTTGGATGCGTGATCCACATTTCAAGCAATCCATTAACACTGTGGGCAGGACACTGGACCAGACTACAGAAATGTTGGTTAGTTGATTGGTTGGTTAGATGTCGTCCACATTTCAAGCAATCCATTAATGCTGTGGGCGGGACACTGGGCCAGACTACAGAAGTGTTGGTTGGTTGGATGCGTCATCCACATTTCAAGCAATCCATTAACACTCTGGGGAGGACACTGGGCCAGACTACAGAAGTATTGGTTGGTTGGTTGGTTGGTTGGTTGGTTGGTTGGTTGGTTGGTTGGTTGGTTGGTTGGTTGGTTGGTTGGTTGGTTGGATGGATTTGTCCTCCACATTTCAAGCAGTTCCTTAACGCTGTGGGCAGGACACTGGGCCAGACTACAGAAGTATTGGCTGATTGGTTGATTGGTTGGATGGATATGTCATCCACATTTCAAGCAGTCCATGAATGCTGTGGGTGAAACACTGGGCCAGACTACAGAAATGTGGGGTTTTTGCATTAGATATGCACATGCATAACAAAAATGCTTTTAGTGCATTTTATTTAAAATCTCATCTCATCTCATTATCTCTAGCCACTTTATCCTGTTCTACAGGGTCGCAGGCAAGCTGGAGCCTATCCCAGCTGACTACGGGTGAAAGGCGGGGTACACCCTGGACAAGTCGCCAGGTCATCACAGGGCTGACACATAGACACAGACAACCATTCACATTCACACCTACGGTCAATTTAGAGTCACCAGTTAACCTAACCTGCATGTCTTTGGACTGTGGGGGAAACCAGAGCGCCCGGAGGAAACCCACGCGGACACAGGGAGAACATGCAAACTCCGCACAGAAAGGCCCTCGCTGGCCATGGGGCTCGAACCCGGACCTTCTTGCTGTGAGGCGACAGCGCTAACCACTACACCACCGTGCCGCCCAGTTTTAGTGATATTTAACAATTTATCCACCTCAGGCTTAGTGAATAATAACTGAGACAAAGTCATGGTTATTATTCACTGATATTCACTGAGCCTGAGGTGGATAATTGTCTTAGTATGAATACATGGGTGATTATTTAAAAAATATATATATATATATATATATATATATATATATATATATATATATATATATATATATATACACAACCCCGATTCCAAAAAAGTTGGGACAAAGTACAAATTGTAAATAAAAATGGGATGCAATGATGTGGAAGTTTCAAAATTCCATATTTTATTCAGAATAGAACATAGATGACATATCAAATGTTTAAAGTGAGAAAATGTATCATTTAAAGAGAAAAATTAGGTGATTTTAAATTTCATGACAACAACACATCTCAAAAAAGTTGGGACAAGGCCATGTTTACCACTGTGAGACATCCCCTTTTCTCTTTCCAACAGTCTGTAAACGTCTGGGGACTGAGGAGACAAGTTGCTCAAGTTTAGGGATAGGAATGTTAACCCATTCTTGTCTAATGTAGGATTCTAGTTGCTCAACTGTCTTAGGTCTTTTTTGTCGTATCTTCCGTTTTATGATGCGCCAAATGTTTTCTATGGGTGAAAGATCTGGACTGCAGGCTGGCCAGTTCAGTACCCGGACCCTTCTTCTACGCAGCTATGATGCTGTAATTGATGCAGTATGTGGTTTGGCATTGTCATGTTGGAAAATGCAAGGTCTTCCCTGAAAGAGACGTCGTCTGGATGGGAGCATATGTTGCTCTAGAACCTGGATATACCTTTCAGCATTGATGGTGTCTTTCCAGATGTGTAAGCTGCCCATGCCACACACACTAATGCAACCCCATACCATCAGAGATGCAGGCTTCTGAACTGAGTGCTGATAACAACTTGGGTCGTCCTTCTCCTCTTTAGTCCAAATGACGCAGCGTCCCTGATTTCCATAAAGAACTTCAAATTTTGATTCGTCTGACCACAGAACAGTTTTCCACTTTGCCACAGTCCATTTTAAATGAGCCTTGGCCCACAGAAGACGTCTGCGCTTCTGGATCATGTTTAGATACGGCTTCTTCTTTGAACTATAGAGTTTTAGCTGGCAACGGTGGATGGCACGGTGAATTGTGTTCACAGATAATGTTCTCTGGAAATATTCCTGAGCCCATTTTGTGATTTCCAATACAGAAGCATGCCTGTATGTGATGCAGTGCCGTCTAAGGGCCCGAAGATCACGGGCAGCCAGTATGGTTTTCTGGCCTTGACCCTTACGCACAGAGATTCTTCCAGATTCTCTGAATCTTTTGATGATATTATGCACTGTAGATGATGATATGTTCAAACTCTTTGCAATTTTACACTGTCGACCTCCTTTCTGATATTGCTCCACTATTTGTCGGCGCAGAATTAGGGGGATTGGTGATCCTCTTCCCATCTTTACTTCTGAGAGCCGCTGCCACTCCAAGATGCTCTTTTTATACCCAGTCATGTTAATGACCTATTGCCGATTGACCTAATGAGTTGCAATTTGGTCCTCCAGCTGTTCCTTTTTTGTACCGTTAACTTTTCCAGCCTCTTATTGCCCCTGTCCCAACTTTTTTGAGATGTGTTGCTGTCATTAAATTTCAAATGAGCCAATATTTGGCATGAAATTTCAAAATGTCTCACTTTTGACATCTGATATGTTGTCTATGTTCTATTGTGAATACAATATCAGTTTTTGAGATTTGTAAATTATTGCATTCCGTTTTTATTTATAATTTGTACTTTGTCCCAACTTTTTTGGAATCGGGGTTGTATATTAAAAAAAATTTATTTCAAACTTCAAAAGCAGCATGCAAATGTAGTAATGGTGTGGCGCAGACTTGTCACTTATCTATGCCGACTCAGATAAAATACCTTGTTTTGAAATCGATAAAATAAATCACAATTCCACCTTACCTTTGAATAGTTTTAGACCAAAGTTCGTAGCATCTTTACTGCTTTTAGGAACAGCATTTTCTTCCATAATTTGTAATTCTTCCTCACTTACAGTGACAAAGTGATTGGCCGCCATTTTGCCGAGTTGCTCAAGGTGATTATTGAGAAATAGTCCGAATTTCTCGACCAATCAGCACGTGCGATTTCCTATAATCACCTGCGTATTTATACTAAACTTTCGTTGTTCCTGTGAGAAATTAGTGGTTGTTTCTCACTCAGAAGTCACAGGGGATGTTGGTAACTTAATTACAGTGGTGTTTAATAAAATAAAAAGATCAACAATTTCAAACATCTTAAACACTGATAGCAATCAGGGTTTGCTGTTAACTCCTAAAAGCAAAAGAGCAAGAGCTTCTTTTATCACTCAGCATTTTCAATGTTATATTCATGAGAAATCCAGTGTTGAAATAGTAGTTACGGTGATGTTCGGACTCAGAATTGCAGAATTCAGTGTACCTCTCTTGATGTAGAGAAGTAGTGAGGGCTAAATCCCACTGCACCACTATCAGCAGGTAGTTGAATGGCAGGATCTAAACTAAAAAAGCCAATCCAGCAATTTTCATGACAAAATCAATCATAGATAGATAGCTTGATTGATCGATCAATCCCAAGTTGGGAAATTATATTATAGCAGCAAGTTTCCAATGTTTCCAATGCAAATTTTCACTTTTATGCAGATGACACAGTACTATACAGTTCTGCATCCACACCATCCCAGGCTCTTGTTCAATTGCAGCTAGCTTTCAGTACTGTTCAAAATAACCTTTATGATTTAAAACTTGTCTTAGATTCAGATAAAACTAAGCTCCTTTTATTTTCACATGCAAAATCAGCACCTCAAAACCTGCCACAAATCACTTTATGGGGTTCTCAGATCGAATCTGTATCCCAATACAAATAGTCAAGTTTAATTTTATCGCGCTTTTAACAATAGACATTGTCGCAAAGCAGCTTTACAGAATTTTAATGACTTTAAACATGAGCTAAGTCTATCCCCAATGAGCAAGCCTGTGGCGACAGTGGCAAGGAAAAACTCCCTCAGACGACATGAGGAAGAAACCTCGAGAGGAACCAGACTCCAAACGGAACCCATCCTCATTTGGGTGATAACAGATAGCGTGATTATAACAGTTTTAACATGAAGTCTGTTTTGTTGATGTTATAAAATGTTCATTGATGGAAACTTGAGTGCAAAACTGTTTGACAGCTGCAGTCCTAAAGATAGCAAGTCAACTGTAGTCCTCAGCCATAAAAGCATTACTGTAAGTGTCCAGAGGCGTCTTCCAAGTGCAACTTTCGACTGTCCATATGGGGCTGTCCTCCACAGGAGCAATGTGACGAGACTCCAGCCAGACATAGGGCATCAGGATAGATCAGGCAGGTCCGAGGAGCAGAAGAGGTCAGGATTGACATGTAACTCAGAGGGACAGACAGTGTGGGGGATGGGGGGGAGGGAGAGGGGGGGAAAACACAGGTTGTTAGGCATGCCCAATGTCATCTGATGAGTAAGAACAGTATACCTTTTGCACTGAGTGCAAGCAGGGACTCTGGCAAGACTAACTACGACAGCATAACTAAAAGGGGAGAGCCAGAAGGTAACACAGGCATGAGGGAGCCCCGGGACATAAAGCAGCCAGCCACTACACCGTCAACAAACTCGAGTGAGCAAGTGAGTGGGGGACTGACAGCATCCATACATCCCAGTTTACCAAAACACTCAATGCCTGAGGATCCTCCAGATCTACTCCTTTACCTAATAAAATTAACGAAAGGCTTGATTAAACAGATATGTTTTCAGCCTAGACTTAAACACTGAGACTGTGTCTGATTTCCGAACACTACTCGGAAGGCTGTTCCATAACTGTGGGGCTTTGTAAGAAAAGGCTCTGCCCCCTGATGTAGCCTTCACTATACAAGGTACCAACAGATAGCCTGCACTTTTTGATCTAAGTAGGCATGGTGGGTCATAAAGGACCAGAAGTTCGCTCAGGTACTGTGGCGCGAGACAATTCAGTGCTTTAAAGGTCAATAGTAGTATTTTATAAACAATACAAAATTTGACTGGGAGCCAGTGCAGTGTGGATAAGACAGAGGTGATGTAGTCATATCTTCTAGCTCTAGTAAGGACTCTTGCTGCTGCATTTTGAACTAACTGGAGCTTGTTCATGCACTTACTGGAACGTCTCGGTATTTGGATTGATGACTCTCTTTCCTTTGAATATCATATTCAACAGCTGGTAAAAATACTCAAATTAAAATGAGGGTTTTATTTCAGAATCAAGTCCTGCCTTTCCTTTGAGGCCAGAAAGAGGCTTGTTGCTGCCACTTTTATGTCCGTGTTGGATTATGGTGATGTGATCTATATGCATGCATCTTCTCAGAGTTTACATGCTCTTTCAAAGCTCTGACTCATCATTGGTTGTTGTATGCTCATGTTGGTTTGTCTGTCCTGTCCACACGGAGACTTAAACATTGGTATGTTCTCGTTTATAAGTGTATTTTAGGTCTGCTTCCATCGTATCGTCAAGTTTACATTTGTCAAAAAAGTGTGGGTAGTTAGAGTCTTCATTCGCAGGATCTGTTTTTACTTTCTGTTCCAAAGATCCATACTGAATTGGTGGGGAAAAGGCATTTAAAAGTAGACGGCCTTTCGATTTCATAAAACCGGTGAAATTTAGTTCCCTCTGAAATTTGGTCATTGTGATATATGTTTATTTCTGTAATATCTAAAAGAAAAAAAAAACAGGCCATTCTGTGGCTGGGAAGTTATTTAATTTGAAGGGATTCCCTAGCAAATAATGTGCATGAAATCGCTCGCTTTGCGCAGTCTAGCAGACAGAGGAAGTCCGTGTGCGCATGCACAGGTTTACCTTTCATCGTCATCGTCTTCTCTTGGGTTTTATGGCAGCTGGCATCCAGTGTTGCATTACTGCCATCTACAGGTTTACCTTTGACCGTGCACTGACAGTTACATCATTCTGTCACTAAACAAACAGCTGATCACACCAAGGTGCTCGCTGACTGACGATATTTATTAGTTTGGTCCTGCGTTTCCTTTCCTTTGCAACATAATGTCTTTTCTTCTCGCTTTCTGTTACTGTAGTCGGTCTTTCATGTTTCATTTGCGTCCTCCATTTTTTCTCCTGTTTGAAATTTGTATCCCACAATGCCTTGCGCGAACGGGGAAAGCCCACCACGTGATGTATGATGTAGTATCTTGTATTGCGTCAAGGTGTAGCAAGAAATAATAGCAGAGAATTTAGGGCCATGTGGCCCTAAATTCATTATATTGTTCTATATAAAAAAAATCTAATGAAACTGGAAGTCTGTGATTTGAATTCAGTAGCTTTCGGTCCACTAAACAAAAATAATTGGGTGTCAGGGAAAATTATTTTTATGACCTACACTTGAAAAATCTGAAAGGCAGTCTACCTTTAAATTTTTTGCGCCCTCCGCTTGGAACCAGCTACAAATTGACTTGAAATGTAAGGAACTGGTCCCATTATACGTATTTAAAGTGATTTTAAATGATTTGCAGACAAACATCCAGCTGTAGATGTTTTGGAATACAATTTTTAATTAACTTTCGTTGACCACTTTTAAATTCTCTTTTTATTGTGTAATTTATTCTGTTAATTGTTTAATGTTGTGTGTATGGATGTATGTATTGGCTCTATGTTTTGTTAACTGTTCTGCTGCCTGTCTTGGCCAGGACACTCTTGTAAAAGAGATTTTTAATCTCAATGAGTCTTTCCTGGTTAAATAAAGGTTAATAAAAAGTTATCAGACAAGTGAAAAAAAAGACACTGTACAACGTAAAATCGAATTTTAAAAAATCCCAAAAATGAGCTGACTATACAATATAAAGATAAAAATATATATCTATGTATGTATAATCTTGCACCTGATCAAAGCTCTACAGAAGCCAGAGTTCATTATTTATTAACTATTACTCATTAATTATGCATCAATTTTCTTTTTATTTAACATGTATTCATTTTATGTAGTTCATGCAGTCTATTCATTTATTGTTTTTTCTTTCCCCCCATTCATTCATTATTGACAGACTGAATGAAAGTGAAATCACGTTCACTAGAAGGTCGCTTAGGAAATAAATCTTTCATCTCTTCAGAGGGTGTGCGTGTGATCCCTTTTCATTTGAGTACACATGACATCACCTCCACCATAAATTTGTTAAAAAAAAAAAGCTCGGGGTCACAGTTAAGTGTCTGTCAGCTATATGGAGATGCTGTGGGGGTCAGTATATACGCCAGTATGTACATCGAGACTGGCTTGCAAGTCTCAAGGCAAACTAGATAGTCTTAATAATGTCTTTTAACAGTGAAACAAAATGAATAAATATTAAAAAGGGCAATTATTAATAATGAATTAATAATTAGTAATAAATAGTGCTGTCAAAAATGTCGCATTATTATTGCGTTAACTTGACTCAATTTTAACAGCGATAATTTTTTTATCGCGAGATTAACGCTGTGTGACATGATGTAGGTTTTTCATAAGCTTTTGAAACTGCCAGGAACTTGGAACAGAGACTTTGCTTAGAAAAACGATAGCAGCTAGACTGTAATGCCACGCTCCGCACAGCCAGAGTCCTCTGCCCTCCCCCCCCAAAGAACCAGCGCGGGCAGGGCGTGCCAGCCCCGCGCCTCGGGACGAAGAGCCACAGTGCTCGGCTTAGGTTTCGTTTTCCCATCGGCAGCTCCAGCCCAACTTTGCAGTGGCTGTGACAAGACGTGTTATGCTCTGCAATAAAAAAAAACATTGGTATAACCAGTGTTCGAACTATGCCGATATTTTCGGGGGGGTCCCTTTTTTTCCCTTCGGGGGTGTGTGTGCTTGCGCTTGTCTCAGAGCTCGGATCTCCATCGCGCGCTCTGAGACAAGCGCGCGCTCCACCGTGGATCTCCATCGCGCAGATCTCCACTGTTGGCACACTTCCTTTCTACTAGTTTGTGTCCCCAACCTGGCAGCAGCAGTCGTTGTCATATCGGTTTATTTTATCTTTGATGTAAACACAACACTTCGGATATGCAAATGCTTCCCGTTACACACGATTGCTATGTCAATAAACATCATTTTGCCAATATTTTAGAGACCATCCAACATTTCCCAAATCATGTTTTCAAGGGATCTCATGTCTGTTTCAGGGGATCTCGGATCCCCTGAGTACCCCCGTAGTTCGAACGGTGAGCAAGCCCATTCACTTTTTTATGCTGATAAGAGAATTACAATGGTTTTTCATGTGACAAAAATGTGCAATTAAATTGCGATTAATCGCAAGCTAACTATGACAGTCGCGACATTAATCACGATTAAATATTTTAATCGCTTGACAGCACTAGTAATAAATAATTAACTCTACCACAAGAAAATGGAACGAAAAAATTCTTGCAAGCACGGCCATTCTCAGCTTCCATAAAGATCACATGTTAATTATAAAGAGAGTCTTTCAAAGTGGATTTTTTTTTATTATTATATACAGAACAAATGATTACCATTACTGACCTAAACTATCATGAAAATTTGAAAGTCATGTAATCCAGCTTGTCATGACTTGCTTTTAAAACTGATCAGCTACACTTTTTCTTTTTTTTTTCCTGCAGATGTAGCCAACAAGGTGTTGCTGGCCATGTTCACGTGTGAGATGCTGATTAAAATGTACAGCCTGGGCCTCCAGGCGTATTTCGTGTCCCTGTTCAACCGCTTCGACTGCTTTGTGGTGTGCGGCGGCATCGTGGAGACCATCCTCGTCGAGCTGGAGATCATGTCGCCTCTCGGCATCTCTGTGTTCCGTTGCGTCCGTCTGCTCCGCATCTTTAAAGTCACTCGGTGAGTGACAAGCAGACCTTTATTTTTTGATAAATCTCAACTTTATTTGGGGCTCCAACTATTTTTGGACTGCACACACACTTCTTGTTTTTGTTCCTCATCATACGTTCTTGTCCTGTTTCCCTGCTCTATTAAAGGAGAACTGAAGGCAAATTTTTAATGATCAAAATTCTATTTAGCTCATTTTATTAAATATAGGAATGCATTTTTGATAGCTACGGTAAGTTATGGGTGTTTGAATTATGCTCTGTAATACATCAGTCCATATGTCAAAGCAATGGCCGTAAACAAGATTCGTTGAGACCTGTGTGAGACATCGTAGGACAGAAGTAAAACGTACAGCGGAAATCAAAGTGACCAACATCTGCCAACATTGTCAAAAGACGCACGCGCCCTCTTTCGAATGCTGATGTAATCAAGCCGGAAGCTTTGTTTATTTTGATAGCAATCAGGAAAGTTTGAAAAGAGTAGGCAGTAATCGTCATTTAAACTCGTTTTTGTGCAATGGTTGGTTTAGAAAACAGTTTTCAAAATGGCGGCACTGACACCTGGCTGACACTTGACGTTTCGAAGTCTCGCACAAGTCTCGTGAAGATCGCGCGGATAAGCGATGCCTGCCGTGGACCAAACGAGCTAAATTCAACATGGCTAAAAACCGAATAGGCCGATAAGTATAATATTTAATTGCAATTAGTTGCCAATAGAAGTCTGCGCGGGACAGAATTTTCAGTCCCACTCCCGCCCGCTCCCGCATTGTGCAGTCCTGCTCCCGCCCGCTCCCGCAAAGAATTATGATTTTCAGTCCCGCTCCCGCATTGTGCAGTCCCGCTCCCGCAAAGAATTATGATTCTCAGTCCCGCTCCCGCCCGCGCCTGCCATATTTTGTCCCGCTCCCGCCCGCAAATCCCACATGATGCAGACGTTCGCGTTATTTCTCACGAAAGTTCTTGTCACTGGCTTGGGGAATTAAACATGCTGAGCTTAGCTGAGCTCTCCACTGACCGATCCTTCACCTAGTGCACGTAGCGAGGGTGCGCGTTGCCAGGCGGCATGCGCAGCTGAGGCTTTACAGAGATACCCAACACACCTACCAAAATCTACAGTGGATATTAAGAATATTGTACATTGCACATAGCTTATATGTCACTCCTCACATTTACATTCTAGGAAATACAAGTAGGCCTATAAGAAATTAATATAATTTAAAGACACAGCGTGATGGTGCCCCGCCCCCTACTTTGAGTGGATTTGAGCATAAATATCTACAGCTCATGTTCAGGGGTGCATTTCCCAAACAACCAACCAACCAACCAACCAAGTTAGCATTAAACCAATATGGTACGATGCAAGTTTGAACTAACTAACATCCAAAAAACGACTGTTTCCCAAAGCTGTAGTTCCAACTTGGTCTGAACCAAGTTGATTTGAACCAACACAGTTCAAACCACGATGTTTTCAGATGTGTTCGGATGGTCTCGTTTATTGTCGGAATTCAGAGAAACAACCCGAAGTTGGCTGACAGTGCGAATGGCATTTCACCATTAAATGACCGTTAAGCCAAATTTGGTGCGTCCATAATCTTCCCCTGATGCTTGCAACTTGGTGTAGATGTTCATTTAGACTAATATAAAATTGCAATACCCCTCATTTGGAAATCACGTGTAAACAAAAGGCATCTCCATAAATTAAAGCATCATATACTAGTTTTGGCTATAAGGCTATTTGCCCTGATTAAAAATAGCTAAGCAAACTGCTGTGAGATGGCACAGATAACGTTATGTAGATCTACATGTTGTGTATTTATAGGTGGCATTGTTAGGTTTGTTGTAAGTTTATTGTTTAGACTCTGACATTCTGCTGACACATTCCAAGTTGAGCGCTGCATGCGCTCATGATTGACAGCTCTCACTTTGATTGACAGTTCTCGCTTTGCGCACTCGCACTCCCACTTCCGAGAATGAACAGGTGAATGTGCATTCTCTTTGTGCACTCGCACTCCCACTTTCTTTTTAAAGCAGCACTTACTTCTGAAGCACTGTGAGCTTCACTAGAGGAGCTCTGCTCTTCTGCCATGATCGGAGATCTCAAACACGGAAGAGCGGAAAGGAATCGGAAACGTACGCGAGATTAGACCACATCCGCAAATTTAGGCATCTTAAAGTGTTTTTATTAATGCCAAATAAAATATCCAGCACAAATTATATATGATAGACATAAATTAATAATTTATAAATTTTATTTTAAACACGTTTTTAGTTAGCGGGACTGCAGCTCATCACCTCTCCCGCCCGCTCCCGCATTGTGCACTCCCCCTCCTGCCCGCGCCCGCAATGAGCTTTCAAAATTTGTCCCGTGCCGCACTGCTTTGCGTCGGGTCCCGCGGGACTCCCACGGGAGTGCAGGGCTCTAGTTGCCAATACGAGTCACAATATAAGGTTACTAAAACTGGAAATGTAATTGAATAACACGTTAATTAAGAAATAAAGCAAGTTTAAAAATGACTTAAGTTCTCCTTTAATTGAAAATAATAGCCAGTCATCCGTTGTCCTTGAACTCCGGTGAAGCCAGAACAAAGTTCTTCCTTGAAAATAAATACAATGAAATATAAATAAATTGTAAATATTTAAATTAAATGTTCATATAAAACAATGAAAAACTTGTATAGAAGTTGTAGAGAATTGAATTTAAAATGAATGTAATGATAATTTTAGTTAATTTAAAATGTTACAATTGTTTTAACTATTTATTTATTCTCCATTATTATTGTTATTGCATTGTCACACAGGACAAAATTGTGGTGACATCAGCGTACTGGAGTTTTCAGCTATCTGTCAAGGAACAAGGACCTCAGACACACAGCACCTTTCACAATATGTGGGGTGGTTCCGAGCAGAAATGACTTTTGTAGGGTCGTAATGTCATACTTCACATCCAAAATGTCTAAGTATGTTTTTAATGTCCTTGGAAATGAACCCAAGGCGCCAATAACAACTGGAACGACCTTGATCTTTGATTCTGGCAGGTTCCACATTTTTGAGATCTCAACTTTCAGTAGTACGTACTTGGTTATCTTATCTGCCTGTTTGGAGACAATGCTATGGCCACCTGGTGTTGCCACATCAGTTATCAGGCATTCCTTCTGCTCCTTCTTAAAGACCACCGAGTCAGGTTTTCGAGCTTCGATTACATGGTCAATTTGAAAATCAAAGTCTCAAAGGATCTTGTGCTTCCTCTCCTCATCCAGCACTTTCTCAGGTGTATGTTGGTACCACTTGTCTTCCATGGCATAGCCATACTTTCTGTACAAAAGCCAGTGGAGATTCAAGCAGACCTCATCATGCTGATGCTTGTATTCTTTCTGTGCGAGGCACTTGCATGCACTTACTATGTGCATGACATTTTTGACCGGCATAGGTTGGTGGCACTAGTATGATATACAGTGGCATGTAAAAGTTTGGGCACCCTTACTGAAAATGTCTGTTACTGTGAATAGTTAAGTGAGCAGAAGATGAACTGATCACCAAAAGGCATAAAGGTAAAGACGACACATTTCAGTGTTTTCTGCAAGATTTGTGTATTATTTTTGTTTTGTACAATTGGAGAATGAAAAAAGAAAAGGAACACCATGCGAAAATTTGGGCACCCCAATACATTTGAGTTCTCAGGTAACTTTTACCAAGGTTCCAGACCTTAATTAGCTTATTGAGCTGTGGCTTGTTCAAATTCTTTGTTAGGAAAGGTCAGATGATGCAGATTTCAAGGCTGTATAAATTCTCTGACTCCTCAAACTTGTCCCTAAAATCAACAGCCATGGGCTCCTCTAAGCAACTCCCTCGCATTCTGAATAATAAAATAATTGACACTCAAAAAGCAGGAGAAGGCTACAAGAATGTAGCAAAGTGTTTTCAGGTAGCTGTTTCCTCAGATCGTAATGTTATTAAGAAATGGCAGTTAACAGAAACAGTGGAGATCAAGGTGAGGTCTGGAAGATGAAGAAAACTTTCTGAAAGAACTGCTTGTTGGATTGCTAGAAAGGCAAATAAAAACCCCTGTTTAACTGCAAAAGACCTTCAGAAAGATTTCGCAGACCCTGGAGTGGTGGTGGACTGTTCTACTATGCAGCGACACCTGAACAAATATGACCTTCATGGGAGAGTTATCAGAAGAAAACCTTTCCTGTGTCCTAGCCACAAAATTCAGCGTCTGAAGTTTGCAAATGAACATCTAAATAAGCCTGATGCATTTTGGAAACAAGTCCTGTGGACTGATGAAATCAAAATAGAACTTTTTGGCCACAATGTGCAAAGGTATGTTTGGAAAAAAAAAAGGGTGACAAATTCCAGGAAAAGAACACCTCTCCAACTCTGAAGCATGGGTGTGGATTGATAATGCTTTGGGGTTGTGTTGCAGCCAGTGGCACAGGGCACATTTCATTGGTCGAGGGAAGCATGGATTCGAATAAATACCAGCAAATTCTGGAAGTAAACATCACACCATCTGTAAAAAAGTTGAAGTTAAAAAGAGGACGGGATGATGATCCAAAACACACCTCAGAATCTACAATGGAATACCTCAAGAGGCCCAAGCTGAAGGTTTTGCCCTGGCCCTCACAGTCCCCTGACCTAAACATCATTGAAAATCTGTGGATAGATCTCAAAAGAGCAGTGCATGCAAGACAGCCCAAGAAACTTGTAGAACTGGAAGCCTTTTGCAAGGACGAATGTGTGAAAATCCCTCAGGTAAGAACTGAAAGATTATTAGCTGGCTACAAAAAGTGTTTACAAGCTGTGATACTTGCCAAAGGGGGTGTTAGTAGGCACTAACCATGCAGGGTGCCCAAACTTTTGCTTCGGGCCCTTTTCCTTTTTTGTCATTTTGAAAATGTAAAAGATGAAAATAAAAAATTGTTTTTGCTTAAAATATAAAGGGAATGAGTCATCTTTAACTTTATGCCTTTTGGAGATCATTTCATCTTCAACTTGCTTAACTGTTCACAGTAACAGCAATTTTGACCAGGGGTGCCCAAACTTTTGCATACCACTGTATGTCACGCTTCACAGAATCAGTGTTAAGTGCTTGAGCGGCAAGGAGTAAGCTTTCCGTGTTCTTTTTAAGATCACCTTTACTTAACCATAGCCATGATGCTTCAGGATCTTTAAGTTCCCTAATATCTTCGTGGAACTGCCAATGCAGCGTCTTACCCATCACGTTCTGTTCCTTCTCCCTTTCAATCCTGTTCTTAAAATCTGCTTTGGATTCAACCTCGTCCTTCTTTACTCGTTCCGCCCGAGCAACGTATTTCAACAGTTCCTCCTCACTCCCCAGTAAGCACCGTTCCAGATTTTTTTTTCTCACTCTCTATGCACTCCCTTACACTGATCAATCCACGCCCACCTCTATTCCTCTTCATGTACAATCTTTGTACATCTGCCTTCGGATGGAGTGCTCCATTTATTGGTCTTTCTGTCGAGCTTGTCAATTTCTAATCGAGCTCAATTAGAAAACATTCACTGTGAGCTTGAGATGCAAGTAGTGAACGAGAACTGAATCGAAAATATTCCCCTCCAAGTTTTTCCCATCTATAAATACACATGACACTTTTTTCTCTCTTCCTGCTAATAATCAATTTCTAATCAAGCTCGAATGAGATTGTTGAGAAAATTATTATTATTATTATGGTTAGCACTGTTGCCTCACAGCAAGAAGGTCCTGGGTTTGAGCCCAGTGGCTGATGAGGGCCTTTCTGTGTGGAGTTTGCATGTTCTCCCCGTGTCTGCGTGGGTTTCCTCCGGGTGCTCTGGTTTCCCCCACAGTCCAAAAACATGCAGGTTAGGCTAACTGGTGACTCTAAATTGGCCGTAGGTGTGAATGTGAGTGTGAATGGTTGTTTGTCTCTATGTGTCGACCCTGTGATGACCTGGCGACTTGTCCAGGGTGTACCCCGCCTCTCACCCATAGTCAGCTGGGATAGGCTCCAGCTTGTCTGCGACCCTGTAGAACAGGATAAAGCGGCTAGAGATAATGGATGGATGGATGGATTATTATTATCTAGTTATTATTACCTCGACCGGGACAGAGTCCACCAGGGGGCGAGGTATTGTTTTCACTGGGGTTTCTTTGTTTGTTTGTTTCTTTGTTTTTGTTTTTTTGTTAACGATATTACGGGGAAATGGCTAGACCAATCTTCATGAAACTTTCAGGATAGATGGGCATTGGTCTCAAATAGAACCTCCAATATTTTGAGGGTCATCTGATCAAGGTCGCCAAAAAGCTCAAAATCGTTTTTGTTGTGGCTATTGCCTCATATAGAGGCGCTAGCCACGATGTCATCGTGCTGTAAGAGTGTAACAATCGCGCACTGTGCATGCGCATACATGTATTCCAATTAAAATGGCCGGTGAGCGTATACAGTTCAGTTCACCATTCAAAACAAATGGACTTAGACTAAAGACATGGCGACGGCGTGTGTATGTCAGCTTCGATTCGGAGGTTTCAGTTTCGCAAACTGTAAGATGTAAGAGTAGAATAATATAAAGTACAGACACTTGGTATATTTTACTTCTGTGATTTTTAAATTGTTCATTTTTGGATTGCGCTTCATTTTTGTGCCTACTGCCTCATAGAGTGAGTATATATGCTATATTTACTGTATGGACATGGTATCAGAAAACAATTTTATTTATAAGCAGTAGCCACATGTACCCATAGGGTACCTATTTTTTTCGCAATATCTTCCTTCATATTCATCATATGTGCTACCGGGCGAGGTTTGTTTTGCTTGGCAACACGTTGTTGTTGTTGTTGTTGTTATTATTTATATATATATATATATATATATATATATATATATATATATATATATATATATATATATAGGCGGCACGGTGGTGTAGTGGTTAGCGCTGTCGCCTCACAGCAAGAAGGTCCGGGTTCGAGCCCCGTGGCTGGCGAGGGCCTTTCTGTGCGGAGTTTGCATGTTCTCCCCGTGTCCGCGTGGGTTTCCTCTGGGTGCTCCGGTTTCCCCCACAGTCCAAAGACATGCAGGTTAGGTTAACTGGTGACTCTAAATTGACCGTAGGTGTGAATGTGAGTGTGAATGGTTGTCTGTGTCTATGTGTCAGCCCTGTGATGACGTGGCGACTTGTCCAGGGTGTACCCCGCCTTTCGCCCGTAGTCAGCTGGGATAGGCTCCAGCTTGCCTGCGACCCTGTAGGACAGGATAAAGCAGCTAGAGATAATGAATGAATGATATATATATAAAATTTATTAAGGTCTGTACTTAGAGTAGTCTAAAAAAAAAGTTTGAAGTCCTTCCCGTGCCATGTGGCACATTTAGGGCGGCGCCGATCTCCGTTTCCGTAGCCCTTGGCCTCTCACCTATTACATAGCTAGGGTTACAGTGGGGGGCTGGTCCTCTGGTAACCACAAGAGTTTGACTCCCCACTCGCATCTGTATTGCAGCGTACCTTGCCAGACGGCAGTAGGTACCATTTTTATGATGGTCTTTGGTATGACTCGACCACGAGTAGAACTCGCGATCTTCTGATCGAGAGGCGGACACGCTAGCCACTCGGCCAACTTGCGGTGCACTTAAAGTAGTAGTGGAAACAAACTTTGTAACTCATGAGGTGCAGGATCCATGATCCATCAGCACTTTTTAATAAGCCGGAAGTGTCTTTTCTCAGAAAAACACGATGCCAAATACAAGTTTTGTATTTTCAGTGAATAAGCACAAGACATCATTTTACTCAATTATTAAAACTGTTAGTGTTTCTCATTATTTTAGCTAGTTTCACCTAGATTTAATGTTCATTTAGTGTATTTGTTTTTGGTTTTTTTTTAATTCATCTTATAAATTTCCTGTTTGCTTTTTGTCCTTCAGTCACTGGGCATCTCTGAGTAACTTAGTCGCCTCTCTGCTGAACTCCATGAAGTCCATTGCCTCCTTGTTACTGCTGCTCTTCCTCTTCATCATCATCTTCAGCCTGCTGGGCATGCAGCTGTTTGGGGGCAAATTCAACTACGATGAAACAGTGACTAAAAGGAGCAACTTTGACAACTTCCCTCAGGCCTTGCTCACTGTCTTTCAGGTGTGTGTGTGCGCGCGCGTGACTTCCATACATCATGACACTCACTAAAAGTTGTCTTATCCAAATCCCTGACCTACATGTTTTATTACATCATGAATCAGCTCTATTCATCTCAGATTCACTTGGTATAATAGTACAGTAGTGTACTTTTGAAGTGAACCTACTTTTGTCTCTTTTAGTTAAAGCAAGATTTTGGGAAGATGCACTGTTGTTAGCTTGGCACAAATATAACTAATAATGATAATCAGGTCATGAATTGGGGTGACACGGTGGTGTAGTGGTTAACGCTGTGACCTCACAGCAAGAAGGTCCTGGGTTCAAACCCAGGGGCTGACGGAGGCCTTTCTGTGTGGAGTTTGCATGTTCTCCCCGTGTCCGCGTGGGTTTCCTCCAGGTGCTCCGGTTTCCCCCACAGTCCAAAGACATGCAGGTTAGGTTAACTGGTGACTCTAAATTGACCGTAGGTGTGAGTGTGAATGGTTTTGTCTCTATGTCTCGACCCTGTGATGATTTGGCGACTTGTCCAGGGTGTACTCAGCCATAGTCAGCTGGGATAGACTCCAGCTTGCCTGCGACCCTGCACAGGATAAGTGGTTAGAAATAATGGATGGATGGAGGTCATGAATTGCATGATAAATGATAAGGTTTCAGACACACAGGCCTGGTAGAGGGATTCAGACAAAATTCCAGAAGCTCAAAAGATGCAGTTATGCCGAGTTACGTCAGAGAATCAGCTCAGATGAACCTTTGGAACCTGAGCTGTGTGAGCAGAATGTATAAATGAGGAGGTGAGAGAGCTGGATATTAAAGGACTAAAGTGACTAAAGGATTAATGGTAGACTGCCTTTCAGATTTTTCAAGTGTAGGTCATCAAAAGAATGTTCCCTGACACACAGTTATTTTTGTTTAGTGGACCGAAAGCTCCTGAATTCAAATCACAGACTTCCAATTTTATTAGTTTTTTTTTTAAATAAAACAATTAATTAATTTAGGGCCACATGGCCTGAAATTCTCCGCTATTTTTTCTGCTTCAACATGACCCAATTCAAGATACTACGTCATGCATCACGTGGTGGGTTTTCCCCGTTCATGCAAGGCATTGTGGGATACAAATTTGAAACAGGAGAGAAAAATGGAGGACGTGAGTGAATGAAATGTGAAAGACTGACTACAGTAACAGAAAGTGAGAGGAAAAGACATTGCGAAGGAAAGGAAACGCAGAACCAAACTCATAAATATCGGCGCTCAGCGAGCACCTCTGTGTGATCAGCTGTTCGTTTAGCAACAGAATGATGTAACTGTCAGTGCACGGTTAAAAGTAAACCTGTAGATGGCAGTAATGCAATGCTGTGGATGCCAGCTGCTGTAAAACCCAGAAGAAGAAGAAGGTAAACCTGCGCATACGCACACGGACTTCCTCTGTCTGCTTGACTGCTCGACGCGAGCAATTTCATGTACATTATTTGCTCGGGAATCCCTTCAAATTAAATAATTTCCCAGCCATATAATGGCCTGATATTTTGTGAGATATTACAGAAATAAACATATATCACAATGACCAAATTTCAGAAGGAACTAAATTTCACCGATTTTATGAAATCGAAAGGGCGTCTATCTTTAAAGGACTAAACTACTCGTGCATCGCTCTCTTTAGATAGAGTAGTGAGAATAGGAATGTCTGACCAAAAAAAAAAAAGGAGCAAAAATATTATAGTTAATGAAGTTAAGGTTACAGTTTGATTTACTGTAGGTATAGCATAGCATTTAATTAGCTACATTAATGTCAGTGAAAGGTCCTCACAAAGATATTAAGTCAAAGTTGTGTGTGTTCTCAGATCCTGACAGGTGAGGACTGGAACTCAGTGATGTATGATGGGATCAGGGCATATGGCGGTCCTTCCTCTTCAGGCATGATGGTGTGCATCTACTTCATTATTCTTTTCATCTGTGGAAACTGTATCCTTCAAATGATGTCCACCCACAAGGAGGAGTATATTGTCTTGTAGCTGAATATGACAGTAGCAGAATATAATATATTATATTGACACAAGTGTTTTATTGGGAAACACGTCACTCATATTTTTCATACGTGCTACATCCGGGACATGGAGAACCAAAACCGTGACATCAATCTCTATATGTCACTCCTGTGGAAATTGAGGAATTGTTTTGATTAATTTGGATACTTTTTGTTTGTGAATGTGTCTAATATAATGAAAAGAAAATCAAACATTGGCTTGAAGATATGAAGTTTATCTTCTCATGTTGAAAAACTCACACTTTTCATATGAAATACATCGCAGATTTGAGTGACATATTTAAATAATATTGCCTGGCATATCAGATATATTCCATTCAGCTAGCATGATATTGAACGAGTCAAAGGCAAGTAGCTGAATGGAATATATCTGATATACCATGAAAAAAAGCCAGCCAAAATTATTATTATTATTATTATTATTATTATTATTATTATACATACACATTCCTTTTGGGTGTTCAGTGCGTCTTTCTCTTTCAAAATTCTCTCAATCTTCCGTATTTAATGAAGCAAACCTGGCGGCCATGTTTGTTTACAAATTGTCACAGTCGCTCACTAGTGCGGAAGTTTTACGTCTCCGATGTGTGACATCATGTTGTCTTGACAGCTATGCAGTATCATAAACCATATTAAACACTCATTCTCCATTGGGTAGAGTGGCGTAATATATGTAGGATAAGCGATATGCTAACAATATCGCATGCTATCAAACCAAATGAATGAAACCCACTAGAAGGGAATACAACACATGTTTTCATTCCATGGAAAAAGTGTCCTGTATGTATAATAATTCCCAATATTTCACTCCGATGACGTCACTCCCTGTGTTTTCCCGCTGACTGGACGCACGTTGTCAAAATGGTAAGCCGGGTCAGAATTAAAGTTCTTTTGATTAACTTGCTTTTTTTTGTGACTGTGTCTATATGATATAAAGCAGGGCTTTTCAAAGTGTGGGGCGTGCCTCCCCTGGGGGGCGCCAGAGTTCTTCGGGGGGGCGCAACGTGAGGAAACATAAACCAGAATAAGTTACTATTGCGGACATTTAGCGAACTTCAGCTAGCCTTTGCCAGAGACAAAATGGATCGATTTTTAGTACCTAAAGCTACAGTGAGTGAGGAGACAGAGTCTGGGCCAAGCAAAAAACCAGACCCTCCAGGATTTCACGATGTTGCTATTTGCAAATTCCCCGCGAATTCAGGGCGGTGTTGCAATCATATCCAATCACCGCAACCTTCCCGCAAATTTGACCAATCGTTGGCGTCGTCTTGAGGTGACGTCGACAAACTACCTTCCGCCTTACTTCCGTGTATACGTTCAAGAGAAGCAGCATGCGCGCAGTGTTGCCAGATTGGGCGGTTTTAAGTGCATTTTGGCGGGTTTTGAACATATTTTGGACTGGAAAACGTCAGCAGTATCTGGCAACACTGCATGTGCGAGACAGTGTTTCTGTAGGAATAAATTCTGTTACTGAAAGTGTGTTATGTTTACAGTGAAGGACTGTGTGCACTTTACATTATTTTTTTTACTTAATACAAGAAATTAATGGATGCCAACATTTTTGCCAAAATGGTATTTTATTTTCCATTGTTTAGGCAGCTTCAGCATCATACTGTGAGATTCTGTTCAAATTTTTTTTTCTTCTATGAAGCCTGAGTGTCGGCACGGTGGTGTAATGGTTAGCGCTGTTGCCTCACAGCAAGAAGGTCCGGGTTCGAGCCCCGTGGCCGGCGAGGGCCTTTCTGTGCGGAGTTTGCATGTTCTCCCCGTGTCCGCGTGGGTTTCCTCCGGGTGCTCCGGTTTCCCCCACAGTCCAAAGACATGCAGGTTAGGTTAACTGGTGACTCTAAATTGACCGTAGGTGTGAATGTGAGTGTGAATGGTTGTCTGTGTCTATGTGTCAGCCCTGTGATGACCTGGCGACTTGTCCAGGGTGTACCCCGCCTTTCGCCCGTACTCAGCTGGGATAGGCTCCAGCTTGCCTGCGACCCTGCAAAAGGATAAAGCGGCTAGAGAGAATGAGATGAGATGAAGCCTGAGCCATTTATTTTATTAGTTTATAATTATTGTTTAATTTAGTCTTCAGGAGAGACTGCCTGCACACAGTACTAGTATTAATAGTTTTTTTTTTCTTACATGAAAGCTGAGGCATTTATATTATATTTTAAGGTAACTTCATGTTGTGCTATGAGGTTCTGTGCACTTTAACTTTTGAACCAACAGGTGCATTTGGATAAGTAAAGCCTATTTTTCTGCATTTTTGTAGTCCTGGTAATCTTTTATATTGGTAAAGTTGTTTATAGGACCATTTCTCAGTGTCTTTGTTTTTTTAATCAATAGTTTTTCGGTAATAACTTAATATTTAACATATCACTCAATTTTAATCACAAAAAGAGAAAATCGCAACAATTTCTCGCAACTTTCACTTCCTCCCGCAATGTAATTGCAACAAAAACCTAAAAAACACCGCAACTTTCATCGCAATTTTTTGGAAAAACCCCCGCAACATCAGACATTTTAGCCCGCAACAATCACAAAAAAGGCCCACGAAATCCTGGGGGGACTGAAAAAAGAAGTAAGTCTCATCTCATTATCTCTAGTAGCTTTATCCTGTTCTACAGGGTCGCAGGCAAGCTGGAGCCTATCCCAGCTGACTACGGGCGAAAGGCGGGGTACACCCTGGACAAGTCGCCAGGTCATCACAGGGCCGACACATAGACACAGACAACCATTCACACTCACATTCACACCTACGGTCAATTTAGAGTCACCAGTTAACCTAACCTGCATGTCTTTGGACTGTGGGGGAAACCGGAGCACCCGGAGGAAACCCACACGGACACGGGGAGAACATGCAAACTCCGCACAGAAAGACCCTCGCCAGCCACGGGGCTCAAACCTGGACCTTCTTGCTGTGAGGCGACAGCGCTAACCACTACACCACCGTGCCGCCCAAAGAAGGAAGTATGACCACGATTATTTAAAGTTTAGATTTTCATGGACTGGATCTGAAGATGCTCCACTGCTACAGTGTGTTGTCTGCCAAGAGGTGCTAGCTAACGATGCTATGAGATGTTTAAAATGTGTAAAACAAGATGTTTTAAAAAGAAAAGCACAGATGTTTAAAATGTATAAAAAAGATGTTTTAAAAAGCACAGATGTTTAAAATGTGTAAAAGAAAAAAATTAAAATGTGTACAACAACCATTTTTTTTTAATACGAATGGAACATTAAGTATAGCAACAACAAAAATTGTGGGGGGGGCGCTGTTGTTTATTTGCTCTCTGGGGGGGGGGCTGACTCTCCCACACTTTGAAAACCGCTGATATAAAGAACTCGTTCACTTTGCTCACTCATGAATCTATTCACCAATTGAAGACTTCATATCTTCACACAACCGTGCAATATCCTCTATATACTGTACCAGTCAATAGTTTGTACACCCCTACTCATTCAAGTTCAAAGTGTTTGTCATATGCACAGTAAGGACATGTCCTCTTCCACAATGAAATTCTTAGTTTGCTGTCCACCATGAATGCCAGTTACAAATAAATAAATAGGCGGAAGAAGTAATACAAAGTAAAGTCAATATAGTGCAAAAAGAAAAGCAACAACAACAAAAAAAAAAACCAGTATAGTACAAAATAAAGGTAAATGTAGTGCAAAATAGGTAGTGTAATACAAAAATAAGGCAGTGATCAGACATAGCAGCAGAAGGGCAGTAATGTGCGAATGTGCAAACAGTGTAACCAGATGTAAACAGTCAAGGAACGGCAGCAAAAAGGGCAGTAATGTGCAAGCAAATGTAAACAGATGTAAACAGTCAAGGACAGTTTACAGGGAGGTAATCCGTGGTTATAGACTACTGTCAGCTGTTCAGGAGTCTAATGGTGGTGGGAAAGAAAGAGTTTTTTAGTCTGACAGTCTTACATTTCACACTTCTGTACCTCCGGCCTGACGGTAGAAGTGTGAACAGTCCGTGCTGGGGGCGGGTGGGGTCTTTGAGGATGGAGGCAGCTCTCCTGTGGACTCTGTGGTGGTAGATGCTTTGCAGAGAGGGCAGTATATTTTTCTGTATTTTGTTATGTTCTACATTGTAGAACAATATTGAAGACATCAAGATTATGAAATTAAATGTGGAACATAGATGGAATTATGTGGTAAATAAAGTATTTAAAAAGCAAAATATATTTCATATTTTAGATTCTTCAAAGTAGCCACCGTTTACCTTGGTGACGCTTTGCACACTATTGGCATTATCTTAACCAGCTTCATGAGGTAATCACTTGGAATGCTTTTCAATTAACAGGTGTGCCTCGTCAAAAGGTAATTAGTGCAATTTCTTGCCTTCTTAATGCATTTGAGCTCATACAGTAAATAGCCCTATTCCACAAATCGAGCATAGCGTAGTTCTGGCAGGCCAACCCTCAATCCCAGCTACAGCCGCTGACTGCAGCTGATCTCAAGCCAGCCCACATCATCTGTCAGCTCAGCTGATTCCCTTCTACACATTCTATTGGCAAATCTCTCATAGAGCACCGTATTTAAGCTGCTTCAACCTGCCTACCTTTGCTGCTTCCTCTGCAAGCCATTTTGCAACCCACCTCCACCCCAACTCCTCCCCTTTCATGCTGTCTGACTTTAAACAGTGTCATTTCCGTATCATTGATGCCGGCTCACAACCCAGTCCAGGCAACCTTCTTTCATTGCTCCATGGTCCAGTTCTGATGCTCACATGCTTATTATAGGCACTTTCCTTGGCGGACAGGAGTCAGCATGAGCTCCCTGACCAGTCTGCAGTTCCTCAGCCCATACAAAGCAAGCTGTGATGCGCTATGCGTTTTAACACCTTCTATCATAGCCAGCATTACCTGTTCAGCATTTGTGCAGGTGCCCTTCTGTGGTTCGCTGATTGTCCTTCCTTGGACCACTTTCTGATAGATGATAATCACTGCATACCGGAAATATCTCCATCACCTACAGTTTTGGAGATGTGTTGACCCAGTCATCTAACTATTGCATTTGGCCCTTGTCAAAGAGGCTAAGATCCCTAATCCATGCATTTCCGTTGCTGCCACCCTCCCTGCTTTAGCCATTCCGTGCAGGCACATGGAAGGACAGGGAGGTACTCTCCCTGCCTCAAGGCTTTCCACGTAGACACGTGGAAGGGCAGGGAGGTCCCATATTCTGACCTTAATCAATGTCATCTATGTCATTGATTCCTGCTCTGTTCTGTACCCTATGGGAGGGGTTTGCTGCAGCTCTCCCCGCTTTAGCCTTTCCATGTAGGCACGTGGAAGGGCAGGGAGGTGTGCTCTCCCTGCCTCAAGGCTTTCTACGTATGCACGTGGAAGGGCAGGGAGGTCCCAGAATAGAACCACCCCCCAAATACAACTTGTTGCAAATATTGCAATGTAAATAATGTTCATTGACGAAAGTGGTTCTGACAGAACTGTAGTAATCCATATTATGTCAAGAACCATTCAACTAAGTAAAGAGAAACGACATCCATCATTACTTAACGAATAAAAATAAAGAAAAAACATTTAATTAGAAGGTGTGTCCAAACCTTTGACTGGTTTTGTATATAATAATCAACAACAGGTTGGTGTGATGCCAGAATGTATTATTTTCCAGTAATGGCAAGCCGCCATCTTTGAGCTGAACTCCACTTAGAGCATAATTTTAAAAATGCTAAGGGCAGGGGGGGAGGGGGAGGGGCTGAGGAGGCAGGGGGGCATGAACTCATGTCAGTGATGAGTCTCGATCAGCATATATTTGAAAATGAGCATGGTTTTACAGTCTCCCACTCATTCTTTTTTTGAATAAAAATTTCATGACCGAGAAGTAGAAAACTGTCAACTCTGTCACCATCAGCTTTCAGGTTGTCGCCAAGGTTCAGATTGATTTTAACCAGCAGATGGCGTCTTAAGCCGTTTTCAACCCATAAAATGCAGATTTTTATAAAAAATGGCAAAAATGTTGTCAATATTAACACCAGCTTTGATGTGTTTCATCACAGCACAGTAATATCATTTAGTTTACATTTAATTTTGCAGTAGTTCTTGAATTCAAGAATAACATACTTTTTATTTGTTTCTGTTTGCATTTATTGTTGTGGGACAGACAAAAAATGCTAGTTCAGGTTATCACATGCGCTATCAAACCTGCTGTAACCAGTCGTTCCCTCAGCCGCCTTTCTTTTTTTTTTCTTTCAAAGTTATTAAAACAAAAAAAATGCATCTTGTTGTGTAAACGAGAAACTGCAAAGCTTTCTGCTCTGAGAACTTGCAGCTAAGTTACTACTTAGTTACTGTACATCTTAGAGAACTTCATTATATCAACAATTACACGTTTTTTTAATCTATTTATGAGAGTACTAACCATACAAGTAGTTGTTGTTGTAGAAACAATGACATATGAACCGTGTAGCCCTGAAACTACTGTCCGAGCTGCTGTTATAGGAAATGAGTTCGCATTAAACAGTGCTGTGGTGTAAAATTAATATAAAATAATCTTTCTAATGTTGTGTGTAGATGCCATTTTTCTGTTTTTGTTCCTGGAAATATATGTATATCAAGTGTACATGACTGTTCTATATGGTGTAATGATATTCAATGATGAGTCCTTTTCTTGCAGCATGTTAAGGATGATTATTGTATTTTACTCCCAGAATTCACAATCTTTTTTGCTTATCGAAGGTGATTTGGGGTTTGTCTTTGTATCTTGCACTTATTTATGATCCTTGACTATTTGGATAAGACATCCTGCTGAATGTCTTCTTGGCTATTGCCGTGGACAACCTGGCTGATGCGGAGAGCCTGAACACGGCACAGAAAGAGCAGGAGGAAGAAAACAAGAGGAAGAAGAGAGCCAGGTAATTGGCGTCACAAAGTGAATGATTGGATTTCAGTAAGCATCATCCAGCTGACTACAAATAGAATAATGCATTAAAAATATGCCTGGAAACTTAAATGATTTTAATATTGCATGTGACTGCTTATAACATTCTTTCATCATCACTCTGAAATCTCTGAGTCTACTGGCAATTATAATGTGAAAAGAAATATCATGTCAGTTTTGTGACAGGTTCAACAATGCAGAATTCAGACATTTCTCTGTACATGACTATATAGATTCAAAACCACAACCTTTTAGGTCATGTGATGTGACTGATATTATGAGAGAAGGTTTTACCAGAATTGCTCTTGTGTACTTTCACCTAACATTTGAACACTGGATTGATACAATGGAACTAATTTACTTAAAGTTATGTGGTATCCATGTGCAGTCAGGTGGAAAACAAGACACTTCCTTGTTTACTTTGAGTAAACAAGGTTGTACATGTACAACCCCAATTCCAAAAAAGCTGGGACACCTGTGTAAAACATAATTAAAACAGAATGTAAAGATTTGCAAATCATGGAAACCCTGTATTTCATTGGAAATAATACAAAGACAATATATCAGATGTTGAAACTAAGAAATTGTATTGTTTTTTGAAAAATATATGCTCATTTTGAATTTGATGTCAGCAACACATTTCAGAAAAGTTGGGACGGGGCAACAAATGACTGAAAAAGTTGTGTAATGCAAAAAAAAAAAAAGAAAACTAATTTGGTGAATTGGCAACAGGTCAGTAAAATGATTGGGTATAAAAAGAGCATCCCAGACAGGCAGAGTCTCTCAGAAGTAAAGATGGGGAGGGGTTCACTGCTTTGTGAAAGACTGCATGGGCAAACAGTGCAACAGTTTAAGAATAACGTTCCTCAATGTAAAATTGCAAAGAATTCGAGGATCACATCATTAAAAGATTCAGAGAATGTGGAGAAATCTCTGTATGCAAGAGACAAGGCTGAAAACTGCCATTGGATGCCTGTGATCTTCAGGCCCTCAGGTGACACTGCATTAAAAACAGACACGTGTCTGTAGTGGAAATCACTGTATGGGCTCAGGAACACTTCAGAAAACCATCGTCTGTGAAAACAGTTCATTACTGCATCCACAAATGCAATTCAAAACCAGATATAAACAATATCCAGAAACACCGCCACCTTCTCTGGGCCTGAGCTCTTTTACGATGGACTGAGGCAAAGTGGAAAATGGTCCCGAGGTCTGACGAATCAAAAGTAGAAATTCTTTTTTATAAATTATGGACACCACGTCCTCCAGGCTAAAAAGGAAAGGGACCATCCGGCTTATCATCAGTGCACAGTTCAAAAGCCAGCATCTGTCATGGTATGAGGGTGCATTAGTGCACATGACATGGGTAACTTGTACATCTGGGAAGGCATCATTAATGCTGAATGATATATTACACTTTTCAGAGCAATGCTGCCATCCAGACAAAATCTTTTCCAGGGGAGGCCTTCTTTCTTTCAGCAAGACAATGCCAAACTGCTTTCTGCACATATTAAAACTGCATGGCTCCGTAGTAAAAGAGTTTAGGTGCTAAACTGGCCTGCCTGCAGTCCAGACCTGTCTCCCATCAAAAACGTGGCGCATTATGAAGCACAAAATACGACAAAGGAGACCCTGAACTGTTGAGCAACTGAAATTGTATATCAGGCAAGAATGGGACAACATTTCTCTTTCAAAACTACAGCAACAGTTCCCAAATGTTTACAGAGTGTTGTTAAAAATAGAGGTGATGCAACACAGTGGTAAACATGCCCCTGTCCCAGCTTTTTTTGAAATGTATTGCTGACATCAAATTCAAAATGAGCATATATTTTTCAAAGAACAATAAAATTTCTCCGTTTCAACATTTTGATATGATGTCTATTTTCAGTGAAATATCGGGTTTCCATGATTTTGCAAATTGTCCCATTCTGTTTTCATTTACAGTTTACACAGCATCCCAACTTTTTTGGAATTAAGGTCATACATCTAAAACAATTGCTTTGAAACAACAGTCCCATAATGGAAAGGGAAAATCCCATCACTTTTGACTAAATTCAGGGTTTTACTAAAATATATAGTTTGCGTAAGCATTTATTTACTGCACCAACAACTGCCTTTAGACATCTGATGAAGGTGTTTTGAATAAATGTTTCACATTTTTCTCAGTATAGGGACGTGTTGAAATTCTTGTTGATGGTACTCATGCATATGATAAAGTTCTCTGAGATTGGGATTATGATGAAAGAGTTACAGCGAAATCTTAATCATCTGATGTGTCTCTTTCTAAAGGAAAGGTAGCATGGACAAGAAAGGAGAGGATAAAGGAGGTGAAGATGGAGAAACTAAGGTATGCAATAGTTATTGTTCACCAAGGCATTCCACATGAATGGTCTCGGTGGGTGTCTACGTGTTTCTAATATGTCATGTGTTAATTGTCTCACAGGTTGCATTAGAGGAGGACACCGGGGATGAGGAAAGAGAGGCAGTTAATTCTACAGGTGTTCTTCCTGCTGAAATGGATTTAAATCAGTCTCCATTGTAAAGATGATCTGATGTACTTTAAGACATGCTCTATGATACTGTATGTGTGTGCATATACAGATGTGGATGATGACGATGATGTTCCATCAGAACCCCGTCCTCAGAGGCTGTCGGACTTTAGCCTCAAGGAGAAGGTCCTGCCCATTCCAGAGGGCAGCGCTTTCTTCATCTTCAGCCACACAAATCCGTGAGACAAGCACACGAGCATGTACCACACACATTATCTGAATTTTTAAGACATTTGTAAGTCTCTTCCTGTACTGTTTAACAAGGTTCGAGACACTTGTCATGGTTCATTCTTTCATGCACAATGCTTTTTTTTAATATTCTTTGGTTTTTACATGTGAATTTTCCTCTTCAGTTCAGACCACGAGATTTCAGTAGGGTTCAAATCCAGAGACTGAAATGCTCTTTGCAAAACATTGGTTTTGTGGGGTTTGTTTTTAATTTCTCATCTCGTTATCTCTAGCTGCTTTATCCTGTTCTACAGGGTCGCAGGCAAGCTGGAGCCTATCCCAGCTGACTACGGGCGAAAGGCGGGGTACACCCTGGACAAGTTGCCAGGTCATCACAGGGCTGACACATAAACACAGACAACCATTCACACTCACATTCACACCTACGGTCAATTTAGAGTCACCAGTTAACCTAACCTGCATGTCTTTGGACTGTGGGGGAAACCGGAGCACCCGGAGGAAACCCACGCGGACACGGGAAGAACATGCAAACTCTGCACAAAAAGGCCCTTGCCGGCCACAGGGCTCGAACCCGGACCTTCTTGCTGTGAGGCGACAGCGCTAACCACTACACCACTGTGCTGCCCCTCTTTTTAATTTTATTTTTTAATTTAATTTATTTTTTTAATAAACCCTCTGGGGACGAGAGCTTCGCCGGCAAAGCTCGGCAGGTTTAGAATGAGTAGGTCATGTATTTAGATAAAGATCTTTGCGAGTTTTTATCATACAAGCATGATAAACATATTGACAGAAACTTTACATTTTCCTATGTGTCCATTGCCAACTAATATTATATTTTTTAAATTACCTAAATTAGATGAAACATAAAACTTGTCACGTTAATCAGTCACACCGGAGTCGGAGCGCTGAGCACCCACTTACGCATTCATAAAAGACTATTCACGTGGTAACGGCATGATAATCACTTTCACTCTTTTGGTTTCAATTGGTTTCTCTTTTGCGATGGGAATGCTCACCATAAACAGGATAAATCTGTCAGCTATAGTTTAGGCTACCTGTTTAGAGGTAAAACTTGTTGCGAGATGGCACGTGGATTTTATGCGCTTCAGATGATTCAGGACAGCGATTCAATTTCAGGACAGCAAATCAATTCATGGTTCATTTCATAATTCAGGACAGCCATTCAATTCAATCTTGAGAACTGCGACACTGATGATGAGCGGTGCCTTCTTTTACTTTGACTCGATCTAGCCAAAGATCAATTTGATTAAGTTTAAATATTTCTTCTGTTTCTTATGAGCAGATCAGTTGATATTCGTGCGCTGTAGTGCATACACAGGAAAAATGACTGAGCAATTTTTCCAGAATTAAAAGTATTTTCTTTAAAAATAGTTAATTTTGCTCTATTTTGAGTTTAGAGAGTAAAATTTGGAGTGGGAGCAAAATTACAGAGTAATTGTGTAACAGAGTTGATTTTGGCTTTGAACGGAGTAAAATAGTACAAGAGTTAATTTCAAGACACACTGAATAGAGTCAAATACCAAAATAAAGTCAAATACCAGATAAATGAAGATGTTGTAAAAAACAGTTTTAGAACTGTGTTGGAATGTGTGAAAAACATTACCTTACCCATTGTGATGAACTGTTTTGGTCACTTGACCTGATGGGATTAAGAGATGGCAGTGGGAGGGGTTTTCACTCTTCTCATTGAATGGAATGGAATGTTTTATTCTTCTCATTGAATACCCCTCCCACTGCCAACCTTTTATCTTAAAACAGTAGGACATAATGTTTTTTATGGCCAGTTACTTGTCCAAATCAGTGGAGCAGATTTAAGTTTTTGTGCTTGATACATTCCTCAGACTGAACAGAATCACCTCAAGTGATCAAAACAGCTTGTCACAATGGGTAAGGTCATGTTTTTTCACACATTCCAACACAGTTCTAAAACTGCTTTTTACAACAGCATCATTTATTGTTTTTTTTTAAAGTACAATCATGACATACATACTACATAGATATTATTGTAGCTGAACTTGTGCTGAATACAAAAAAGTCATATGACTTTGAAAATACTGCTAGGATTTGTTGAAATTGACAACAAAATCAGAGCATACCAAAATCATTAGAGTGCCAGAAAATACCCTCAGACCCCAGAGGGTTAATCTGTGTTTCGTGTTGATTTGGACATACAGTGGATATAAAAAGTGTACACACCCTGTTAAAATGATGATAGGTTTTTCTGATGTAAAAAAAAATGAGACCACAATAATTTCAAAACTTTTCCCACCTTGTGACCTATAACCTGTACAATTCACTTGAAAAACAAACAAATCTGTTAGGGGGAGAAAAAAATTACAAACATACAATAAGCTGGTTGCATAAGTGTGCACACCCTTAAACTAATACTTTGTTGAAGCACCTTTTGATTTAATTACAGCATTCAGTCCTTTTGGGTCGGAGTCGATCAGCCTGCCACATCTAGACTTGGCAATATTTGCCCACTCTTCCTTGCAAAAGCGCTCCAAATCTGTCAGATTGCGAGGGCATGTCTTGTGCACAGCCCTCTTCAGGTCACCCCACAGATTTTCAATTGGATTTAGCTCTGGGCTCTGGCTGGGCCATTCCAAAACTTTTTTATTTTCTTTTGGTGAAGCCATTCTTTTGTTGATTTCAATGTATGCCTGGGGTCATTGTCATGCTGTAAGATGAAATTCCTCTTTATCTTCAGCTTTCTAGCAGACACCTGAAGGTTTTGGGCCAAAATTGACTGGTATTTAGAACTGTTCATAATTCCCTCCAGCTTGACTAAAGCCCCTGGTCCAGCTGAAGAAAAACAACCCCAAAACATGATGCTGCCACCACTGTGCTTCACCGTGGGTATGGTGTTCTTTTGGTGATGCGCAGTGTTGTTTTTGCGTCAAACATACCTTTTGGAATTGTGGCCAAAAAGTTCAACCTTGGTTTCATCAGAACATAACGCATTTTCCCACATGCTTTTGGGAGAGTTGATGTATTTTTTTTTTTTGCAAAATTTAGCCAGGCCTGGATGTTTTTCTTTGACCCTGCATCATAGTCCAGACATACGGAGAATACGGGAGATTGTTGTCACATGTAGTACACAACCAGTACTTGCCAGAAATCCCTGCAGCTCCTTCAGTGTTGCTGTAGGCCTCTCGGCAGCCTCCCTGACCAGTTTTCATCTTGTCTTTTCATCAATTTTGGAGGGACGTCCAGTTCCCGGTAATGTCACTGTTGTCCCATATTTTCTCCACTTCTTGATGACTGTCTTCACTGTGCTCCATGGTATATCTAATGCCATGGAAATGTTTTTGTATCCTTCTCCTGACTGATACCTTTCAACAATGAGATCCCTTTGCTGCTTTGTAAGCTCTCTGTGAACCCTGGCTTTTGCTGGAGGAGGCAACTGAGTAAATGTCTGAACTTTTATTTGGTGTTAATCAGAGTCATTTTAATTGATGGCAGGTGTGAACCCAAAAAGACTGAATGCTGTAATTAAATCAAAAAGTGCTTCAACAAAGTATTAGTTTAAGGGTGTGCACACTTATGCAGTCAGCTTATTGCACGGTTTTAATTTTTTATGGTTTTCCCCCGAACAGATTTGTTTGTTTTTCAATTGAATTGTACAGGTTATAGGTCACATTAAAGGTGGGAAAAGTTTTGAAATTCTTTATCATGGTCTCTTTTTTTTTACATCAGAAAAAAGCTATAATTTTAATGGGGTGTGTACACTTTTTATATCCACTGTATGTTTAGCTCTGTCATGTTGAAAGCCAAATCTGAACCTCCTGGTAGAGGCAACCACATGTTAGTCTGAAATATTCTTGGGTTTCGGAGAATTAATGATGCCTTCGAGCTTCACAAGAGCCTCTTCCACACTACATCCCTAAGGCATCAGTAATGCTTTTCCTTGAGAAAAATGTTGGATTTTGGTTTCATCTGAGTAATTCTAATGATGCTTGGTGAAATTCAGGCACTGAATTTTCTGAGGTTCTCTCAGGAAGGATTTCTTCCAAACATCTTTGTTTCAGTTTTGAAACTTGGCAATCATAAAAATCAAGTAAATCTGCAGTGCTGAAAATGTAATCTTCAGGCTTTTTTGTTCCACAATCATCATTCTCCTCACTTCTTATACTTTTCCAACTCAATTTCCATCTGTTTCAAACATATGAAACTTTTTGTCATGACAGCAAGTGTGTTTAATGGTATTTACAGTATATGAAGGGTGTCAGTAATTCTGGAGGGTGATGTACATTATCTGATCTCCATTCTCACATTTCCACAGGTTCCGTGTGGGCTGCTATCACCTGATCAACCACCAGGTCTTCACCAACATTACTCTTGTCTTCATCATGCTTAGCTCCTTCTCACTGGCAGCCGAGGACCCTATACGGAACCACTCACCACGGAACATCGTAAGAGCTTACCTTAAGCACTTTCAGAAACCTTAGCAAAACAAATAGACAAATTATACCATCCATCTGTAAATCTGAAGATACTCAAAGGCATTAATTAATTTATTATAGCTTTATTTCTATGCATGCTTATTCTAACACCATGAACTCTTTCCAAAGCTTCATCTGACAACATATGGCATATTAACTTTCTTCATGCAGTTGCCTATGTGCAGCAATGAAAGAATAAAGAGACTAAATGCTCTTTTCTAAGAAACTTTTTTCTTGTGTATAATAGATCGGTCAATTAACTTAAAGCTTCATGAATTGTGTTTTAAAGGAATGGTTTATTGTATAATCAAATTTACAAAATTTTCTTCCTCATAATGTAGTTAATTAGATGTAACCTGTTTTGTGTTGCAAACATTTTCTTCTATACAGGTGCATCTAAAAAAAAAATAGAATATCGTGAAAAAGTTCAATATTTCCCGTCAGTTATTTAAGAAAGTGACAATTTAATATATTTGAGAAATAAACTAAAATGTTTCAAGCATTTTTCTATTTTAATTTTGATAAGTACGTCCGACAGTGCAAAAAATGTTTAAGAAACATCTCAAAAATATGAAAATATTTCATTTCGTGTTTGAGTAAAACAGTATAAATACCGTGTATCTCTCGATCTAGTTCAGTAAATGCAACCACAATCATGGAGAAGACTGCTGACTTGACAGCCCTCCAGAAGACAATCATCGACACCCTCCACAAGGAGGGTAAGCCACAGAAGGTCATTGCTGAAAAGGCTGGCTGGAAAAAGTGCACAAGCAACAGGAATGACTACAGACTTGAGAGGATTGTCAAGAAAAGTCAACTCAAGAACTTGGGAGAGCTTCACAAGGAGTGGACTGAGGCTGGTGTCAGTGCATCAAGAGCCACTATACACAGACGTCTTCAGGAAAGGGGCTCCAACTGTCGCACATTCCTAATATCAAGCCACTCCTGAGGGGGTGTCGTGGCTCAGTTGGATAAGGCGCCATACCATAAATCTGGGAACCCTGGTTCAATTCCAACCCGAGGTCATTTCCCAATCCCTCCCCATCTCTCTCCCGCTCATTTCCTGTCTGTACAGTGTCCTATCCAATAAAAAGGTGAAAAAAAGCCCAAAAAATCTTTAAAAAAAAATCAAGCCACTCCTGAAACAGAGACAACATCAGAAGCTTCTTACCTTGGCTAAGGAGAGAAATAATTAAACTGTTGCTCAGTGGTCCAAAGTCCTATTTTCAGATGAGAGTAACTTTTGCATTTCTTTTGGAAATCAAGGTTCTAGAGTCTGGAGGAAGAGTGAAGAGGCACAGAATCCAAGGTGTTTGAAGTCCAATGTGAAGTTTCCGCAGTCTGTGATGATTTGGGGTGCCATGCCATTTGCTGTTGTTGGTCCATTGTGGGCGGCACGGTGGTGTAGTGGTTAGCGCTGTCGCCTCACAGCAAGAAGGTCCTGGGTTCGAGCCCCGGGGCCGGCGAGGGCCTTTCTGTGTGGAGTTTGCATGTTCTCCCCGTGTCCGCGTGGGTTTCCTCCGGGTGCTCCGGTTTCCCCCACAGTCCAAAGACATGCAGGTTAGGTTAACTGGTGACTCTAAATTGACCGTAGGTGTGAATGGTTGTCTGTGTCTATGTGTCAGCCCTGTGATGACCTGGTGACTTGTCCAGGGTGTACCCCGCCTTTCGCCCGTAGTCAGCTGGGATAGGCTCCAGCTTGCCTGCGACCCTGTAGAAGGATAAAGCGTCTAGAGATAATGAGATGAGATGGTCCATTGTGTTTTATCAAGTCCAGAGTCAACGCAGCTGTCTATCAGGAGATTTTACAGCACTTCATGCTTCCATCTGCTGACAAGATTTATGGAGATGCCAATTTCCTTTTCCAGCAGGACTTCGCACCTGCCCACAGTGCCAAAATTACAACCAAATTGTTTGCTGATCATGATATTACTGTGCTTGATTAGCCAGCCATCTCACCTGACCTGAACCCCATAGAGAATCTATGGGCTATTGTTAAGAGAAAGATGAGAAACACCGACTCAAAAATACAGATGAGCTGAAGGCCGCTATCAAAGCAACCTGGGCTTCAGTAACACCTCATCAGTGCCACAGGCTGATCGCCTCCATGCCACACTGCATTGATGCAGTAATTCATGGTAAAGGAGCCCCAACCAAGTATTGAGTGGATAAATGAGCATACTTTTCAGAAGTTGGACACTTCTGTATTGTAAATCATTTTTTGATTAATTTTAGGAAATATTCTAATAATTTGAGATACTGGATTTCTGATTTTCATGAGCTATAAGCCATAATCATCAAAATTAAAACAAAAAGGCTTGAAATATTTCACTTTAAGTGTAGTGAATATAGAATATGTGTCAATTTACCTTTTTGAATTAAATTATAAAAAAAAATAACTTTTTCACGATATTCAAATTTTTTGAGATGCACATGTAGTTTTGTCCTGGAACTCTCTGGCTAATGTAGCTAACAACTAATGGAAATCTGTCTTTCCCAGAACCTTTTAATGCAAGCCCAAATATTTGCATACTTGCATCAAAGGATTATTGCAGTTATGCAGTATTGTTTTCAAATAAGTAATTTTGTAATTATCAATTATCTGCCGAAGGCTCAGTGAATATCGGTGAATAATATCCGAGACAAAGTCGAGGTTATTATTCCCCGATGTTCCCTGAGCCTGAGGCAGATAATTGTTTTAGTATCAATACACAGGTGATTATTTTTTTAAATCGTATTTAAAAAAGAATTTATTTCAAACAAAAGCGGCATGCAAATGTAATGCGTGCAGACTTGTCACATATCTATGCAAGTCACATAAAATACTTTATTCTGAAATTGATAAAATAAGTCACAATTCCACCTTACCTTTGAATAGTTTTAGATCAAACTTCATAGCATCTTTAGTGCTTTTAGGAACAGCATTTTCTTTCATAATTTGTAATTCTTCCTCACTTACGGTGACAAAGCGATTGGCCGCCATTTTGCCGAGTTGCTTGAGGTGATCATCAAGAAATAGTCTGAATTTCTTGACCGATTAGCATGCATGATTTTCTACAATCACCTTTGTATTTATGCTAAAATAGCATATAAACTAACCGTTTGAACCATTCTGCCTTCAAATTTTGGGATCTGGGGAGTGTTCTGTCAACATCACTAGTATAAACGCAACCACCAAATAACTACTTGTGGTTCTGCCTAGAATGATAAGTACAGCAAGATTAAAAAAAAAACATGAATACTTGCCTCATAACATGGGTGTCACCTGACAATTTCATGCCATGCCACAAAAGGTCCTCAACGCCAGATTACTAACTCACTTCTGGGTCATCTGAACTACTACCAGTAGCTTATATCTTCCACATTTACTTGTTTTTGTTTGTTTGTTTTAAACCACCAGTTGTTTACAGCAGGGATGTCTTTAACAATAAAATTCAAGTGACCAAACAGGGTAGGAACTATGAGAACTTAATTATACAGTGGATATAAACTGTACAAACTCCGTTAAAATGATAAGTTTTTCTGATGTAAAAAAAAATGAGACCACGATAAATAATTTCAAAACTTTTCCCACCTTTAATGTGACCTATAACCTGTACAATTCACTTGAAAAACAAACAAATCTTTTAGGGGGAAAAACATAAAAAATTACAAACGTACAATAAGCTGGTTGCATAAGTGTGCACATCCTTAAACTAATACTTTGTTGAAGCACCTTTTGATTTAATTACAGCATTCAGTCTTTTTGGGTCGGAGTCGATCAGCCTGCCACAGCTAGACTTGGCAATGTTTGCCCACTCTTCCTTGCAAAAGCGCTCCAAATCTGTCAGATTGCGAGGGCATGTCTTGTGCACAGCTCTCTTCAGGTCACCCCACAGATTTTCAATTGGATTTAGCTCTGGCTGGGCCATTCCAAAACTTTTTTGGGGTCATTGTCATGCTGAAAGATGAAATTCCTCTTTATCTTCAGCTTTCTAGCAGACACCTGAAGGTTTTGGGCCAAAATTGACTGGTATTTAGAACTGTTCATAATTCCCTCCAGCTTGACTAAAGCCCCTGTTCCAGCTGAAGAAAAACAACCCCAAAACATGACATGATGCTGCCACCACTGTGCTTCACCGTGGGTATGGTGTTCTTTTGGTGATGCGCAGTGTTGTTTTTGCGCCAATCATACCTTTTGGAATTGTGGCCAAAAAGTTCAACCTTGGTTTCATCAAACCATAACACATTTTCCCAAATGCTTTTGGGAGAGTTGATGTTTTTTTTTTTTCAAAATTTAGCCGGGCCTGGATGTTTTTCTTTGACCCTGCATCATAATCCAGACATACAGAGAATATGGGAGATTGTCACATGTAGTACACAACCAGTACTTGCCAGAAATCCCTGCAGCTCCTTCAGTGTTATTGTAGGCCTCTTGGCAGCCTCCCTGACTAGTTTTCGTCTTTTCATCAATTTTGGAGGGACATCTAGTTCTCGGTAATGTCTCTTGCCCCTTTTCCACCAAAGCAGTTCCAGGGCTGGTTCGGGGCCAGTGCTTAGTTTGGAACCGGGTTTTCTGTTTCCACTGACAAAGAACTGGCTCTGGGGCCAGAAAAATCGGTTCCAGGCTAGCACCAACTCTCTGCTGGGCCAGAGGAAAGAACTGCTTACGTCAGCAGGGGGGCGGAGTTGTTAAGACCAACAACAATAACAAGACCGCGAAAGATCGCCATTTTTAAGCGGCGAGAAGCAGCAGCTGTACAAACGCGAAGTCATCCATTATTATTATTGTTGCTGCTGCTGCTGCTTCTTCTGCGTTGTTTTTGATTCGATATTCGTGCCAAGGTTTAAGCAAACGTAGTGACGTAACTGACGTATACAGCGACGTAATGACGTATACAGCGACGTAATGACGTTGCTCCGCTTAGCACCGCGAGCTATGGAAAAGCAAACTGGTTCTCAGCTGGCTCGCAAGTTGAACAAGTTGTGAACCAGCACCAGCACTGGCCCCGAACCAGCCCTGGAACTGATTTGATGGAAAAGGGGTATCTGTGGTCCCATATTTTCTCCACTTCTTGATGACTGTTTTCACTGTGCTCCATGGTATATCTAATGCCGTGGAAATTTTTTTTGTACCCTTCTCCTGACTGATCCCTTTGATGCTTTGTAATCTGTCTGCGAACCATGGCTTTTGCTGGAGGACACAACTGAGTAAATGTCAGGAAAATCCTACTAGGACAGCTGAACTTTATTTGGGGTTAATCAGAGTCATTTTCATTGATAGCGGGTGTGAACCCAAAAAGACTGAATGCTGTAATTAAATCAAAAGGTGCTTCAACAAAGTATTAGTTTAAGGGTGTGCACACTTATGCAACCAGCTTATTGTACGGTTTTGTTTTGTTTTTTGAAATGTTTTCCCCCTAACAGATTTGTTTGTTTTTTAATTGAATTGTACAGGTTATAGGTCACATTAAAGGTGGGAAAAGTTTTGAAATTATTTATCGTGGTGTCAGTTTTTTCTGATGTAAAAAAAAAAAAATCATTTTAACGGGGTGTGTACACTTTTTATATCCACTGTAAATGCTTCTTTAATAATAATTGGTTTGTGATTGTCACCACTATACCAAAATGTAAAATACATTTTTTTTTTAAAGTCACAGACCAACTTTGTGCTTCAAGACAGTCCCTGGACCACACTTTGAGGAAGAACCATTGGTCTACATACCATTGCAAAGTCTTTCCTACTCCTTAGCATTAGTCCTGTTATTCTATCTTTTGATTTTTCGTTTACTTTGTTTTGTAATTCGGAATGGTCAATTCCACACTTGGATTCAACATCTCAACTCCACAGAGGCTAAGGATAACTCTGAACAAGCTGGATAGGAGAAGAGTTTGCCTTTCCCACTGCCTTTACACCGGGCACAAAACTGGGCTTTGTAACAAGCCATTTAAAATCCCATTTAGGGTTTGCCAAAAAAAAGTTGGAAATTTTTCTCAAATTCTAACCACAATTCCAGGTTGTAACTGTGCAAAACACAACGAAAGGTAAAGGGGGATGAATACTTACCGTATGCAAGGCACTGCATTTCATTACTTGTGCAACTTTCATTACTTGTTATCTACATTAGCCTCATAGCTCCAGCTAGATATGCAAAGTCTTGGCTGTTGAACTTCGTTGGGATGAGGAGAAAGTGCTGTTAGTTAGACTTGTCACCAACACACCTTGTTATCTCTACTTAACTGTCATGTTGCCCTTTTACAGATTCTTGGTTATTTTGACTATGCCTTCACAGCTATCTTTACAGTAGAGATCCTATTGAAGGTAATTGCTTCTCCATGCCTTGAAGTTTTGTACTACCTAAGCATTGTTAATGGTATGACTCTTGCCTCCACAGGTCCTAGGCTATGCTGATTATGTCTTCACTAGTATATTTACCTTTGAGATCGTATTAAAGGTAAACTCGTTTCTCTGGCATGGTCGGCCTTGCTGCATCACCGTTTTGTGTCAAGTCGTCTCACAGAGGCCATTACACTGTTACGTGTGTGTTAACATTGCTCCTCTTCATAAGTAAACGAAGATATCTAAAAAGCATTCCTATTTGACATATGATAAACTATGCTTCTGAGTCTTTTTTCAATCTGTAATTTGCTGGCAATATTTAACAGTTTTTCCATGAAATCGAAGCGTACATGAGCTGATACGCGCCGAGTTGGCGATAAGCCATGTGTGACAAAAATCCACATTCACTGGATTTTGAGAAACGGAGCATTTTTAGTTTTATTTTTGCAAATTTGATAAACAAAAACTTTATACAAAACGTCCGACAAAATCCGCTCAGAATGTAAACAAACCTGCGAAAAGACAGCAATTTGTGAAAAATGCTATATTAATAATTCTTGAAAAATAAAAAAAAGATGCGTTTTTACCATCAAATACTTTTATTCCATATTTTGTTGCTGCTTTTTTTTTTTTTGCATTTTTTGGGGGTTTTGGTTTCGAGTAGTTTCTATTTCGTCCTCGGTTGGTTCAGCAACACACTCCGCCATTTTGTTTTTCTCTCCTCATCGTATATGAGCTGATAGCCTAGTAGTAGAGTAGCCAATCAGAGCGTGCGATTGCTTATATCCAGTGAATGTGGATGGAGTAAAGTGTCGTATTACAGTGTAAGAACTATAGATATTATAGGTAGTTATCAACATACTTCTCCCCAACGTAACTGGACTCAGTAAATTTTGGAAATCAAGTCTTTAAACCAACACCATTGCTTAACACCATAGTAACACTCCATTATTTTTTTCTGGAATATGTGGTTGGTTTAAAACATTTATTTCAGATTTGCCTGCGGTGAGATGTTTACTTCAGTGCAAGAGGCTGCATGGTATTCATATCCATAAACATTGTGGTATTCATGCACATCATGAAACATTCATTGCGTCTGCACTTCTGTCTGTATTTCAGTGCATCAAAAGTGTAAAAAAAAAAAAGCCCTTCTGAAACCAGATTGTGAGATTTTTAGCAGCATTTATGAAACTCTGTCAGTAGTGTTTCTAGATTGAATGGGCTGTTTTGCTAACCTGTACTAAATGTATGTTGTTTTTTTTTCTTGTGTTGTGTCTGTTTTTATTCATGCCAATCCCCTTTTGTTAAAGTGCATGTTTATCACAAAAAACTATAGTGAGCCAAGGAGAATTTTGAGACCATGTTTGAAAACACCGTCTGGTTTGGCTTTTGTTTGGGTGATGTCTGTACAATGTTGCCTGCAGCAGCTAGTGGATGGTAAAATGCTGTGCCTCTTTGTTTGACTTGAAGACAGTGTTATGTCGTCTTATGGTTTTCGTGGTGTCCTTCTGAAAGGTGTTTTATCTGGTGGAGTTCAGAGGGATTCAAAGTCATTTCATGCATCCCAAGGCAGGATCTGTTGTGAAACTAGGATTCTGTTTAAAGAGAATAGAAATCAGTTATAATTGCCTTGATCATTTTTAAGCAGATGTCATTGAATCTCTCATATCAACTAGCAATTAACATGTTGACATTAGTAAGATGTATAATGTCAAAAGCCACATCGTGTCAGGAATGGCGAAATGAGGTGAAGTGAGGACCCCAGAGCAGACTCAGAAAACAGGCAGTGTAAAGAGAAAACTTCTTTAATGAAGTAGATGGCAGAAAGGCAAAAGGTACAGTAGGGCTCAGGCAAAAATCGGTAGTCAAAAAACAAGCAGGAGGTCAAAAACACAGAGGAGCAGGTAGAGACGTTCAGGGACAAAAAAACAGGACAGAAGAGTCTTCACAAAAACTGATAAACACAGGGACATGGGAAATCCAGGCAGAGGTAGCAAAGGACACAATTAAAGAAAACAGACAGGCAAAAACAGGGACAAAAAAACTGGACAGAAAAACTGGACAGAAAACAAGGAAAAATTCAGGCAGGGGGAATCAAGAAGACGCAATACCAATGAGCTGTAGCAAGGCGAGGAAAGTCTACAAGAGACAGTCTGGCTAATGGAGTAGCTCCAAACAGTTCTTAAAAAGCCCTGGCTGATGGGAGAGGAGTGGTAGCAGGTGTGGGAGTGCCACTTCAGGAAATGGCCTTCAGCAAGGCAGGACTGAATGTCCTGGAGCCGGCGTGGAAGTCCCACAATCTAAGGCATGGATGGACTGGACCGGACTGTGACGCATCGATTGATTTTTATCACATTATTATGGATCATTTATAAACCTGGTAGTTTTATTTTTGTACACTGAACTACTTTCATTTACCAAATTCCTAGAAGTGTCAGTCAGCATATTATACAGTTAGGTCCATATATATTTGGACACTGACACAAATTTTGTTTTTTTACCTGTTTACTGAAACATATTCAAGTTATAGTTATAGAATGGACATGGACATAAAGTCCAGACTTTCAGCTTTCATTTGGGGTATCCACATTAAAATTAGATGAAGGGTTTAGGAGTTTCAGCTCCTTAACATGTGCCACCCTGTTTTTAAAGGGACCAAAAGTAATTGGACAATTGACTCAAAGGCTATTTCATGGGTAGGTGTGAGCAATTCCTTCGTTATGTCATTCTCAATTAAGCAGATAAAAGGCCTGGAGTTGATTTGAGGTGTGGTGCTTGCATTTGGAATATTTTGCTGTGAAGAAAACATGCGGTCAAAGGAGCTCTCCATGCAGGTGAAACAAGCCATCCTTAAGCTGCGAAAACAGAAAAAACCCATCTGAGAAATTGCTACAATATTAGGAGTGGCAAAATCTACAGTTTGGTACATCCTGAGAAAGAAAGAAAGCACTGGTGAACTCATCAATGCAAAAAGACCTGGACACTCACAGAAGACAACAGTAGTGGATGATCGCAGAATAATATCCATGGTGAAGAGAAACCCCTTCACAACAGCCAACCAAGTGAACAACACTCTCCAGGAGGTAGGCGTATCAATATCCAAATCTACCTTAAAGAGAAGACTGCATGAAAGTAAATACAGAGGGTTCACTGCACGGTGGAAGCCACTCATAAGCCTCAAGAATAAAAAGGCTAGATTGGACTTTGCTAAAAAAAACATCTAAAAAAGCCAGCACAGTTCTGGAAGAACATCCTTTGGACAGATGAAACCAAGATCAACCTCTACCAGAAGGATGGAAAGAAAAAAGTATGGCAAAGGTGTGGTACAGCTCATGATCCAAGGCATACCACATCATCTGTAAAACACGGTGGAGGCAGTGTGATGGCTTGGGCATGCATGGCTGCCAGTGGCACTGGGTCACTAGTGTTTATTGATGATGTGACACAGGACAGAAGCAGCCGGATGAATTCTGAGGTATTCAGAGACATACTGTGTGCTCAAATCCAGCCAAATGCAGCCAAACTGATTGGTCGGAGTTTCATAATACAGATGGACAATGACCCAAAACATAAAGCCAAAGCAACCCAGGAGTTTATTAAAGCAAAGAAGTGGACTATTCTTGAATGGCCAAGTCAGTCACCTGATCTCAACCCAATTGAGCATGCATTTCACTTGTTAAAGACTAAACTTTAGACAGAAAGGCCCACAAACAAACAGCATGTTAGGGTTTTGCTGGGATTCGAACCCGGGTCGCTGGTGTGATAATCCAGCAAACCCCCACTAGGCCACCAGGGGGATGACGCAAGTGCAGAGGCGTGAGGCGAAGGTAGAGTATCAAAAAACAGTTTATTTACAATATTTACAATCTGATGGAAAAAACAAAAAGAAAATCCAAAAGCTCAGAAGATAAACAAAAATAAAAATATCCAAAGGTTTCAAAGTCCAAAAACAAAAGGAAAGGCAAAATGCTGAACACTCAGAAGATAAAAAAGTACAAAGTCCAAAGAAAGCAAAAATATCAAAAACACAAGGGCACAGGCAAGATACGTGGGACAGAGGAAACTAGCACTAGACAACATAGCATAAAGACTCCGTGACAAGGGAACAAACAGAGGGGTATTTATACACTAATTAAGGAACAGGGCGGGGCAGGAAACAGGCAATCAAGACAAACACAGTGGCGGCCTCTAGAGGCCAAAACAAACATGACAAGATAAACATAACAGCGGCCTCTAGAGGCCAAAACAGTCCCAGTCCTAACAGGACTCTAGGAGCGTCTCCTGACGTTCCCAGGGCGATCCGGATGGGCCGAATGGAAGTCCCAACAAAGTCCTTTATCTAAGATGTCCCGGGTGGGGACCCAACAGCGTTCCTCAGGGCCATAGCCCTCCCAGTCTACAGATATTGAAGCCCGCCGCGGACCCGGCGGGAGTCAAGCAGGCGATGCACAGTGAACACAGTCTGACCCTGGAAGATGCGGGGGGGGGTGGGGGATTCCTAGGGGCAGGGGCATACATGGACGTCAGTACGGGCTGCAACAGGGAAACATGGAATGTGGGGTTGATCCTCAGAGTCCGGGGCAACTGGAGCCGGTAGGCGACAGGGTTCACCCTGCGCACCACCTTGAAGGGGCCAATGTAGCGAGGAGCAAGCTTGCGGTTCTCCACCCGCAGCGGAAGGTCCTTGGTGGACAACCAAACCCGCTGCCCAGGGCGGAAAGCGTGGGCAGGTCTTCTATGGCAGTTGGCCTGAGTCTGGTTGGTTCTGGAGGTCTGGATGAGGGTCCTCCTGACCTTGCTCCAGATCTTGCGACACCGTCTCACATATTGGTTGACCGAGGGCACCCCCACGTCCTCCTCCTGGTTCGGGAACAGAGGTGGCTGGAACCCGAATTGGCACTGGAATGGCGACAGCTTGGTGGCCGATGACTGCAGGGTGTTGTGGGCGTACTCTGCCCATGGCAGCCAGGTGCTCCACGATGTCGGGTTATCCATAGCCAGGCCTTGCAGGGTGGTTTCCAGGTCCTGATTGAGCCTCTCCGTCTGGCCATTGGACTGTGGGTGGAACCCAGAGGAGAGGCTGGCAGTGGCTCTGATGAGCTTGCAAAACCCGTGCCACACTCGGGAGGAGAACTGGGGCCCCTGGTCAGAGACGATATCCTGTGGGAGACCAAAGACTCGGAAGACGTGATTGAACATTAGTTTAGCTGTTTCAAGGGCAGAAGGGAGCTTGCACAGTGGTATAAAGCGGCAGGCCTTGGAGAATCTGTCAACTATGACCAAAATGACAGCATTACCTTGTGACTCAGGGAGACCCGTGATGAAGTCGACTGCCATGTGGGACCAGGGATGCCGGGGAATGATCAGAGGATGCAGGAGGCCCTGGGGATGCTGTCGTGGGTTCTTGCTTCTGGTGCACACTTCGCAGGAAAGGATGAATGACCTTACTTCCTTCTCCGTGCTTGGCCACCAGAAGCGTCTTCTCAAAAAGTCCAGGGTCCTTCGAGCTCCCGGGTGGGTGGTGAGAGGGGACGAGTGACCCCACTGGAGAACCTTGGTCCGGGCTTGATGTGGGACGTACAAGAGGCCCGGTAACCCCGTCCCAGGACCGGGGTCCTGGCGTTGGGCTCGTCAGACAACCTCCTCAATACCCCAGCGGACAGGGGCCACAATCCGGGACACAGGGATAATAGGCCCAACTTCGCTGTCCCTGTTGGTGGGAGTGAACAGCCTGGAAAGCGCATCAGGTTTGGTGTTTTTGGAGCCGGGGCGGTATGATAGGGTAAAGTCGAACCGACTGAAAAACAAGGCCCACCTAGCCTGTCGTGGATTGAGTCTCTTTGCTTACTGGAGGTACTCCAGGTTCTTGTGGTCCATCCAGACCAAAAATGGATGTTGCGCTCCCTCCAGCCAGTGCCTCCACTCCTCAAGGGCCAGTTTAACTGCTAGCAGTTCTCGATCCCCCACGTCATACCGGGACTCCGCAGAACTCAGGCGGTGGGAGAAGTATGTGCAGGGGTGCAACCTTCCTTCCGAGCGTTGAGAGAGGACCGCACCGACGCCGCTGTCCGAGGCGTCCACCTCGACGATGAAGGGTTGCGAAGGGTCGGGGAGGACCAGAATGGGTGCCGTGCAGAAACGGTGTTTGAGGTCTTTGAATGCCTTTTCCGCCTGAGGAGACCAGACAGACGGTCCACCTGTCCCTTTGGTGAGGTCCGATATGGGCGCTGCTACAGAACTAAAGTTCCTGATAAACTTGCGGTAGAAGTTAGCAAATCCTAAGAACCGCTGAACCTCTTTGACGGACTTGGGGGTGGGCCAGTCCCGGACGGCCAGGGTCTTGGCTGGATCCATCTGGAGTTGGCCTGTCCATACAATAAAACCCAGAAAGGAGACCTCGGGAACATGAAATTCGCATTTCTGGGCCTTAGCGAACAGATTGTTCTGTAGCAGCCTCTGGAGAACCTGGCGGACATGGTGGCAGTGCTCCTGCACGGTCTTGGAAAAGATTAGGATGTCGTCGAGGTAGACAAAAACGTACTGGTTAATCATGTCCCTCAAGACGTCGTTGATTAGGGCCTGAAAAACAGCTGGTGCGTTGGTAAGTCCGAAGGGCATCACCTGGTACTCGTAGTGCCCAGACGGGGTGTTAAAGGCAGTCTTCCACTCGTCTCCCTGTCGGATATGGATGAGGTGGTATGCGTTCCGTAAGTCCAATTTGGTGAAGACAGTGGCGCCTTGGAGCAGATCGAACGCTGTGGACATCAGCGGAAGGGGATAGCGGTTGCGTACAGTGATCTTGTTCAGACCCCTGTAATCAATACATGGCCGGAGTCCCCCATCCTTCTTGCTGACAAAAAAGAAGCCGGCACCAGCGGGTGAGGTGGAGGGTCGAATGAACCCAGAGGCCAAGGCGTCCTTGATGTACTTCTCCATGGCCTTGCGTTCTGGCTGAGAGAGGGAAAACAGTCTGCCACGAGGAGGGGTAGTCCCAGGGAGCAAGTCGATGGCACAGTCGTAGGCACGGTGCGGAGGAAGAACGGCGGCCCTGCTCTTGCTGAAAACTTCCTTGAGATCCCAGTACTCTGTGGGAACTTGAGATAACTCCGTGAAATCAGGAGGCTCGGCAGGAGACACAGGAGAGCTAGAGAGCAGACAAGAGGCATAGCAAGCCGGACCCCACTCCACAACCTGGCTAGTGACCCAGTCTATACGAGGGTTGTGGCGGGTAAGCCAAGGAAGACCTAGAATAACTGGGAACTCTGGTGAAGGAATCAGGTGCAGGGATATTTCTTCCTTGTGACCTTGAGACTGGAGGAAGACTGGAGAAGTTACTTGGGTGACTCTTCCGTCACCTAAGGCTTGGCCATCCAGGGCAGACACAGACAGTGGGACTTCAAGAGGTGCAGTTGGGACATTGATACTTTAGGCGAAGTGAACATCCATAAAGTTTCCAGCTGCCCCGGAGTCTAACAAGGCCTGACAAGAGTGGATGGATTCACCCCAGGAGATGGAGACCGGGTTGTAGACTCCTTGGCCAGGGAGTTCAGGAGAGAGGGTAGGCCCCGTCACAACCCTCCCTCGGCTGGACGGGGCGGTCCTTTTCCCGAGAGCTCGGGACAAGATGCTCGGAAATGGCCAGGCTTGCCACAGTAGATGCAGCACTTGTCCCTCCTTCTGCGCTCCCTCTCAGCTGCGGAGAGACAAGTACGGCTAACTTGCATGGGCTCTGGACAGTCACTGGAGGAGGTAGACGGGCTCCAGGTCGAGGCAGTGAGGCCGGGGAAGCTCAGGACTCGGCGGCGCTCTCTAATCCTGTTGTCAAGACGAGTAGAACATGAGATCAGAGTTTCGAGGTCACTTGGGCATCCGATAGAGGCCAGGCCGTCTTTGATGGGGTCAGACAAACCATGGTGAAAGGCTGAAACCAGGGCTGCTTCGTTCCATCCGCTGACTGCTGCGAGCGTCCGGAATGCGATGGCGTAGTCCGCGACGCTTCCTTCTTGCCGGATGGACATGAGCTTCCTGGCTGCGTCTTTACTGGTGTCTGCCTGATCGAAGACACAAAGCATCTCCTCCATAAACAACTTGAAATCAGAGCACTCGGGTCCCTGTCTCTGCCAAATGGCCGTTGCCCAAGCTCGTGCCTTACCAGCTAACAAGGTTATCACAAAGGCAATCTTGCGGCGATCCGTAGTGTAGGTGGTAGGCTGAAGCTCAAAGGTGAGTTGGCACTGGGTAAGGAACTCCCGGCACTCACCGTGCTTGCCGTCATACCTCTGTGGTGCAGGAAGGCTGGGTTCACGAGGTGAAGGAGACAGCGTGGCGGGAGGCACTGGAGCAGATGGTGGAGCAGGAGCCGGATCAGGAGAAGCGGGCAGAGGAGTCAGCTGTGCTAGGGTTTTCCCAATTTGCTGAAGCAGTACCTCGTGGCGAGCAAGGGCCTCACGTTGGCTCGTAAAGTGTTCGTCCATGAGTGTCCATGGTAGCTCCGAAGTGTGTTAAAGAAGCCATAATTCCCTGAAGGTTAGCTGGGTAGACCGTTGAAGACGCCTCTGCTGAGTCGGTCATGACAGAGTCTTTCTGTTAGGGTTTTGCTGGGATTCGAACCCAGGTTGCTGGTGTGATAATCCAGCAAACCCCCACTAGGCCACCAGGGGGATGATTCAAGTGCAGAGGCGTGAGGTGAAGGTAGAGTATCAAAAAACAGTTTATTTACAATATTTACAATCTGATGGAAAAAACAAAAAGAAAATCCAAAAGCTCAGAAGATAAACAAAAATAAAAATATCCAAAGGTTTCAAAGTCCAAAAACAAAAGGAAAGGCAAAATGCTGAACGCTCAGAAGATCAAAAAGTACAAAGTCCAAAGAAAGCAAAAATATCAAAAACACAAGGGCACAGGCAAGATACGTGGGACAGAGGAGACTAGCACTAGACAACATAGCATAAAGACTCCGTGACAAGGGAACAAACAGAGGGGTATTTATACACAAACTAATTAAGGAACAGGGCGGGGCAGGAAACAGGCAATCAAGACAAACACAGTGGCGGCCTCTAGAGGCCAAAACAAACATGACAAGATAAACATAACAGCGGCCTCTAGAGGCCAAAACAGTCCCAGTCCTAACACAGCAACTGAAAACCGCAGCAGTAAAGGCCTGGCAGAGCATTAAAAAGGAGGAAACACAGCATCTGGTGATGTCCATGAGTTCAAGACTTCAGGCAGTCATTGCCAACAAAGGGTTTTCAACCAAGTATTAGAAATGAACATTTTATTTACAATTATTTAATTTGTCCAGTTACTTTTGAGCCCCTGAAATGAAGGGATTGTGTTTAAAAAATGCTTTAGTTCCTCACATTTTTATGCAATCATTTTGTTCAACCCACTGAATTAAAGCTGAAAGTCTGAACTTCAACTGCATCTGAACTGTTTTGTTCACAATTCATTGTGGTAATGTACAGAACCAAAATTAGAAAAATGTTGCCTCTGTCCAAATATTTATGGACCTAACTGTATCTCAATGCCAGCAATATATTTAATTGCAGGGTTTTCCCCAAAGCGTGGGTACGCAGCGCTCCACTGCGCTGTGCAACGTCAGAGCCGCGCTGTCACTTGCACACCAGGAAAAAAAAATCAATACCATAAATTGAACAATGCAGAGCACTTTCCGCACCTAAATATCTCCTATTCCCCTCTGAAAATGAGTAATAACTATAGAAATAGGAAAGTATTGTAATATATAGACTATCCTGGTACTCAACCCAGAAGCGAAAGTAAAGGGTTTTGCTGCATGCACTGACTGCCATTCGCGACCATACATAAAACCACATTCTCGGCGCTGGTCGCTAGATGGTGCTGTTGCGTGATTTGACCTCGATTCTGTTCCTGGCATCCTGGAATTGGAAAATGAAGAGGTGTGCTACGAAGTGTTTTCATTTCAAATCGAATTTTGCCCTTTAAATTTTGCCCCTTGCATATTGGACAAGGTAAAAAACAGCAAATTTAATAATGCTGAATTGTGCCTAGGGCGGCATGGTGATGTAGTGGTTAGCACTGTCGCCTCACAGTAAGAAGGTTCTGGGTTCGAGCCCAGTGGCTGACCGGGGCCTTTCTGTGTGGAGTTTGCATGGTTCTCCCTATGTCTGTGTGTGTTTCCTCTGGGTGCTCTGGTTTCCCACACAGTCCAAAGACATGCAGGTTAGGCTAATTGGTGGCTCTAAATTGACCGTAGGTGTGAATGTGAGTGTGAATGGTTGTTTGTCTTTATGTGTCAACCCTGTGATGATCTAGCGACTTGTTCAGGGTGTACCCTGCCTCATGCCCATAGTCAGCTGGGATAGGCTCCAGCTTGCCTACGACCCTGCATAGGATAAGCAATTACGGATAATGGATGGATGAATGAATTGTGCCTAAATCAGCCCTAGATGCCACCAGAATGCACCAAGAAGTCTCTAATTTCAAAATTTTCCAGGGGAGCATGCCCCTGAACCCCTCTAGCAGCCTTCAGGGCCCTCCGGCCTGGGCCAGCCCTTGCGGGCTGGGCTACGCATCAGTAGCACTGCTCTGATTTTTTTTTTTCTGGGGAAAGCCCTGAATTGTACTTTTCAAGTAAAAAAGCTTCAGAGAAGGTAATGTACATGTCAATAATGGAAAATTCCAGCCTTTTTCAATCTAATCTCTGTCTGCCCCATACATAGCATGTTAATATTCACAAACAGGAATTTTGCGATGTTTCCTGTACTCGGAAAAGGATGGAACATTGTTTGGCCTTACCCTGTGTTCATACCAGCAGTGGGTTTTTAGTTGGCATTGCTCAAATTGCTGTAAGCTTGTCACTAATGGGAGTTTCTATTTTTTAGTTTCCTGCTGGATGAAAACAGGACTTCATTGGTAGCATCAGGCTGGTGCAATGTCCATACAAATGACAATGTCCATAGAAGCTAACTACAGAACATCCACCCATTTGACCACACATAAAAATTCTGTAGGGAAATGCTTGTGTATAAAATGCATGCATGTAGTGCATCCCTGTCTGCTAGTTTCAGAATGAGCCTCTCATGATTTCTGCCGCTTATTTGTTGGGCTTAAATGGTTTGATGTGCTGAAATAGAACAGCAAGAACATGACAATGACAATTGCCAGTTGTCATTGAAACTTCATTAATTTCAGCCACTTTGTGTTGTGTTGCTACTAGTGTGAACACAGGGTTATAGTGGAAGTCTATGACTTGGAGTAAACATGTATTCTGTTTTCATGACAGGCAAACAGGAAATTCTTGTTTGTTATAGTTACAACCCCAAATTAGAAAAAGTTGGCACGGTATGGAAAATGCAAAAAAAAAAGTTTAAAAATAATGTTCCTCAAAGAAAGATAGGAAGGGATGTGGATATTTCACCCTCAGTGGTGCATAATATCATTAAAAAATTCAAGGAATCTGGAGGAATTTTGGTGCATAAAGGGCAAGGGCACAAGCCTAAGCTGAACACCTGTGATCTCATCCCTCAGATGGTACTGCATCAAGAACAGTCTTTCACCTATAGCTGATATAACCACATGGGCTCGGGATTACTTTGGCAAATTTTTGTCAAGCACTACAGTACAGAATTGCATCCACAAATGCCAGTTAAAACTTTACTGTGCCAAAAGGAAGCCTTATATTAACTGTGTCCAGAAGCGTCATCAACTTCTCTAGGCTCGGTGGCATCAGGGATGGACCATCACACAGTGAAATGTGTATCATGGTCAGATAAAAAAGTATTCTAGGACTTTTTTGGAAGTAATGGACACTGTGTGCTCTGGACCAAAGATGAAAAGAACCATTCAGACTGTTACCAGTAACAAGTCCAAAAGCCAGAGTCTGTCACAGTATGGGGTTGTGTCAGTGCCCTTGGCAAAGGTAACTTACACTTCTGTGATGGCAGCATTAATGCAGAAAAGTATGTTGAGATTTTGGCAACATATGCTGCCTTCAAGACGACATCTTTTCCAGGGATATTTCAACAAGACAATGCAAAACCACATTCTGCACACATTACAAAGGCATGGCTGTGGAAGAAGAGGGTGCCTGTCCCCAATAGAGAACGTGTGGTGAATTTTGAAATGAAAAATGCAACAATGACGACCCTGTCCTGTTACACATCTTAAGACCTGTTTGCAGGAACAATAGGACAAAATAACACCTGAAAGGCTTCATCACTTGGTGTTTTCAGTCCCTAAAATATCTTTTAAGTGATGTGCAAAGGAATAGCAACATTACAAAGTGGTAAATACTTTACTGTCCCAACTTTTTTTGAAACGTGTCGCAAGAATCAAAATCGATTGTTTGTTTTGGAAAAAACAATAAAATTAATGAGGCAAAGCATCAAATAATGTGCTGTTGTATTGTTTTGAGTGCAATACAGGGAAAAGATTATTTACAAATTATTGTTTTTAATTTCAATTTCAACCTACTTGCCTGACTTTTTCTGATTTGGGGTTGCATAGAATTGCAATAGATTGATTTTGGTCTTGAAGAAACACTGGAATATTCCACTGAAGTCTCATTCAGAGACAGTACTCCAATCCGACTGCTATCCTACTACTACTATCACATAATATTTGATAATAGATAGGATGGTACGTGTATACACCATAGCGTAAGGGTTCAGTAGTATGTTTGGCTTGCTGAAGGCAGCCATTTCTGATCATGGCTTTTATTTTTGTATGTGGTCTGTTATATGCCTGTTATTAATACAGTGTGACATTTTTATTCAGATGACAGCCTATGGCGCGTTCCTGCACAAAGGAGCATTCTGCAGAAACTACTTCAACCTGCTGGATTTGCTAGTCGTTGGAGTTTCTTTGGTGTCCTTTGGCATACAGTATGTATCATTACAGCACAGAGAAAATAACAACCATAGAAAAAAAAAAGCTTCTTAATAACATAACAAAACAGCAATATTTGCAAGTTACATTTGATTACAAAAATTGCTGTTATGAGATGAGGAAGAAGTATGACACAGATTATTGTTTTAAATATGTTTTAATACATTTCATAGCTTCACTGAATTATTTAAAGGCCTCAAATATGCTTTACTAAGAAATATAACTATATTTGGACCCTGGTTGAGCTACAACTATAGAGAAAGTTGGATAGAAGGGGCTTATTGTGAATTGTGTGCTTTTTGTTTTCACAGGTCTTCAGCCATCTCTGTTGTAAAGATTCTAAGAGTACTGCGAGTGCTTCGTCCTCTTAGAGCCATCAACAGGGCCAAAGGATTGAAAGTAAGACCAGAGTTTGGTTTGTAAAAGCAAAAAAAAAAAAGAGCTTGGCTGTGTATTATGTATTATTACCTCCGCCAAGGAGGTTATGTTTTCGATAGCATTGGTTTGTTTGTTGGTTTGTCTGTTAGCAACATTACGGAAAAAGGTATGAATGGATTGCTCTGAAATTTTTTCCAGAGGTGTGACTGGGCACAAGTAACAATCCATTAAATTTTGGCGGTCATCCGGATCACCGTCTGGATCCCGGAATTTTTTAAAGGATTCTTGGCGGAGGTCTGCGCTCTCCGAGTGCTTTTCTAGTTATCTAATAAGCGTGTGTTATGCCAATAATATAGATATTTAGGCAATGCCTAAAAGTGAAGCTCCAGATGAGTTTATGAGCAAAATATTTGCAAGCAAACAAATTCAAACGGAATAGAATAATATTTAAATAATATTGGCTGGCTTTGAGTGGTCTATCAGATAAAATTCTTTCAGCTCGCATGATACTGAACAAGTCGAAGATGAGTTCAGTATCATACTATAGCTAAATGGAATATATCTGATAGACCATGAAAAAAGCCATTATTATTATTATACATACACACTCTCTTCATATCAGCATTCTTGAAGGCCAACACTAGCTTATCGGTGAGTTGGTGCTGTCAGCGCAGCAGTGAAGTCACCTTCCATCTGGTGTATCATTCATCAGTAGTGTTAGCGAGTGCTAATAAAGCAGTCCTATGGAGAGCAAGTACCACGGGCTAATAACCAAGAAACTAAGATTTCTGTCCCCAAACTCTTCTTCCACGAATGCTCACCACAGTATTTTTTACTCAGATTTAAGTATTCATTTCCCTGTGTAATTTACTTCGTTACTTTTAAAATCAACATCGACAACTACACACAACAGTCAAAATTGGCAGCCAAAATTCTCTCAAAATCTTCTGTTTTTAATGAAGCAAACCTGGCGGTCATGTTTGTTTACAAATTCTCACAGTCACTCGCTAGCGCAGAGGTTTTACGTCTCTGACGTGTCTCTTTTCCAGTTTTTTTACATCCGTTGCTATGTTTTTCTCTTGTAAATATGCATGAAGAATGCCTAATGAAGTTTTGGGAGCCTTTTGGGTGTTCGACGTGTCTTTCTCTTTCCCGGCGAACACAGAAATGACTGTGCGCATGCGCTGCAGAAAAGTTTTTCATTGGATATTTGCTCTCTGACATGTGATGCCATGTTGTCTTGACAACGTGTAATATTGTAACAATATTGCACGCTCATTCTCCATTGGGTAGAGTGTTGTAATACATGTAGGATAAGGGATATGCTAACAATATTGCATGCTATTAAACCAAATGAATGAAACCCGCTAGAAGGGAATAGAGTACATGTTTTTATTCCATGGAAAAAGTGTCCTGTATGTATAATAATGAAAAAATATTGGCTGGCATTGAGTATCAGATATATTCCACTTATCTAGCATGATATTGAACGAGATGAAGACAATTTCAGTATCATGCTAGCTGATTGGAATATATCTGATATACCATGAAAAAAAGCCAGCCAGTATTATTATTATTTATCATCGGCATCGCAGTCTCAGAAGACCATGGATTTCTTGTGCCTGGAGTTAGGTTTTCGTGCAACGTCTGCTGTGGCTGAGAAGACCAATCCGTGAGAGGTAGACTCGGCTGCAGATGTCACATGCATAGATCAGTTCCATTGATGTTGGTGGTGTGGTGGTGTCCTGTTGTTGCTTCCTCCTTGTCCTCTTTACTTCCTGGTGACGAGCCAGGGTGGTTTCATATTCTAGCAGCCCGCTGCAGAGTGCCTGCTGCCACTGAAGGCGGTCCTGAGCTGCATTTTCCCAAGTGACAGGGCTGATGTTGAAGCACTTGAGGTCTTGCTTACAGACGTCCTTGTAGCGAAGCTGGGGGTGACCAGTTTGTCTCTTGCCAGATGACAGTTCCGCGTAGAGGATGTCCTTCGGGATTCGTCCATCATCCATCACCGGACATGGCCCAGCCAGCGGAGACGTCGCTGCCTCAGAAGAGAGAGTACATGCTGGGAAGCTACGCTCTCTCCAGGACTGCTGTGTTGGTGATCCTATCCCTCCAGATGATACCCAGTATACGCCTCAGGCAGTGAAGGTGGAAGCTGTTTAGCTGCCGCTCTTGGTATGAGTATAGTGTCCAGGTTTCACTACCATACAGGAGTGGGCTGATGACACAGGCTCTGTACACCTGCACTTTTGTATGGGCAGTGAGTTTTCCGTTGTCCCATACTCTCTCTGTGAGCTTCCCAAAGGTAGAGGTAGCTTTTCCGATGCGGCTGCTGAGTTCAGCATCGAGTGACAGGTTGTCGGTAATGGTGGACCCGAGGTAGGTGAAGGTGTTCACGGCTTCCAGAGTGTAGTTTTTGATGGTGATAAAGGGAGGTTTTACAGTGCCTTGTCCCATTGTCTTCGTTTTAGTCAGGCTGATGGTCAGTCTGAAGTCCTTACAGTCTTGGGTGAACCGGTCCATGAGAGTTTTCAAGTGTTCCTGGGAGTGTGCTACCACTGCTGCATCATCATCAAACAGCATGTCCCGGATGACGAGTGGCCTAACCTTTGTTTTGGCTTTCAGACGGGCAGGGTTGAATAGGTTACCATCTGTTCTTTTGTGGAGATAGACTCCCTCAGTTGCTGTTCCAAAAGCTTGTTGTAGGAGGAGGGAAAAGAAGATCCCAAACAAGGTGGGTGCCAACACGCATCCCTGCTTGACACCACAGCAGATTTTGAAGGGGTCTGAGGTGGACCCGTCGAACTGCATGGTACCTTGCATGCCGGTGTGAAAGGACTGGAGAATGCAGAGGAGTTTTGGGGGGCAGCTTATCCGTTCAACCAGCTGAAAGAGGCCACTCCTGCTCACTAGGTCAAAAACCTTAGTCAGGTCAATGAACGCCACGTAGAGTGGTTTTCTCTGCTCTACACTTCTCCTGCAGCTGTCTCAGAGAGAAGATCATGTCAGTGGTAGATCTTCCTGCTCTGAACCCTGCCTGCAATTCTGGGTAGATCTTTTCCGCAAGAACCTGGAGTCTGTTCAGCGCAACTCTTGCGAAGAGCTTACCGGTGGTGCTGAGTAGAGAGACACCACGGTAGTTGTTACAGTCACTCCTGTCTCCCTTATTCTTATACAGGGTAACGATGGTGGCATCCCGCATGTCCTGTGGTACAGCACCTTCACTCCAGCACAGGCAGAAGAGCTTGTGTAGTTTGTCGAGTAGAGCAGACTTCCCACATTTTATGACTTCAGCTGTTATCCCATCACTGCCTGGTGCTTTACCGCAGGTTAGGCTGTCGATTGCTTTGCTTAGTTCCTCAGTTGTTGGCTCCATATCAAGCTCTTCCATTACAGGTTGGCGCTCTACATGACAGAGGGCAGCATCAGAGACAGCGTTGTCACTGGCATAGAGCTCAGAGTAATGCTCTACCCAGCGGTCCAGTTGTTTAGAGCAGTCAGTGATGATTTCTCCCGAGGCTGATTTCAGAGGAGCGATTGCATAACGTGAGGGTCCAAGTGCCTTTTTGATGCCTTCGTACATGCCTTTGATGCTACCGGAGTCAGCAGCTGATTGGATGTTGCTGCAAAGCTGTAGCCGATAGCTGTTGGCGTAGCGTCATGAGGTTTGCTGGAGTTTCCTCCTAGCTGTCCTGAGGGCATGCAGGGTCTTATCAGTCGGCGTGCATTTATAGTTGGTATGAGCAATGCGCCTTTCTTCCAGGATCGGTGCCAAAACAGATGCATTGGCTTTGAACCAGTCATTGAACCTTCTCTACCTTTTCCAAAGACCATCAGGGCTGCACTGTGGATGGTGTCCCTTAAGTCAAGTCAAGTTTATTTGTATAGCGCTTTTAACAATAAACATTGTCGCAAAGCAGCTTTACAGAATTTGAACGACTTAAAATATGAGCTAAGCAGTGCTTAAGCAGTACTTAAGCCATCCCAGTACTGCTGGGCAGAGCAGCGTTTGGGTAGGTGGGGGAGGGATTCCTCTAGAGCAGTGGTTTTCAAAAGGTGAGGCGCGCCTCCCCTGGGGGGCGCCAAAGAGTCACTGGGGAGGCGCGGAGAAACACTTTATGCCTAGTTGTTAAAATAATAAGAGGTTTTCAATGTGCACAAGTAGCCTAAATCTCGGAATATGTTCTTTCCGATGACATTATTAAGTTGACGTCTGTTAAATTCAGGTTTTCATGTTTTTTTCCTGTTGTTGACGTGAGTTCAATTTTACATTGGCGTCTGTTTAATTCATGTATTAATATATTTTATTATATCACATTATTTTATAGCCCTGTGATGACCTGGCGACTTGTCCAGGGTGTACCCCGCCTTTCGCCTGTAGTCAGCTGGGATAGGCTCCAGCTTGCCTGCGACCCTGTAGAAGGATAAAGCGGCTAGAGATAATGAGATGAGATGAGACATTATTTTATTATCATATTTTATGAATGAATTTTAGGAATGTTTTTTTTAAATGGATGTAGGCCTACTTTGTTACAAGAAAAACAATTTGATACATTAAACAAAAGAAGAAAAAACATGTATTGGCCTATCAGTTATTATTGAAACACACCTGTGTGGGGAATATTTAGGTTTGGGTTTGGGGGGGGGGGTTAGGGGGGCTCGGTTGTCTTGACCTACTCCAAGGGGAGGCTCGCATTCAATGAATTTGAAAACCCCTGCTCTAGAGCACAGAAGAAGGCAGCAGCTTTGGTTGGAACAGCTGTTTTGCTGCTGTCAACATGAGAAGGTTCTTTTGGTTTGGCTTTGTAGATGTTTTTCATCTGCAGTTTAACTCTACAGCGGACAAGGGAGTGGTCTGAGTCACAGTCTGCACTGTGAAACTATGGGTTTGGAGGACGCTTCTGAGGTCAGCGTGTCATGTTATGATCAGGTCCAGCTGGTGCCAGTGACCAGATCGTGGGTGTCTCCAAGAGACTTTGTGCCGGGGTATAGACTGAAAGTAGGAGTTGGTAATGCAAAGGCTGTAGTATGTGCAGAGCTTGAGGAGACGCTGCCCATTCTCGTTCATTTTCCCAATGCCGTGGTAACCCAAGCAAGATGGCCAGGAGTCATGGTCTGCGCCAACTCTAGCATTGAAGTCACCAAGCAGGTACAGCTGTTCCTTCTTGGGGATGTTTTTTATAGCTGTCTCAAGCTCATCATAGAACTTGTCCTTTATTTCTTGGGAGGAGCTGAGTGTTGTGCGTACACACTCAAGTGGACAGGTCCCCGGTTGTGTTCAGGCAGAGGGTTAAGATTCTCTCTGAGCCACCTGTGGGTGGTACTGTTGCTCCCAGTAGAGTGTTCTTGACTGCAAAGCCAACTCCATATTCCCTGGGTTCACCAGGGGGCTTCCCCTGCCAGAAAAAGGTGTAGTCTCTTTCTGTCAGTGAGCCTGATGAGAGGAGTCTGGTTTCCTGAAGGGTCGAGATGTCTATTTGATGCTTCAGGAGTTCGTTGTTGATGACTGCAGTCTTGCGGGGATCACTTATGTCTAGCAGGTTAATAATAATAATTAATAATAATAATAATAATACATTTTATTTATAGGCACCTTTCAGGACACTCAAGGTCACCGTACAAAGACAATAATAAAATCAATCAATAAAATGAAAAACATAATCAAAATAGTGCAAAAACATAATAAAACAGAAATAAAGTGCAACGGTGGGGTCATTCCAGTCCCAGATTAAAGGGAATATGCTTGTTGGAAAAGGTGGGTTTTGAGGCGAGATTTGAAGGAGATGATGGAATCAGAGTGTTGTATGTCCTGTGGCAGGGAGATCCAGAGGTGGGGGGCTGAGCAGCTGAAGGCTCTCGACCCCATGGTGGACAAGCAAGCAGGTGGGAGGGTGAGTTGGATGGAGGAGGAGGACCTGAGAGTACGGCTGGGTATGTTAGTGTGGAGGAGCTCAGTAAGGTACTGGGGGGCAAGGGTGTTGATGGCCTTAAAGGTAAAAAGTAGGATTTTATAGATGATGTGAGATTTGATAGGAAGCCAGTGGAGTTGCTGCAGGACAGGTGTGATATGACTGAAGGAGGGGGTTCTGGAAATAATTCTGGCGGCAGAGTTTTGAACCAGTTGCAGTTTATGGATGGACTTGTCAGGTAAACCAAAAAGAAGGGAGTTACAATAGTCAAGACGGGATGTAACCAGGGTGTGAACCAGGATAGCAGTACTGTTGGGTGTGAGGGACGGATGCAGGCGTGAGATATTACGTAGATGGAAGTAAGCTGACCGAGTGACATTATGTGGGACTGGAATGATAGAGTGCTATCAAGGATGACACCCAGACTCTTAACCTGGGGGGAGGGGGAAACTGAGGAGTTGTCAAAGGAAATGGAGAAACTGTTTATTTTTGAAAGGGTGGATTTAGTACCAATGAGAAGGACCTCAGTTTTATCACTGTTTGTTAGGGTTTTGCTGGGATTCGAACCTGGTTCGTTGGTGTGATAATCCAGCAAACCCCCACTAGGCCACCAGGGGGATGACTCAAATGCAGAGGCGTGAGGCGGAAGTAGAAAAAGAATCAAAAGGTTTATTTAAACTATATACACTATATACAGGGCAAAACAAAAGACAAAAAAAAAAAAAAACCAAAGAGTATAATCCAAAAGAAAAGCAAAGTGCAAAAATTCAAAAGCTAAGAAGATCAAAAAACACAGTACAAAGGAAACTGGAGATAAACATAACAGCACAAAGACTCCGTGACAAGAGGACTGAACTCAGGGGTATAAATAGACAAACTAATTAAGGACACAGGTGAAGATAATTAGGCAATTAACACAAACACAAAACACAGGAAAAGTGGCGGCCTCTAGAGGCCAAAATAAACACGACATGAAAAGGAAATAACAGCGGCCTCTAGAGGCCAAAACAGTCCTAGTCCTAACAGGACCCCCCCCCCTCTAGGAGCGTCTCCTGACGTTCCCAGGGCGATCCGGATGGGCCGAATGGAAGTCCCGACATAGTTCTTTATCAAGGACATCCCGAGCAGGAACCCAGCAGCGCTCCTCAGGACCATAGCCCTCCCAGTCCACCAGATATTGCAACCCGCCGCGGACCCGGCGGGAGTCAAGCAGGCGATTCACAGTGAACACAGTCTGCCCCTGGAAGATGCGGGGGGGTGGGGGGTTCCTAGGGGCAGGGGCATACGTAGACGTCAGTACGGGCCGTAACAGGGAAACATGGAAAGTGGGGTTGATCCTCAGAGTCCGGGGCAACTGGAGCCGGTAGGAGACAGGGTTCACCCTGCGCACCACCTTGAAGGGGCCAATGTAGCGAGGAGCAAGCTTGCGGTTCTCCACCCGCAGTGGAAGGTCCTTAGTGGACAGCCAAACACGCTGCCCAGGGCGGAAAGCGTGTGCAGGTCTTCTATGGCGGTTGGCCTGAGTCTGGTTGGTTCTGGAGGTCTGTATGAGGGTCTTCCTGACCTTGCTCCAGGTCTTGCGACACCGTCTCACATATTGGTTGACCGAGGGCACCCCCGCGTCCTCCTCCTGGTCCGGGAACAGAGGTGGCTGGAACCCGAATTGGCACTGGAATGGCGACAGCTTGGTGGCCGATGACTGCAGGGTGTTGTGGGCGTACTCCGCCCATGGCAGCCAGGTGCTCCACGATGTCGGGTTATCCATAGCCAGGCCTCGCAGGGTGGTTTCCAGGTCCTGGTTGAGCCTCTCCGTCTGACCATTGGACTGTGGGTGAAACCCAGAGGAGAGGCTGGCAGTGGCTCCGATGACCTTGCAGAACCCGTGCCACACTCGGGAGGAGAACTGGGGCCCTCGGTCTGAGACGATGTCCTGTGGAAGACCAAAGACTCGGAAGACATGATTAAACAAAAGTTTCGCAGTTTCAAGAGCAGAGGGGAGTTTGCACAGTGGTATGAAGCGGCAGGCCTTGGAGAATCTGTCAACTAAGACCAAAATGACCGTGTTACCTTGTGACTCAGGGAGACCCGTGATAAAGTCGACTGCCACGTGGGACCAGGGACGCCGGGGAATGGTCAGAGGATGCAGGAGACCCTGGGGACGCTGTCGTGGGTTCTTGGTTCTGGTGCAAACCTCACAGGACAGGACAAATGACCTTACTTCCTTCTCCATGTTAGGCCACCAGAAGCGTCTTTTCAGGAAGTCCAGGGTCCTCCGAGCTCCCGGGTGGGCGGTGAGAGGGGAAGAGTGACCCCACTGGAGAACCTTGGCCCGGGCTTGATGTGGGACGTACAAGAGGCCTGGTGGCCCCGTCCCAGGACCGGGGTCCTGGCGTTGGGCTCGTCGGACAGCCTCCTCAATACCCCAGCGGACAGGGGCCACAATCCGGGACACAGGGATAATAGGCCCGACTTCATTCTCCCTGTTAGTGGCAGAGAACAGTCTGGACAGTGCGTCAGGTTTGGTGTTCTTGGAGCCGGGGCGGTATGAGAGGGTGAAGTCAAACCGACTGAAAAACAGGGCCCACCTAGCCTGTCGAGGGTTCAGTCTCTTGGCTTGCTGGAGGTACTCCAGGTTCTTGTGGTCAGTCCAAACCAGGAATGGATGTTGTGCTCCCTCCAGCCAGTGCCTCCACTCCTCAAGGGCCAGTTTGACCGCTAGCAGTTCTCGATCCCCCACATCGTACCGGGACTCAGCAGGACTCAGGCGGTGGGAGAAGTAAGCGCAGGGGTGCAGCTTTCCTTCCGAACGTTGAGAGAGCACCGCGCCGACACCACTGTCCGAGGCGTCCACCTCCACGATGAATGGTTGGGAGGTGTCCGGGAGAACCAGAATGGGTGCCGTGCAGAAGCGGTCCTTGAGGTCTTTGAACGCCTTTTCTGCCTGAGGAGACCAGCCATAAGATCCACCTGTCCCTTTGGTGAGGTCTGACATGGGTGCTGCCACAGAACTGAAGTTCCTGATGAACTTGCGGTAGAAGTTAGCGAATCCTAAGAACCGCTGAACCTCCTTAACGGACTTGGGAGTAGGCCAATCCCGGACGGCCAGGGTCTTGGCAGGGTCCATTTGGAGTTGGCCTGTCCGTACAATAAATCCCAGAAAGGAGACCTCGGGAACATGAAATTCGCATTTCTGGGCCTTGGCGAACAGATTGTTCTGTAGCAGCCTCTGGAGAACCTGGCGGACATGGTGGCGGTGCTCCTGCACGGTCTTGGAAAAGATAAGGATGTCGTCGAGGTAGACAAAAACGTATAGGTTAATCATGTCCCTTAAGACGTCGTTGATTAGGGCCTGAAAAACAGCTGGTGCGTTGGTGAGTCCGAAGGGCATCACCTGGTATTCGTAGTGCCCAGACGGGGTGTTAAAGGCAGTCTTCCACTCGTCTCCCTGTCGGATACGGATGAGGTGGTATGCGTTCCGTAGGTCCAACTTGGTGAAGACGGTGGCGCCTTGGAGCAGGTCGAAAGCTGTGGACATCAGCGGAAGGGGATATCGGTTGCGCACAGTGATCTTATTCAGGCCCCTGTAATCAATACATGGTCGGAGCCCCCCATCCTTCTTGCCGACAAAGAAGAAGCCGGCTCCAGCAGGTGAAGTGGAGGGTCGAATAAACCCAGAGACCAGGGCATCTTTGAGGTATTCCTCCATGGCCTTGCGTTCTGGCTGAGAGAGTGAAAACAGTCTGCCACGAGGAGGGGTAGTCCCAGGGAGCAAGTCGATGGCACAGTCGTAGGCCCGGTGCGGAGGAAGAACGGCGGCCCTGCTCTTGCTGAATACCTCCTTGAGATCCCAGTACTCTGTGGGAACTTGAGATAACTCGGTGAGATCAGGGGGCTCGGCAGGAGACACAGGAGAGCTAGAGAGCAGACAAGAGGCATGGCATGCAGGGCCCCATTCCACAACCTGGCTTGTTACCCAGTCTATGCGAGGGTTGTGGCGAGTAAGCCAAGGAAGGCCTAGAATAACTGGGAACTCAGGTGAAGGAATCAGGTGCAGGGATATTTCTTCCTTGTGACCTTGAGACTGGAGGAAAACTGGAGAAGTAACTTGGGTGACTCTTCCATCACCTAACGCTTGGCCATCGAGGGCAGACACAGACAGAGGGACTTCAAGAGGTGCAGTAGGTATATTGATGCTTTGGGCGAAGTGAATATCCATAAAGTTCCCAGCCGCCCCTGAGTCTATCAAAGCTTGACAAGAGTGGACAGACTCACCCCAGGAGATGGAGACCGGGATGTAGATTCCTTGGCCAGGGAGTCCGGGAGAGAGGGTAGGCCCCGTCACAACCCTCCCTCGGCTGGACGGGGCGGTCCTTTTCCCAAGAGTTCGGGACATGATGCTCGGAAGTGACCAGGCTTGCCACAGTAGATGCAGCACTTGTCCCTCCTTCTGCGCTCCCTCTCAGATGCGGAGAGGCGAGTACGACCCACTTGCATGGGTTCTGGACAGTCACTGAAGGAGGTAGACGGTCTCCAGGTAGAGGTAGGGAGGCTGGGGGGGCTCAAGGCTTGGTGGCGTTCTCTCATCCTGTTGTCCAGACGAATAGCATGTGAGATGAGGGTTTCAAGGTCACTTGGGCATCCAATAGAGGCCAGACCGTCCTTGATGGGGTCAGACAGACCATGGTGGAAGGCTGACACCAGGGCAGTCTCGTTCCATCCACTTACTGCTGCGAGTGTTCGGAACGAGATGGCGTAATCTGCGACGCTTCCTCCTTGCCGGATGGACATGAGCTTTCGGGCTGCGTCGGTACTGATGTCTGCCTGATCGAAGACCCGAAGCATCTCTTCAGAAAACAGCTGGAAATCAAAGCACTCAGGTCCCTGTCTTTGCCAGATAGCAGTAGCCCAGGCTCGCGCCTTACCAGCTAATAAGGTGATCACAAAGGCAATCTTGCGGCGATCCGTAGTGTAGGTGGTAGGCTGAAGCTCAAAGGTGAGTTGACACTGGGTAAGGAACTCTCGGCACTCACTGTGCTTGCCGTCATACCTCTGTGGTGCAGGAAGGCTGGGTTCGCGAGGTGAAGAAGGCAGCATTGCAGGAGGCACTGGAGCAGGAGTGGGAGCTGGATCAGGAGCAGGAACTGGATCAGGAGCAGGAGATGCAGGCAGAGATGTCAGCTGTGCCAGGGTTTTCCCAATTTGCTGAAGCAGATCCTCGTGGCGAGCGAGGGCCTCACGTTGGCTGGTGAGCGTACGTCCATGAGCGTCCATGGTCGCTCCGAAGCGTGTCAAAGCTGCCATAATTCCCTGAAGGTTGGCCGGGTAGACAGTTGAAGCAGCCTCTGCTGAGTCGGTCATGACGGAGTCTTTCTGTTAGGGTTTTGCTGGGATTCGAACCTGGTTCGTTGGTGTGATAATCCAGCAAACCCCCACTAGGCCACCAGGGGGATGACTCAAATGCAGAGGCGTGAGGCGGAAGTAGAAAAAGAATCAAAAGGTTTATTTAAACTATATACACTATATACAGGGCAAAACAAAAGACAAAAAAAAAAAAAAACCAAAGAGTATAATCCAAAAGAAAAGCAAAGTGCAAAAATTCAAAAGCTAAGAAGATCAAAAAACACAGTACAAAGGAAACTGGAGATAAACATAACAGCACAAAGACTCCGTGACAAGAGGACTGAACTCAGGGGTATAAATAGACAAACTAATTAAGGACACAGGTGAAGATAATTAGGCAATTAACACAAACACAAAACACAGGAAAAGTGGCGGCCTCTAGAGGCCAAAATAAACACGACATGAAAAGGAAATAACAGCGGCCTCTAGAGGCCAAAACAGTCCTAGTCCTAACACTGTTAAGTTTAAGGAAGTTATGGGAGAACCAGGATCTGAGTTCCTGTAGGCAATCGGAGAGGGAGGTGGGTGGGAAAGAGGAGGTGGGTTTGGTGAACAGGTAGAGCTGGGTGTCATCCGCGTAGCAATGGAACTGGATGTTAAATTTACGGAAAATACTGCCAAGATGGAGGAGATAGATAATGAATAAAAAAGGTCCAAGCACAGAACCTTGGGGTACACCAGAAGAGAGGGGGAATGGTTGGGATGTGAATGTTTTCAGTTGGACCAACTGAGTGCGGCCAGAGAGATATGATTTAAACCAGTCCAGGGGCGTGTCAGATAGTCCAATAGTGGCTAATCTGTCAATGAGGATGGTGTGGGAGATTGTGTCAAAGGCTGCACTCAAGTCGATGAGGATGGTAAGGAGTCCAGTGTCAGCAGCCATGAGGAGGTCGTTAGTGATTTTGACAAGAGCTGTTTCTGTGCTATGAAGTGGGCGAAAGCCAGACTGGAACTGTTCATAGAGATTATTAAGAGAGAGGTGATCGTGAACCTGAGATGCAACAGTTTTTTCTAGGATTTTGGAAAGGAAAGGGAGATTGGAGATGGGACGAAGGTTGTTGAAATTATTGGGGTCAGCACCAGGTTTCTTGAGAATTGGGGTTACTATGGCTGATTTGAAAGATGAGGGGACAGTACCAGAAGTAAGAGAAGAATGGACAATAGCAGTTATTAGAGGGGTCAGTGATGAATGGATAGAGGCTTTTACCAGAGAAGTAGGGAGAGGATCAAGCTGGCAGGTAGATGGCTTGGATTTGTGGATGAGGTCAGATATATCAGCAGCAGAGGGAAGTTTGAAGCTAGAGAGTGGGTGGGAGAAAGGGATTTGAAAAACTGGGAAGGATGAGGCGGCTGAGATGTGAGGGGCTAGTTGCTGAGGAATAATGTCAATCTTTGTGTTGAAAAATGCCACAATTGAGTTGCAAAAATCAGTTGAGTAGAAATGGGGAGGGAGACAGTCAGGTGGGCGTAGTGTTTTGTTAATCAGAGAAAATAATGCTTGTGTGTTTCCATTACCTAGTCTGATTAAGTCTGCATAGTAATTGGATTTTGCAATGGAGAGAGAATCCTTATAGAAGAGAATGTGATTCATGAGCATGTCCTTATGAACAGTGAGACCAGTTTTTATGTAGAGGCGTTCCAGTTGACGACTTTTGGCCTTAAGTTGGTGGAGTTCGGGTGTCAACCAAGGTGCGGATTGGATGAAGGAGACAGTCCGTGTTTTTAAAGGAGCCAGGGTGTCCAGAAGATTGTGGAGGCCACTATTGTAGGGGAGAGCAGTTCATCAGGAGTGGATGTAAGGTTGATGCTAGGGAGATTTACGATACCAGTGTCCAGTGCAGTTAGGTTAATGTCCTTAATATTATGGAATGAGATGGTACGAAACAGTTTAGTTTTGGATAAAGTGACATTAACATTAAATGAAATAAGCATGTGGTCAGAGATGGGGAGATCGGCTGCAGAATAATTAGAGGGAGTAACACCAGAGTAACAGATAAGGTCCAAAATATGACCTTTCGAGTGCATGGGAAAATCAATAAACTGCTGCAGCCCAAAGCTGTCTAAGCAGGATATGAAGGCTTTGGTGAGGTAGTTATGAGTATTATAAATATGTACATTAAAGTCACCAAGCAGAATTATAGTAGGGGAGAGGGAGGAAATGTGAGTGAGGAAAGCAGAGAATTCACTGATAAAGTCAGAGTTGGGCTTAGGTGGACGGTAAACAGTGGCAACTATGGTCGGAGATGGACCATTCAGTTTTATGGCAAGAGACTCAAATGACGGGTAAACTGTCACAGAGACAGGTGAGACTTTCCAATTCTTGTGATAGATCATCGTGAGACCTCCCCCATGGCCAGTGGCACGGGGCTGACAGATGTAAACAAACCCAGGGGGAGTTGCTTCATTCAGCTGGGAAAAGTCGCCTAATTGTTGCCATGTTTCAGTCAGACACAAAAAGTCATACTTGCGGTCATTGATGAGGTCCTGGAGGAGATGTCCTTTGCCCGAAAGTGAGCGGATGTTAAATAGTCCGCAGTGGAGATCACTGTGGTCGCTTGTGAAGGAAGTATTAGCCGACCTGGCTAGGCTGGCTAGTACACGTGGTCCACTCTCCTGGCAGAATTTCTCGGTTGATGGCGAGATGAAGTCCAGATGGAGTTGATGGAAGAGGAGTCATCAATATTGAAGCTCCTTTGGGACCCATGGTGAATGTATTTCCAACGAGGAAAACAAGCAATGTCAGGGCAGAGCTGCAGTACCGGTGGTAGAACAGCCAAGTGGAGGCGAAGTTTCAGAAGCTCAGCAGCTGAGTATTGGAGCAGGGCTGTTGACTTCATCAGAAGGAGCAGGGCAATCCAGAAGAACATAGACCACACAGCCAACCTGTCGATCCACACTCTGGCTCGGTAGTCGGATCCAGAAGACAGGAGCAGCCGATTGAGGAATGAGAGCCAGGGAGTCACAGGTAGGCTAATAAAGCCACATAAACATGGAAAAATCCGATATGAAATGATGCCAGAATGGGAAATACGCAGAGTAGCAGTGGTAGGAGAGGAATGACCATCACAAAAGTAGAGATTGCAGATAAAAGTTAGTTAAAAAGCCGGAGAGCAGCAGCAGTAATTCGCACCAGCGTTCGCTCAAGCCGGAAGCCTTGAAGGTTGTCAGTTAGTCCGGGTGTCATGGTCCTGATGTTCCAGCATCCCAGATGTAATGCTGGAGTCTTTTTGATTGTTTTGTTTGGTGCACGGTTTTACAGCCCACTTGTCAGGATGAATCCCTTAGCTTCATGCACCCAATGAAGCAGGTAGGCTGTGGCGGGACAGCACCTAATTGGCTGGGGGCTGCCCAGCTTGAAGTGGGTGGTAGCTGTCCAGTGAGATAAATCATCTCTCCCACTGTCAGAGGCAGCCCCTGGTGCCCATTTCTACGCCAAACGAGAAAGGGCTTAAAACCGGTAACTGCTGACCTCCCGTGTTGTGTCTTCACTGCACAGTGAAGCTGGAGTTTCCTCTCCAGGGCACAGCCAATATTATTATTATTATTATTATTATTATTATTATTATTATTATACATACACATTCGATGGAACAAACCTGGTGGCCATGTTTGTTTACAAATTGTCACAGTCGCTTGCTATCATGGAAGTTTTATGTGTAATGCGTATTTTATTGCATTTTCAATTCACTGCGACAGTTTACTGTGGGCTCTGCTGGTGAACAATGAAATACTTCTGTGCATGTGCAGGAGAAAACGTTTTCATTGAATATTCGCATCAGCTCCGAAGTGTAACATCATGTTGTCTTGACAACCATGCAATATCATAAACCATATTCAACACTCATTCTCCATTGGGTAGAGTAGCATAATACAAGTAGGATAAGCGATATGCTAACAATATCGCATGCTAATCAAACCAAGTGAATGAAACCCGCTAGAAGGGAGTAGAATATGTTTTTATTCCATCGAAAAAGTGTCTTGTATGTATAATATTATAGCATATGAACCATCAAATTGTGTAGTGTATTTCGTGTCAATAAATTGCTACATTGTCTTGTGACAGTGATACCAATAATGAGATGCACATCGCAGTTACGATACATATTTATCCCTTTCTTTGACACTGCGTGCCATGTGCCAGAAACAACACCATGACATTTATTATGGTGTGACTCTGCTGGGTGCCTGGTGGACAGCAGTGAACCAGCGCTTTCACTTTACATCATTACTGTATAGTTACGATCAAATGTCAAACTTGAGATGTCAAACAGTTGTCCGGTTACATCTTTCACGTTCACGCACTTTGGAGCTCAGAGCGCGCAGCACCATTAGAACTAATGAGTATGCACCTGTTCCTGATTAGAGCTCAATCACAGTGCATACGAGGGTACTTCGAAAAGCTCTCAGCCTCACCCAGAAACAAGGGGCATAACTCCCATTTTGGGGCATAACTGTATACTATAAAGCTTTATATCACTGTCCACAAAAACTCAAATAAAAGAAGCAATCAAAAAAGAAAGAAGAAGAAAGCTTCGAGCTGGCGTGCTGTTGCTCCAGAGCAATGCACCTGTCCATACAGCACAGGTGGGAGTGGCAGAAGCAGCCAAATGTGGCTTTGAACTGTTGTCCCATGCACCTTACTCCCCCAACCTGGCACCGTCTGACCTCCTGTCTGTTTCCCAAACTGAAATCCTACTTGCGTGATTTCCATTTTCACACTGATGATGAAGTCATCCTGGTATTGAGGTGGATCTGGAGGTTCAAGATGTCACCTTCTGTGAAGGGATAGAGATGCTTGAACATCAGTGGACCAAGTGCATTGAAGTTTAAGGAGACCATGTTTGAAAAATAATGCAAGAACAGCCCTTTCTCCTGTGACGTTTTCTGGGTGAGGCTGAGAACATTTTGAAGTACCCTTGTACATATGAGGGCTCTCAGTAACACAGGCTACATTCACACTGCAGGCTGAAGTGACTCAAATCCGATCTTTTCGCCCATATGTGACCTGTATCCGATCTTTTATTGACAATATGAACGACACAGATCCGATTTTTTCAAATCCGACCCAGGCCGTTTGGATATGTGGTCCTAATTCCGATTCCTATCCGCTCTTTTCATATGCGACTTCAGTCTGAACCGCCAGGTCGCATTCATCCGACTTACACGTCATCAACAAGCCACAAACGTCACTATTCTGCGCTGAAGTAGGCGGCGGGTCTCTCAAAAAAGTTACAACAACATGGCGCATAATCACGGGCGCAGATAGAGGGTGGGACGAGTCATATTTAAATTCACCTCGTTCGGTCCCCCCCACTTATAGGGAGGAAAAAACGTCTATGCTGTCTTTCTTTGCATAAGGCAAACCTCACGGAAAAATCAAAAGACTAATTACCATTCGGTTTATTGAGGTGCACGGCAGTGTATACATAGTTGCAACAACTCACATAAAACAAAGACTGATATTCGGTTGGTTGAGCTGCGCAGACTGCACAGGTTGCAAGCTCGAGCTTGGTTGCTATGGTTACTAACAACAAGTTTGACAGGCATATCGGGGTTGGGGTTGGTTTGCTGGCAGCTTTGTCCCCCCCAGTTTTTTGTCCCTCCCAGTTCAAAAAACGTATCTGCGCCCCTGCGCATGACATCAATGCGAGGGACGCTTCGGGCTGTGAAGGTTCTGAATCTTCTCAATGGAAGGACGCAGAGGTTAGGGAGCTGATTTCCATTTGGGGGGATGCAGCTATTCAAGCTAGATTGGATGAGTCATACCGCAACCGGGCGGTTTTACTTCCGTAAACACTGGCCATGCTCACTGCGTGTGACGTCGTCGTATCCTGCAATGCGCATGCGGAACACTTTTAGGTCGCTTTTCGTTCATACTGAGGATCACATACAAGTCGCATATATTTGTTAATGTGAACGACCTCACAAAAAAATCGGATTTCACAAAAAAATCGGAATTGAGCATTAAGCCTTGCAGTGTGAACGTAGCGACAGAGACTTTGCAAAAGCCTTGTATTTTGTATTGCTTTTTTATGTTTTTGGACGTTGAGTGTTGTATTACCTCTGATATCCTGTCTGTTCCTCACTCAACCACTGCCTGTTTTTCGACTCTGCCTCTGTCTACGTTTTGGATCGGTTTGCCAGCGTGTTTTCAATAAAACTCTTGCTGCACTTGCATCCGCCTACCTCCTTTACATGACAGAAACTGTCAAGCTAGTGGACTAATAAAACTGTTTTAACAAGTTTTATATGAAACCGTCATGAATATTTTCTGTAAAATGTGTTAGTCAATAATCCCACATTATTTTTTAAAAAGCAGATTAGAAATAAGCGCTGGATATAAACCCATCTATCTTATGGAAATAAAGATACAAATTTCATTGTCCGGTGGTCTTGTTTAATAGTAAATAATCCCATGTTATTTTTTTAAAAAAAGCAAATTAAAAATTAAATTACTTTACAGGCATTTAGCAGATGCTTTTATTCAGAGTGACATACAATGAGGGGACACACACACACACACTCACACATATATATATATATATATATATATATATATATCATCTCATCTCATTATCTCTAGCCGCTTTATCCTGTTCTGCAGGGTCGCAGGCAAGCTGGAGCCTATCCCAGCTGACTACAGGCGAAAGGCGGGGTACACCCTGGACAAGCCACCAGGTCATCATAGGGCTGACACATAGACACAGACAACCATTCACACCTACGGTCAATTCAGAGTCACCAGTTAACCTAACCTGCATGTCTTTGGACTGTGGGGGAAACCGGAGCACCTGGAGGAAACCCACGTGGACACGGGGAGAACATGCAAACTCCGCACAGAAAGGCCCTCGCCGGCCACGGGGCTCGAACCCGGGCTTTCTTGCTGTGAGGCGACAGCGCTAACCAAGGGCACTTGAGCCATGGATTTTCCTGCCAGTGTAGGGAATCGAACCAGCAACCCTTTGGGCCCAAGGCTGCTTCTCTAACCTTTAGGTCATGGCTGCTCCCTAAAAATAACCGATGGATAAAAAATCTCTCTGTCTTTTGTAAATAAAGATACACATTTCATTGTCCAGTGGTCAAGTGTTTATGAGATGTTGCCTTGCAATTACGGTTGGGTTCCCTGTGATGGTACCGAGAGTTGGCCTAGTGGTTAGTGTGTCTGCCTCTCAATCGGGAGATCACGAGTTATACTCGAGGTTGGGTCATACCAAAGGCCATCATAAAAATGGTACCTACTGCCGTCTGGCAAGGCAATACTGATGCGACTGGGGAGTCAAGCTCTCATGGTTATCAGAGGACTAGCCCCCCACTGTAACCCTAGTTATGTAATAGGTGAGAGGCCGAGGGCTATACGTAGAAACGGAGATTGGTGCCGCCATATGGCGTGGGAAGGACTTTCGACTTTCCCTGTGGTGGTACGCATTCGTCGTTTGTATGTACAGACGTCGTATGGTTAAAGCCATCAAAAATGAGGTTGATGCATTACCATATTCTCTTAAGTATGGGGCTCTGCTCTGCGCGTGCTTTGCCCCAAGCACCACTATAATACTCGCTAATGAGAATTAACATGCCTGATGATACTCTATCAAATTTAATGACCTTTAGTTTACGTTTATTAAGTGTATGTAAGTGTCAGTGTAATAAATGTGATCAGTACAGAAACATTTTTAAAGTACCCACTTCTCTATGCTGCATGTTAATGAGACCGTTATAGCACTAAGATGGTTTCACTGACTGCAGTAGTTTGATTAATCCAATGCACATCAAACATTTTGGGCCTATATTAATGTGGATTTATAAAGTAGTAGTTGTCTTTTGGAAAATTAAAAAAAAAAACATACTGGGGGGGCAGCACAGTCGTGTAGTGGTTAGCACAGTCACCTCACAGCAAGAAGGTTCTAGGTTTGAGCCCAGCAGCCAATGGGGGCCATTCTGTGTGGAGTTTGCATGTTCACCCTGTGTCTGCATGGGTTTCCTCCGGGTGCTCTGGTTTCCCCCACAGTCCAAAGACGTGCGGTTAGGTTCATTTGTGGCTCTAAATTGACTGTAGGTGTGAATGAGAGTGTGAATGGTTGTTTGTCTCTGTGTGTCAGCCCTGCGACGATCTGGCGACTTGTCCAGGGTGTACTCCGCCTCTCGCCCATAGTCAGCTGGGATAGGCTCCAGCTTGCCTGCAACCCTGCACAGGATAAGCGGTTATGGATGATGGATGGAGGGATATACTGGAGGAAACAAAAGACTAAAACCTTTAGTTCACACTGATTCCAGTTAAAACTTTGTCCTTTCATTGATTCAAGTTATTTCAATTGTGTTCAACAAGTCATTCAGATTTGTCCACTGATTCGTTCAGTTGATCATGCCACTGTCTGCAATATACAGCAATCAGCTCAAGCAATATAACAGAGCAAATAACAGTTACTAGTTTGTGTTACTTAAATGATTGTATGTCAGTGTTTAAGAATAATAATAATTTTTCACAACTAGCTCAATGTGGATTACTTACTGTGTGCACTGAAGTGCTAGGAGTAAGACAACATGGGAAACACACTGACCCACTGAATGACAAAGGAGTAAATCTCGGTCATGACCAAACAGAAAGTCACATTTATATATACAGTAACAGTCAAAAGTTTGTACACCCCTACTCATTCATAGGTTTTTCTGTATTTTGACTATTTTCTACATTGTAGAACAAAACTGAAGACACCAAAACTATGAAATAACATATGGAACATACATGGAATTATGTGGTAAACAAAAAATTGCTACCAAAGCAAATATGTTTCATATTTTAGATTCTTCAAAGTAGCCACTGTTTAACTTGATGATGCTTTGCACCCTATTGGCATTATCTTAACCAGCTTCATGAGGTGGTCACCTGGAATGCTTTTCAATTAACAGCTGTGCCTCGTCAAAAGTTAATTAGTGCAATTTCTTGCCTTCTTAATGTATTTGAGATCAAACAGTAAATAGTAAATAATAAACATACAATAAATAGCCCTATTCCACAACTGTAGTAATCCATATTTTGTCAAGAACAGCTCAATTAAGTAAAGAGAAATGACATCCATCATTACTTTAAGACAGGAAGTATCTCTTAATTAATGAAAATAAAGAAAAACCCTTGAATTAGAAGGTGTGTCCAAACTTTTGACTGGTACTGTATGTATGGGCTGTTCTGAGTTTACTAATGCATTCCATGATTTTTTGAAAGTTCTTGAAAGGTCAGATTCACCCAGGTGTTCTTCAGTGTATAAGTATTGTATGGGAGGTATCTTACTCTGTTTACTATTTACTTGTTCTGACATTAGTATTTATTTAAAAAGAACTTAATTTATTAACACTGAAGTCTTCCTTACTGAACATGTTTGAAACTGAAACTAAATCCAAATTCTGTGTCAAAATTAACACTGAAGTCCCTTCATATGAAAGTTCTGAACTTTAATCTGATGTAATTTGCTCTTTGTAGCATGTCGTGCAGTGTGTGTTTGTGGCCATCAGAACCATTGGCAACATCATGATTGTCACCACTCTGCTACAGTTCATGTTTGCCTGTATTGGTGTGCAGCTCTTCAAGGTACGTTGATCAAACACAATAATTGAATTGCTTGTGCATCTCAAACAATTAGAATATCGTGAAACAGTTCAATATTTTCCATCAGTTATTTAAGAAAGTGAAAAGTTTAATATATTCTAGACTCATGACACGTAAACAAATGTTTCAAGCGTTTTTCTATTTTAATTTTGATAATTGAGATTATGTCTGACAGTGCAAAAAATAGAGATCTCAGAATATTAGAGTATTTCATTTCGGGTTTGAGTAAAACAGTATAAATACCATGTAGCTCTTGGTCTAATTCAGTACACACAACCACGATCATGGGGAAGACTGCTGACTTGACAGTTGTCCAGAAGACACCCCACAAGGAGGGTAAGCCACAGAAGGTCATTGCTGAAAAGGTGCACAAGCAAAAGGGATGACCGCAGTCTTGAGTGGATTATCAAGAAAAGTCAATTCAAGAACTTGGGAGAGCTTCACAAGGAGTGGACTGAGGCTAGTGTCAGTGCATCAAGAGCCGCCACACATAGACGTCTTCAGGAAAGGGGCTACAACTGTCGTATTCCTAATATCAAGCCACTCCTGACCCAGAGACAACGTCAGAAGTGTCTTACCTGGGCTAAGGAGAGAAAGAACTGAACTGTTGCTCAGTGGTCCAAAGTCCTCTTTTCAGATGAAAGTAAATTTTGCATTTCATTTGGAAATTAAGGTCCTAGAGTCTGGAGGAAGCATGGAGAGGCACAGAATCCAAGGTGTTTGAAGTCCAGTGTGAAATTTCCACAGTCTGTGTTGACTCGGGATGCCATGCCATCTGCTGGTGTTGGTCCACTGTGTTTTATCAAGTCCAAAGTCAACTCAGCCATCTACCAGGAGATTTTACAGCACTTTATGCTTCCATCTGCTGACAAGCTTTATGGAGATGCCAATTTCCTTTTCCAGCAGGACTTAGCACCTGCTCACAGTGCCAAAACTACTACCAAATGGTTTGCTGACCATGATATTACTCACCTGACCTGAACCCTGTAGAGAATCTATGGAGTATTGTCAAGAGGAAGATGTGAAACACCCGACCCAAAAATACAACCAAGTATTGAGTAGATAAATGAACATACTTTTCAGAAGTTGGACATTTCTGTATTGTAAATCCATTTTTGATTGATCTTAGGAAATATTCTAATAATTTGAGATAATGGATTTCTGATTTTCATGAGCTATAAGCCATAATCATCAAAATTAAAATAAAAAAAGCCTTGAAATATTTCACTTTGTGTAATGAGTATAGAATATATGAAAGTTTACCATTTTGCATTACATTACGATAAAAAAAAAACCTTTTTCATGATATTCTAATTAATATGGTGTAACACCACGATTATACGGCACTTCAAAGATCCACAAGCCAGGGATCTTCCAAAGACCTATTGTGAGTTTTATTGGTTCTCCACCATAATTTGTCTAAGCACTTGAGTTTCATTCTATCTCCTTTGGTTGGAAACTCTGAACATCAGCTAAAGAATTCCAAACAATGGGTAGATTATACTGCTGAATTGAAGTTTGATAAGGATCAAGAGTTGGTCACATTTGATGTAGTTTCTCTATTTACTTCGATACCAACAGACATTGTGGTTAGTGTTGCCAAAGAATGACTTTCTTCTGATTTGAGTGTACGTCACCATACTGCATTAACACTGACCGATATCTGTTCCTTATTGTCTTTTTGTTTGAATTCGACTGAATTCCAGTGCCAAGGAAGATATTATAGACAGGTTCATGGTACTGCCATGGGTTTACCTGTTTCTGTTGTGGTGACCAATCTTGTTATGGAGGACTTGGAGAACAGAGCATTACGAACATTTTTTTAACTCACTGAGAATGTATTTCAGGTATATGGATGATGTAGCTTGTATTATGCAGAGAAAGGATATCACTTCATTCCACAATCACATGAATAAACAAGATCAACACATCAAGCTTACGTTTGAGAGGTATAATTCTGAAGGTCTTCCATTCTTGGATACTCTGAACATTGTATAAGAGGATGGCAGTTTTAATATATCTGTATATTGCAAGAACATGCATACAAATAGATATTTAGATTTTAACAGCCATCACCCACCACACCATAAGGCATGCGTTGTAAGGACTCTATATCATAGAGCCCATAACATTCCTACAATGGACAACAACAGGAAAAAAGAAGAGAAACACCTTTTTACCACATTAAAGGACATGAACAGATGCCCTAAGAATTTTATCCACAAGTATAACAAGGAGGTGCACCTCTTCGGACTCTTCCTGGAGGATGTGACAAGGAATGTATTCTGGGACAGCAAAGGTGGAATAACCATTGGAGGAATTAATATTAACAATCTCAAGTACATAGTAGTGATAAGCCCAACAGTCGAGCTTATGAGAACATGCAAGAACATGCATACAAATAGATATTTAGATTTTAACAGCCATCACCCACCACACCATAAGGCATGCGTTGTAAGGACATGCAAGAACATGCATACAAATAGATATTTAGATTTTGGAAAGATGCAAAAAGATGCAAAACTGAAAATCAATGCAGGAAAAAAAAATCAAAGAAAATCGGTGAGAAAAGGAAGGCAAGAAAATGTACAACTGAATCTGGAAGGAGGAACGGTGGAGCAGGTGCAAGAGTTCAAGTACCAGAGTTTATTTCACAGAGAAGGGTGAAACATGGAGAGCAGTCCAAAAGGGAATAAAAAGAGGAAGGATGAAGATGAGAAGACTAAAGAAAATATGGAAGCGTGCTGACATTACAACAGGGCTAAAAATCAGATTGTTGACATCAATAGTGTTTCCTACAGTCATTTATGGAGCAGAAGCCTGGGTAATCAGAAACAGAGAGGAGAAAAAAATAAATGCATTTGAGATGAGCCACTTGAGAAGAGTATTAGGAGTGAGATGGTTCCACAGAGTGACTAACGAGGAGGTGAGAAGGAGGGCAGGAGTAGATATCACCCTGGTAGAAAGAGTAAATGACATACAAAGAAGATGGCTGGGACACATGGAAAGGATGCTGGAATGGAGATTGGCAAAAAAGGTGATGCATGGAAGAATGCAAGGAACCCCAGACCAAGAGGTAGACCCAGAAGGACTTTGTGGAAATCAATAAGAAGAGCGAACCCAACACTGACAGCACAAGAAATGCCTGATGCTTGCCAAAGATTTAAAAAAAAAAAGTGGAAAGACTACAGAGTGGCTGTCAAAAGGGACCCAACCCAGAACACACTGGATGGGCGATAAGTAAGTATAACAAGGAAAGTACCACCAACACAGGAGTGGAAAGGATTCGCCACTTTACCCTGCGTTAAAGATGTGACTGAAAGAATCCAATGCATATGAAGTGAGCATTTCATCAGGTCCAGTGTTAAGCCAGTCCAAACGTTGAAGCAGATCTTATCAAAACCAAAAGACTGCATTCCAAAAGAGAAAACACGAGCGTCGTGTACCAGATTCCTTGTAAAGACTGTAATGCTAAGTATATTGGTGTGACTGGATGTTCGCTTGATACAAGAACAAAAGTAGATCAGGCAAATGTTAGGTTGGCTAAATGTGAGACCTTGGCTTTAGCTGACCATGCCAATAGTCTGGGCCATGATGTAGCATGGTATAACAGCAGTGCACTCATTTCTCAAGACCATTGGCTAAGGAGAAAAATTGCTGAATCATGGATGATGCTAGTGCTAGCAATCCACTAACCAACAGAGACTGTGGCGGGAAAATACCTGAAAGTTATCAGACTTTAATTAAAAATACATAATTTATATTTTTAGCATGTAAATTTTATGTAAGGTTTTTAGTTTATCTCACCATTTTTTATTTATGTGGGGTTTTTTTATGTTTTTTAAAATAGTTTGTTGACGTTTGTAAGTACGTATTCCATTCTGTCCCTGATGATGGACTGTTACTCCGAAAGTTTGGAATAAAACGTCATAAATTTATGTGGAAGACATGTTTTTATTGATTTTAATATGATTCCCACATACAAACAAACTTTGGATATCATATTCTAATTGTTTGAGATGCACTAGTAATATTTTTCTTATGTCTCTTTTATATATATATATATATATATATATATATATATATATATATATATATATATATATATATTTTACCCAGTGTACTAACAAACAGTTGAACTGAGTGTAAAGTTCATGATCTGTTTTCTCTAGGGGAGGTTTTACAGCTGTACAGACGAAGCCAAGTTGAGTCAAGAAGAATGCAAGTGAGTGTTAAATCTATAATTACAGGGGGCGTCGTGGCTCAGGTGGATAAGGCGCCACACCATAAATCCGGGGACCCGGGTTCGATTCCGACCCGAGGTCATTTCCCGATCCCTCCCCATCTCTCTCTCCCGCTCATTTCCTGTCTCTACACTGCCCTATCCAATAAAGGTGAAAAAAGCCCAAAAAATATCTTTAAATCTATAATTACAGTCAGGTCCATAAGTATTTAGACAGTGCCATAGTTTTTGTGATTTTGCATTCTGTACACTAGCACAGTAGATTTAAAACAAGATGGTTGACAAAATACGGATAGGTCACAGACTATGGATTACGGAAATATAATAAAGGATACAAAATGGGGCGGCACGGTGGTGTAGTGGTTAGCGCTGTCGCCTCACAGCAAGAAGGTCCGGGTTCGAGCCCTGTGGCTGGTGAGGGCCTTTCTGTGCGGAGTTTGCATGTTCTCCCCATGTCTGCGTGGGTTTCCTCCGGGTTCTCCGGTTTCCCCCACAGTCCAAAGACATGCAGGTTAGGTTAACTGGTGACTCTAAATTGACCGTAGGTGTGAATGTGAGTGTGAATGGTTGTCTGTGTCTATGTGTCAGCCCTGTGATGACCTGATGACTTGTCCAGGGTGAACCCCGCCTCTCGCCCGTAGTCAGCTGGGATAGGCTCCAGCTTGCCTGCAACCCTGTAGAACAGGATAAAGTGGCTAGAGATAATGAGATGAGATGGCAAAAAAATGCAATTATGTATACAACCCCGATTCCAAAAAAGTTGGGACAAAGTACAAATTGTAAATAAAAACGGAATGCAATAATTTACAAATCTCAAAAACTGATATTGTATTCACAATAGAACATAGACAACATATCAAATTTCATGCCAAATATTGGCTCATTTGAAATTTCATGACAGCAACACATCTCAAAAAAGTTGGGACGGGGCAATAAGAGGCTGGAAAAGTTAAAGGTACAAAAAAGGAACAGCTGGAGGACCAAACTGCAACTCATTAGGTCAATTGGCAATAGGTCATTAACATGACTGGGTATAAAAAGAGCATCTTGGAGTGGCAGCGGCTATCAGAAGTAAAGATGGGAAGAGGATAACCAATCCCCCTAATTCTGCGCTGACAAATAGTGGAGCAATATCAGAAAGGAGTTCGACAGTGTAAAATTGCAAAGAGTTTGACCATATCATCATCTACAGTGCATAATATCATCAAAAGATTCAAAGAATCTGGAAGAATCTCTGTGCGTAAGGGTCAAGGCCGGAAAACCATACTGGGTGCCCGTGATCTTTGGGCCCTCAGATGGCACTGCATCACATACAGGCATGCTTCTGTATTGGAAATCACAAAATGGGCTCAGGAATATTTCCAGAGAACATTATCTGTGAACACAAGTCACCGTGCCATCCGCCATTGCCAGCTAAAACTCTATAGTTCAAAGAAGAAGCCATATCTAAACATGATCCAGAAGCGCAGACGTCTTCTCTGGGCCAAGGCTCATTTAAAATGGACTGTGGCAAAGTGGAAAACTGTTCTGTGGTCAGACGAATCAAAATTTGAAGTTCTTTATGGAAATCAGGGACCCTGTGTTATTCGAACTAAAGAGGAGAAGGACGACCCAAGTTTTGCTGAAAGGTATATCCAGGTTCTAGAGCAACATATGCTCCCATCCAGACGACGTCTCTTTCAGGGAAGACCTTGCATTTTCCAACATGACAATGCCAAACCACATACTGCATCAATTACAGCATCATGGCTGCGTAGAAGAAGGGTCCGGGTACTGAACTGGCCAGCCTGCAGTCCAGATCTTTCACCCATAGAAAACATTTGCCGCATCATAAAACGGAAGATACGACAAAAAAGACCTAAGACAGTTGAGCAACTAGAATCCTACATTAGACAAGAATGGGTTAACATTCCTATCCCTAAACTTGAGCAACTTGTCTCCTCAGTCCCCAGACGTTTACAGACTGTTGGAAAGAGAAAAGGGGATGTCTCACAGTGGTAAACATGGCCTTGTCCCAACTTTTTTGAGATGTGTTGTTGTCATGAAATTTAAAATCACCTAATTTTTCTCTTTAAATGATACATTTTCTCAGTTTAAACATTTGATATGTCATCTATGTTCTATTCTGAATAAAATATGGAATTTTGAAACTTCCACATCATTGCATTCCGTTTTTATTTACTTTGTCCCAACTTTTTTGGAATCGGGGTTCTAAATACTGAATAGGTTTAGTTCTTATTCAGTGTGTATTCAGTGCTTTTTGGCAGCTTGTCTCTTGTATTCGTGAAATGGAGCATAGCTTGTCAAGCAAAGACTTAATCTCGAGTGCATAGCACTGTATGTTTTTTTTTTTTTTTAGCTGATATAGGGCAATTTGTTCAGCAGAGTGATGTAAGTTGACTTATGATTGCATCATCAGTGACTTCTAGGAATAACATGATATCATGTATGATGCAATCCCGGCTTCAGATTGCATCATTCATTGTTTTGCCAAAAAAAAAAATACTATCCAAACCCAATCATAGATTTATTCATCGAGCCTATCTTGAAAACTAGAGCCAATTAACAATTTTAAGTTGCATTTTCGTTCTCAGCGACCCAGAATTAGTAAAGCTTGACTATATTTATTTCGGAAGCGTTTTAGCTGTAAGTTGTGTTATAGCAAGGTGTGGCCTGTTTCCTCATTATTTCGTGACAGATTAAGGAGAAGAAAATTCTGGAGTTGATTCCAAGTGTTGAGTTTGCATTTAGTAGCTCACGGGAACTCTCAATATGCAATCCAAAGAGGTGTCAGTGCACGTGAAGGAAGCCATCATTATTCCCTTTTGAGTCTGGTTCCTCTCAAGGTTACTTCCACATATTGGTTGCAACGTTTTTGTTCAGTCCCTTGAATTAAAGCTGAAAGTCGACGCTTCAGTCACATATTGATGGCTTAATTTCAAATCCATTGTGGTGGTATACAGATGCAAAATTGAAAAAAATCGTGTCGCTGTGCAAATACTTATGGACGTGATTGTGGAAAGCTTGTGCTAATGCAAGCTTGTCATATTTTGTTGCATGACAGGATTTCAAAATCACTATTTAAACATAATATGCCATACATATTCAGTATGGCATATTATGTTTAAATGTGTGCTAAGACCATCAAACTGTTGTGTAATATTTGTGTGTGTGTGTGTGTGTGTGTAGGGATGTAACTCTAGGGATGTATGAATACATTATTTCGACTGAATTTATATATTCTAAACATAAAACTACAGTTTTTTTTTAAGAAAGCCTGCCCACACAGGGCTTTTGGTTGACACTAGAGGTTAGCATCAGGACTGGGACCATGCAGCATGTAACAATGTGTGACACATGAGTCACACAAGCTGTAGGTTTTTATTTCATGTTTCTATGCAGTCAGATGTGAAGTTTGTGGGAATGAACATGTGGTGAGAGATGAAATTTTGAAGTCAAAGAAAGACCACATGAATTCACTTGATTAACAATCACAGACATTTACATCAGCTAAATCAACTAAATTTGCTAGAAAATAATATAAATCCCTGCACATTAATTTGGTTTAGGCTGTTGAGTGATGAGGTTGAGGAAACGTTCGAAGTGGAATTCACAGACCATGATGACAGTGCTTGCATTTCTACCTTCGAATATTTTCCCAGCATTTCCAGTGTTTCCAGGGTTAGAATGGTAGTGTTTTGTATTTAATTACAGTAAATAGATAAATAAATACAGCCTTCTGGTTTAGGCCACTCCCACTTGGGATGCAAATCAGAATATAGACAGTACTGTGCAAAAGCCTTAGGCACATGTAAAGAAATCTCGTCTCGTCTTCTTCCGCTTATCCGGGACCGGGTTGCAGAGGCAGCAGTCTAAGCATGGAAGCCCAAACTTCCCTTTCCCCAGACACCTCGGCCAGCTCCTCGGGAAGAACACCGAGGCGTTCCCAGGCCAGCCGAGAGACATAGTCCCTCCAGCATGTCCTGGGTCTTCCCCGGGGCCTCTTCCCTGGGGGACATGCCTGGAACACCTCCCCAGGGAGGCGTCCAGGAGGCATCCGAAAAAGATGCCTGAGCCACCTCAGCTGATTCCTCTCGATGTGGAGGAGCAGCGGCTCTACTCCGAGCTCCTCCCGAGTGACTGTGCTTCTCACCCTATCTCTAAGGGAGCGCCCAGCCACCCTGTGAAGGAAACTCATTTCCGCCACTTGTATCCGCGATCTTGTTCTTTCGGTCAATACCCAAAACTCATGACCATAGGTGAGAGTCGGAACGTAGATCGACCAGTAAATTGAGAGCTTCGCCTTTTGGCTCAGCTCCTTCTTCACCACGACGGACCGGTAAAGCGACCGCATCACTGCGGAGGCTGCACCGATCCTCCTGTCGATCTCACGCTCCATCCTTCCCTCACTCGTGAACAAGATCCCGAGATACTTAAACTCCTCCACTTGAGGCAGGACTTCTCCACCAACCTGGAGAGGGCAAGCCACCCTTTTCCGGTCGAGAACCATGGCCTCGGACTTGGAGGTGCTGATTCTCATCCCAGCCGCTTCACACTCGACTGCAAACTGCCCCAGTGCATGCTGAAGGTCCTGGTTTGAAGAAGCCAACAGGACAACATCATCCGCAAAAAGCAGAGATGAAATCCTGTGGTTCCCAAACAGGATTCCTTCCGGCCCCTGGCTGCACTGAGAAATTCTGTCCATAAAAATTATGAACAGAACCGGTAACAAAGGGCAGCCCTGCCGGAGTCCAACATGCACTGGGAACAGGTCTGACTTACTGCTGGCAATGCGAACCAGATTAGTGGATTGGTAGGGGATTGGTGCAGTGTGGATTGGGTGGCAGTCGAAGGCAGGGGCCTCGACGACCTGATCCCCGGACACAGCGGCTGGCTGTTGGGACATGGAATGTAAAGAAATGCTGTCGACCAAAAACGGCTTTAAAAAATCATGAAATGAAATGTTTCAACTTTTAAAAAATACTATAAACAGCAGTAAGCCATAATAAATGAAACAAAGTCAGTATTTGGTGTGAGACGACCCTTTGCTTAAAAAAAAAAATCGTAGCTTCAGGCATAATGAGTGCAGTTTGATAAGGAAATGAGCTGTAGGTTTTACTGAGCATCTTACAGAACCAGCCACAGTTCTTCTGGACACTTTGACTGTCACACTCGCTTCTTCATTTTGCACCAAAACCCAGTAGCCTTCATTATGTTTTCTTTTTTAATCTGAAAAGTGCTCTCTTGTGTAATATGCTGCTCAGATACAAACTTTTTTTTTTCTGTAACATTTAATTTTGTGCTGGAAAACGAACGTTTGGAACTCTAAAATATTTTTGTACTGACTCGATAATGTAGAGGTCATAAAATAGAACTCTATAACAAAGTTTGTATACAAAAGAAGGTGCCTAAGACTTTTGCACAGTACTGTGTATAAATATTTGGAGCAGATGTAGATAGCGGCATTGTGTTACACTCTGTGTGCGTGTATACCGGTATGTGTGTGTGGGAGCTGACCTTCTACTTTCTTTCCACAGAGGGACATACATACTGTATAATATTGGTGATAATGCCTTACCACAAGTGCAGAAAAGGGAATGGATCAACAATCAATTCAACTTTGACAACGTTCTGAAGGCTATGTTGGCTCTCTTCACTGTGTCAACCTTTGAGGGCTGGCCATCGTAAGAGCACCTTCGGTCTTTAAACCGCACACATACATACCTGCATTCATAGAGTAACATATTTAGTAAGCTTTACCAAATGCAGATGCTGTTTTGAACCAGTTATTTGATTTTACCTTTATTATCACCTTTCTGACTATTTGTATTTTCCCTCAAGCCTCTTACACAAGGCTATAGACTCAAACCAAGAAAACATGGGGCCCATATACAACTATCGCATCGAGATCTCCATCTTCTTCATCATCTACATTATCATCATCGCCTTCTTCATGATGAACATCTTTGTGGGTTTCGTCATCGTCACCTTTCAGGAGCAGGGAGAGAAGGAGTACAAGAACTGTGAGCTGGACAAAAACCAGGTCTGAAAGCTGATGGATTTGTGAAGTGTTTTTCTTCTCATTAGGCAGTGATGTAAGCTTTATTTAATTCAGGCTGGAGCATTTGTTTTCTGCTTGATTTTATCCACACAAGCAGGATTGTAAGTCTTACATAGTCTTCTGGTCTGTTAAGTTGAATAAGTAAAAAACTTTTACTTCAAACTTTTGCTGGAATGTTGGTGATGCTGCAGTGTAGGAAAAAACATCTCACTCTAATGTCTGAATTTATAGTGGTATTTGCTAGTAGTGGTCTTGCAATCAAATCTTTCCTGCCCTGTCCTTAACTGTCTTGCCCTTTCCTGTCTTGCCCTTTCCTGTCCTCTCCTGTCTTTCCTTTCCTGTCCTGTCCCGTCCTGCCCTTTCCTGTCCTGTCCTGCCCTGCCCTTTCTTGTCCTGTCCTTTCTTTTCCTGTCCTCTCCTTTCCTTTCTTTTCTTTTCCTGTTCTGTCCTTTCCTTCCCTCTTTTCCTTTCCTCTTTTAGAATTCCTGCCCTAATATTACCTTTCCTTCCCTCTTTTTGCTTTCTTTCCCTCTTTTCCATTAATTTCCTTTCCTTTCCTCTATTCCCTTTCCTTTACTTTCATTTCCTCTATTCACTTTCCTTTCCTGTCCTATTTTTGCTTTCCTTCCCTTTTTCCTTTCCTCTCATTTCCTGTCCTTTCTTTTTTCCTTTCGTCTTTTTCTTTTCCTTCCCCATTTTTGCTTCCCTTCCATCCTTTTCCTTTCCTTTTCATTTCCTTCCCTATTATTTCCTTTTCTTCCCTAGTTTTTGCTTTCTTTCCCTTTTTCCTTTCCTTATCTTTCCTTTCCTTCCCTTACTTTTCCTTTTTGCTTCTCTTCCATTTTTTTCCTTTCCCTTCCCGTTTTCCCTCTCTTTCTCTGTTATTTAATTTCTTTTCCTCTCCCTTCCATTCCTCTTTTCCTTCCCCTTTCCTTCCCTCCTCCTGAACTGAAATACAAATTAGGTATTTTTAAGTTTCTGTATTTGCAGCTACTCTACTGTACTTATTTTGTGTTTTTCTACCTCTGTCTCTTCCTCGCCAGCGTCAGTGTGTGGAGTACGCTTTGAAAGCTCGTCCATTACGGAGATATATTCCAAAGAACCACTACCAGTATAAGTTCTGGTATGTGGTAAATTCCACTGGTTTCGAGTATGTCATGTTCATCCTCATTATCCTCAACACACTCTGTCTGGCTGTACAGGTAAGGAGCAAATGTTTCCTGAACATGTAATCTTTTCTGCAGAATGGCGAAAAGAAATGTTGCTTTTAATTGTCCTGCAATGTCGAAATTAAAGCTATAATGTTTAATAGATGTATTTCTTTTAACTCTGTCACTGTTACTGTCCATACAGCATCATGGCCAGTCTCAGCACTTTAATTATGCTATGGACATTCTCAACATGATGTTCACAGGAGTCTTCACAGTGGAAATGATTCTTAAACTCATCGCCTTCAAACCCAGGGTATGACACCTAAACTTCCGTTTCAGAGAGACTTTTTACAATTACACGCTAGAGAATTGTTCCCTAGAATAGGATTTTAATCATTTGAAGGGGTGTTTTGTGATGGTACTGGAAGGAATGTAGGGTTTTCTTCTCTTCCAAAATTCCAAAGGTTCCCTTAGTTTTTTACTTTTGTCCCAAGATCTGTTAAGTTAATCCGTCCATATGTATTCTCCTGCCCCTCATTCCCCTCTCCCTCCTTTCCGGCTGGATGTTAACCCTCTTTGCCTAGGGTTATTTTGGCGATGCCTGGAATGTGTTTGATGCCCTGGTCGTGATTGGCAGCGTAGTACACATCATTCTGAGTCAGGTAGATGTGAGTACAGTCCCCACCCCCAATCCCCTAACTCCACTCATCCTCTTACCCCTTTCTCACTCTGGGCTTGTCAATGTAGGGCACAGGCCTTCCTTGTACTGTATATCACCTCTGCAAATTCTATGTATAAGGAGTTTAACCACCAGAGCGGACACCATAGATCCAGGAAAGTGTCAAAATGTTCTTCAGTGGCTCATCATTGAGGCTGATCTATCGAAACTGTATCTATGGTAATCATGCTCTGCTTGGGGGGGCACTGTGTTTGCAAGAATCTTAAACAGAATTTACATTCACTTGTATTATTATTCGGCACGAGCTACTGCTGGTAAAATCATGCGCTCTGATTGGTTCCTTGGCGTGCAGAATTTTCCTGTAATACCCGTGGGCGATTATGGACTTTCTTTCAAAGGCACCGGCTTTCAGTGTTGCAAAAAACAACCAAATAAGATGAATTGGAAATCAAAATGGAATCAAAAATGGCTGAAACACAAAAGATAAACAAGAGCCACCAAGTTATTCAAGAAATGAGCAACAAAGAGCATTCAGAAGCCGTTAATCACGAACAGAAATGAAGTTTTGAAACCACTAGCCGTTTATTCTGCATGAGTGACTCAACTACATTACAAATATGATGTGACTGAAAGCAGCGTCACGCCTCGTTATAATGACCATCTATTTTAATCTTAGAAATAAAAAAGCCATATAATAAACTCCTTATTAACCTCACTTGCTCAGTCTTTACGGGAAAATATCAGACCACTGTCTTTTTGTACTGACCGAGCCGCAGGTGACCTTAGCCTGATATTTTCCTCTAAAGACTTCACGCTCAGTTAATAAGTAGTTAATAATGGCTGCAACAGGTTTGAGAACCAAAGTAGAGCATTGCTATATGCAGTGTCTTGCAAAAGTATTCATCCCCCTTGGTGTTTGTCCTGTTTTGTTGCACTACAAGCTGGAATTAAAATGGATTTTTGGAGGGTTAGCACTATTTGATTTACACAACATGCCGACCACTTTAAAGGTGAAAATTGTTGTTTTATTGTGACACAAACAATAATTAAGATGAACAAACAGAAATCTGGAGTGTGCATAGGTATTCACCCCCTTTCGTATGAAACCCCTAAATAAGAGCTGCTCCAACCAATTCACTTCATAAGTCACATAATTAGTTGATTAAGATCCACCTGTGTGCAATCAAAATGTCACATGATCTGTCACATGATGTCTGTATAAATCAACCTGTTCTGGAAGGACCCTGACTCTGCAACACTACTAAGCAAGCAACATGAAAACCAAGGAGCCTCCAAACAGGTCAGAGACAAAGTTGTGATGAAGTATAGATCAGGGTTGGGTTATAAAAAATATCCCAAACTTTGAATATCCCAGGGAGCACCATTAAATCCATTATACCAAAATGGAAAGAATATGTCACCACTACAAACCTGCCAAGAGAAGGCCACCCACCAAAACTCACAGACTGGGCAAGGAAGGCATTAATCAGAGATGCAACAAAGACACCAAAGATAACACTGAAGGAGCTGCAAAGATCCACAGCGGAGAGGGGAGTATCTGTCCATAGGACCACTTTAATTAAGCTGTACACTCCACAGAGTGGGGCTTTATGGAAGAGTGGCCAAAAAAAAGCCATTACTTAAAGAAAAAAATAAGAAAACACATTTAGAGTTTGCCCAACAGCATGTGGCAGACCCCCCAAAATACATGGAAGAAGATTCTCTGGTCAGATGAGACTAAATTTTATCTTTTTGGCCATTATGGGAAATGCCATGTGTGGCGCGAACCCAACACCCTGAGAACACCATCCCTACAGTGAAGCATGGTGGTGGCAGCATCATGCTGTGGGGATGTTTTACATCTGCAGGGACCGGAAAGCTGGTCAGGACTGAAGGAAAGCTGGATGGCACTAAATACAGGGCAATTCTGGAGGAAAACCTGTTTGAGTCAGCCAGAGGTTTGAGAGTGGGACAAAGGTTCATGTTCCAACAGGACAATGACCCTAAACATGCTGCTAAAGCTACACTGGAGTGGTTTAAAGGGAAACATTTCAATGTCTTGGAATGGCCTAATCAAAGCCCAAACCTCAATCTAATTGAGAATCTGTGGCATAACTTGAAAATTGATGTACCCCAACGCAACCCATCCAACTTGAAGGAGTTGGAGCAGTTTTGCCTTGAGGAATGGGCAAAAAAATCCCAGTAGCTAGATGTGCTAAGCTAATAGAGACATACCTCAAGAGACTTGCAGCTGGAATTGCAGGAAAAGGTGGTTTTATAAAGTATTTTGACTTTGTGGGGGTGAATACCTGTGCACACTCCAGATTTCTGTTTTTTCATCTTGATTATTGTTTGTGACACAATAAAACAACAAACAAACAAAAACAATTTTCACCTTTAAAGTGTTAGGCATGTTGTGTAAATCAAATGGTGCTAACCCCCCAAAAAATCCATTTTAATTCCAGCTTGTAATGCGACAAAACAGGACAAACACAATACTTTTGCAAGACACTGTATTCCTGAAAGCTCTAGTTTGCCATGTCTGCTGATGATGTCGCAAATACTGCTGTAGTAACTGTTTTGAACTAGGGAGTGGAATTTTACGTGGTGAACACAGACAAGCAGAGTGATCCATACAATAAAACGTCCCGCTGTGGTTATAGTAAATCTAACCTTTTTGAACTGCTGCGTCCAGGGCAGCAAAACACCCTCGGAGGAAAGCACCGTATGGCATGTATGAGCTTACAAATGCCCATGAATGGCAAGTGTCACTGTAATTGATGGGGAAAAGAGAGTATGCCACCCCTCCCTCCCTGAGAACATAGGCCAGTTTTGCTCTCTCAAGCTCCAGGCAACAGTGGTCGCGTCATCGGGCTTCAAACGTTTCTTGTCTCACTTGAAGTTTTAAGCCAAAAAAACAAAACAAAAACCCAGCTTTTTGAGAAATCAGGAAGCACAAAGTCCTCTGTCCTGAAAACTTTCCTGTGGTAGAAAACGTATTGACTGTTGCAAAGTCGTTAAATATTAAATAAACATCTCCTTCGAGATAACTTCACCAGATCAACAATTATATATTTTTTTCTTTGTAAATTAACATGTTAAACCTTTTGTAGAATATTCACCATACAGGTTCCTGTGAATGAGTAGTTAGTATAGAAACAGTAATGTATTAGAACGAGAAGCCTATTCGTTTGAATTGCAGCCAGCACTACGCACCTTCTGTCCAGTCAGAATGGAGACGTCAACAGCGCTGTGGTCTGAAAGGAGATTAAATAATGTTGTCCAGGGTTGCACGTGCATTTTTCTTTCATGTGTATGAGGAAAAATGCATCTTAGCATTTGGCAACTCCATAAAGCTAATGTGTAGAAACACAGTGCTCCCTCTTCAACTCTATTTCAACGGCTGCACCATCATAACTTTGGCTTTCTTTTCTGTGTCTCTCTTTCTACCCTCCCCTTACACTTTCTTTCTTCTCCTGTGCCACATCTCTTGTTTGGTGGGTGTGAGCAGCACTATTTTACCGATGCATGGAACACGTTTGATGCCTTAATTGTTGTTGGTAGCGTCGTTGACATTGCAATCACAGAGATCAATGTAAGTAGTGGTGCAACATGTTTGCTTGGCTGAATCCCCCTCCTGAGTGAAGGGTCTTGCAGACTTTTCTTAGCAGACGCTAGCTTTACCAAAATTAACTCAAAGAACAAATATTCTGATGTGTTTTCTCACTTGAACATGTATTAAAAAAAAAACTCCAGGATATCTGCAATGCCCTACACATATATACTGACACACTTGATGTGTTAATGTTCCCGTGCTTTGCACTGTAATGTTCAATTCATGTGTTCTGGATATTTTCGACTTGCAAGTGTGTGTTTTCTGAAGTCATGTGCCTTTTTTCCAAATGTATACAAATCTGCATTTGTAGAAGTATTGTAAAAATATTAGCATTCCCAAGCTACATTTGAGTGCAAAATTTGTAAACCTTTTGGACAAAATTGAGAAAGAAGACGTGTTGTGTTCGGTTTGATAGATGTTCTATCACGGTCCCGTAACAAAAATGTGAACTTGTGATCACAAGTAACAAGTAATGTCAAATTGATATTAAGACATAAAGAGTGAATTTTTTAAGGATCAAGATGTATTAATGTAATGTAAATCTCGTCTAGTTTCTCCCAAATTTGGTCAATCCCTACCCACCAGCTAGCCTCTCGTACAACAGCTACCGTACCAGTTCAACAGAGTGAAGGTTAACGTACTGTCTCTGAAACGCGTGAATCCAGTCAGCTTTTCAAACTTCTGCTCATGTTGCAACACAGGGCAGCGTAACACGGGGGTGCGTTCGAAATGAGGAAAATGCTGTCTCAGGAGGATGTCTAACAAGACAGCAAGGCATCAAGAACCATTTAAAACTGATCAAACCCTTGTTTCCTGTCTTCTAAAATACCTTCCAACTGTCCCCAGTTGAAGGCAACATCGATGTATCCTCAATGCTGCCTGTTACCCGTAAATCTGTGCGGCAGCTCCTTCAAGCAACAGAAAAAGTAAAAATAAGATGGTGGACTGAATTTCACAGAAGTGATTTCATATACAAATATACGTTTTTGGGATTTGTTTAAAGGTAGGCTGCCTTTCAGATTTTTCAAGTGTAGGTCATGAAAGGAATTTTCCCTGACACTCAATTATTTTTGTTTAGTGGACTGAAAGCTACTGAATTTGAATCACAGACTTCCAATTTTCTGAGTTTTTTTTTCCTAATAGAACAATTAATGAATTTAGGGCCACATGGCCCTAAATTCTCTGCTATTTTTTCCTGCTTCACCATGACCCAATTCAAGATACTACATCATGCATCACGTGGTGGGCTTTCCCTGTTTGCGCAAGGCATTGTGGGATACAAATTTGAAACAGGAGAGAAAAATGGAGGATGTGAGTGTGTGAATGAACCGTGGAAGACCGACTACAGTAACGAAAAGTGAGAAGAAAAGATATGTTGCGAAAGAAAGGAAACGCAGGACCAAACTAATAAATATCGGCGGTCAGCGAGCACCTCTGTGTGATCAGCTGTTCATTTAGCGACAGAATGATGGAACTGTCAGTGCACGGTCAAAGGTAAACCTGTGCATGCGCACACGGACTTCCTCTGTCTGCTTGACTGGGTGAAGCGAGCGATTTCATGCACGTTATTTGCTCGGGAATCCCTTCAAATTAAATAATTTCCCAGCCACAGAACAGCCTGATATTTTGTGAGATATTACAGAAATAAACATAGATCACAATGACCAAATTTCAAAGGGAACTAAATTTCACTGATTTTATGAAATCGGAAGGCAGTCTCGCTTTAATTAGAGTTTTTGAAAAGTTACCAAGAACTAAACATTGTACTCTCTTATAACCCTGTGACTGCAGCCAAATAAACTTGTTTGATTTGATTTGTGAGGCATTTGTTAGCTAACTAGTTAACTCTTCGGCTTAGTTACATGACATGCTAACGTCACAGATTACCATAAATGCTATCCTGAAACGTTGTTCGAAATGAACATTCTTAATAGATGCCTTCAGTTGAAAGTCCTACCTTATGAGGCACCTGTCTATTATGGCACCAAGACAACAAGGCAGTAACCTTCTGTTTCGGACGCAGCCACACTCGAAGGAAAGTGCTGTCAACCCTCTTCCACATACATGAGCTCACAGACGCTTATGATTGGCTCATGTCGCTGACAGAACTCGTGATATTCCAAGGATAGGGTGAATATTTTTCTGTTCCTCCTTGCGCTCAGGAGCCTAATTTAGTTAATTGAATTAATTTGTTAATAAGTTTTTTGTATTTTCCTGTTGATTTTACCTTAGGTTTTGCATTGTCGTCTTGTTGTATGATACATGTTTCGCATTTAACATTTCCAATTCTTTTCAGTTGTCGGTTAAAATAAAAAAAATGTCCTTTTTAATACTCAAAAAAAAAACAGGTGTCGCAAACCTTTGCACTCAACTGTACATGTAAATACATAAAACAATTATATTCTGAATAGACAGGGGCGCCGTTGGGGGGGGGGGGAGTCGGGATGATTCTAAGGGCCCAACATTGACCGAGGGCCCTCAGAGGGCAATATTAATATTATTACCACATGTAAGTTAATTTAATAAAAAATATTTTTCATAATTTTCTCTCTCATATTGAGCAAATACAACAACCTTCTGGTTTGGTTTTCCATTTTCCGCAAAATTATTAGAATAGATAGTCTTTATATTTCACCCCTCTCCCTATTCATTACATGGTACAGTCTTGCGTAGGCAGAGCCAGAGCATGACACTGTGTTAGGTTTGTTGCTTTCCAATCCAGCACTAACGTCAGTTGCGCACGGTACAAGCAGAATTGATGGTGAACCATCAGTGGACACCATGATGAAGAAGTTGGGTCACCAGAAATGTAAAGAGAGGCAGCAGAAAGCTGAGAGAGAGAAAAAGGGCTGACAGTCAGCTAGTTTTTTTCCGAAGAAGGGTAGCCTATACATTTATTCACTGACCAGAGGTGGACAAAGTACCCAACTTCATTACTTAAGTCAAAGTACAGATCCCACTGGTCAAATGTTACTCCGATACAAGTGAAAGTTGTCCAGTCAATTTTTTACTTAAGTTAAAGTACTGAAGTACTTGCTTTTAAAAATACTTAAGTGTTAAAAGGACATTTTCTGTCAGTGCATTGTTGTATTATTGCCACAACGCTTACAAAACCTAATGCCTCTGAAGCAACCCACTGGATTTACAAAATGAACGCATGCTGTGCCATCAAGGTGGTTTAACGTTAAGCTAGTTAGTCAGTGACAGCCACCTGACATGCTAGCAAACTCTTTTCAAACTCAAAATCATATCGGGTAGCTAATGCTACTAAAAAAGAAAGATTTCTACATTCTGTTTATTTGGCAAGATTAGGCTAAAACATATTTCTGAAAGGACTTCAGATAAGTTAACGTTATTCATTTTAGCATAACTCCGTTTTTCCATACTAACTAATAGTGTCCAAGTTAACTAGCTATGTGTTAACGTTAGCTGTGGACAAGCCAATGGCAACTTGGTGGGCAAATCCATAGAAAGTCATTTGACTAACCAGACTGCATAGCTATTGCAACATTATCACTAGCTCTAAAAGCACAGACAACTTCACTGCAAGCTTTCTCTTGGAATAAAACATTTATATACCTCAATATGCTTCCGCAGTTTGGACGGCGGGTTTTTATAGGCCGTGATGTGGTTCATTTTAGGCAAACAAAGCAAACATTTTAAAATGAAATTAATCTTTAATCCTTTCAGAAAACTGAAACATGGGTTCTAGGTATGGCCATGAGTGCGTGCATTCCCCAGAAGAACCGCCTCCTTCCATTCTGCCATCAACTGATCATGTTCAAATAATGCTACTGGGAACTCATTGAACTTGATTTTATCCAGTCTATGGACGTGACGTGACCCTAGTGATTACTGATCGGCTGTCTCAGTGTCACCTGCAAAAAAAAAAAAAAAACAATCACGTTTTAGAAAAGAAAAGAAAAAACATCCACTTTCAAAGCTGCTTCATAGTAACGAGGACCTTGATAGAAATGTAATGGAGTGAAAAGTATGATATTTGTCTTTCAAATGTAGTGAAGTTAAAGTCAGAAGTTTCCAGAAAAAAATAATACTCAAAGTACAGATACTCAAAAAGTGTACTTAAGTACAGTACTCAAGTAAATGTACTTCGTTACTGTTCACCTCTGTTACTGACCTTCCTTCAGTGGCTATTCACCTAGCATGCTAATGTTAACGCTACTGGATAAACCAAGGGTCGGGGTTTTGTGTTTGTTTTTGTTTTTTTTTGGAGGGGGGCAATATTATATTCTTTCATAGGGCCCAAAATTTCTAGCGGCGCCCCTGTGAGTAGAAATACCTTCATCAAACATCAGGCATGTTGGGTTAAGTAAGAGTTGGGAAGTAGAGTGTGTTATTTTGTCAGTGTGCATGTTGTTACGCATGTTGAATTGAATAGTAAACTGGCTAAACTAAAGTGTCGAATATTTAACTAAAAGGAATGATGTAGGGAGTTGTTAACATTAGTACTTTGGTTTTAAAGCAGACTGAAGCTCCTGTAGTGGCAGGGGTAAGAAGCCCCGTACCGCCATCATTGATGCAACTTTTCAAAGGAATACTTCATTCAGCAAAGCTAAGAATGGCTAGAAATGAATGAAAGCTAGCAGGAACATTTAGCATGAGGGTTAATAAGTTAATAAGCCCCTACTACCTTTCATTCATTTTTATTTAAGGGTCATTCAGTGTTAGCATTTTGAGTGAAGTGTTCTGTCATACCTGATTTACATACCTTTTTTGTGTGTGTGTGTGTGTGTGTATGTGTGAGAAATGAGATTCTTTGGAAAGTGCTTGGACATTTTTGAGAATGAAGAATGTCGAGAGGCCCAAACTGCTGAATGCATGTTTCAAAATTGACTGACCTAAAGGCATGGATTGCCGTAGTTGGTGCATGGGAAATGGAGTCCATGTGGAGTCCATTCAGTAGTGGATGTAGATGATTGTCTCTGCATGCATCTCTGTTTGTAATATTTCAAACGTAGAACTCCCAATTCCAACAGACTTGCATTACCAGTACTTCTCCCAACACGACATATTAATTTGTGATTCTCCTCTATTGAGAGAGCTCCATGATGGAATTTGTAAGTCTAAAGTGGACTTAGAAGTGCATGTAAGACACACATTTCCCATCACCATTTCAACTTTATCATTTTCTGATAAAGTTTTGTTTTTTTTAATTTAATTTTGAGCTTTTTTTTGTCATTTCCATTCTCTCACTTCCTTTATTTCGGTTTTAGAACACCGAGGATAGCGGACGAATTTCCATCACATTCTTTCGTCTGTTTCGAGTCATGCGTTTGGTCAAGCTGCTGAGCAGAGGAGAGGGCATTCGGACACTACTCTGGACTTTCATCAAGTCATTTCAGGTGTGCTCTCGAGTGCCTCATCCACCACCTCATCCTAAACAGGAATAGCGATAGTGAACGGATATAATTAGCATTGCTGATTATCTTCTTTCTACCTCTCCTCTGTGTTTCCCCTCAGGCTCTGCCGTATGTCGCTTTGCTGATAGCCATGCTCTTCTTCATCTACGCAGTAATCGGGATGCAGGTTAAAACCATGTTTGTGTTTTTGATGATATCGAACTGCAGTGTGTGACACAGACTGTGTATGTGGTGCTTGATGGGATCGGTAGAATTTATTGCACAATCTGAAAGCCAGAATGTTGATTTATGATATGATTATGATTTGTTGCTTGTGGTTTAGGTATTCGGGAAGATTGAGATGAAGGATGACTCGGAGATTAATCGCAACAACAACTTCCAGACTTTTCCCCAAGCTGTACTCCTGCTATTTAGGTACAAACCCAATCAGAATTTTCATGCACATACAGATTGGCAGTATTTCCAGCAGGTAGATAATGATCAACAGTGGAACTTCAGAGCTACTTTTCTGTGTGGATGGGTGTGTGTTTAATATCATGCATTGTTCTCTTATGACCTGGTTTCTCACTTCTACATTCTGCATGCAGACCCAGAAAAGTATTTCAGCAAATCGAACCAAGCACTCAATACTACAGCAGAACCGAAGAACATATGAACTGGTTGTAGTTTAGTGAATTGCATCTTCTGGAACAGATCCTCTTTTGTGGCTTGTTCCAGCCAATAACATTTATTTTTATTTATAATCTGTGGCCTGCATAGACAAATCCGACAACCGAATTGTGTGTTCTGCCATCTAGTGATGCTGCCATCACTGTGTCTGCTGCCACCTGCTCACATTGACAGCAGCATGGGTAATTGGATTGATGACGCTAGGCATTGGCTCGCAGTTGGTACCAATGAAGGTACTTTATATGGATGGTGATCTTGATGTTAATCAAAATTTACATATTAGATAGACACTGGGAGGCGGCACAGTGGTGTAGCTGTTAGCACTGTCACCTCACAGCAAGAAGGTTCTGGGTTCGAGCCCAGTGGCTGACGGGGGACCTTTCTGTGTGGAGTTTGCATGTTCTCCCTGTATCTGCATGGGTTTCCTCTGGGTGCTCTGGTTTCCCCCAAAGACGTGCAGGTTAGGCTAATTGATGGCTCTAAATTGACCGTAGGTGTGAATGTGAGTGTGAATGGTTGTTTGTCTCTATGGCCAAGTTTACATTAGACCGTATCTGTCTCGTTTTCTTCGCGGATGCACTGTCCGTTTACATTAAACCGCCTGGAAACGCCGGGAAACGGGAATCCGCCAGGGTCCATGTATTCAATCCAGATCGTGTCTGGTCCGGTGCTGTGTAAACATTGAGAATACGCGGATACGCTGTGCTGAGCTCTAGCTGGCGTCGTCATTGGACAACGTCACTGTGACATCCACCTTCCTGATTCGCTGGCGTTGGTCATGTGACACGACTGCTGAAAAACGGCGCGGACTTCCGCCTTGTATCACCTTTCATTAAAGAGTATAAAAGTATGAAAATACTGCAAATACTGATGCAAATACTGCCCATTGTGTAGTTATGATTGTCTTTAGGCTTGCCATCCTTCCACTTGCAAGTGGTAAGTGATATGCACTGGGATCACACACACAGCGGCTCAGTCCCGAATCGTGGCTTGTGCACTTCACTCGCGCGCTGTGTGAGCTGCGCAGGGCCGGAGTGCGCACCCTCCAGAGGGCACTCGCCGTTCAGGGCGGAGTGATTTGGAGCGCAGGATGCCTGTGGAGCCGAGCGTATCCGTGTATTGGCGTTGCTATGTGCACGCAAATCGTGTATTGGTGTTGCTGTGTGCACACTAATCATTTTAAAAACGTTAATCTGATGATCCGCTGATACGGTCTAATGTAAACATGGGCTATGTGTCAACCCTGTGATGATTTGGCGACTTGTCCAGGGTGTACCCCGCCTCTCGGCCATAGTCAGCTGGGATAGGCTCCAGCTTGCCCGCGACCCTGCACAGGATAAGTGGTTACGGATAATGGATGGATGGATGGACGGGTTAGACATTGTTTACGACAACAGCCAGAAAAAGAGAATGGAGAAATAGGGGAAAAAACAGGCCACTTTACCATCTGCCACGTTTCTAGTGAGGTGTAATATACTGTATTAATGACACTGTCATAGCTGGCTAGCATAATCATTCACGCATTTAACCATAATCATGCATTCAAACATGACAGACCAGTTACATTAGTAAAATAATAATAATAATAATTTGTTTTTTTTAATATGGTAGGTATTCAAGATTATTTCATTAATCGGCTAGCATGTGATGAGCCACTTCCGGTGAACTATTTATGTAAAGTGTATAGTCTCAGACAGGGGCACTCTTCATGAAGTAAAGGCTTGTGTGTTTTTTGTTTGTTTTTTTCCCCTCAAAGTTGAAGTTTGTCACCAATGTTGGAGCAGCTGAGAACTGTCCGAGGTTCCGGAGCGTCTCCGAGCCAACGTCCGAGGTTCCGGAGCGTGCTCCGGCTTGCTCCCCCTCAAATTAAGCAGCGCGCTCCGGCTTGCTCCCGGAGTGCTCCGGCCGAGGTTCCCCTCAAATTAAGCAGCGCGCGCCGGCTTGCTCCCGGAGTGCTCCGGCCGAGGTTCCGGAGCACGCTCCGGCTTGCTCCAGGAGTGCTCCGGCCGAGGTTCCGGAGCGCGCTCCGGCTTGCTCCGGAGCAAGCCAGAGCACGCTGCTTAATTTGAGGGGAACCTCGGCCGGAGTGTGCTCCGGAACCTCGGCCGGAGCACTCCGGGAGCAAGCCGGCGCGCGCTGCTTAATTTGAGGGGAACCTCGGCCGGAGCACTCCGGGAGCAAGCCGGAGCGCGCTGCTTAATTTGAGGGGGAGCAAGCCGGAGCACGCTCCGGAACCTCGGACGTTGGCTCTGGCAGCTATTTATACTGGATCCGGTGTAAATAGCTGCCGGATCATAATTACAGTAAACTAGTAAATACAGTAAAGGAAAAACTTGAGACTGAAAGGTTTTAACAGTCATCCAAATGACTGAACGTTAACATTGCTACAGTAACATACCAGCTACTTGTTGACATTAGCTAGTCAACAATAGCTACTACAGAAGAACAAAGAGGTTACAATGGGTGATTTTAACCTATTTGGTTACACACTCGCCGCCACAGAATGTTAACAGCAATGTAATGCCTTTTCTGGCTAATTTTATTCGTCTTACCTCCAACAAAGCGGTCACTACACAAGCGTTGGTATGCCGAGGGCTGCCAATCTTTCCTGTTAATGGCCGCTATCCATCTTCTCCGTCGGGATCCAATAAAATGATAAACCTTGCCTTGTTTGTTGATGGTTACTACATCCAGGTGCACAACAATATAGTGGCATGATGGAAGTCTTGCTGAAAGTAAAAACTTTCTTTGCTGCCATTCCTCAATGTTGGCTGTGGTAAACTACTGGTAGTACATGTCCAAAATGGCGGCCGCGTTTGTCGTGACGTCACATGAAAAGGGTCTATAAACAAGTGCACATGTTCACTTGTTTCCATACCAACTGAGAAACTTTGAGGAATGGCCAATGCAAGGAAGCTGTCTCACTAGCGGTTGTTGTCATGCTTTTTCAGTTAGCGTATAGGGAGAACTACATTACATTAGGCAGCTGGGCCATAGAAGGTTCACGCTGCACGCTGCATGCTGCACGCTACACGCTACACGTTCACGTGAAGAACCGGACCCTGGGCCATTAAACTTCATGCTTGGATGTTCACGTGTTGCGCCTGTTCTACTTTGACCGAGTAACCAACAATATGGACTCTTCGGATGACGACGATTGCCTCATTCTGCTTTTACTGAGACAGAGGAAGAGAAAAAGGAACAGAATTTGGAGCCGAGAACACTTCCTTCTGAGAGAAACCCGTGGTGAATTTCACCGAACATTCTATAATCTGCTTGACAATCCCGATGAAGAACTATTTTTCAATTATACCATTCAATTATATTTTTTCTGAAGTTTTCCCCTGAAAGCATAGAGTTATCTCCCTAGACCCGTTCTGATTGGCTGGCGCGGCAGTGACCGCATGCATTGACTGGAATTTCCATCTTCACGCCTAGAAAAAAGTGTGCATGTTCATTTCTCGCTTCACGCGTGAAGTGTGCAGCGCGCAGCGCGCAACGTGAACGCCGTTCTATGGCCCAGAGCAAGTCATGCTACGTTTGTCCACTTTCTTTACACGCGTGTAGCGTGCAGCATGCAGCGTGCAGCGTGAACCTTCTATGGCCCAGCTGCCTTACATTTAGCAGACGCTTTTATCCAACGCGACTTTCAATTGAGAAAAACAATCAAGCTACAGTAAAACATAGGAAATCAGAGTAAGAAGAGGAGTGTGCATGTTAGATGGTTAGTGGGTTGTTAGGATAGGAGGTACTCTTTGAAGAGAAAGAACTAATTGATCGAAATGTGCTGTGTTATTTTCGTCAAGTTTTGAAAACATTTTTCTGTTGCCAAACTATGTTTCACTGATTTACTGATTACTGATTTACAGTAATTAGTTACCTAAGTCAACATGCCCTGTATAGTCATAGTTTATCTTCATTGCTAACTTTAGATTTATTATAGTCCATGCATAAGTCTATGCATAAGATTATGAAATGTAGCTTTGGCTTTTAGGGCTTCTTTTCTTTGCAGTAACTTTCCAAGCAGAGAGGTGTGGGGGCAGGGAGGGCCAGGGTCTTTGTCTTTGACAAATGGACTATTGACAGTGACGGGGGGGATTACAGGTGAATTACACCTACCTCATCAATATTCATTTGAAAGGGCAACTGACTTTGGAGAAAACAAAGGTAGTCTGAAGTTTCTACAATTAGTATTGAAACTACATAACACTTCTGAATGCTGTTCTTACTTTTATGTAGCCAACACCTATGTTTACAAGGTTCAGACTTCAAAAGTCTTGTGCAGATATATTTATAGTGTGGTTTTTTTTTTTACAAGGTTTGAAGACTCTGAAAATAGTTTTTTGTAAGGTTGTGTTTGCACTTAATTTAAATAAAAACAAATTTCGTTACATTCACTTTACTCTCATATTATTATTGTTGAGGGTGTCCAGAATATAACCATGTGTGTCACTTTTGCATGGATGTTTTTAGTTAGATGAAATACTTAAAAATGTCAAGGTTTATCAGACTGCCACAGAGGGTCTGACAGGCCCAGGACCTCAGAGTGTTAAATACAGAAGATTTTGAGAGAATTTTGAAAGAGAAAGATGCACTGAACACCTGAAAGGAATGTGTATTATAATAATAATAATAATAATAATAATATTGGCTGTCTTTTTCTCGTGGTATATCAGATATATTCCATTCAACTAGCATGATATTGAACTCGTCTTCGACTCATCTTTGACTCATTCAATATCATGCTAGATGAATGGAATATATTTGATATACCATGAAAAAAAAGCCAGCCAATATTATTTAAATATTGGCCCTTTTCCACTACCCTTTTTCAGCTCACTTCAGCCCGACACGGCTCGCGTTTCGACTACCTCAGAGCGGCGCGACTCAGCTCGCTTCAGCCCTACTCAGCACCCAAAACTCGCACGGTTTTGGAGTGGGGCTGAAGCAAGCCAAACCGAGCCGAGTGGGGCTAGGGGCGTGAGCAGACACTCCCCTGTGCACTGATTGGTGAGGAGGAGTGTCCTCACATGCCCACACACGCCCCGCGAGCACGCTGGGATCTGTAAACACCGTAAACCCGGAAGAAGGAGAATTACGAATTACGAGAATTTCTGAAGCCTTATGCGCCTCGCCTCATCTATACGCTCTTGCCAGTATCTGTTGGCGTTGTCGGTGACAACAAGCCACAGCACCAAGACCAGCAACACTAACGACTCCATGTCCTCCATGTTTATTGTTTACTATCCTGGTCGTGAGACTACCGCTTAAAAGGTCAATGATGTCACTGTTTGCGCCGCCTAACGACATCATGTGACGTCCACCCACTTTCGCTAACTCCACCCAATGTGTCCACCCACTTCCAGCCAGCACGGTTCAGCGCGGTTGTAGTCGAAATGCAACTCCAACAGCCCCACTCGGCTCCACTCAGCCCAACTCAGCGCGGCACGGCTCAGTCCAACTCAGCCGCGTTGGTAGTGGAAAAGCGGCATATGTTACCTTCTTTACTGACATGCAAACATTTTTCTGGAGCATTTAATTTTGGCAAATTAATCTTTTTTTTTTTTCTTACTGACCCAATAAGGCAGACGTCATAAAATAAGCATCTAAAATTTTAACTTGTATTAAAATATTAGGGTGCCTAAGTCTTTTGCACAGTAATGTGTGTAAAGTGCATTGTGCTGTAAATTGGCTGATACAATATAGAAGTAAATACATGCTATTAATGTCCACTTCCTTTCTCTTTCTCTGTCTCTAGATGTGCTACAGGAGAGGGTTGGCAGGAGATCATGTTAGCATGTATGCCTGGTAGACCATGTGACCCTCAATCCGAAATGGGCCCTGATGACAAGAACTCGTGTGGCAGTAGTTTTGCAATCATCTACTTCATTAGTTTCTACATGCTCTGTGCTTTTCTGGTATTTGAGAAAAATATTTAACAGTTATTCCACAAAATCAAGTTGTACATGAGCTGACGAGGTGCGTAGCGCTGAGCTGGCTATAAGCCATGTAGGATAAGATTGAGTGGAATAATTGTTTTATTCTATCCACATTCACTGGATTTTGAGAAGCAGAGCATTTTTATTTTTATTTTTTACAAATTCAATAAATAAAAACTTTATATAAAAAACGTCCGACAAAATAATTTCCGCTTAGAATGTAAACAAACTGGCGAAATGACAGTAGTAATTACTGTAATGAATTAACTGTGCAGTAATTAATTCATTCTTACCATCAAATACTTTAATTCCATGTTTTGTTGCTTTTTTGTATTTTTTGGGGTTTTGTTTTCGAGTAGTTTTTATTTCATCTTCGGTTGGTTCAGCAACACGCTCCACCATTTTGTTTTTCTCTACTCACGGTATATGAGCTGATAGCCTAGTAGTAGAGTAGCCAATCAGAGCACGCTATTGCTCATATCCAGTGAATGCAGATAATGTACATTATATATTTAAATGTGCAGCTTTACAGTTGTGTTGCAGTGGCATACAAATCTTTTCCAGATCATCAATTTGTTTGTGGCTGTCATTATGGACAATTTTGACTATCTGACACGCGACTGGTCAATCCTTGGACCGCATCACTTGGATGAATTCAAGAGGATTTGGTCTGAATATGACCCAGAGGCAAAGTGAGTTCCCCAGCATTCTGTATTGGTTTAAATGAGCATGTGTATGTGTTGTTTTCTGTTTTTACAGTACGTGTGTATCTTTCTCAGAGGGAGGATTAAACACTTGGATGTTGTGACATTATTGCGTAGGATCCAGCCACCACTGGGCTTCGGTAAACTCTGCCCCCATAGGGTGGCATGTAAGGTGAGAGTAAAACACGTACACACATCAAGTAATATCAGTTACATATGGAAAGTTATGTTTGTAAATGTAGACACAATCAAATATGAAACCTAAATCCAAAGATACTCATATAAACTGCAATATAATGGCAAGATAATAAATTACAACCCCAAATCAGAAAAAAAGTTGGGATGGTATGTTGAAATTAGGACTGAAAATAATGATTTATAATTAATCTTTGACCTGTATTGTACTCAAAACAATACAACAGCACATCTATTTGATGTTTTACCTCATGGAATTTATTATTTTTTTCATAATTGTTATTTTAACTTTTGATTCTTGCAACACATTTCATAACAAAGTTGGGACAGTAAGGCATTTACCACTTTGTAATGTTGCCATTCCTTCTCACAACACTTCAAAGATGTTTAAGGACTGAAGACACTGAGGCTACATCCACACGACAACGGCAACGAGATTTTTTTTTTTAAATATCACGTCCACATGGGCAACGGATCAGTAAAATATCAGGTACATATGGCAACGCAACGCTTGCTGAAAACGATGCAATACACATGCCACACCTCTACGTGCGCTGTAAGACGGTCCCATCGGAGACACCAGAACAATAGAAGTAGTAGACGGATGCGCATAAACCCCTTCTTCTGTAGCATCAGCCACATAAAGTTTTGATTATTAATCAGTAGCGTAAAACGAAAGACGCGGAAAGAGGAATGAATGGGGGTAGATGGAAGCCGGTACGCCAACATTCTGATATCCTCCAAAATTCTTTAATGGTCCGGAATAAATTGAATGCTACATGTTGATGGATTACTTTGTTCTTCTACGCCCTTTTTGAGGAATGTATTGTCGGACTTAAACCAACATCTGAAGAGGTGAGATCACTCCTTTTTTTTCCCCTATTTTTGCTGTCGGGATTGTTTTTGTTTTTGGAAATCAGTGAAAATATTTTGTAAGCGCGTTTCATGAACCAAGTTATAGGATTTGTTGACAACTCGCATCGAGTTCATTACACTTCTACCCGGCGTGAAGCACTGACAGTCATGTGGTTGTGACGTCATCATAAACAAATCCGTTCTACTCATCCAGACGACTTCGCAACGGCGCCGTTGCCAGATTTTTCCACTCTGGAACCCGTTCTCAAAAGATTTCGTTTTGGGGCACCCAAAACGCCAGTGCCGTGTGGACGCCAGGCCTGAGTGATGAAGCCTTTCAGGTGTTATTTTGTCCCATTCTTCCTGCAAACAGGTCTGAAGGTGTGCAACAGTACAGGGTCGTCATTGTAATATTTTTCGTTACAAAATTCACCACTCATTCTGTATTGGAGACAGAGGGGACAGGCACCATCTTCTTCCACAGCCATGCCTTTGTAATGTGTGCAGCAATGGTAACTATGCCAAAAAGACAGGCACACGCTTGTAGTGCTTCATTCAGCCAAGTTAGTTGTTACTGATAGGTATGGGAAGGGTTTGCAAGTCGTTTTGAATGAAACAAAGACATCAGATTTTTTAATTTGCCAAAAGTAATTAATCATCTGGGGAAAAAAACTAGAGAGAATTCTAAACATAGAAGGGAAAATGGGAAAAAACATTCAGCAAGCTGCTGTGTTGATGCTCATGTTCACATCACTGTATAAGAATGAGCACCTTGCTGCAGTTGTGAAATTATTCTTTTTTTTTTTGAATTTTTATCTTTGTGGAAATGAAGTGAGCATACCATAGGGTTTTGACCTCGCCATTCGACACAGAGTGACGCTGAACGTTTTCTTCCCATTTTCCCTTCTACGTTTAGAAATCTCTCTAGTTTTTTTTCCCTGATGATGAGTTACTTCAGGTACATTTAAAAATCTGATGTCTTTGTTTTGTTCAGAATAATTTGCACATCTAAAAACGCAGCAAAACCTTCCCATACCGATCAATAACAACTAACTCATCTGAATGAAGCACTACAAGCGTGCCCCCTGTCATGGTGGCGTAGTTACTGTTGCTATGGGGTAACATGACGGTTTAAAGCCTTTATATGTGCTTTTGTATTGTCTTGTTGAAATATGCATGGGTGTCCCTTGAAGAGATGTCGTCTTGAAGGCAGCGTATGTTACTCCAAAATTTCAATGTACTTTTCTGCATTAATGCTGCCATCATAGAAGTGTAAGTTACCTTTGCCAAGGGCACTGACACAACCCCATACCATGACAGACCCTGGCTTTTGGACTTGTGGCTGTCTTTGGTCCAGAGCACATGGGGTCCATTTCTTCCAAAAAAGACTTGGAATACTGATTCATCTGACCACAGTGCACATTTCCACTGTATGATGGTCCATCCCAGATGCCTCCAAACCCAGTGAAGTCGACTGTACTTCTGGATACAGTTAACATAAGGCTTCTTTTTTGTATAGTGAAGATTTAACTGGCATTTGTGGATGTAACTCCGTATTGTAGTGCTTGACAAAGGTTTGCAAAAGTAACCCAGAGCCCATGTGGTTATATCAGCTATAGATGAATGACTGTTCTTGATGCAGTGCTGTCTGAGGGATCAGAGATCACGGGTGTTCAGCTTAGGCTTGCACCCTTGCCCTTTACATACTAAAATTCCTCCAGATTCCTTGAATCATTATGATATTATGCACCATAGAGGGTGAAATATCCAAATCCCTTTGTATCTTTCTTTGAGTAACATTTGTTTTAAAACATTTCAATAATTTTCTCACACATTGGTTGACAAACTGGAGATCCATGGCCCATCTTTTCTCCTCAAAGACTAGGCCTTGAGGTAGACTGATTTTTATTTTTATTTTTAACCAAATCATGATTACAATCACCTGTTTCAAATCCCATCAATATTTAATTATTTTACCTCATTACTAGCCCTAAATTGCCCCTGTCCCAACTTTTTCCAGAATGTGTTGCAGGCCTGAAATGCAGGAATGGCTGTATTAACAAATTAAATTAAGTTGACAAAATATGCAGTGTCTTGGGTTAATTCTGTCTGCAATGAAATACGAGTCAAAGTAAATTTAGAAATCATTGCTTTCTTTTTTAATCTGCATTTTCCATACTGTCCCAAATTTTTCTGATTTGGGGTTGTACATAATATATAGATTACATCAAAATTGAAATTTGAATACACTGATAGAAGGGGTTATAAAGATGGAAACACCTACTTCAGTTTCTATGTCAGAAATTTTTACTCCACAACAAAGACCCACTTACACACACAAGAAAAATACTTAAGTAAAGCTTTGTGCCTTTGTTGATAACCCTGAAATAATATTACCTTTGTGTTTTTAGAGGCTGGTTGCCATGAACATGCCTCTAAACAGCGACGGTACTGTCATGTTTAATGCCACCCTTTTTGCTCTGGTCAGAACGGCTCTGAAGATCAAAACTGAAGGTGAGAAGTGGATTATGGTCTATTTTAGAGAATTTCTGTTTTAGGGAATTTTATCTTGTAAGTGAAAAATACATGAACAAACCAAAAGTGCAAGCAAAAACCAGAAAACAACAACAAAACTGAAAACACAACAGGAAATATGGAAATACATTTGGAAATACGTTAGCATCAGGAGTGAAAGTAACTGGGTCATTCTATGCCAAATCAACAAGCGGTTATGCTCGACCATCTCAGATTTCAATTAAATTTGGAGGGCTCAGAGATACTAATAAAAGAAGTTAATCCCCAAAACTTGAGCTTCCTATCACCAATAGTTTCAGAGATACAGGCATGTGAATTTTTCGATTTTTTTGTTTTTTGCTCAAAACATACATATTTCAAAGTGCAATATAATCTTTATTATGCAAGATAGAAACCTAAAATTTTGCACAGAGAGACTCAATGTCTCGTACTACAAGCTTCAACTTAGAATTTCAATGGTCATTGTATATTAGATGGTGATTTTAACAAGGAAATTAAAAAGACAAATTTGCATTTTTTGCATTTTTAATTCATTCTGGAAGCTTGCCTGTGGCAGTAATGCTTAAACTAAGAATGTTATTCAAATCTACACAGAAATATCTACCAATTTCAGTTTTACCAAGTCTCCACTATTCCTAGTTTGTCTGTAATACGGTTTTGAAATTCGCCGATTTCTAAAACATGCCATTTTCAGTAGCAAGAAATCCAATGTGGGATAGCAGTTAGGAACTTGTAAATTTTTTTCAGTAATCCCCAAGACCCATATTTTATATTTCCAAATTTTTGTTCTGTGTCTCTCAAGTATTTTTAAACTACAGGGGTTTAAAAAATCCATTTTCACCAAATTTGAATTTTTGATATATTTTCATATAACTGATATTTGAAGGTTAATAAATGCTTCAATAAGGCTCAAGTAGGTTAGGAGACATGTTTCTTCCTCAATTTTAAATAAAATTTCAATTAATGCTCAGTATTAATTATTTGTAAATTGATTTTAATCTAAGACTGTGTAACATTAGCAATCAATGACCAGCTATTGTGTACTAGTCAACAGCCAGCCTTATGAATATCAACACAGCACAATAGGTGACCTTTGATACCAGAACAGGTGGCTCATATCTTATAGTTTTAGAGTCTGTAAACTACATACTTGTTCAGATAACATTATATTGCTTGGATTATATTAAATACATTGTAATACAGAGCACTGAGAAAATTTATCAATGTTATTAACTGAATGTGTTTCTTTGCAAGGATTGGATATTTTGAATAGTTGACTAGGGAATTTAATTGTAGTTGCTTTCAATTTGAGATCAGTATAAATGAGTTTGTTCTTAGACATCTAGAAATGGCTGAACTTCCTCCCTGTTCTATAGGCATTGGACTAAAGAAAGATTCTGACTGCCATAAACTAACATACAACATAAATTGTAAGTTAAATACACTCTCTCAGTATAGTTTGGAGCAAATTTCATTAATTAAACAGAGAACTGAACTTGAGAACATTTCAAGCACAGACACAGTATGTCTGCATCATGAGAAACTGTTTCTGATGAAATATGAAGAGCTACAGAAAAGTTGTTGTGATCCATATGAAAGGCACAAGAAAAAAGTTAAAACAGAATTGCGTTCAATTCTTCCTGAAACAGCAGATTCACTTTCAAAACTGATAAATAAAAATATTACACCTGGACAAAAATTGTGTTCTAAATGTTCACAGAGAGTGAAAGAACATTTAAGCCAAGCAGATTCAGCAGGTTCTACAGAATCAGAACAAGAGAGCATGTGTATAGATGTGGATCCAACATACACTGGTGAGGTAGCTGAATCACTTGACAAAAGCCTTGTGTCAATTGGTTGCTCTCCACTGAAAATTGCCAAGTATAGCCACAAACAGAAAGCTGCATATGGCAAAGCAAAGCTGCAACAAGTAGAAGAAACTTTACGTTCTAAAATGAAATTTTATTAATTAATGAAATTTGCTCCAAACTATACTGAGTGTATTTAACTTACAATTTCTGTTGTATGTTAGTTTATGGCAGTCAGAATCTTTCTTTAGTCCAATTCCTATAGAACAGGGAGGAAGTTCAGCCATTTCTAGATGTCTAAGAACAAACTAATTTATACTGAAATCAAATTGAAAGCAACTACAATTAAATTCCCTAGTCAACTATTCAAAATATCTAATCCTTGCAAAGAAACACATTCAGTTAATAACATTGGTAAATTTTCTCAGTGCTCTGTATTACAATGTATTTAATATAATCCAAGCAATATAATGTTATCTGAACAAGTATGCAGTTTACAGACTCTAAAACTATAAGATATGAGCCACCTGTTCTGGTATCAAAGGTCACCTATTGTGCTGTATTGATATTGATAAGGCTGGCTGTTGACTGGTACACAATAGCTGGTCATTGATTGCTAATGTTACACAGTCTTAGATTAAAATCAATTTACAAATAATACTGAGCATTAATTGAAATTTTATTTAAAATTGAGGAAGAAACATGTCTCCTAACCTACTTGAGCCTTACTGAAGCATTTATTAACCCTCAAATATCAGTTATATGAAAATATATAAAAAATTTGAATTTGGTGAAAATGGATTTTTTAAACCCCTGTAGTTTAAAAATACTTGAGAGACACAGAACAAAAATTTGGAAATATAAAATATGGGTCTTGGGGATTACTGAAAAAAATTTACAAGTTCCTAACTGCTATCCCACATTGGATTTCTTGCTACTGAAAATGGCATGTTTTAGAAATCGGCGAATTTCAAAACCGTATTACAGACAAACTAGGAATAGTGGAGACTTGGTAAAACTGAAATTGGTAGATATTTCTGTGTAGATTTGAATAACATTCTTAGTTTAAGCATTACTGCCACAGGCAAGCTTCCAGAATGAATTAAAAATGCAAATTTGTCTTTTTAATTTCCTTGTTAAAATCACCATCTAATATACAATGACCATTGAAATTCTAAGTTGAAGCTTGTAGTACAAGACATTGAGTCTCTCTGTGCAAAATTTTAGGTTTCTATCTTGCATAATAAAGATTATATTACACTTTGAAATATGTATGTTTTGAGCAAAATGCAAAAAAATCGAAAAATTCAAATGCCTGTATCTCTGAAACCGTTGGAGATAGGAAGCTCAAATTTTGGGGATTAACTTCTTTTAATAGTATCTCTGAGCCCTCCAAATTTCATTGAAATCTGAGATGGTCGAGCATAAATTTGTCAGATATTTGTTGATTTGGCATGGAATGACCCAACTTTTATTTCTTGCTGGTACTATTATTTTGAGTCATAGTGCGTGTGCAGCGCGTGCCGAAAAATACACCTAATTATTTATTATTGTCTACTTATCAAGCATTCACTAGGACTTCTCATCACTCAGTAGTAATTTTTCTCTGCATTATTACTTTCCAGTTGTCCTCTCTTCCTTATCAAATATATCGTTGTGGTTTTCTGTTGTTTTTTGGATTCTTTGTATTTTCCCACGAGTGTGTTGGAACGTTTGAGAAAGTGCGTGCGTTCTACAGTAAGTGCGTGTGTTCTCAGTGCGCGTGCCATGCATTGGTAGCCTAGTTACTCTGCTCGCTCCAACCAGACAGTAATCTAGAATCTTTGCCCCAACTTCCACTCGATTTACAAATTCTGATCAAAGTAATTTTTAAATGGCCCATCATGAAACATTAACATGTTTCTTTATATGCCTTTTTATTTGGGAGACTTTGCAACTAACATCTGTCTGCTAAAACACTGATTATCAGCTGCGCACGTTATAGCACAAGATCTGGTTAAGCCGTACGCACGCTGGAGCTCGCTCGTTGTTTGTCCAGCGAAACACTGCACACATAGTAGAATATTGAAACATCAACATGTGTTTCTGTATATGTTGTTTTTATTTGGGTGACTTTGCAACAAACGTCTGTCTACTAAAACACTTTGGATACCAGCTGCGCATGTTGGCGCAAGATGGTTAAGCAGTGGGCTACGCGCACTATCTCACACGTTGTCTGTCGAGTGAAACACGGAAGGAATTCACTTCAGACATAATTCAGAGACAGGTCAGAATGAGTTATATGCAATGTATATTGAGGAAAACGTGTTGCTTTTGGTAAATTGACGTTAGCAGGCGTGTTGTTATGCTGAAAGTGCTTTTTTTTTTTCTCCAGAGACAGTATATTTTTCTTTCCGGTACAGCCAAATCTTTTAGTGGTACGCCGGACCGGCCAGGACCGGCTTACTTTCACCCCTGGTTAGCATTAATTCCAAATGAAAGGGGTAGGTCCTTATTGAAAATCACAGGCTCATTTCTGATTGGCTACAGCATGTGTCAGTCTGCTGGACGATGATTAACTCAGGAGGAAATATAAGCCTAAATGAATCTACTGATCCTGTTATTTATGCTTATATTGAATTAAGGGTATTTGTATCATATTGTTTTAGATATGCTTTTAACTTGGCACAGTATCAATACTGAAAGTTATTAGTGTTAATGCTGAAAACTTGCTTAAAGGAAGCTGGGTTAGTCAAATGAAAGAATTGGTCCTCACTATAATAGCATAAACAAGTTGGCGTTTAAATTTTTTTCCCTGGGTTAACGAGATAACAGGCTGAAAACATGCCATTGTTTTTCTTAGTGATAGTCAGTCAGTCAGCAACGAGCATGTGACCTTCAGTAAGGAACTCCCCGTTCTCTTTTGAGTAATTTTTTCCGAATTTGCATTTTTTTTTAAAGCAAAAGGTCGTCTAACACCAAATATTTCATTTATTATGGCTTACTGCTGTTTATAGTGTTTTTTAATGTTGAAACATTTCATTATTTTTAAGCCATTTTTGGTTGACAGCATTTCTTTACATGTGCCTGAGACTTTTGCACAGTACTGTGTGTGTGTGTGTGTGTGTGTGTACATGTATAAAATCACAAATAATCATGATATGGTACTGTAATTATGTTGTGCAACCCTAAATCGTGTGTGTGGGTTTTCACAAAAATTTGTGCATCTCAGGAAATCTGGAACAGGCCAATGAAGAGCTGAGGGCAGTTATCAAGAAGATCTGGAAGAGAACTAGTTCAAAACTCCTAGATCAAGTGGTACCACCTGCAGGAGGTTAGATACATTTGATCACAAACACACCTGCATGCTCATCATTTACAGTGGTGCTTGAAAGTTTGTGAACCCTTTAGAATTTTCTATATTTCTGCATAAATATGACCTAAAACATCATCAGATTTTCACACAAGTCCTAAAAGTAGATAAAGAGAACCCAGTTAAACAAATGAGACAAAAATATTATACTTGGTCATTTATTTATTGAGGAAAATGATCCAATATTACATATCTGTGAGTGGCAAAAGTATGTGAACCTCTAGGATTAGCAGTTAATTTGAAGGTGAAATTAGAGTCAGGTGTTTTCAATCAATGGGATGACAATCAGGTGCGAGTGGGAACCCTGTTTTATTTAAAGAACAGGGATCTATCAAAGTCCGATCTTCACAACACGTTTGTGGAAGTGCATCATGGCACGAACAAAGGAGATTTCTGAGGACCTCAGATAAAGCGTTGTTGATGCTCATCAGGCTGGAAAAGGTTACAAAACCATCTGTAAAGAGTTTGGACTCCACCAATCCACAGTCGGACAGATTGTGTACAAATGGAGGAAATTCAAGACCCTTATTACCCTCCCCAGGAGTGGTCGACCAACAAAGATCACTCCAAGTGCAAGGCATGTAATAGTCAGCGAGGTCACAAAGTATACCAGGGTATCTTCTAAGCAACTGAAGGCCTCTCTCACATTGGCTAATGTTAATGTTCATGAGTCCACCATCAGGAGAACACTGAACAACAATGGTGTGCATGGCAGGGTTGCAAGGAAAAAGCCACTGCTGTCCAAAAAGAACATTGCTGCTTGTCTGCAGTTTGCTAAAGATCACGTGGACAAGCCAGAAGGCTATTGGAAAAATGTTTTGTGGATGGATGAAACCAAAATAGAACTTTTTGATTTAAACAGAAGCGTTATGTTTGGAGAAAGGAAAACACTGCATTGCAGCATAAGAACCTTATCCCATCTGTGAAACGTGGTGGTAGTATCATGGTTTGGGCCTGTTTTGCTGCATCTGGGCCAGGACGGCTTGCCATCATTGATGGAACAATGAATTCTGAATTATACCAGCAAATTCTAAAGGAAAATGTCAGGACATCTGTCCATGAATTGAATCTCAAGAGAAGGTGGGTCATGCAGCAAGACAACGACCCTAAGCACACAAGCCGTTCTACCAAAGAATGGTTAAAGAAGAATCAAGTTAATGTTTTGGAATGGCCAAGTCAAAGTCCTGACCTTAATCCAATCGAAATGTTGTGGAAGGACCTGAAGCGAGCAGTTCATGTGAGGAAACCCACCAACATCCCAGAGTTGAAGCTGTTCTGTACGGAGGAATGGGCTAAAATTCCTCCCAGCCAGTGTGCAGGACTGATCAACAGTTACCGCAAACGTTTAGTTGCAGTTATTGCTGCACAAGGGGGTCGCACCAGATACTGAAAGCAAAGGTTCACATACTTTTGCCCCTCACAGATGTGTAATATTGGATCATTTTCCTCAATAAATAAATGACCAAGTATAATATTTTTGTTTCATATGTTTAACTGGGTTCTCTTTATCTACTTTTAGGACTTGTGTGAAAATCTGATGATGTTTTAGGTCATATTTATGTAGAAATATAGAAAGTTCTAAAGGGTTCACAAACTTTCAAGCACCACTGTAATTGAATCGTTCTGTTTTAACACATTAAAACAAGTTTGGTTTGTGACTAGAGATATGTTTTCATATGAATAGCGTGAGAATGAGCGCAAAACAGTTAATTGTACAAAACAGAAATAGGTTTTTTGCTGAAGCACTGAAAAACTGTTTCCTGAGTCACCAAGCAACTGTCTCTCATGCAACACTCACACAGATACACAAACATTTCTCTCTCTCTCTCTCTCTCTCTCTCTCTCTCTTTCCTTTTTCATTTCTCACTTGCCTTCTGAAGTGTTAAATCTCAGAAAATATTTTAATTCTACTCTTTCATGAGGGAGTACCCATTAACCATATGAACTGGGTTTAACATCATTAATTTATACAGTATACAGCCATTTCTACTACCTACCTATTTCAAATTCTGAAAAAAGAAATTATATATATATGGGCAGCATGGTGGTGTAGTGGTTAGCGCTGTCACCTCACAGCAAGAAGGTCCGGGTTCGAGCCCCGTGGCCGGCGAGGGCCTTTCTGTGCGGAGTTTGCATGTTCTCCCCGTGTCCGCGTGGGTTTCCTCCGGGTGCTCCGGTTTCCCCCACAGTCCAAAGACATGCAGGTTAGGTTAACTGGTGACTCTAAATTGACCGTAGGTGTGAATGTGAGTGTGAATGGTTGTGTGTGTCTATGTGTCAGCCCTGTGATGACCTGGCGACTTGTCCAGGGTGTACCCCGCCTTTCGCCCGTAGTCAGCTGGGATAGGCTCCAGCTTGCCTGCAACCCTGTAGAACAGGATAAACCGGCTAGAGATAATGAGATGAGATGATATATATATATATACACACATACAGTATATATATATATACACACATACAGTATATATATATATATATATATATATACACACATACAATGTGTGTGTGTGTGTATGTATATATCCCCCCCCCCCCCCCCCCACCCCCCCATAGAAGTAACACATAGAGAGCTGGGTTTCTCCAATTATCCTGAATTGATCCAATACAAAAAATGCTAACATTGATGAACTGCTGTGATATTCAATGAATAAAACACTTTTGGACATCCTGTTTTTGGAAAATAATAAACATTGAATTGATAATAGCACTCACACATAATTGCACCATCCCATCATTGATTATTTTCCTATAACAGCACATCAAAAAGGGTTTTATTTCATACTTGCATACTTGACGATAACCAAATGAAGCAGAGAACCTTAATTTGTGGCTTTGCATTAGTCTGTATCTGGTCAGGTCATGTTTTCATGTGCAAGTGTCTTGCTAGTCATGTTTCAGTAAACACTGACACATTAACTCTTTACCTCTTAATGACGATATATGACGACCCCGTGTATATCCCATAATGACGACATATGACGCCTTGTCTAAAACCTTGTCTTTAGACTTTTTTTCTTGTAAATATGCTCTAAGGTGGGGTTTACATTAGACCGTATCAGCGGATCATCAGATTAACGTTTTTAAAACGATTAGCGTGCACACAGCAACGCCAATACACGGATACGCTTGGCTCCGCAGGCATCCTGCGCTCCAAATCACTCCGCCCTGAACAGCGAGTGCCCTCTGGAGGATGCGCACTCCGGCCCTGCGCAGCTCACAGAGCGCGCGAGTGGAGCGCACGAGCAGTGATTCGGGACTGAGCCGCTGTGTGTGTGATCCCAGCGCATATCACTTACCACTTGCAAGTGGAAGGATGGCAAGCCTAAAGACAATCATAACTACACAATGGGCAGTATTTGCATCAGTATTTGCAGTATTTTCATACTTTTATACTCTTTAATGAAAGGTGATACAAGGCGGAAGTCCGCACCGTTTTTCAGCAGTCGCGTCACATGACCAACGCCAGCGAATCAGGAAGGTGGATGTCACAGTGACATTGTCCAATGATGACGCCAGCTAGAGCTCAGCACAGCGTATCCGCGTATTCTCAATGTTTACACAGCACCGGACCAGACACGATCTGGATTGAATACGTGGACCCTGGCGGATTCCCGTTTCCCGGCGTTTCCAGGCGTTTTAATGTAAACGGACAGTGCATCCGCGAAGAAAACGAGACAGATACGGTCTAATGTAAACTTGGCCTAAGGGTGAACAGTATATACTTGCCACCAAGGGTGGCTGTAGCAACTGCTTTAAGGAGTAAAGAGTTAAAACAACCCAGTGCTCTATGTGGGTACCAAAGTATTATTAAATTACACTGTTTTCTACATCCCCAAATCAGAAAAATTTGGGACAGTATGGAAAATGCAAATAATAAAAAAGCAGTGATTTCTAAATTTACTTTGACTTCTATTTCATAGCAGACAGTATGAACCCAAAATATGTAATGTTTTGTCTGGTCAATTTAATTTCATTTGTTAATATAAATCCATTCCTGCGTTTCAGGCCTGCAACACATTCCAAAAAAAGTTGGGATGGGGTCAATTTAAGATTGCCATTGTAGGTATACAACAAAACTTTGTTTGATAGCACTCAGAGAAACCAGCAGCAATAAAAATAATATAAAATATAAGATAAAGTAAATAAAAAAGTGCAGGAGGAATAATGGGCTATTTAGGGCTAGGAATGAGGTAAAACAATTAAATAATTATGTGATTTGAAGCAGGTGATGTCAAAAAGTGACTGTAATCGTGATTTGGTAAAAAATCAGTATCCAGGGAAGACCTAGTCTCTGAGGAGCAAAGATGGGCCGAGGAGCTCCAGTTTCTCAACAAATGTATGAGAAGATTATTGAAATGTTTAAAAACAATGTTCTTTAAAGAAAGATACAAAGGGATTTGGATATTTCACATTCTGTGGTGTATAACAATTCAAGGAATCTGGAGGAATTTCAACATGTAAAGGGCAAGGACGCAAGCCTAAGCTGAACACCCATGATCTCCGATCCCTCAGACGGCACTGCATCAAGAACCGTCATTTATCTATCACTGATATAACCACATGGACTCAGGATTACTTTTGCAAACCTTTGTCAAATACTACAATACATAGTTACATCCGCAAATCCCAGTTAAACTTTAGTGTGCAAAAAGGAAGCCTTATTAAGTGTGTCCAGAAGTGCAATCAACATCACTGGGCTTGGAGGCGTCTGGGATGGACCATCACACAGTGAAAGGTGTATTGTGGTCAGACGAATCAGTATTCCAGGTATTTTTTGGAAGAAACGGACACAGTGTGCTCCGGACCAAAGATAAAAGGATCATCCAAACTGTTACCAGCAACAAGTCCAAAAGCCAGAGTCTGTCATGGTATGGGGTTGTGTCAGTGCCCTTGGCAAAGGTAACTTACACTTCTGTGATGGCAGCATTAATGCAGAAAAGTACATTAAGATTTTGGAGCAACATATGCTGCCTTCAAGACGACATATTTTCCAGGGATAGTTCAATGCAAAACCACATTCTGCACACATTACAAAGGCATGGCTGTGGAAGAAGAGGGTGCCTGCCACTCTGTCCCCAGTAGAGAATGTGTGGTGAATTTTGTAACAAAAAATATTATAAGGATGACTTTGTACTGTTGCACAGGAAGAATGGGACAAAATAACACCTGAAACGCTTCATCACTCAGTGTCTTCAGTCCCTAAACATCTTTGAAGTGTTGTGAGAAGGAATGGCAACATTACAAAGTAGTAAATGCTTTACTGTCCCAACTTTTTTTTTAAATGTAAGAATTAAAATTTAAATATGTTTTTAGGCGGCACGGTGGTGTAGTGGTTAGCGCTGTCGCCTCACAGCAAGAAGGTCCTGGGTTCGAGCCCCGGGGCCGGCGAGGGCCTTTCTGTGCGGAGTTTGCATGTTCTCCCCGTGTCCGCGTGGGTTTCCTCCGGGTGCTCTGGTTTCCCCCACAGTCCAAAGACATGCAGGTTAGGTTAACTGGTGACTCTAAATTGACCGTAGGTGTGAATGTGAGTGTGAATGGTTGTGTGTGTCTATGTGTCAGCCCTGTGATGACCTGGCGACTTGTCCAGGGTGTACCCCGCCTTTCGCCCGTAGTCAGCTGGGATAGGCTCCAGCTTGCCTGCGACCCTGTAGAAGGATAAAGCGGCTAGAGATAATGAGATGAGAATATGTTTTTATTTTGAAAAAAAAAAACATCAAGAGGTAAAACATTAAATAATGGGTTGTCTTTTTTTTTTTTTAGTGCAATACAGGTCAAAGATTACTTACAAATCATTGTTTTCAGTTTTAATTTCAACATACCGTTCCGACTTTTTCTGATTTGGGGTTGTAAAGCAGTTTTTTTGTCTTGCTTTTAAGAGGTAGTCATGGAGTCTAATCTTTATGCTTGCATGATTAGTGTTTGAATACTTTGTCACCTTTAAACAATTAAAATAAATTACCTTTTTTTTGTTTACCCCTTTTTCTCTGTTACCTTTTTGCTTAACTCTCTCACACATCATTTGTGTGAGACAGATGCTTATCTTATTTTGTTCATGGAAAATTAAGCTGCTCGGGCGTGCCAAAACAAACTTGATAAGAGGTTACTTCCTCTGGCTCTCACCTCACCCCTCCACCTAAAGAACATGCACAGTCTGCTTTCCTGTACTGCTTGCTTGAAAGAAATTCTCAAACTCAATCTGTCATGTGTTTCCTGCCATCATTGCTGTGTTCAACTAAGTGTGCCCATTACATGGTTGATTTACGTCTTCAGTGCTGTAGGACTATTCAAACCTTAACGACTCTCTGGGAGGAAAAATCATTAAATAACTGATTAATTATAACTATGTAGAAATAAACTATCATAATCCTAACATTTTCTGTTCGCAATTATTTGAGATCTTCTATATACTGTAGCATGTAATAAAATCAATCTGAAAACAAAAATACAATGAAGTTACTTTACTGTATATATACAGTATAAACATTTTCCAGATAAAAAAAGTATCCTTTCCAAGAACAAACAGGGTCTTTACTGTGAAGTATTTGTAGACTGCTGATCTGATAGCAGCTCCCACACATTTACTTGACCTACTTTAATTTGCTTTACAAGTTTCTAATCTGATATTTTAGGCTGTACAATTGTAGCCAAAAAGTTTTCATACACCTCGGCTCAAAACAAACTCCACACATTTACTATGTTAAGTCAGTTAGGGTATCTATTTTCATAAGAGATCATTTCAAAATAATAGTCAAGAGACAAATTTATTTCAGCTTTTGTTTACTCTATCAGATTTTCAGTGGGTCAGAAGTTTACACTTTGTTAGTATTTGGTGGCATTACCTTTTAATTGCTTGAACTTGAATCAAACCCTGGGGGTAACCTTCCACAAGCTTCTCACAATACTTTACTTGAATTTTTGCTCATTCTTCCTGACAGAACTGGTGTACAATGTCTTGCAAAAGTATTCATCCCCCTTAGTGTTTGTCCTGTTTTGTTGCATTACAAGCAGGAATTAAAATGGATTTTTTTTTTTTGGGGGGGGAGCAGCATTTGATTTACACAACATGCCTACCACTTTAAAGGTGAAAACTGTCGTTTTATTGTGACACAAACAATAATTAAGATGAAAAAACAGAACTCTGGAGTGTGCATAGGTATTCACCCCCCCCCCCCCCAAGTCAATCCCCCCCAACCTTCATTCTGTCTCAAACCTCTGGCTGACTCAAACAGGTTTTCTTCCAGAATTACCCTGTATTTAGTACCTTCCATCTTTCCTTCAGTCCTGACCAGCTTTCCTGGCCATGCAGATGAAAAATATCCCCACAGCATGATGCTGCCACCACCATACTTCACTATAGGAATGGTGTTCTCAGGGTGATGGGTTTGCGCCACACATGGCATTTCCCATGATGGCCAAAAAGATAAATTTTAGTCTCATTTGACCAAAGAAGAATCTTCCATGTGTTTGGGGAGTCTGCTGCATGCTGTTGGGCAAACTCCAAACGCGTTTTCTTAAGCAACGGCTTTTTTTCTGGCCACTCTTCCATAAAGTCCTGCTCTGTGGCATGTACAGCTTAAAGTGGTTCTATGGACAGATAATCCCATCTCCTCTGTGGATCTTTGCAGCTCCTTCAGTGTTATCTTTGGTGTCTTTGTTGCATCTCTGATTAATGCCCTCCTTGCCCGGTCTGTGAGTTTTGGTGGGCGGCCTTCTCTTGGCAGGTTTGTAGTGGTGACATATTCTTTCCATTTTGCTATAATGGATTTAATGGTGCTCCCTGGGATATTCAAAGTTTGGGATATTTTTATAACCCAACCCTGATCCATACTTCTCCACAACTTTGTCTCTGACCTGTTTGAAGGCTCCTTGGTTTTCATGTTGCTTGCTTAGTAGTGTTGCAGAGTCAGGGTCCTTCCAGAATAGGTTGATTTATACAGACATCATGTGACAAGTCATGTGACACTTTGATTGCACACAGGTGGAACTTAATCAACTAATTATGTGATTTATGAAGTGAACTGATTGGACCAGCTCTTTTAGGGGTTTCATACAAAAGGGGGTGAATATCTATGCACACTCCAGATTTCTGTTTGTTCATCTTAATTATTGTTTGTGTCACAATAAAACAACAATTTTCACCTTTAAAGTGGTCGGCATGTTGTGTAAATCAAATGGTGCTAACCCCCCCAAAATCCATTTTAATTCCATCTTATAATGCAACAAAACAGGACAAACACTAAGGGGGATGAATACTTTTGCAAGGCACTGTAAATCAGTGTAACTTTGTGGATCTCTGTGCTCAAATATGCTTCTTCCGTTCAGTCCACACGTTTTTTTTTGTTTGGTTGGTTGGTTGTTTTTTTTTTTTTAAATGGGATTTGGGTCAGGGCTTTGTGATGACCACTCAAATACTTTAACATTCCCTGTGTCCGAAATTACTCACTACTCACTATATAGTGAGTTCGCCATTTTGTAGTGCTGTCTGAATGTATAGTGACAATTATTTCACCCTATATAATGCATTCAAAGTATCCCACAGTGCACCGTGAAAACCAGTGTACAACTGATGGTCACTAACCAAGCAATATGTACCATCATGCATTACGGATGTGCTGAAAGAAAAAAAAAGTGTGATGGGGTGAATGGACAGAGGAAGAAATACATTATAAACAGACATTGAAATACAATTAAAAATAGTAAGAGAAGAGCTAAAAAGCTAAAATAGAATAAGACAGATAAAATACAAGAATAAAAGTTACAGAGCAAGGAATTAATCAAAAGCCTCAAATTTGATTTAATAAAAGGCAGCGGCAAAGAAGAAAGTATTCAGCCTTGATTTAAAAGAACTGAAAGATGCAGCAGACACAAAGTACTTTGTATTTATTAATGTGGGAAATACACTAATATATGTATTCATCACAAAAATAAACGCGTGTATTTACTATTTTGAAAACCCACCAGCCGACTAATCTGGCACGTTTTAATTGTGCAACAGTAATGACGTAAATAATGGCGCAGCGGAGTAGTGTCTGAACGTGTTTTTTCATTTTACCAATGAGCTCACTATATAGTCCTCTATACAGAATTCCTAGATAGTAAATAGCGAATGAGTGAGTGATTTCAGACACAGCCTAAGTTGTTAAATTTCTTGCTAATATCTTAATGTCGAATTGTATTTCCCAACAGTCCTCCTTCCTCATGATGGCATCTATAGTATTTTTCAAAGTGCACCAGTCCCTTTTCCAGCAAAACCTCCCCACAACATGATGCTGCCACCTCCATGCTTCACAGTTGGGATGTGTTCTTCAGATTAAAAGCTTTACCCTTTTTCCTCCATACACATTGCATTGATCCCTACGGCCAAAAACAGTTCAACTTTTTGTTTCATCTGACTGAAGAACAGTTCTCCAGAAATCTGGTGGTCACCTGTGAACTTCAGTCTGTCTTCTGGAAATTTATCTTAAGGAGGAATCAGATTTGTGGAGGTCCAAAATTTTTTTTTTTGAGATCTGATCTTGACTGAGTTGCTTGGATCTTCCAATGTTATCAATGACAAAATGCCACTGGCCCTTAAATATAGCTACAGGTACACATCTGATTAACTCCTAATTATGCCATTGGCCAATCAGAAGCTTCTAAAGTCATGAGGTCAAATTCTGGAATTTTCCAGACTGTTTAAAGAGACAGTCAAATTGGTGCATGGAAAATTTTGACCAACTGGGAATTCTGACAACATGAAATAAAGCTGTAATAAATCTGTCCCTAATTGATAGTTTTAAAAGAAAGTGTGGTGTGAGCAAAGTAGATGTACTAATTGACTTGCCAAAAGAAATGTACAGTGACTTAGAATGTGTGGAGTTGTGCAAAACGTTGGCTTCAACTACTGTATATGTGCTACAGGACAAGGTCAAATTTTTGCTGGTATCAGTTCAGTAATATAAAAACCAATAACTTCTTAGAGGTAAGAGGGCACTATTAAAAGTTATTTTTGGCCTTCCTGAACTTTACAGTTGAATGTGTGGTGGGTTTTTTTTTTTTTTTTTTTAAATATAGCAAACGCCATGGTTCAATATCAAGCACAATCATTCGTTCGTGTAATTTCCTCAGGAATTACACTGAGATGTCAGCATTCTCCAGCCAGCTGACTGTGTCTGTGTCCAGTTTGATGAGACTGTCAGGCCCATGGGGTGGCCTGAAGATCGGGCACTCCTGAAGGATGTGGGGAATTGTCTGCGTGCGACTGCACTGGCAGGCATCATCCTCACTAGCTCCAATCATCTTGAGGAAGGACTGGGTCTTGCCCCATCCAGTACGGAGACAGTTGAGGCAGGTCCACGCCTTGTGGGCAAGATGGTAACCACAGGGCTTTGCAGAGGGGAAATCAATGAAAGAATGCAAGGTGGTACACGAGTGGCTCCATTCCTCCCGCCATCTCTGTTCCACCCAGGAGTTGGAAGCTGGTCCAGCTCTCATGAGCGCTGCAGCTTTGATGGCAAAGTGCTGCTTTGATAGCTATTGAGGGGTGTTGTCATCCTGAATTGGTGGAATGAGGCTATTCTCCTCAAGTGCCTTCGCTGCTAGCTTGAGGACTTGATAGTCTCGCCGGATGCTTGCAGGAGGAATTCCTGAGACTACAGAGAGCATCTCAGTCAGTGTAGGTTTCAAGGTCCCAGAGATAAGGCACATCACTTCATTGAGAACCACATCGACAGCCTTGGTGTGAACGCTGTGAGACCAGACAGCTGTGGTGTATTCAGCAGCGGAATACACAAGAATGAGGACCGATGTTCGTAAAGTGGTGAAATTGGCTCCCCACTGTAGTCCACTGAGCTTCTTGATGATGTTAACGTGTTTGGAGGTTTTGTTAGCCACGTTCTTGAGGTGAGGACCAAACGTAAGGCTGCAGTCCAGGGTCACACCGAGGTATACAGGCTGTGGGTCAAATCTCAGCTTCTTGTCCTGCATCTTTATCTCCAGCTCCTTTTTTGCAAGTTGATTAGCTAGACTGGCAAACCGTTTTGGACTCGCTGAATTTCAGGTGCCAGAGGCTCAAGTAGTTGCAGAGAGTAGAGACGTCTGCTTCTAGAATGGACTGGATCTCCTTGTAGGTTTCAGCTGCATAGCCGATTGCACTGCCATCTGCGTACAGGTACTTGGTTGACATTGTGACAGGATAGTCTGCTATGTAGACATTGAAGAAGATAGGGGCAAGGACTGAGCCTTGCGGCAGACCGTTTCGGAGGTGCCATTTCCTACTTCGTTCGCCACTTGAATTAACCACATAGAAGGAACGGTTTTGAAGCATGAGCATGATGAACTTCACAAGCTTCGCATCGGGTATCAGTTGAAGGAGCTTCAGGTAAAGTCCGTGGTGCCATATGGTGTCGTATGCAGCTGTCAAATCGATGTAGACTACTCCAGCCTTTTCCATTCTCTGGAAGGTGGCTTCAATGTCATTGACAAGATGGGCTATTTGGTCCGTGGTAGATCTACCTTTACGGAAGCCAGCCTGCTCTCATGGAAGGTGTATTTCAACGATACCATTGATGCGTCCCAGCATTATTCTTGCCATCAGCTTGTACGTAATACAGAGCAATGAGATTGGCCTGTAGCTCTTGGGATCATCTGCTGGTTTCTTGGGTTTGAGAATGGCAACCACTTGGGCTTGCCACCATACAACAGGGATTGGAGAGGAACTGGCATAGCCATTCAAGAGCATGGGTTCCCAGGTAGCAGAAGAATTCTGCATGAACCAAGTCGATGCCGGGGGCTTTGCCCTTTTTTAAGCATAGGATGGCATCCATTAGCTGTTCTAGGGTAACTGGTCCAGAGAGATTCTTTGAGGCGGGTTGGCGGGCAGTGGTCTCTTTGATCTTCCTGTTGACTTCATGAGTATGCAGCTTGGATTCTTCGCTCTTGTTTTTCCATTTGCCGTTATCCACAAGGACTGATGCAATAGAATTGGCGGTAACAAGGCAGGGCTTGGGTTTGCTACTGTGCCCTGAAAGGCGGTTGATTGTATCCCACGCCTTTCGGCTTGAATGGGCGAAGTCAGTTGAGGTGGCAGTTTCCTCCCACCGCACCTGTCGCTTTTTTCCAAGTATATGCATTAGCTGGTCACCCTTGGTAGGCTTCTCATCTATGCTTGCTGCATTGTGGTCTTGGAAGGCTGCCTCGCACTCTTCGTCCCAGCAGGGGATATACGCGTCACGTCTGCCTTGGGGAATGAATGCCTTAGCAGCAGAGGAGAGCAGGGATGTAAAGGCCATAGATGAGAAGCCTACCAAGGGTGACCAGCTAATGCATATACTTGGTGTCTGTGGCTGGCCCTGATGGATCCGGGAGGTCGCAGGATAACAAGTTGGTAAGGCCGGCAAATTTACTCCAGTTAGCCTTATGAAAATTCCACCTCTTTTTGCCAAGACTGTTGATCTTCATTCCAACTTCAGTGCCAATGACAATGGGACAATGTCCAGATCGTGGGAACTTGTCCAGTACATACCGTTCGTAGGATTGAGCGATTGAGTTAGAGACAAAGCACAAGTCAGGATTAGTCCATGTCTTGTGGCAGCCTGAAAAGAACAATTTTTGTCTTTAGCATCATAAAGCAGATGTAGGTCAGATATTTCAGCCCACTGGACAACTATCTTGCCATTCTTGTTAGTATCCGGATAGCCCCATAAGGTGTTTCTGCTGTTGAAGTCCCCACAGGCAATGGTGGTAGTGCTTACAGGGGCAAGCTTTGGATGTTGGCTGCATTTGGCGACGGCTTGTATATGTTCATTATGGATACATTCTTGATGGTGGCACAGGTCCACTGGATTTGGCTGCCCTCTGGGGATTTTTGGATGGATTTCACGTGGACACCTTCATGCACATAGGTAGCGATACCATGGTACTTGTTGAGTATAGAGGCTATAGTGCTGTAGCCTTCAATTGTGAGTTTGTCTTTGCTGTCAGCATGGGTCTCTTGCAGGAGAATCACACTGGCGTTGTTTGCGTCCACTAGATGGCAGATAAGGTCTCTTTTAGTTCTTGTAAGTCCTTCAACATTCAGCTGGAGAATACGGGTCTAGGTGCTTGTCATCATCAATGTAACGATCAAAGTTGCTTCCTTCTGGAAATTGAGTTGCTGAGATTAGCCGACCGAGGTCGTTACTAGGGATCACCACGTAGAGGTTCTCAGCTCGATCGATGGGGGAGATCAGATATCAAGCGCAATAATCTCATCTCATCTCATCTCATCATCTCTAGCCGCTTTATCCTTCTACAGGGTCGCAGGCAAGCTGGAGCCTATCCCAGCTGACTACGGGCGAAAGGCGGGGTACACCCTGGACAAGTCGCCAGGTCATCACAGGGCTGACACATAGACACAGACAACCATTCACACTCACATTCACACCTACGGTCAATTTAGAGTCACCAGTTAACCTAACCTGCATGTCTTTGGACTGTGGGGGAAACCGGAGCACCCGGAGGAAACCCACGCGGACACGGGGAGAACATGCAAACTCCACACAGAAAGGCCCTCGCCGGACCCGGGGTTCGAACCCAGGACCTTCTTGCTGTGAGGCGACAGCGCTAACCACTACACCACCGTGCCGCCCAAGCGCAATAATATCAATGGAAATAACTTTTTTTAAATCTACTGGAAAATACAATGATTCCCTTACATTATAACTTCTGACTGTATTAGAATTACTTCACTGGATTACAGAGCTGAACCTTTGAGACAAAAGTACCTTAAGATGTATTTAGTTTTACAAATGCCTGCGCAATTTCAACAGTAATATAAGGTGTTCTATGTCTCTGGACACATGACAACCTTAGCTTATGAGACATGTTACATGTAACACACTATTTCTAAAAACTATACAGTGGTTCATTGTGGTGTTGATCAAGAAAGCGTGATCATTGTGTGGTCTGTTCATTTAGATGACGAGGTCACAGTGGGGAAGTTCTATGCCACTTTCCTGATACAGGACTACTTCAGAAAATTCAAGAAACGCAAAGAGCTAGGTCTTGTGGGACGGCACCCTACCAGTCATAACACCGCCATTGCACTACAGGTGAGACAATACCTGCCTTTCAAGCTATAAACGTTGACATTTCAATATGTTGAGTAATGACTCACAAAGACTGTTGGGATTTGTTTTTTCTCCCTAATTTAGTCACGGCCAATTTCCATCCCCCAGTTAGGTCTCCTCTGTCACATAACAGCGACCCACAGACACCTGTTAATGGTTAGTGCGAAAGGGGGTGAGAAAGTATGCCACCCTTTCCTTCCTGGAACATGGCCAGTTTTGCTCTCTTGGGGATTTTTTTATTCCTTTGTATTCGATATCGTATTTGTATAATGCCCTATAACCATATTAATGGGTTTGATGTATGCATTGATATCTGAAGTGAAAATATTGTGTGCAAAAAATGTACATGATGAAAAAAAAGCTTAATGTATGTATGTATGGCCATGTTTTTATCTCTTTATGGGTCTCGAATGTCCCAATAATGGTTGGAATACGTCAGTTTTGACTTCATGGGGATATTTGGCTCATCCCCGTGAGGAATTTTTAAAATAAAAACTGTAGTGTTTTGTTTTAAAAAACAAAAAGAGCAAAAAGACTTTTGCTAGGTCAGTGAGGTTACAGATGGGGGAGGTGTAGGCATGACATATACACTTGTCAGTGGAAATAGATATGTTTTTCTATCTCTCTACAAAGATAGAATTCCGTGTGTGTGTGTGTGATTTCATATATTTTTCTCCTGGTAGGCTGGTCTGCGGACACTGCATGACATTGGCCCTGAGATTCGCAGAGCCATATCATGTGACCTACAAGATGAAGACCTGGTAGATTTTAACCCTGATGAAGAAGAAGATATATACCGGGTAAAAATGAGTTTTTCAGTCATCAGTGTTTCTAAAAATACTGTTACAGCTTCTGTGGTTCTGATTATGCTGAAGATCTTATCACTATCATTTCTTCATGCTGTGCCTGAACTGTTGAGGAAGAGACTTTTACCCAACATACTGAATACTAAATATATGCGACCTTATACGTAGTGAGAATGTGAGAATCCAGGAGGTTGTACTTTTCATACCTTTTAAATATTCAGTCACATTCCATAATAGTTTTTATAATGTTATAATGATGAAAGAAATAAAATGTCTGAATTGTAGATATGTCATCCTATCTTATGTATATGTACAGTATAACTATGTATATCCGTATATACTGTATTTTAACAATAAAATTAAGAATATTAAGGTTAATTCAGGGCAGCATGGTGGTGTAGTGGTTAGCACTGTCACCTCACAGCAAGAAAGTTCTGGGTTTGAACCCAATGGCTGACTGGGGCCTTTCTGTGTGGAGTTTACATGTTCTCCCCATGTCTATGTGGGTTTCCTCCAGGTGCTCCTGTTTCCCCCACAGTCCAAAGACATGCAGTTAGGTTAACTGGCTACTCTAAATTGCCCATAGGTGTGAATGTGTGTGAATGGTCAAGAGGAGAAAACCGCTATAAATAATCCAGTAGAAGGCAACAGGAAACCACTACTCTAATACCCTGTCCACACTAGGGATTTTGTACCGATACGATACTACTTTCGTACCGCAACACCTGTCCACACTAGCAACTATACCGGTACTGTAGCCATATAACTGTATCAGTACGAAACCCATTGGTACGAAACCCACAAATGTATGGGTTTCGTACCGGTACAGTATCGGTACTGTAGCGCTTCACTGTAGTGTGGACAGATGAAGCGGTTCTGTATCGATACAAATATAATGCGCAAAGTCACACACCTCAATCGATGTCTTCGCTGAATAAAATAGTGAAGAATGGAGATTCGTTTGTTTCTTTCTCAACTGCCTCGCGCGTTTTATATGATTCGACTGAATGAATGACCACCAGAAATACAGACTGTACATTGACAACAAAAAGCACACACATGTTGTTTCATCCGCCATATTCTCAGAAGGAAGTTACTCGGTAACCACGGAAACATTTCGCGCACGCGCATTTCAACTACCGTGAAAGAAAACCGCAAACATTTCTCGCTAGTGTGGACAGATGCACTAAACTGTACCGGTATACTTTGTATTGATACAGTTATACCACTATCGTACCGGTATATATGTGAACACAGCTTTAGTCCTCCCTGGAAACTCAGACCTGCCATTAGGCAGAACACTAAAAGAAAGAAGAAGGTTGATTCATTAAAAATGTGTTATGAGTAGTGTGCAAATCCCTGAAGCTGTTTAAAGTGAAGTTATACAATTACTCTAAGAAGTTTTAATAATTATCAAACTTAGTGTTTTTCATGATGTTACATCCTGTGAATATCTGGCTTTGAAAACCTCCACTCCCACACCGATGTTGCTGATCTTAATCTATCGACCTCCCAAATCATCACCATCTTTTTTTCTGTCTGAACTGAATGAACTGCTAACTGTTGCCTCATCTGTCTGTACTGCTATCATTCTTCTGGGTGACTTTGGCCCTGTCCACACGGCAACGGATTCAGGTGAATCTGATAAAATTGTTTATCGTTTCGGCCTGGCGTCCACACGGCACCGGTGTTTTGGGTGCCCCAAAACGAAATCTTTTGAGAACGGGTTCCAGAGTGGAAAAATCTGGCAACGGCCCCGTTGCGAAGTCGTCTGGATGAGTAGAACGGATTTGTTTATGATGATGTCACAACCACATGACTGTCAGTGCTTCACGCCGGGTAGAAGTGTAACGAACTCGATGTGAGTTGTCAACAAATCCTATAACTTGGTTCATGAAACGCGCTTACAAAATATTTTCACTGTGAATATTTATTGTGTAATGGTGCAAAGTGAGAGAGAGAGAGAGAGAGAGAGAGTGAGAGAATAGCCCTTAGGGCAGAGTCTTTAGTCCAAACACTGCGGAAGTACTGAGTATAACCAAACGGCGCACCGCCTGTGCGCTTTCCAAAAACAAAAACAATCCCGCCAGCAAAGATAGGAAAAAAAAAGGAGCGATCTCACCTCTTCAGATGTTGGTTTAAGTCCGACAATACATTCCTCAAAAAGGGCGTAGAAGAACAAAGTAATCCATCAACGTGTAGCATTCAATTTATTCCGGACCATTAAAGAATTCTGGAGGATATCAGAATGTTGGCGTACCGGCTTCCATCTACCCCCGTTCATTCCTCTTTCCACGTCTTTCGTTTTACGCTACTGATTAATAATCAAAACTTTATGTGGCTAATGCTACAGAAGAAGGGGTTTATGCGCATGCGTCTACTTCTTCTATTGTTCTGGTGTCTCCGATGGGACCATTTTACAGCGCACATAGAGGTGTGGCATGTGTATTGCATCATTTTCAGCAAGCGTTGCGTTGCCATATGTACCTGATATTTTACTGATCCGTTGCCCATGTGGACGCGATATTTAAAAAAAAAAATCTCGTTGTCGTGTGGATGTAGCCTTTAACATTCATGTTGATATTAGTTGCTCCCTTACTCAGCATGTTGACTTTCAGTTTAACTCAGCATGTTGACTTTCCCACACATAATCATGGTCATATACTTGACTTGCTTTGCTCTACTCGTACAAAAATTGTATCTGTATCAGGTTCTGATGTAGGTTTTACTGACCACAAGTTGATTGAGTGTTGTCTCAGTGTGCCTTCTTCTAAACTTCCTCTGCATTCTACTCTCTTTCCGTAATCTTTCTTCTATTGATATGCATTCTTTCTCTGCCTCTCTCCTCTCTTCTTTTTGTAAATTTGCTGAGGTTTCCTCTCCTGATGATACAGTTGCTATTTACAATAATACTATATCTAACACACTTAACACTTTCGCTCCCCTTAAAACTAGACAGGTCTCCACAAATCGTGCCTCTCCTTGGTTCACCTCTGAGCTTAGGGCCATGAAAGCCAAAGGAAGGCGGCTAGAGCACCTTTATAAGAAAACTGGCCTTACTATTCATCTTTCACTCTTCTCTGAACACATCACAAAGTATAAGGATGCTCTTAATGCTGCCCGATCCTCCTACTAAGCTAACATCATTAAGAGTGGCAATCATAGACCCAAAACTCTGTTTAATACAATAAATAAACTTCTTCAGCCTCTTTCTTCAACCACTCCCAGTTCCCCTGCTCAGTGTCAGGCTTTTTTGGATTTTTTTCAAGGATAAAATTGACAGTATTTACTAACACTTTCATTCTGAAATTCATTCTTCTGTCCCGCTAGTAGCTCTTTCTCATAAAGCTGACTGCTGTCTCTCTGTTTTCTCTCCTGTTGATTCTTCTAAAGTATCGGAAATTATGACTAAGTCCTCCTCATGTCTGTTGGACCCTGCACCCACTGCACTTCTTAAATCCTGTGTATCTGCTATCTCCCCTTATATTGCTCATTTGATTAATCAGTGTTTTGCTTTAGGCACTGTTCCCATCTCCCTCAAAATTGCTTCAGTTACACCAATACTAAAGAAACCTGGTCTAGATTCTCTTTCACTGTCCAATTACAGACCCATTTCAAATCTCCCTTTCCTAGCTAAGGTAATGGAGAGAGTTGTAGCCTCTCAGCTTCATACTTTCCTTGCTCGTAATGATCTCTATTAACCCTTTCAGTCAGGCTTTCGCAATCTGCACAGCACTGAATCTGCTCTCTTAAGAGTTGTTAATGACCTCCTGCTCTCAACTGATGCTGGTCATCTCCATGTCCTTGTTCTCTTGGACCTCACAGCTGCCTTTGACACCGTACACCATGAGAGACTCATTTCCAGACTGTCGTCTTTTGGTATTACTGGCTTAGCTTTATCCTGGCTTCAGTCATATCTAGCAAACAGGCAACAGTTTATTTCTATTGGTGTTCATAAATCATCTACTGCTACTGTTGCTCAAGGTGTACCTCAGGGTTCTGTCCTTGGTCCCCTTCTTTTTATATTATGTTTCTCCTATAGGCCAGATTATTCATAACCATGGCCTTAACTTTCATTGTTATGCTGATAATATTCAAATCTACATCACTACCACCCCTTCCATAGCCTCTGTTCAGCTGCTAAGGACTTGCATCACTGACCTTAAGCAATGGCTGCATAAGAACTGCCTTAAACTTAATGCTGACAAAACGGAGGTTCTATTAGTAGGTACCAAAAGACAAGTTCAGAATTTCTCCAGTTTTACTATTGATGTTGATGGTGTGTCTATTCGTCCTTCCCAAGTTATAAAAAACCTTGGAGTTATCTCTGACTCCACCCTTACATTTGAACCCCATCTTAAACTAATTACTAAGAATGCTTTCTTTCACCTCCGCAATATTGCATGTCTCCACCCTTTTCTCTTGGAAACTGATGCCAAAATGTTGGTCAATGCATTTATTTTTTCTCGTCTTGACTACTGCAATTCTCTCTCTTATGGTCTCCCTGCCACATTGCTCAATCACCTGCAGTACATCCAAAACTCAGCAGCAAGAGTCCTCACACTCACCAAGCGCACTGCTCACATCACTCCTGTTTTACAGCAACTGCATTAGCTGCCAGTTATCTCTCGGATCAAATACAAAATCTTACTTTTAACCTATAAAGCTCTTCATGGTTTCGCCCCTTCTTATCTCTGTGAGCTAATTCGTTTGTACTGTCCCTCCCTCCTGCTCCCTCAGATCTTCTGTCTGTGGACTTCTGACTGTTCCACGTTTTAAACTGGCATCTATGGGTGGCAGATCATTCAGCGTTGCTGCTCCTAAACTTTGGAACTCGTTACCACAATCGCTTCGTGACTGTTCCACTCTCTCTTCCTTCAAAGCTAACTTGAAAACTTTTCTCTTTACAGTACCTCACACTATTCTTTCTAGTGTTTTGTTTTTTGTTTTTTTTTTTTTGTTGGTAACTCCTGTGTAAAGTGTCCTTGGGTTTGTGAAAGGCGCTATATAAATTGAACTTATTATTATCAAACCCAGTATAACACTATTCAGAATCCACCTACATCTAAAAATTATAATTATTGGGTCAAAGAAAATGCTGTTTTAATTTTTATATCCCTCATCAAAAAATTCCCATGCTGGGATTGGTGAAGGACGGCTCACGTGACATAAAATACTTCCACCACTGATGAAGCAATGTATCTCATGACGTCAAATGTAAAAAAAAAAATGAATATGGTGTGAGTCAATCATGGTATATCCTGGATATAGCATGAACTGATGTCACAATTTCAAGCTATACGGCCAACTCGAGTCACAGCTGTGGCTCCGTGAGCATTTCTGTGTTTGTAGATCTACGTATCATGATCATGCCTAGCGAGGCAGGCAATAGCATGGTACATTGTACATGCGCAGGTCGAAGGTCACGCCAACGTGAACAACAAACATGGCTGCCTCCAGTGTATTTATGCCAAGATTCAGTCTTAACACTTTTATTTTGGAATTTTTTGATGAGGGATATAAATCAAATATACTATGCACTGAGATGCACCGGTAATTATGGATTCCCTTCGGTGACTGGCATAGCACTATTTTCTTCAGAGGTGTGCCCCTCACAAAATAGTACTATGCCAGTCACCTCAGAGAATCCATAATTTCAACCGGAGCCTCTCAGTGCATGGTATATTAGATTATTATTCTGAGATTGTTGGCAAGGTATTGACTTAGTCTTCAGTAGTTCATATATGTATAGAATATAGAAATACAGTACCATGATGTTCATAGAGAGCTTTCTTTAAAATACTAATATTAACTGTACAACTATTTTAAGCTTTTCTTATCATGTATAACATCATATATATTCACACACACAGTTTGAAGTGTATGTCCATGCATTCGTTTTCCTCTCTTTTCCTGTCTCATCCCAGAGAAATGGTGGCCTCTTTGGAAACCATGTCAATCATGTAAACGGAGATCACAGAGGCTCGTCTACCTCCACTAACGTCACCCAGCGACCCCTCCACGTCCCACCCATTCCCTTCTATGTCCAGGTTGAGCCTCATCCACAGCCCCTTTACGCCCAAAATCGTCCGTGTTCAAACCCCAACTTGTACTTCAAATCCCCCAAGTCCTCGAACTCCAACCTCAACAATGCCAATGTGCCATGCATGCCTGTCCTGACCAATGGAGGGCAGTACCGCCCTCACGCAGATCGGCCCACCAGAAGCCGGGTGTCTTCCCTGGGTTCCTACCTCAACCTCAGGAGTGATGCAGAATCACAGCGAAAGTCTCATTTTAAGAGGTGAGAACACTTCCTTTGGGTTGAGTTTTGCTGATGCATAGCACCAATATTACAGAGCACTGTGTGCTGATCACCTTGACCTGCCAGAAGTACTCACCTGAATCCTGTTCATGTTTTGCTTTTAATAGCAATGATGTAATGAAAGTAGCATAATTAGATTAAAGAAAGTTGTCAAATATTTATCATAATATCTATTTCTGTGCTGGAAGTTCTTTGACTTTTCCCATGGTAGTCGCTCACGAATGTTCTTTACAGTGCATGTGTCTAGCCTCGTATTTCTGCCCCACGGAAACAGGGCATGGTTAAAGGCAAAAATAGGCAAATTAAAAATAGATGTTTGACAGCTGTGCATATGTGCACATGAGGAATGGGACTGTTCATTTGGTTAAAGTGTGCAGCAAATTATTGGTCTCATGATGTGACACAAAAAGTGCACATTCTATTTAAAAGTCATTTTAGGCCCATGTAATGTATATGTAATATACTATATATGCGTAGCCAGGAGAACACTTTTCCCAGGGGGTAACTTTGTCCAAAAACATGCTCCTGATATTAGTAAGCAGAACTGAGTGCAGCTAACGTATTGTGTACCTGATACGTGCAATGTGTGAGTACAAAGTGCACTGACCCCATTTACAGTAGATAAGACAACATTTTCACAGGTAAATAATAAAGCCTTATCTCAGTTTATAAATCTGGTTTCCTTGCCTGCAGAGTCCATGTGCAGCATACTGTGTTCCTCTGTTTGAAAATGCAAGACAACAACTTTTGAACTTGCTTTCCCTTGCACGTGCAGAATGCTTCGGTTCAGGACTCGTATGCAGTCCCCTTTTATTGCCAAACCTGCTGATGTGACCAAAAAGTTTGATTTTGTTCTAATCTGACCGCAGCATAGTATTTTGAGACATACAATCAGGAAGGGTGTCTTCCTTGCAAAGCTTCCAAATTGCATATTATAAAGAAAGTGACATTTAACAGTTGATTTTGAAACTTGACAACCACAAGAATCGAATAAACCATGCAATTCTACAACAGTGGTATAGAGACTTAGCACGGTCACATGACCCCATAGCAACAGTAACTATGACAGGGAGTATGCTTCAGTGCTTCATTCAACTGAGTTAGTTGTTATTTATCAGTATGAGAAGGTTTTGCTGTGTTTTTGGAGGTGCAAATCATTTTGAACGAAACAAAGACATCAGATTTTTTAATTTACCATAAGTAATTAATTATCAGGGGGAAAAACTAGAGAAATTTCTGAACGAATAAGGAAAGAATGGGGGGGAAAAACATTCAGCTTGACCTGGTGTTGAAAGGAGAGGTCAAAAACCCTATGGTATACTCACTTCATTTCCACAAAGATAAGACATAAAAAAAACTATTTCACAACTGCAGCAAGGTGCTCATTCTTATACAGTGAAGTGAACATGAGCATCAACATACAGTAGCAGCTCTGCACAGTCTGACCTTCACCGAGACTTAAAGTACATTTACATTCAGGGATCCTTCAGAGGGCGTTGTGTGCGTGCTTGGGACCTAGTCATTATGGGAAACATCTGATGCTAATCTGAGCGCAATCAGCTCGTGTATGTAAGGACATAGATGCTTTGTGAAGTGTTGTCATGATCACGGTCACATTTCTTTCCAGCCATGTTTATGACTCTGCTTTCGGTTTTGTTTTTGTAAATATCACGCCTGCTAATAAACACTCTTCCAGCACTTAGACCCATCTACCGTCACATACTTGACAGAAGACTTGCAAGGTCAACAAAAACAGTGTGCTGATTGCGTTCAAATCAGCATCAGGTGTTTCCCATAATGACTGAATCCCAAGCACGTGCACAATGCGCTCCGAAGGATCCCCGAATGTAAATGTACTTTCACTCTTAGTGAAGGTTAGGCTGTGCCGAGCCGCTGTGTTGATGCTCATGTTCACGTCACTGTATAAGAATAAGCACCACACTGCAGTTGTGAATTTTTTTTTTTTAATGCTTACCTTCGTGGGAATGAAGTGAGCATACCACAGAGTTTTTGAACTTCTCCTTTTGACACAGAGTCCCGCTGAATGTTTTTCCCTTATACATTAAGAAATTTCTCTAGTTTTTCCCCGATAATGAATTACTTTAGGTAAATTTTAAAAGAACCTCATGTCTTTGCTTCGCTCAAAACAATTTGCACATCCAAAAATGCAGCAAAACCTTCCCATACTGATCAAAAACAACTAACTTGGCTGAATGAAGCACCGAAGCATGCCCCGTCATGGCGCTCTAGTTACCGTTGCTATGGGGTCACGTGACGATGTAAAGCATCTGTTTAGGTTGTTTTTTTTCTGCTTCATCACACTTCACATTGTGTTGGGGGACAGTGTGCATGTGGGTTCAGTTCCAGGTTTAAAACACTTGTTATGGACCTAATTGTGTTTATTGTGATTTTTAACTATTTATGTATTTTTATATCAATTACCTGATTTGTGCACGTAGACAACCAAATTTCTTTGGTTTTTCCCATGGTCAAGGTATTTTTTCCCACACAGAAACAGGACCTCAAAGCAAATAGAAGATGGAGGATAATTTTTGGTCATTTTTATAAGGGTACCAATAATTCTGTAGGGTCCAACCCAATTCTTTCTGAATCCTGTCCCTATAAATTAATGTGTGGTGCTGCTACCTGTCACTACTCTCGCATTTAATACTTTGAACCTGAGTCAGGTTTTGCTAAAAGAAACTCTTTGTTTAGAAATATTTCCTCATCTGATCACTGTTTTCTATTTTATCTTTTATGCCTATCCATCCATCCATCCGTCTATGTATGCACACATTTGCCCGTTTCTCTGCCTGCCTGACGGGACAGACCACGATACTATGAGACCTATATTAGGTACTTGTATGCTGTTGTAATGCCTATATAAACCTATTCATCAACTCATTTACATGGCATAAAGTAGCTTAAACTTAGACAGGGGTCAGTTGTTGTTACTATGTAAATAAAATCATCCTAACATTTTCACAGATTTGACAGATTAGCAAATTATTTGCTATAATTTCCATTTTAGTATATGTGCATTCTATATGAATAAAAAGAATTTCATAGGTTTTATAGTTTCATTTATCCAATCACTTCCAGGTCAGATTCAACAGCTGGTTTTTACCCTACTATCTGTCGACAAGCCTCCATCCACGGTGATGGCAGTGATGATGACAGAGCTTCAGTGGAGTATTACAGTGGGGAGGAGTTTCAGGAGGATGACCTCATGCTGGCTGGGGACAGGTATCTCCATGACATGTTACTCTGTTACTGCAGTCACTCCCATTCAAATCACAGCAGCTTTATTGGCATTGTCAGACCAAGTAGGGCTAGGCGATATGGACAAAATCTTCTATGATAATATGGGTTATGTCATATTTTGAACCCAAACCCTATTACGTTTTCTCTAAAATGCTGAACAAAATGATTGGTGACCCTCCTGAAGCACAGTAGCATCTTTTCCATGAGCATATGCTGTATCTTCCGACGTATTTGTTTAAGAAATGAGAAGCTACTCACTGCATCAGTTAGAGTTAAAAGAATGGTTGCCAGCTGAAACACATTAATCACTGCAGTAATTATCCAATCAAAGGCTCTTATGTACTTGTAACTATGCATTCATGACCAGTGTGGGAAATAAGGAATTTTAAACAGACTGTCACAGAACAGACAAGTCTGAAATGTTGTCTGTCCATCCAAATTTCAGCCTGTCCAAATAATGGGCCAAAGGCCTGGAACAATGCGGTTGGAGGTCCGGGGCCTGCCTTAGGGCCTCAGAAGCTGAAGGGCTTTAGATGCCTGGAGATGGCTTCTCAGCTATTTCCAGGTACATTTTTGTGATCTTCAAAGGCCAAATTACACTAGACATTAGTTGCTAATTACACTACAAATTGAATATAATTTACAAGAAAATGTCAGAAGATTCAAGAGAAAAATGCGTAAAGTTCTACCCAAGAAAACAGTAGCACACACAGGTCAGTTCCATGTCTAGAAAAAAGTATGGGGGGCAAGGATGTTCCACTTGGTTCCAACTTACTGGTACTCATAAATAGGTACAATAATAACACTCAAACATTACAGTGATGCTTGAAAGTTTGTGAACCCTTTAGAATTTTCTATATTTCTGCATAAATATGACCTAAAACAACATCAGATTTTCACACAAGTCCTAAAAGTAGATAAAGAGAACACAGTTAAACAAATGAGACAAAAATATTACATTTGGTCATTTATTTATTGAAGAAAATGATTCAATATTATATCTGTGAGTGGCAAAAGTATGTGAACCTTTGCTTTCAGTATCTGGTGTGACCCCCTTGTGCAGCAATAACTGCAACTAAACATTTCCGGTAACTGTTGATCAGTCCTGCACACCAGCTTGGAGGAATTTTAGCCCATTCCTCCGTACAGAACAGCTTCAACTCTGGGATGTTGGTGGGTTTCCTCACATGAACTGCTCGCTTCAGGTCCTTCCACAACATTTCGATTGGATTAAGGTCAGGACTTTGACTTGGCCATTCCAAAACATTAACTTTATTCTTCTTTAACCATTCTTTGGTAGAACGCCTTGTGTGCTTTTGGTCGTTGTCTTGCTGCATGACCCACCTTCTCTTGAGATTCAGTTCATGGACAGATGTCCTGACATTTTCCTTTAGAATTCACTGGTATCATTCAGAATTCATTGTTCCATCAATGATGCCAAGCCATCCTGGCCCAGATGCAGCAAATCAGGCCAAAACCATGATACTACCACCACCATGTTTCACAGATGGGATAAGGTTCTTATGCTTGAATGCAGTGTTTTCCTTTTTCCAAGCATAACGCTTCTCATTTAAACCAAAAAGTTCTATTTTGGTCTCATCCATCCACAAAACATTTTTCCAATAGCCTTCTGGCTTGTCCACATGATCTTTAGCAAACTGCAGACGAGCAGCAATGTTCTTTTTGGACAGCAGTGGCTTTCTGCTTGCAACCCTGCCATGCACACCATTGTTGTTCAGCGTTCTCTTGATGGTGGACTCATGAACATTAACATTAGCCAATGTGAGAAAGGCCTTCAGTTGCTTAGAAGTTACCCTGGGGTCCTTTGTGACCTCGCCGACTATTACACGACTTGCTCTTGGAGTGATCTTTATTGGTCGACCACTCCTGGGGAGGGTAACGGTGGTCTTGAATTTCCTCCATTTGTACACAATCTCTCTGACTGTGGATTGGTGGAGTCCAGACCCTTTAGAGATGGTTTTGTAATGCTTTTTCTGAGGTCCTCAGAAATCTCCTTTGTTCATACCATGATACACTTCCACAAACATGTGTTGTGAAGATCAGACTTTGATAGATCCCTGTTCTTTGAATAAAACAGGGTGCCGACTCACACCTGATTGTCATCTCATTGATTGAAAACACCTGACTCTAAGTTCACCTTCAAATTAACTGCTAATCCTAGAGGTTCACATACTTTTGCCACCCACAGATATGTAATATTGGATCATTTTCCTCAATAAACAAATGACTAAGTATAATATTTTTGTCTCATTTGTTTAACTGGGTTCTTTTTATCTACTTTTAGGACTTGTGTGAAAATCTGATGATGTTTTAGGTCATATTTATGCAGAAATATAGAAAATTCTAAAGGGTTCACAAACTTTCAAGCACCACTGTATGTCAACAGTGATTATTTTTTATACTGTGTTTATAATACGTCTATAAGAAATTTAGTAATTATCCCCCACCCAAGCAAAGTTTGGCGGGGGATATAGTAACAGTTTCTGGCTGTCCGTCCGGTCACGTTTTCGTTTCCGGGCCATATCTTTAAAACTACTGAAGATATCTTCATGAAACTTTGTATACATATCAAGCAACATGTGAACTGGTGCCTTTTGCTATTTTGTATTTTTGAAAAGAAAACATTTTTTCAAATTTTTATATACAAAATAGATTTTGACTTAGTTTCTAAGAGCAATGTTCGTTTCCGGAGCATATATCCAAAACTATTCATGATACGGATTTGAAACTAATAAGGTGATGTAGATGTGCCTTTTCATACTAAGAAAATTGAGAAATTTAAAATTTTCAGGTTTCCATGGAAACAATTTCAGACTTAGTCTCTCAGGTTAGTCTTGGGTTAGGTTTTGTTTCCGGAGCAAAACTTGAAAACTATGAGTGGCATGGTCTTGAAAGTTGGTACATTATATGCATTGATTAAGCAATGTATATGTGCCTTTTGATGCTAAGAAATGTGAGAAATGTTCATTTGTAGCTCACCTGGACCAAAGGTTCGATGGGTTTATGCCATGGGCTGCTGAGGTCAGTGTAAAGAGGTAGGGTTGGTTTCCTGCAGCAGAACTTGAAAAATGTGACAAATCATATCTTGAAACTTGGTATATAGTTGGTATATAGGGCAGGGGATATAGATGACTCGGTCTTCTTGTTAACAGTACAACTCTTCTTACATAATAGAGTTAAAAAATTGAGTATGAAATTCCAAGTAACTTTGTAGCAAAATGACTTTTTAAATGACTCAAAACCGAGACATGGTAATATCATTTGGCATTCAGACTAAAATCTGCTTGACTAGAACTTAGAAAATAGAAGAAAAAACCACGAAAGAGAAACCAATTGAAACCAAAAGAGTGAAAGTGATTATCATGCCGTTACTATGTGAATAGTCTTTTATGAATGTGTAAGTGGACGCTCAGCGCTCCGACTCAGGTGTAACTGAGTAAGGTGACAAGTTTTATGTTTCATCTAATTTAGGCAATTTACAAAATATTATTTGGCAGTGGGCACATAGGAATGTGTAAAGTCTATTCTGTCAATATGTTTATCCTGCTTGTATGATAAAAACTCATGAAGACATTTATCTAAATACATGACCTACTCATTCTAAACCTGCCGAGTTTCACCGGCGAAGTTCTTGACCCCAGAGGGTTTAAAATATGATGGAAAAAATGCTTTATCAGGGTCCAAAACCTGTAGTAGTCTATTTTACCGTTAGTGGTATACCTACCCAGCTGATAACAGCGTCGTGTGGTTTCATGCCAGAATGCACTCCTACTTGCAGATGAGAGGTGAATTGTCATTCATCAGGAGCATCTGCGATCGGCCAATCACAGGCCGTGTTATGACATAATGTATTCGCCCAGTGTAACATTTGGAAGAAAATTGGAAGTAGATTAAACCCATTTCATGGGCCATCCGCTTTGATGCTTTTGAAATACAGACGGACAAATGCAAAAATTACCAGTCAATGTCTGCCGGTCCACCCTTATTTCCCACACTGATGACTGTTTTTTGATCATTCAGTGAGCTAAACACAATTCAAATGTACTTTTTCTTTTGTCCTGTGACACTGAATAGAACCATCCCAAAAGTGACCAAGAAAAATGTCACACTCAAAATAGGAACAATATTAATACACAATATAAAAAGTAAATGTTTATTCTTTCTCTATTCTTCGTGTGCAACCATGTGACAAAATAGTGTTATGTATGCATCTGCCACCATGTTGGATGATATACAAATCCAAAATGCTGTCTCGTGCGAACAAAAACTGTGATGCATCTCCGACTTTCTCGAAATATTATGATTCTCTGGAGTCCTCTGCCAAGTCAAGATTCAGAGAAAAAGTTTAAATTTGTGGCCTTGACCCGTATATGTTAAAGCCATCCAATTATACAAAGGATTTAGCCTCTTTACCACCGATTGAATACCCTGATATTGTGAACTATCTCGTTGTACAAAAAAAGTGCATAAGTAAAACGAAGTTACTGGGTTACTGAAACGGCATCGCTATTGTCTCACCTGGTTCTCCTTGTGTATCCAAACTCACTAAGGTTTGCGCTGCTTCTAATCTGGCTTTCTTGGCAGATCTTTCATTTCTCCTGTTGCTTTTTGATACTGCAAGATGAGTTTTTGTCTTGATTTTATCATGTCCTAATTTGAGTCTTGGTGCCCAACCTGGATTTGTTTTATTGCGTAGGTTTGCCGGTGCTCCTGCAAGGTGAGAAGCAGAGTGTTTGCGCTAAAGCTCCAAAATTCAATTTAATAAGCAGAAAACATAGCTTTAATTAGCAATAAACTCTTACTAGATATAAAGTGATCACCACACACATGGGTGTAATTAGCTTTTTCCTCAGTTAAGTCCTTACGATGTATGTTTTTGAATCACAGCGTATGCACGGCGTTCTCTGGACAGTTCTGCATGTGTTTTGTCGCTGTTTTTAGGGTCATTCCATGTCAAATCTCCGAATGCTCCCACTCGACCATCTCAGATTTGGCTGAAAAAAATTCCAGGAGGTTCACACACTTCCAATAGGAAAAGTCCCAAATTTTAGTTCCCAACTCCTTATAGTTTTGTCATAAAAAAATATTTTTGCAATTAACCTCAGACTTGTTTTGAGCAGAGTTTTTTGGGGAGCCACTTTGAGATTGCTGTATCTAGAAAAGTATTTAAGCCAGGTCCTTCACATTTTCAAGGGTCAAAATCTGGCACCAGTACTTGTAGAATATGAACTTTTACATGTGTGCTTTTGGTTTATCATACAATTCTGGGGGCTTGAATTTGCTCGGATATTCTACACTACGCTCTGTGGCAGCATATTTGAAGGACTGTGGAAAGTACAATTTCAAAGACAGAGGCTTGATATTGCACATACACCTTCCCATATATACTGTGCACTTTTTATTCTAAAACTGCCCCTCTGTGATGAGCGGTTTGGAAGATATTAAAGTTTAAAAATGGAAAAAATTTATTTGGTGACGTTTTTGGCATGTTATAGCAAAAGAAAGACAGCATCCACCAACATAAAATTGACTGTTTTAGAAAGATTAGATGTATGTTTTTAACATATCCAAAATTTGTGATGTTCTGCCTTATTTTTGCAAAATGATTTTTTTGAAAATGTGGTGTTCGCATACACGCACAGCATTCATGGCCTATGAAAGCATTTTCAAATGCTAACAAAATGCCCTGAATTTACGGCACACAGCTTAAACTCAACAAAATGCTTCATTTGGTTCATGGTAAACTATACCTGAAGGATAACCTATATGTAACCTTTAGATACTGAAATATTGGAGCGCCAATATGGGTGAAAACTGAAACTTGTTTTCATTACAACATTTCTGTTGTACCATAATTTAGAAGATAAAGCAACCTGTATGCTTCAGTTAGTATTTATCCATCATAAAAAGGTAGAATTTATTATTATGATATTATGATTTATTATTTATGACACTTTTTGAATTTATAAAATTTATTATAAGACTGGTAACTTTGGGACAACTCTTGTAAATTATTTGAACTCTTTCATGAAACTTTCAGATGCTTTGATGTCACATTCCTTAAGTGTATATACACGTCCAGTTGTAGTGCTAGGAACATCTATTTTAGAAATTATTTGTTGCACAGGTGCCCAGCACAAATCTTCTCTCCTGGGCCAGAAGAAACTTTTTGCTGGGCCGTATGGATGCATGAATTGTATCAGAACATCTTGCTGGGCTTCAGATGCCTCTCTGATGCTTCCAACCCACCAGTGATGGTCGTAAACACAGGTTATATATTGGCCAGGTATCATGCCACTGATCTGGAAGCCCTGTGAAACCTCTTCGTCTACATGTTCTACCTCATAGTTGACTAAAAATCCACGAATTCCAGACACTCTGCTGACCTCAAGTGTTGTTGCATTGACTGACTTGAAACAGTGATTATCTCTAGTACCTGGCACTGTGACTGCCTTTGCAAATCTGCTTTCCAGCTCGTCAGCCATGGACTTCACACTTTCTTTACTGACCCAGATAAATTTCACCCCTTAGATGCTTTTTTTCTGCCCATTTGAAGAGGTCTTCAGGGGTTAGGATGTGGTTTGTAACAGGGGCCTGCAGGCTCGCTCGTGCAGCCTCTCGCTTTACCGTGCCGACTATTCCATCACATGGAGACTTGCCGTGTGATGTTCCAAAGAAGTTCCATTCTGCAGAAACAGAGGAGTGATACAATAGATTGATAAAGCTTTTGCAGTTTTTGTACTGAGAAGCAGCCCCATCACTGAAATAGTGAATTTTCTTCAAAGTGGGCAGCAGTTTCTTAACTTCAGGTATAACACTGCACAGAAAAGTGTACACAGCTTCTGTGTCATACACCACATATTCAAAAAATCATTTTGCAAAAATAAGGCAGAACACCATCACAAATTTTGGATATGTTAAAAACAGACATCTAATCTTTCTAAAACAGTCAATTTTATGTTGGTGGATGCTATCTTTTTTTTTTTTTTTTTGCTATAACATGCCAAAAATGTCACCAAATTAATTTTTTCCATTTTTAAACTTTAATATCTTTCAAACCGCTCATCACAGAGGGGCAGTTTTAGAATACAAAGTATGCAGTATATATGGGAAGGTGTATGTCCAATATCAAGCCTCTGTCTTTGAAATTGTACTTTCCACAGTCCTTCAAATATGCTGCCACAGAGTGTAGTGTAGAATTTCCGAGCAAATTCAAGCCCCCAGAATTCTATGATAAACCAAAAGCACACATGTAAAAGTTCATATTCTACAAGTACTGGTGCCAGATTTTGACCCTTGAAAATTTGAAGGACCTGGCTTAAATACTTTTCTAAATACAGCAATCTCAAAGTGGCTCCCCAAAAAACTCTGCTCAAAACAGGTCTGAGGTTAATTGCAAAAACATTTTTTTATGACAAAACTATAAGGAGCTGGGAGCTAAAATTTGGGACTTTTCCTATTGGGAAGTGTGTGAACCTCTTGGAATTTTTTCAGCCAAATCTGAGATGATCAAGTGGAAGCATTCGGAGATTTGACATGGAATGACCTTTTAACTATTTTGGGAATTCTGAAGAATCGTTTCTCTTTGTCACGAGTAGCATTATTAATGCAATTATATCCTGCACACAAAGTAGGCATTGTCTTTCTTCAAAGGCAATGAAATCACAAGAAAATCACGAATCGTTGCAGCAGCTCACATGTGAAGCACTGGTTCCTGGTTGTTGTCATCATCCAATATGGTGGACTTCCAGGTTGGGAAATGAGTGTGACATCACGTGCACACAAAGAATATGGCTTAGGCCAATTTATGGTGACAACCCGGTCCTCGCAGATGGCGTCGCAGATTGCGTCGCAGATGGCGTCTGCGAAGCCCTCCCCCCCCCCCCCCCCCCCCGTCGCAGACGCTCTGCGCGCACCTCCCAAAAACTGTGACCACCGCAGACAGCATCGCAGACAAGAGGGCTCTGATTGGTCCACTCTACATCCGCTGTACACGCACTTCCGCTTCCCTACTTTCCCGGTTTGTTTTGTTTTCACAACCGCCATTTTTAAAAACATGAGCGAAGATGGAGCAGCACGAAGAGCGGTTGATCGAGGAAGTGAGGAAGTACACGATGGGACATCTATACAACTCCAGTTCTAGTCATTATAAGTAACCGGAGGATAAACACTCCACTAACCACACCCTTCGCGCTATTCACACTAACATTTACATCTGTGGGCAATTTAGAGTAGCCGGCTGACCTAATCTCTATGTCTTTGGACTTTGGGAGGAAACCAGAGCACCTGGAAGAACCCCATGCAGGCATGAGGAGAACATCTAAACTGCACACAGAAAGGCCCCAGTCAGCCGTGAGAACCTGTTTGCTGTGAGGTGACGATGCTAGCCACGGCACAACTGTGCTGCCCCAAAAGTAAATATAAATAGTCTATTCAACGTCAAGTTTCAGGAATCCAAACAAAAGAAGTCCTTTATTTATTTATTATTTATTTATTTTTTAGAGACAAACTTTTCATCTTTTATTTCAGCTGGGGTTTTTTGTGTCTGAGTGTTGCAGGCAGTTTCGCTCTGAGTCACGCTGCTTTATGCTTATCTACCATGCTGCTAGTAGCTGCTAGCGCAGATATTAGTGATATAAATCAGCTGCTGAAAAGTTCCTTTCGTGATGATGACGATATAAGAAAATATCGATTAAGAGAATTTTTTTTTATCATCCCGCGATATGTATCACCATATCACGCAGTCCTCACATCATGTATTGCCAAAACATTTGAATCAATCTGTGTAATACATTTGTTTATTAACAAGTCATATATTTGCTTATTGTCTTTCTGCTTCTTCTTACTTCCCTGGCTCCAGGAGGTCATATAGAGAGTATCAGGACACAGTAAGCAGTTTGGAGTCAGGCCCTCCTCATGAGAACCAAGACCCGGAGTGTTTCTATGATGATGATGAAGAACAGCCTATTTGCCAGGAACCGAAAAAATCACCAATGAGAAGGCTTCTGGCTTCAACACCTCAGGGTGAGATAATATCTGAGGTTTGCACAAAGATATGATCTGTTGTTCACACGAAGGAAATCTAAAAGTCGCATTACTGGTCTCCACAGTGTTTGTTCATCTCTGAAAAGGAAGTGTGGGGAAACTTTTATCTACTACACAGCACTTAATAAGCAAAGAAATCACAGTATATATTTAAACTGTATACTGCATAATATAAACTACACAGATGAACCATAGCATTAAAACTACTGACAGGTGAAGTGAATCACACTGATAATCTTGTTACAAAGGCACCTTTCAAGGGGTGGGATATACAGTGTCCTGCAAAAGTATTCATCCCCCTTGGTGTTTGTCCTGTTTTGTCGCATTACAAGCTGGAATTAAAATGGATTTTTGGGGGGTTAGCACCATTTGATTTACACAACATGCCTACCACTTTAAAGGTGCAAATTGTTGTTTTATTGTGACACAAACAATAATTAAGATGAAAAAACAAAAATCTGGAGTGTGCATAGGTATTCACCCCCCCCAAGTCAATACTTTGTAGAGCCACCTTTTACTGCAATTCTAGCTGCAAGTCTCTTGGTCTTTATTAGCTTAGCACATCTAGCCACTGGGATTTTTGCTCATTCCTCAAGGCAAAACTGCTCCAACTCCAAGTTAGATGGATTGCGTTGGTGTACAGCAATCTTCAAGTTATGCCACAGATTCTCAATTGGATTGAGGTCTGGGCTTTGATTAGGCCATTCCAAGACATTTAAATGTTTCCCTTTGAACCACTCCAGTGTAGCTTGAACAGTATGTTTAGGGTCATTTTCCTGCTGAAACGTGAACTTTCGTCCCAGTCTCAAACCTCTGGCCGACTCAAACAGGTTTTCCTCCAGAATTGCCCTGTATTTAGTGCCATTCATCTTTTCTTCAGTCCTGACCAGCTTTCCTGTCCCTGCAGATGAAAAATATTCCCACAGCATGATGCTGCCACCACCATGCTTCACTGTAGGAATGGTGTTCTCAGGGTGATGGGTTTGTGCGACACATGGCATTTCCCATGATGGCCAAAAAGATCAGTTTTAGTCTCAATTAACCAGAGAATCTTCTTCCATGTGTTTGGGGAGTCTGCCACATGCTGCTGAGCAAACTCCAAACACGTTTTCTTAAGCAATGGCTTTTTTCTGGCCACTCTACCATAAAGCCCCATTCTGTGGAGTGTACGGCTTAAAGTGGTCCTATGGACAGATACTCCCATCTCCGCTGTGGATCTTTGCAGCTCCTTCAGTGTTATCTTTGGTGTCTTTTGGCCCTTTTCCACTACCCTTTTTCAGCTCACTTCAGCTCGCTTCAGCTCACTTCAGCCCGACACGGCTCGCGTTTCGACTACCAAAGAACAGCACGACTCAGCTCGCTTCAGCCCTGCTTAGCCCCTAAAACTCGCACCGTTTTGGAGTAGGGCTGAAGCGAGCCAAACTGAGCCGAGTGAGGCTGGGGGCGTGAGCAGACACTCCCCTGTGCACTGATTGGTGAGGAGGAGTGTCCTCACATGCCCACACACGCCCCGCGAGCACGCTGGGATCTGTAAACACCGTAAACCCGGAAGAAGAAGAATTACGAATTACGAGAATTTCTGAAGCCTTATGCGCCTCGCCTCATCTATACGCTCTTGCCAGTATCTGTTGGCGTTGTCGGTGACTACAAGCCACAGAACCAAGACCAGCAACACTAACGACTCTATGTCCTCCATGTTTATTGTTTACTATTCGGGTCGTGAGACTACCGCTTAAAAGCTCACTGATGTCACTGTTTGCGCTGCTTAACGACATCACGTGATGTCCACCCACTTTCACTAACTCCACCCAATGTGTCCACCCACTTCCAGCCAGCTCGACTCAGCACGGCACGGCTCAGCCCGACTCAGCCGCGTTTGTAGTGGAAAAGCGGCATTTGTTGCATCTCTGATTAATGCCCTCCTTGCCCGTTCTGTGAGTTTTGGTGGGCGGCCTTCTCTTGGCAGGCTTGTAGTGGTGCCATACTCTTTCCATTTTGCTATAATGGATTTAATGGTGCTCCCTGGGATATTCAAAGTTTGAGATTTTTTATAACCCAACCCTGAGCTATACTTCTCCACAACTTTGTCTCTGACCTGTTTGGAGGCTCCTTGGTTTTCATGTTGCTTGCTTAGTAGTGTTGCAGAGTCAGGGTCCTTCCAGAACAGGTTGATTTTATACAGACATTATGTGACAGATCATGTGACACTTTGATTGCACACAGGTGGATCTTAATCAACTAATTATGTGACTTATGAAGTGAATTGGTTGGACCAGCTCTTATTTAGGGGTTTCATACGAAAGGGGGTGAATACCTATGCACATTCCAGATTTCTGGGGGGTTCATCTTAATTATTGTTTGTGTCGCAATAAAACAACAATTTTCACCTTTAAAGCTGTAGGCATGTTGTGTAAATCAAATGGTGCTCACCCTCCAAAAATCCATTTTAATTCCAGCTTGTAATGCGACAAAACAGGACAAACACCAAGGGGGATCAATACTTTTGCAAGACACTGTACATCAGAATAAAAGTAAAGGTAGAAAAATTTTAGCTTTTCAAACAAAGGTCCTTCATCAGCTGCACAAGATGTGTGCTTCCTGAGCTGCATACGGCACACAGATCAATTCTGGATGAACAAATTCATAAAGTGTATTACTACATTACAGCCTTTTACTCTTCAGGCCATTTTAAGGTATGAAAGATGCACACTCTGGATGGATTAACCTTATTCTCTTCGATGATGAGTGTTTCTGATTGTATTGATAAGGTTAAATGTCCATTGTGATTTTCTCTGTTTTACCTCCAAACAGCTCCTCATAGACCTTCCTTCAACTTTGAGTGTCTGTGCAGGCAAAGAAGCCAGGATGAGACTCCACATTCTCCCTCCTTTCATCAGCACACTGCTCTACCTCTGCAGCTCATGCAGCATCAGGTAACCTCAATCAACTCACACAGACACACACACAGTTCTGTTAATACTGCACAACAGCTTCTATCCTGTAGTAAACTATGGGGGCCTTTTCTTTAATTATAGAAAATAGGATTTCAAATTTAAAACCAGAATGGAGTCATGAACTTAGCTGGTTCTCAACCTGTCCCACTGTGAGATATAGTTTTACTGCTGGGTGGCTGTTCTGATAGTATTTAACTATAACATAATCAGTGAAAATGCTATGAATAAAGAATGAATCATTATTTGAATCAAATATGCATGATTGCCTGGGTTAGGCTCCAGCTGTGTTGAGTGATATTTAACGGTTATTTCACGAAATTGAGTTGTACGTGAGCTGTTAGCCGACGAGGCGCATAGCACCGAGTTGGCTATAAGCCATGTACGACGAGATTGAGTGGAATAACTGTTTTATTCTATCCACATTCACTGGATTTTGAGAAACGGAGCATTTTTTATTTTTTGCAAATTCGATAAATAAAAACTTTGCACGAAACATCCGACAAAATCATTTCTGCTTAGAATGTAAACAAACCGACGAAATGAAAGTAGCTATTTATGAAAAATGCTATAAGAATAATTCTTGAAAAAAAAGATATGTTCTTACTATGAAATACTTTCATTCCATATTTTGATGCTTTTTTTTATTTTTGGGGGGGGTTTTGTTTTCGAGTAGAGTTTTTATTTCATCCTTGGTTGGTTCAGCAACGCGCTCCACCATTTTCTTCTTCTTTAGGGTTTTTTTTTGCAGTTGGCAAACCAACTTAAAGGTGCATTACCACCACCAACTGGGCTGGAGTGTGGAACAGGAGATATTGGGGGGAGATATTATACAGGAGATATTCTTTTAGCTATTTCTGTTTCTTTTAAATACTTGATAACAAAGTGATATATCTGGCTTGATGCACTCTGCCATTTTGTTTTTCCCTACTCATAGTATATGAGCTGATATCCTTGTAGGAGAGTAGCCAATCAGAGCGTGCGATTGCTCATATCCAGTGAATGTGGATAGAATAATCATAGATATACAGTAAATATTTATAAGTTAAATATAGCTCTTGTGAATATCTAATTGGGCAGCTTCTCCTTGAAACAGCTTGAGGTCTTTGTGAATCCGTATTATAGTTTGTGTCAGTCTATTTTCTCTGATAACCAACGCTGTTCAAGTGGGTTGCAAGTTGTGAAATGTTGGAGATCTCTGAACTAATGTCATCAGTTCTAGCATGTGCCATTTGTTTCCTTGGCATCTCTTGCAGGCTTCTTAGTATTATTACTTTGTCAGTTGAATATAACAATGCCCTGATAACATATGGTAGTGGATATAATCAAGAGGTAATAAAGCAGTATATATTTTTTTTATTTGTAAATTAGCTGATATTGCATTTCATATCACGCTAATTCTCAAACCATTTATGATAGATTACTTCTCTCATTTTAACCAAAAGGGAGTCTTAAGAGTAATTGTAACATCCACCACCAGTTCTGGCATGCTTTGCATGTGTCATTAGCATCGCTTCCTAGCTTTTTTTTTTTTTAAGCCAATGTCACATCCTTTTAGATAGATTCTTATCCATAGAAGTTTTATCCTGCCTTCAAAATGTGTCAACCTTTATATCAGAGACATGCAAATCCCAACCACAAATGCTGTTTATTTGTCTCCCACACGGAACTCGGGGTTTTTTTGTTTATTTTTTTAAGTGCCCTGAACAACCATTTGAAATCTTAACATAAACTAGAGGTGAACAGTAACGAAGTACATTTACTTGAGTACTGTATTTAAGTATACTTTCTGAGTATCTGTACTTTACTTGAGTATTATTTTTTCTGGAAACTTGTAACTTTAACTTCACTACATTTGAAAGACAAATATCATACTTTTCACTCCATTACATTTCTATCAAGGTCCTCGTTACTATGCAGCAGCTTTGAAAGTGGATGTTTTTTCTTTTCTAAAACGTGATTGGTTTTTTTCACAGGTGACACTGAGACAGCCGATCAGTAATCACTAGGGTCACGTCACGTCCATAGACTGGATAAAATCAAGTTCAGTGATTTCCCAGTAGCATTATTTAACACGATCAGTTGATGGCAGAATGGAAGGAGGCGGTTCTTCTGGGGAATGCACGCATTCATGGCCATACCTAGAACCCATGTTTCAGTTTTCTGAAAGGATTAAAGATTCGTTTCATTTTAAAATGTTTGCTTTGTTTGCCTAAAACGAACCACATCACGGCCTATAAAAACCCGCCGTCCAAACTGCGGAAGCATATTGAGGTATATAAATGTTTTATTCCAAGAGAAAGCTTGCAGTGAAGTTGTCTGCGCTTTTAGAGCTAGTGATAATGTTGCAATAGCTATGCAGTCTGGTTAGTCAAATGACTTTCTATGGATTTGCCCACCAAGTTGCCATTGGCTTGTCCACAGCTAACGTTAACACATAGCTAGTTAACTTGGACACTCTGTTAGCGTGTAAAAACGGAGTTATGCTAACATGAATAACGTTAACTTATCTGAAGTCCTTTCAGAAATATGTTTTAGCCTAATCTTGCTAAATAAACTGAATGTAGAAATCTTTCTATTCTAGTAACGTTAGCTACCCAATATGATTTTGAGTTTGAAAAGCGTTTGCTAGCATGTCAGGTGGCGCTTCACTGACTATCTAGCTTAACATTAAGCCACCATGATGGCACAGCATGCGTTCATCTTGTAAATCCAGTCGGTTGCTTCAGAGGCATTAGATTCTGTAAGCGTTGTGGCAATAATACAACAGTCCACTGACAGAAAATGTACTTTTAACACTTAAGTATTTTTAAAAGCAAGTACTTCAGTACTTAAGTAAAAATTTGACTGGACAACTTTCACTTGTATCGGAGTAACATTTGACCAGTGGGATCTGTACTTTGACTTAAATAATGAAGTTGGGTACTTTGTCCACCTCTGACATAAACCACTGCTTTGTTTTTACAATTTTTATTTATTACATAAGATCCTCCATTACTGAAAATCATCCATCCCATGCATGTTGCCTAGGTGATGGCTGTAGCTGGCCTAGACTCTAGCCAAGCACGACTCTCTCCTACACGTTCGATCCACTCATGGTCCACGCCCCCGGACACACCCCCATCCTACACCCCTCTCATCCAGGTGGACTGGCATGGAGCTCCACCCAGTGCCAGCAGCACTCCAGCATTGGCTCGTCGCAGTTCCTGGTACACCCAGAAGGGCCATGATTGGTCACCCAAATCGGTCACACCCACTTCCTCCCTCTTACAGATCCCACCCACCTACAGCAGTCAGTATCTACAGCAGAGAGGAAGTGCTCATAGTCTGGTGGAGGCAGTGAGTGGGAATTTTATTGCTTGGTCTTCTGTATTTTGGTGCATAATACATTATGTTCATCCAGTCCTCTTTTTTTTTGTTAAATTGGTCATTGTGTTCATTAGCAAGAAGGTAGGAAAGCATCATTTATGCCATAGAGCCATTGTGGTAAAACAGAATCTGACTGAATTTTTTTTTTTTTTTTTTAATCTTTGCTCTAGGTGTTGATATCAGAGGGACTGGGAAAATATGCAAAGGACCCAAATTTTGTGGCAGCAGCCAAACACGAGATTGCAGATGCATGCGAGATGACTATTGATGAAATGGAAAGCGCAGCAAGCAACTTGCTAAACGGAAGTCTGGGCAGTTGTATGGGATCAGATGGCACAGATACCACACCACCCCAGAGCATCATAGGCCACAGTCTCCATAACTACAGCGATGAGGAGACGGAGCCAAACAGTAAATACGAGGAGGACCTCACAGACGAAATTATATGCATTTCAAATTTATAGCATTTGCTAAAAAACAGAACAAACAAATGAAAGGAGAAATAGTGCCTTCTAGAGAAGTGGAGACAAACAACTCTCTGGGCCAATCAACCAAGCAAAATTCTATCCCATTCTACAGCTGTCACCTAACTGGGACATGGGCTTGCTGCAGAAAAATTAGACACAAGAAATGTGAGCTCTCAACTGTATGTATGTGTGCGTGCGCGTGTGTGTTTCTCAACAGCTTTTTACAAGAATATTTTTCCACATTCTTTACATATCAACCAAAAAAAAAAAAAGGTTTTGCAGTCATATCCCTCTCCATTGCCTTACCCACATACACAAAAGCTAGTAATTAGCTTCAATACACTGCCATTCATTGTCCATTCCCAGTGTCACTCAAAAAGAATCAATAAAACAGCCAGATAAAACTGTTAAGCAATATCACCCCGTAAGCATATTATCAAACTTGAAAAACACATCTTTACTGCATATGCATGAGGGAGAATCCGACAACACAGCATAAAATCTAGGCAAGTTTCTCCCAACAGTTACAAACTATGTTATCTAATAAAGATAAAATAATAATTTTAGCACAAACACGGTAATATTCCACCCAGAACTAAAAGTATTTATGAATAACACTTCAAGAACACGTCCAGCCATGGTTTGAGCCAGTGTGAATGCAAATTGTACACGATATGCATAAGATCCTCTTTGTCCTTCTAATGGGGCAGCTTTCAAAATCGGCATGCATGTGCACATAACCTGGAGGCAGAGTAAATCTGCGTAAAATATATATTTTTTTTCTCTGCAAAGGTCTTTTTTTTTAAATCAGATTAGGATTAAGTAAAGGAAAAAATAAATAATTAATTAAATAAATACATGAATATAATTGGTACGTTTTTGGAAATACGTCACATTACAAGGTACGTCTGTGCATACTGAGCGCATAGGAAGTGCATAAGTAGATTTGTGTGTTACCAGTGCTGCTTTCCAAGACATTTTGTACCATTGAGTGACATTCAAATACCGTTTATTTTCACAAACATGTTTATGTAGTATAGGCCGTGTTTTCATGCTTTATACCTTTTAAGATTCCATTTTATTTTTGCATGGTTTTGAAGAACGTGTGTGAAAGCGCCTGCTGTCCTCATCACACACTCCTAATCCTCAGGTGACCAGTCATGTGAAGTACTACCTACACACATCTGCACTACCCAAGAGCTGCTAACTCCACACTGCACCTTTGCTACCTCTACCAGTCAGGCTCTAATGTAATGTCAGCATGTTCCCTTAGGGACCAAAGACATTGGGATGGGGAGTGAAACAGTTCTCGCCCATTTTCAGATTGCCAACACAACTGTCGCAACCGCTGCATGAGTGTATCATACTGTCATTTACAAGCTGCACTCTGATTAGGCTGTCCAAATGAACAGGGTCCATAATTCACACAAAACTGAGTCCAAGAATAAATTAAAGCTAGAGAGGGCCAGCTAGAATGCTCTTATTAGCATAAAACTAACCAGCATTTATTAATCTCTCATAATGTTAAGTCTGGACAGCTGGACTTGTGGTGTGACCACAGACACTTTTAGCCTGTCTGTTAGTTCATGTTTGTCATGTAAATACCCAGCCACTGGGGTTGCACAAGTCAGTGCATACTTAGTGCCAGTCCCAAGCCTGGATAGATTGGAGAGGGTTGCATCAGGAAGGGCATCCGGTGTAAAATCTATGCCAAATCAAATGTGCAGATCATAAATTGGGACAGGATGGAAGCAGAGGATCCGCTGTGGCGACCCCTAACGGGAGCAGCCGAAAGAAGTCATCGTCAGTTCTAAATGTCACTTGGACAGCTCAAAACATTCACAGACGATTATCTAATAACTTAGTCATTGTTTACAGTATAGCATTTTAAGAAATTAAGCAATTCTCAATCATACAGGTTATGCCATCCAATCCAGTGAAGTCTCTTAACTAAATAATACATGGAATTACGGATAAATTAATTGCCAAACTATTGAATGTGCCCAGTTATTTGAAGAAACAGTCTACTTTTACTTCTTCTAACTGCCATGTGCAGTGAGAATCACCTGGGCACATTCTTGTGTGTGCACACATTCAAGGAGCATGTTATGTATTAGCAATAAATATCACTGTCATATGGCCATATTTCCTCTTCTGCTCACCTTGTACACATGGTGGGCCCAATGTATATCATATAGAGTCATCCAGGTTTTCTGTCTTCTAAAGCTGGGAGGAGTGTCATCTTTTTTGTTTTGCCTTGGTGAGTATAATTTTTTTTTTTTTAATCCACATTCATTGGATATGAGCAATCTCGCGCTCTGATTGGCTACTTTACTACGAGGCTATCAGCTTGTATACCATGAGTAAAGGAAAAACAAAATGGCGAAGCGCATCAAGTCAAATACATCACTTTATCAAGTATTTAAAAGAAAAAGAAATAGCAAAAAGAATCCCCCCCCCCCAAATATCTCCTGCTCCACACTTCAGCCCAGTCGGTGGCAGTCATGCACCTTTAAGTTGGTTTGCCAATCCCCAAAAAAACCCTAAAGAAGAAGAAAATGGTGGCGCGTGTTGCCGAACCAACCAAAGATTAAATAAAAACTCTACTCGAAAACAAAACCACAAAAAATACAAAAAAAGCAACAAAATATGGAATAAAAGTATTTGATGGTAAGAATGTATCTTTTTTCAAGAATTATTATAGCATTTTTCACAAATTGCTACTGTCTTTTTGCCAGTTTGTTTACGTTCTAAGTGGAAATTATTTTGTCATACGTTTTGTATAAAGTTATTTACTGAATTTGCAAAAAATAAAAACATGCTCTCCTGCATCAATGAAAATAAATAAGAATGATCTCCAGCATCTCCAAAATCCAGTGAATGTGGATAGAATAAAACAATTATTCCACTCAATCATATTGTACATGGCTTATAGCCAACTTAGGCCATCAGCTCACGTACAACTCGATTTCATGGGATAACTGTTAAATACATTCCTACCACCCTTTTTTCGTAGATCAGTACAGCACTCTGTGGTACCTATTATTTTTGAGTTGGCCTTCCCCTGTTAGCATTGCTAGCCTTATTTCTAATTCTCACCACACTACCATGCAGCTGTGGGGCAGGATTTGGTTTCCCATCCTTATGATGGAACCCTTGTTCTCTTCACTTGGGCTGTACTGCCCCATTTTTTTACACTAAGGAGCCATACTGCAAGATTCACGCTTGTGTAACCGGTGTATGAATTGTTTGGAAGCCGAAGACTGGTACCAGCTAGGTGTTCACTGCCTCATCTAAAAGACAGGGTATGACTCTCACAGGTCCTGCATGGTGAAGCTAATGTTAACACCGTGTGGTTGACTGGACCATACAATTGAACTGCCATGTTCAACCTTAGACTCAGTACCATCTGAATATAGATCTGAGTCAGTCCCTGCTAGCTCGCAGAAACTGGAAACAGGCAGCAACTCTTAAATTGGTGGTGGCTTTGAATAGAATGTGTCTGATATTTTCTTTCATGGCTGAATGAGATGGCCGAGACCAGTTTTGATCCATTACAATGGAATAGCCATACGAAAACAGAGTGGATTGGTTGATCCATCCATCCATTATCCATAACCACTTATCCTGTGCAGGGTCGTGGGCAAGCTGGAGCCTATCCTTGCTGATTATGGGCGAGAGGCAGGGTACACCCTGGACAAGTTGCCAGATCATTGCAGGGCTGACACATAGAGACAAACAACCACTCACACCTACAGTCAATTTAGAGCCACCAATTAGCCTAACCTGCATTTCTTTGGACTGTGGGGGAAACTGGAGTACCTGGAGGAAACCCACACAGACATGGGGAAAACATGCAAACTCCACACAGAAAGGCCACCATCGGCCACTGGGCTCGAACCGAGAACCTTCTTGCTGTGAGGCGACAGTGCTAACCACTACACCACCATTCCGCCCAAATTGTAGATTTGAGAAGTCTAAATTGGTTCCTCTGCTCAGGTTCTCAAACGTAATCCAAGCTGTGCACTGACAAGACCAGTTTCCATTGCTGGACTAATGTGATGTTTATTTCCATACCACAGAGCACAGGTGCTTTATAAGGCATGCCTTCGTAGTACAGGGATCTTGCAGGCCCTTAGGTGGGAAAGATGGGGAAAAGCCCTTAGCTTTTTCTTGAATGGTGTTAACCCTATAGGCTGGATTCATAGCATTGCCAGAACCCATGCACACTGAAGGAGTATGTGGCAGCGATCTCCCCTTTAAGGGCACCTTTGTGAACCTATGCACGATGCCAAACTGAAATGAGCATCTCTGCCTTTTTGCTAACAACCACTGCCTTTTTGCTCATGGTCACTGGGACAAAAATGAGAGAACTGGATGCTCTGCTGATTAGTTCACCTTGTTTGCATTGATGGACCAGTTACTCTGGGATTGTGGCTGAATTCCAGGATTCCTGACCACGGTCATATCAGACAGTGTTGTCACTCACTTGATTAACTTTGAAGCGTTCCATGAATCCTCATAATCCTTGCTGTGCATGGTATGCACCCTATGGTACTATTTGTAGTATACCAGATGGCAGCTATCCAATTCTCAGACCAACTGTTCATCTGAAAGATATGAGGGGCTCCATTTTGTAAGCAGAGACTGGCCCACTAGGTGCTGGACACATCATTAGGGCATACAGATGGGCCAGACGCCCAACCTTCATGATATTCCACTCTAAGAGGAGTGTCTCCTTCTCTTGGACAGTATTCTGAGGAGTGCCACTCTAGGTAGTCTGTGCTGTTTCTACCTTTCTCCAGGGTGGACAAGGTTAATATTATCCCTTCAGGGATGCAAGTGTGGCGGTCATCTGTGATCAGATTTCTTATTAGTCATAAGGTGAGTCCAATTCCTCATAACCTTGTGTCCTAGTGATTCTCCAATTTCCTGGCACTTGCAAGGAGGGAACACTAATTACATATGCAAATGAGGTTCTATGACCACTAATGCCAGTAAATGGCAGTAAGTCAATCAAAGTCCTTCCCGTGCCAGGATTTGGTCTTCCCAGGCAGTCTCCTGTCCCAGTACTAACCAGACCCTTAAGGCGCATTGGGCGCAATCTCCACTTCTATAGACCTCAGCCTCTCACCTATACAGCTAGGGTTACATTGGGGGTTAGTCCTCTGGTAACTGTGAGAGTTTGACTCCCTACTCGCATCTGTATTGCAGCGTGTCTTGCCAGACGGCAGTAAGGTACCATTTTTATGATGGTCTTTGGTATGACCCAACCACGAGTAGAACTTGCAATCTCCCTATTGAGAGGCAGACACACTAACCACTAGGCCAGCTCACAGTAGATAAGTAAGTAAATGACTTTAAATGCTTGGGTACAATCTGATGAGCAAGACATAAAAATTAGAAAAGCGTTTGCATGGAAAGCTCTGAGTAAAATGAAAACTGTGTGGAAATCTAATTTATACCATAGTGTAAAGCTGTCATTTTTCATTGCTACAGTTGAAACAGTGCTATTATGTGGATCAGAAAGCTGGACTTTAACAAAACAACTTGAACCGTCACTAAATGGTACTTAGGAAATAATGCTAAGAAAAGTACTCAATGTCAGATGGCAAGATCACATTCCAAATACAGTTCTGTACGGAGAATTACCATCTATTTGCAGCAAAATAGCTGTCAGGAGAATGGGTGTTGCTGGTCATGGTCATTGTCATTCTAAGATTGCAGTCGACAAAGTCTTACTGTGGGAACCTGTGCATGGGCAAACGCATTGTGGTAAACCAATCAAGACATACACTGACGTACTGAAAGATGATGTTGGTGTCAACATGAAAGAAGAATTCGCAGCACAGAATGAGACAGCTGGCTCGCCCGTGGGCGGCCTTAGTAAGTAGTAAGTAATAATTGCCAGAGTTCATCATTATTCTGAACTGGTGTTCCAATAGCAAGAACTAAGTGAGAAACTTCCAGGAACAATTGGCTGTATGACAGTGGTATTTATTGTAAATTTATTGCAAATATTCTCATATGCCACTTTGTGACTTTATAAAAAGGTCTCGGTACACATGCATGCGCGCGCACACAAAATAATGTATCCCAGTGATTCTCGCTGCACCTGACAGTTATCCAGTGCTCATTAAATAACAGTTACGTATGTAACTACCATTATGAAAACAGTTTTCAGTATTTTCATATTCAGGTTTGGCTTGTATCTTTTCGTCTAATATTCTTGCCAGTCATAAGGCTGTAACAGGTACTTCTGTTGTTGTTTTTTTAAACCCATTTTTAAAGGGTATAAACTCCAAGAATGTTTGCTTTCGACAAATGAAACCTGACGTATTGTCTGAGCCATAGAGCTTTTTTCACACTTTCACTCTTGCCTAGAGATATTTGAAACTAAAAACTGCTTTTTGCACTTTTCATGCTACTGTACACAAAGACAATCTTTTATAAAGCCCATTTGATGAAATGTCATGTTACTTCACAACTTTGTTGGTCCAAATGTGGACATATCATAATTTTGTACTGCACGGTCAGTTTATATGCTCCGTTTGAAAAGGCTCGTCATCTCGTGTTCAACTAAAACTCCAGGGATGAATTCTGTTTCAAAATGAACGAGATGCTGGGAATACTGCGTCTGTCACTCACTGCCATGGCACACTCACTGATTCAGTCATGAATTGTGTTTTGTATTATTTTTCTACATCGTAAAACACTGCATCTGCATCACTTGCATAGCACGAATGCTTGAAACCTGCACAAAGCCAAACTGCTTTGCACCACACTTTACCAACAAGGGCTCTGAGAAACATTTCTGGTATCACACACTGCAATGTCCTCAATGATCTCATTTTCATATTTGGAATTTGGAAAATGTAGGCATCAAACGGGCTGTACAAAATATGCATTTGATGAGAACACACTAGCTGTTTTTCAGCCAACATGATTGATAAGCCAGGATTGCTGTACTGTATAGCAGCAGGAGGTTATAGAAATGAGACCAAACTTTAAAGCTAAATTTCAAGACTTCACATACAGTCATTTGTATTTCAAATACATTTCCTTGCCATTTGCTCCATTCATGTCATTTTAAAATCCTTAAAATTAGGTATAGGGCATTCAAATGTACACAAGTCCTTTTGCATCGAACAGCAGTTTTATTAGGAAAATTGTGTCAAATTATGTTACAAAGACAAATTTCCAAGAGGCAATGTAAAGGTTTTAATTAAAATGGTTTATTTTCATATAGTGGTTGTGTACATGACATCGTACCCTTTGTTCAATAACTATTTATTTAAAGTATTCTGAGATCTGCCTGTAGCTCATTGCCCAGAATTGCCAGTTTTGTATCGATGGACAATCTGTTTTTGTACATTAGCTTTTCTCTCTTGTTCTTGGCCTGGATTATTTTCTAACCAAATAAACTGTTTAAAAATACTCAGTGCTATGGTAGTCAACAAGACATGAAACCATTAGATTAGTAAACAAGAAGTAGTGTTAAATTTGTATTGCCGCCAATCTGCACATTTCATTTCAGTGAACTGACAGAATGTATATTCTACACATGCTTTATTAGGCACTGGTGCAGAAATCTATAACTGTATATAGGCTCACATAATTCCAGATGTGCAAGTGATATTTAAGACTTTGTCAAATTACAAACTTGAGTAAGTCTTGTGTTACATAGCTCAGTAACGCTTATTCGTGTATGAGAAAATTCAACTTTTTTTTTTAAGACATTACAACTTGCAATCCCCAAATCCCCCCTGTGCACAACACTGCACTTCCTAACAGGTTTGTGCAATAAGACATTAAGTATGCATTCACATATGTAGTGTTTAGTCCATTTGAATCGTACCCTGGGGCCAGCATGTTTCTGACCAATGAATGAAATAGTTTAACGTGCATGTTTTCAGCCCTACATGGATCTCAGCCACTGTTTTGTTTTGTGGTTCAAGTAACTATGTGCAGTGTGAAACCAAATCAAACTAAACAAACCAGAAGTATCAAATTTGCTCTGAATTTGAACACTGCAAACAGACTAATAGGTGTGAACATGGAAGCCATGGCCTAATGGTTAGAAAAGCAGATTTGGGAGCAGAAGGTTGCCGGTTTGATTCCCTGGACCAGCAGGACTGGCTGAAGTGCCTTTGAGCAAAGCACCTAACCTACAACTGCTCTCTGGGCTGTTTTAGGTATGCTGTACGTTGCTTTGGATAAGAGTATCTGCTAAATGTAATGAATGCTCACTGAGACTGCATAGTGAGTAATTAAAGAATCATCATGTAGTGTAATTAAGTGAACTAATAAAAAAAAAAATCAATTCTAAAATTTAGTTGGGGGGGGGGAACGCTGTGCAAATATTAAATATATGTTTGAAAAATGAATATTCGTTAAAAATGAACCTCACCCTACAGTAGTTTGTCAAAGCGATATAGAATTTGTAGTTTAAAATAGATTTTTTTAAAATCTACTCTGCTTGAAACATCTTGTAGCATGTCACATGACAGTGTGTGTCCAGACGTAACTTTTTTTCCCCCCTTTCAGTATTTTAACACCATTTTAGATTCCCTCATCCCAGTACAGCAGTATGTCCCCTAGTATGTACTCTCAAATTTCTCCACATCCTCCCCCCTTTTCCCCAGCAGGCTCCCTCATCTCTGCGTCTCCAGACTGGCTGGTTGGTAAACAGGGACATCCTGATCTCGGAGTGGGGGAAGCCCCTTGATCATATCGGCAGACTTCTCAGCAATCATGATGGTGGGGGCATTCAGGTTGCCACTGACTATACTGGGCATGATTGAGGCATCCACTACCCTGAGTCCCTGCAGCCCATGCACACGTGTCTCGGGGTCCACAACAGCCATTGGGTCAGTGGCTTGGCCCATTTTGCAGGTACAGGATGGGTGATAGGCACTGTCCGCTTTCTGACGCACAAAGGCATCAATCTCAGCATCAGAAGAAACAGAGATGCCAGGCTGCAGCTCAGTACCCCGGAACGGCTCAAAGGCTGGCTGGGCAAAGATTTCACGCGACAGCTTCACACACTGCCGGAATTCCCAAACATCAGTGTCTGGGACAAAAAACAGAAAAAACTAACATGAATAAAAGCATATGAAGAAACCATTTCCTACAAAATTGGTCACATTTCATGTTCATTGTTCTTATTTTTGAGCAATCCAAGTTTTGAGTTGATTTATTGCTTATTATATGTTTAGCCTCATGGCCAAGCTTGGCTTCTGTGTGGAACACTCACAGGGCCTTGAATAAGTATTCACCTCCCTAGAGCTTTTCCAGGTTCTCTCATGTTACATCCTAGAACTGAAATGGACTAGGAGGTCATGAATTTACACAAAATAGCTTGCAAAATTATTTACAAACAATAAATATTAAATTTGGGGCTGCAAAAGTATTCACCACTACTGTTTGTGAAACGCCGAAATTACAGTCATGGCAAAAGTTTACATACACTTCGGCTAAAGATGTTCAATCTCAGTTTCCATACATTCACTTTACAGTACATGTATTTTAGCAAGTCAATTAGTGCATCTACTTTGCTCACATCACAGATCATTGTAAAACAATTACAGACAAATTCCATCTTTAATACATAACAGAATTCCAGTGGGCAAAAGTTTGCATAGACCTTGCTGGCTTTTTCTTTAAACCATGTGGAAGAAATTGATGTAATAATCACCTGTATTTATTTATTTTTATATTTAAGGGTCAGTGCCTTTTTGCCCTTGATACCACGGTAAAATCCAAGCTCCTCAGGCAAGACCTCACAAGTCCAGTTCTACCTTAGGACCAATTTCCAAACAACAAGTGTACCACAAACATCTATACAAACAACTGTATGTAAATATAAAAAAATCTTGGGACCAACCAGACACTGCAATGTTCAGGAAGAATGACAAGTTAACGCCCAAGGATACTCGAACTTCGATCCAAAAGGTTCAACTGAACCCCAAGACAGCAATAAATAAATTGGTGCAGGAGTTGGATATTATCTAGAAAATACTAAAGCAAACCCTGAAAACATCAGCCTTAAAGATAAGACCTTTATTATCCCACAATGGGGAAATTTCCTGTTTGTAGCAGCACAGTGGATAGCAGCAGAAGAGGACATATCAAGCCACAATATTATATATCACACATTAAAAAGAAAAAATATGCCCAAGATAAATACTAAATTAGAGGAATTATTAAGTAGAAACACTTATTGCACATATCAGGTGGTTGTAATTGCAAAAGATAAAACAGAAAAAAAACAGAAAACAATGCAACAACTACTGACAGACCTACAGATGTGAGTGTACTGTGAGCAGTGCTGGTTGTACAGTAACAGCTGCAGGAAGGAATAATCTGCGGTAACGCTCCTTCACACACTTATGGTGGAGCAACCTCCAGCTGAAAGAGCTGTGCAGTCCAGTGAGTCAGTCCTGTAGGGGGTGGGAGTCGTTCTCAATCATAGATGACAGCTTAGCCATCCTCCTCCTCCCACCCACTACCTCCACTGGCTCCAGGGGGCATCCCAGCACAGAGCTGGCCCTCCTGATCAGTTTGTCAAGTCTCTTCCTGTCAGCTGCGGAGATGCTGCTCCCCCAGCAAACCATGCCATGAAAGATGGCTGACGCCACCACAGTGTCCCTTGCACTCCAAAAGACCTGAGTCTCCGCAGCAGATACAGCCTGCTCTGACCAAAGTTAACCAGTCCACAAGTTTTATCACAAAGCCCTGCCCTGAATCCATTGGAAAACCTGTGGACTGAACTGAAAACGCATGTCAGAGCAAAGATGCCAAAACTGACCGAGTTACACCAGTTCCGTCTGGAAGAATGGGCAAAAAAATTCTACCAAAGTATTATGAGATGCTCATGGAAAGCTACCCCAAAAGGTTTGATTAAATTTAAGCCATTAAATGGTAATGCCACCAAATACTAAAAAAAGTAAGCACAGTGGATATAAAAAGTTTACATACCCCTGTAAAAATAGCAGGTTTTTTGTGAAGTTAAAAACAAACAAAAAAACCTAAGACAAATAATGTCAGAACCTTTTCCAGCCTCAAAGTGCAATGATAACATAAAAATTAAGTGGAAACAATCAAACATTTTTGGGGGGGGGGTGTTTACAATTACCCAGTTCTATAAATGTGCACACCTTTTTATAACTGTGGATGCGGCTGTGTTTAGAATGAACCAAATCGCATTCAGGCTCATGTTCAAAAGTATGGATGATTATAGACCTGTCAATAAAATTATTCTGAATAACCCCAAATAAAGACCAGCTGTTTCTGTAGGATTTTCTTTACATCTTCTTGGTTTCATCTAACTGTTGAAGCCATGGTCTGCAGAGAGACTTTACAAAGCCTGTATGGTATTTCACTTGTCAAAAGATACCAATCTGCAGAGGGGTATAAAAGAATTTCCAAAACATTAGATGTACCATGGAACACTGAAGGCCATCATCAACAAGCAGAGAAAATGGAGAACCACAGTGACACTACAAAGAAGAGGACGTCCCTCAAAAGAGGCTGCCAAGAGAGCTACAACATTATTAAAGGAGCTACATGCATATCTGACAATTACTAATTATTCTCTGCACGTGACAACAATCTCTTGTATTCTTCACATGTCTTGGCTATGGAGTAGGGTCCATACTTTCTAAGCCCAACTAACTCACCCTAAACCATCCATCCATTATCCATAACCATTTACCCTGTGCTGGGTCACGGGCAAGCTGGAGCCCATCCCAGCTGACTATGGGCGAGAGGCGGGGTACACCCTGGACAAGCCGCCAGGTCGTCATAGAGCCGACACATAGACACAAACAACCATTCACACTCACATTCACACCTACGGTCAATTTAGAGTCACCAGTTAACCTAACCTGCATGTCTTTGGACTGTGGGGGAAACCGGAGCACCCGGAGGAAACCCACGCGGACACGGGGAGAACATGCAAACTCCGCACAGAAAGGCCTTCGCCGGCCACGGGGCTCGAACCCGGACCTTCTTGCTGTGAGGCAACAGCGCTAACCACTACACCACCGTGCCGCCCCATAATAAAATCATGTCATCCAATCAGTGATCACCTGGTTCACTGCTGCTCATCGGCTTGGATCACACACGCTACCATGACTTAAGTCTAGTTTTGAAGCTGTATTTTAGGACTACCCAGAATACATCTGTATTAATGATGTAGTCCACAAAACCCTTCATCACGTCGCCTTTTTTTTTTTTTTAAATAGACGGATGTAGACGTGCGTGAACAAAGTTGCCGAAACTTTGGTTTATCGAAGTCATTATATGAAGATAAGTTTTAACAGTGTCAAATCTCATTTTATTTGTTAGTTCATACAATTGTCTGCATCACTTGTTATTTTCAAGTACTTTGGAGCACCATCACAGTTTCTGATGTTCATACAAATTTGATGTCTGGGTGAAGCTGCAGAAACCTGGCTGGAGTTTGCCATTAAAACGGCTCAGTTAATCATTATTTATATGACTCGTATCATGCATTTATTCTGTTTTGTGGTAGTTTCATTTTGTTTACTATTGATTTAAAAGTCATTTATAAAAATGATGAGACGATGATTGACTATTTTGACGAAGATTGTCTATTGAATGGTGAAAATTGTGTTAAAAAATTCCAAGTTGTATGGAAGTTATGGCCATTTTTGGTTTGTGCCAAGTTTTAAATTAATTCTTAATTAGTTTTACTTACCTAATTAATTCATGATTATTAATAAATCAGTTGGCATCATTTTCATGGACTTTAAAATTACTTAGTACCTCCTTTTTATTTTATTAAGCCATGTCAAAAATTTAGAACTTAACATTTAGAAGGGGATCCTTCTAGGAAAGTGGTCACATTTTCTCTGATCAGTTTCCTTTTTTTTTTATTGTAGAATAATTGACCATAATTTTCCACGTTTCAACAAAGTGGTATAACTTTGCTTATATTTGTCACAGAAAGAAAATTTAAACAGAATTTTAAAGTTTATTTCAAGAGTACCATTTATAAGACATTTCATGTTCATTTTTGGTCACATACCTACTTATTTAAAAAAAAAAATTACATCAATTTTCTCATCATCTCTAGCCGCTTTATCCTTCTACAGGGTCGCAGGAGCCTATCCCAGCTGACTACGGGCGAAAGGTGGGGTACACCCTGGACAAGTCGCCAGGTCATCACAGGGCTGACACATAGACACAGACAACCATTCACACCTACGGTCAATTTAGAGTCACCAGTTAACCTAACCTACATGTCTTTGGACTGTGGGGGAAACCGGAGCACCCGGAGGAAACCCACGCGGACACGGGGAGAACATGCAAACTCAGCACAGAAAGGCCCTCGCCGGCCACGGGGCTTGAACCCGGACCTTCTTGCTGTGAGGCGACAGCGCTAACCACTACACCACCGTGCTGCCTACATCAATTTTGCATAGCTAATTTAAAAAATACTTTAAAAAAGTTCAAAATGAATTTAACTATTATAGGGTCTATGGAAATTAGTTGAAGCTAGAGAAATCTGCATGGATCTTGTCTTTTGTGTTATTTAGCGAGCTAGTTATTGTTCATGTTAGGTAACTAGCTAAGTAGCTCTCTAGCTAGCTAGTTTTGTGTGAGATGATTAGTGTGATCGTGGCAATGAGCTCAAATCCTCACTGTTATGGTCACACTATCTTCACTTCTATTCATAGTTATGACTTCTTGTAGTCAGAGGTGCCTTGCAATGCCACTGCACAATGCTACATCTGGTTATTCACCGATTAGACGCATTTCGTCCTCATACAACCTGCATGAGAATGAAGCAAAATCCGCTGCAATGGAAACGTATCATGAGCTGTCCCCTCTAATCGCTCTCTACCTTGCACCCTCCTGGTGTTTCACGTGATATACAATGATTTCTTTTTTAAGAATGGGTGACAATATTTGCAAGTCACACCAGTGCACCTAGTTATAAAATTTAGTCACACTGTCCCCAAAAATGGTTGCAGTCTGGAGTTCTGTAAAGGTCTTGCTCAAAGGTGCAAAAGTGGTTCTCTGGCAGCCCTTAAAATTTAAATATTTCACTGGTTGGCAGCATACAGCCCGAACTGCTGCACCACTGGGTCACGTCATAAAAAATTAGAAAGTTTAACATTAAATGTCTGCATGATTGAACTCAGCACTCAGTATTTCTGATATAGTGCTGCAAAAGTCATTAGCATTTGTCTCACATGGGATACAAAACTGACATTTCATTTTATAGCATGTGTTCACATTCTTTATCGACAGATCAGTTATTTGAAGCAAAAACTAATTTTCTGCCAATTTAAAATAACCATTTTCAAACACACAGGCTTTATAATTTAGCTGTTAGACCTTGATCAGTAAAAGAATGGTTCTGCTTTCTTTCTTTTAAATGTATGCAAATAATCAACAAGGCCATGTCAGTCATCCACAGCAGTTAATGGTCTCATTATCTCAGTGGTAAGGGACTATATACCAAACACTGGTGAAATAAACCATCTGTGACTAGAGTGGGCTTACCAGTCGAGAGGTATTTGGGTTCAATCAAAGGGTGATCAAGTGGATTTCTGCTCTTCAGTTTTAACCAGCCAACACTCGTATTCCTCATTGGTCCAACATGTACCTGCATAAAATGACTAAATTGCTAAGGCTGCTAAAACCTGCATTTTCATTTTATGTCAGGGAGGTAAAATGACAATGTCATCCAGCTCACACATTTTTTTTTTAATGACGGTAACTAACACAGACATGAAAAAGGAGACAATTAAAAAAAAAGAAAATATATATATATATAGTATGACCATCACTTTTAAAGCTTTGTGTTACATATTTCATGACCTTAATTGAGCAGGTTCCCAAGGAAATATTCTGAAGCTAGGAAGACATGGACCAGTCTCAACAATGATGTTCTGTATGAAATGGCTTAGATCCTCATAAATTATACATGTCATCTTTTGCATACCAAACAACAAAGTATGTTTTTCTTAATTTGAGCTTGGATTTCTGTTGAATCTTTCCATGGGTGCAATAATAAAAATAATAATAATAATAATAATAATAATAATAAGTCTTTAATCTAAAACCCACAGCCTGCGAATTATGCAATTTCTCAAACAAGATGAACTTAAAATCAACCACAGCCACTAAACCACTGAAAGAATCCTTTGTGTCACTTGAATATTACAAGTTCTTGGTTTCATTTGTTCTTAACCCAGACAGAACCTCATAATAGTAAAGTCACATGGTGTGATGGGCTCATGCAGCATCATCATTATGAAACTCCTAGTGTGGGCTATTGTTCCACATTAGGAAATTTACCAGTGGCTTCACTGATCAAATTTGTAGAATTAGTTCAGTGTGTTCAGTGCATTTGTAGAATGTGCTCAGTGTGGCTCAACTGCTTTGTTGGATCCAAAGACTGAACCAACAACGGTCAAGCAAAAGATGGTTTAACGCTCACTGTTAAACCCCACCAAGTTAAATGTTTTATCTAGCAAACTACATTATATGGCCAAACATCTGTGGACACCTGACCATCACACCCATATATGCTTTTTGAACATCCCATTCCAGATTTAATAACCTCCACTCTTCTGGAAAGGGTTTTCACTAGATTTTGGCAGTGGGGATGTGTTTCATGGATGTGATTCACCTACAACAGCATTAGTGATGTCAGGCAAGGAAGCCTGGGGTGCAGTCAGTATTCCAGTTCATCCCAAAGTTGTTCAGTCGGGTTGATGCTGGGGCTTTGTGCAAGCCACTACAGTTCTTCCACACCAACCATGGCAAACCATGTCTTCATGGACCTCGCTTTGTGCACAGGACCACTGTCATGCTGGAAAGGGTGTGGATCCCTTAGTTCCAGTGAAGGGAAACTAATTCTACAGTATGACATTCTATACAGTTGTGTACTTCCAACTTTGTAGCACTAGTTTGGGGAGGAATCACAAACAGGTGTGATGCTCAGGTGTCCACAAACTTTTTTGTGAACAAGACATTTCTTCAACAAAATGTAGATAAGCAAAAGGATCCTTTAAGCTGACCTGGTAAGCCTCAAGTTTAGGCATGACTCTGCCATGATCGATAACTTGTGATGGCAGGAAGTGGAACTGGATGTCGGGATGAGTGACGCCAGGGTGACTGCGAATAAAGCCACCACTCTCTAGATGAGCTGTTGCACCATAACCTATGAGATGGATCAGAATCAAATGACAAACTTTTAATTTTATCATGCCACAAGACACCTGCAGAAGCTCTTCACGGCAGCTAAAATAAAGCAACATATTTATGTCGGCTGTTATAATATTTGTAAAGGCTTTTTCCAGTAGACAGCAGCTAAAAAAGACTGCTTTTGCCATGGTTTTTGTCAAGATGACAAAACACCCAAGTCAAGTGATGTAGATGTTTGACGACAGCGTCAACTTGATGAGAGATAAAAATGGACTTGATTTTTTTTTTTTTAGTCCAGCTCATGCAGTTATCACTTTTTTGTTTTTAACAACAATTCTAGTTGGTTCTATTTCCCAAAATATAAACAAACTCGTCATTGTCGTCACTGCCGAACCCAATCCGGGCTTGAGGTGAACCACGTTTGGTTGACTTGGCCACAATTGCTGCAGCAGCAGCAGCATCAGGGTACTCAGTTCCTTCCTGCACACTCACACAAAAACATTCACACCTATGAGCAATTGAGAGTAGCCAGTTAACCTAACTGCATGCCTTCAGACTGTGAGGGAAACCAGAGCACCTGGAGGAAACCCACACAGACACGGGGAGAACATGCAGACTCCACACAGCAAGGCCCATCGGCCACTGGGTTCAAACCCAGAACCTTCTTGCTGTGAAGCAACAGTGCAAACCACGACGCCACCGTGCCGCCCATAAACAAACTAGTAGCGATTTAAACAACTGCAACCCTGATTAAGCAGGTACTAAGGATGCTGTAAATTGATTGCACTCATGTTGATAAATGTGGTCTTTGTCCTGCAAGCTTCATCTCTGACCGCTTGCTCACAGCCGCATGAGAAAGTAAAAACCTCTCACTTGCACAGCTAATAGACACAGAGGTTATGTTATAGGGACTCAGATGACCTTGTTTAATATCAAAGATAAGTCATTTAAAATTGACCATAATGTACAGTACTGTGCAAAAGTCTTGGGCACATGCAATGAAATGCTCTCAGGCAAAGATTCCTTCAAAAATAATTAAATTAAATATTTTTACCTTATTTAAAAAAAAAAGAAAAAAAAAGATCAGTAAGCAGTAGTGCATGAAAAAAGTCAATGTTTGGTGTGACGACCCTTTGCTTAAAAAAAACAAAACTAAAAAATAGCATTCTTAGGTACAGTTAGTGCAGTTTTATAAGGAAATGAGCTGTAGGTTTTACTGAGCATCTCACAGAATCAGCTACAGTTCTTCTGGACACTTTAGCTGTGTTCACATATGTGACGAGTCATGGAATCCACGGACACATGTCGGCCGAAACGAATCCGAGAAAATCGCAAAAGAAGCATTAATTAATTAATGCTTCTTTTGCTATTTTCTCGTATTCGTTTCGGCCGACATGTGTCCGTGGATTCCATGACTCGTCACATATATACCGGTACGATAGTGGTATACAGTGGTGCTTGAAAGTTTGTGAACGCTTTAGAATTTTCTATATTTCTGCATAAATATGACCTAAAACATCATCAGATTTTCACACAAGTCCTAAAAGTAGATAAAGAGAACCCAGTTAAACAAATGAGACAAAAATATTCTACTTGGTCATTTATTTATTGAGGAAAATGATCCAATATTACTTATCGGTGAGTGGCAAAAGTATGTGAACCTCTAGGATTAGCAGTTAACTTGAAGGTGAAATTAGAGTCAGGTGTTTTCAATCAATGGGATGACAATCAGGTGTGAGTGGGCACCCTGTTTTATTTAAAGAACAGGGATCTATCAAAGTCTGATCTTCACAACACATGTTTGTGGAAGTGTATCACAGCACGAACAATGGAGATTTCTGAGGACCTCAGAAAGTGTTGTTGATGCTCATCAGGCTGGAAAAGGTTAAAAAAACATCTCTAAAGAGTTTGGACTCCACCAATCCACAATCAGACAGATTGTGTACAAATGGAGGAAATTCAAGACCATTGTTACCATCCCAGGAGTGGTTGACCAACAAAGATCACTCCAAGAGCAGGGCGTGTAATAGTCAGCGAGGTCACAAAGGACCCCAGGGTAACTTCTAAGCAACTGAAGGCCTTTCTCACATTGGCTAATGTTAATGTTCATGAGTCCACCATCAGGAGAACACTGAACAACAATGGTGTGCATGGCAGGGTTGCAAGGAGAAAGCCACTGCTCTCCAAAAAGAACATTGCTGCTCATCTGCAGTTTGCTAAAGATCACGTGGATAAGCCAGAAGGCTATTGGAAATATGTTTTGTGGATGGATGAGACCAAAATAGAACTTTTTGTTTAAATGAGAAGTGTTATGTTTAGAGAAAGGAAAACACTGCATTCCAGCATAAGAACCTTATCCCATCTGTGAAACATGGTGGTGGTAGTATCATGGTTTGGGCCTGTTTTGCTGCATCTGGGCCAGGATGGCTTGCCATCATTGATGGAACAATGAATTCTGAATCATACCAGTGAATTCTAAAGGAAAATGTCAGGACATCTGTCCATTAACTGAATCTCAAGAGAAGGTGGGTCATGCAGCAAGACAACGACCCTAAGCACACAAGTCGTTCTACGACTTGAAGAATAAAGTTAATGTTTTGGAATGGCCAAGTCAAAGTCCTGACCTTAATCCAATCTAAATGTTGTGGAAGGACCTGAAGCGAGCAGTTCATGTGAGGAAACCCACCAACATCCCAGAGTTGAAGCTGTTCTGTACGGAGGAATGGGCTAAAATTCCTCCAAGCCGGTGTGCAGGACTGATCAACAGTTACCGCAAACGTTTAGTTGCAGTTATTGCTGCACAAGGGGGTCACACCAGATACTGAAAGCAAAGGTTCACATACTTTTGCCACTCACAGATATGTAATATTGGATCATTTTCCTCAATAAATAAATGACCAAGTATAATATTTTTGTCTCATTTGTTTAACTGGGTTCTCTTTATCTACTTTTAGGACTTGTGTGAAAATCTGATGATGTTTTAGGTCATATTTATGCAGAAATATAGAAAATTCTCAAGGGTTCACAAACTTTCAAGCACCACTGTAACTGTATTGATACAAAGTATACCGGTACAGTTTCGTGCATCTGTCCACACTAGCGAGAAATGTTTGCGGTTTTCTTTCACGGTAGTTGAAATGCGCGTGCGCGAAATGTTTCCGTGGTTACCATGTAACTTCCTTCCGAGAATATGGCGGATGAAACAACGTGTGTGTGCTTTTTGTTGTCAATGTACAGTCTGTATTTCTGGTGGTCATTTATTCAGTCGAATCGTATAAAACGCGCGAGGCAGTTGAGAAAGAAACAAACGAATCTCAGTCCTTCACTATTTTATTCAGCGAAGACATCGATTGAGGTGTGTGACTTTGCGCATGCGCATTATATTTCTATCGATACAGAGCCGCTTCATCTGTCCACACTACAGCGAAGCGCTACAGTACCGATACTGTACCGGTACGAAACCCATACATTTGTGGGTTTCGTACCGATACAGTTATACCGCTACAGTACCGGTATAGTTGCTAGTGTGGACAGGTGTTGCGGTACGAAAGTAGTATCGTATCGGTACAAGATCCCTAGTGTGGACAGGGTATCAGACTATCACACTTCCTTCCTTCTTATTTTTGCAGCAAAACCCATTAGGTTTTTGTCTGAAAAGTGGTCTGTTATGTAATACGCTGCTTTCTTTATTGACACAATCATTTTTTTGTAACATTTAATTTAGTGCTGGAAAACTCATCTCATCTCATTATCTCTAGCCGCTTTATCCTGTCCTACAAGGGTCGCAGGCAAGCTGGAGCCTATCTCAGCTGACTACGGCCAAAAGGCGGGGTACACCCTGGACAAGTCGCTGACACAGACACAGACAACCATTCACACTCTCATTCACACCTACGGTCAATGTAGAGCCACCAGTTAACCTAACCTGCATGTCTTTGGACTGTGGGGGAAACCGGAGCACCCAGAGGAAACCCACGCAGACACGGGGAGAACATGCAAACTCCACACAGAAAGGCCCTCGCCAGCCACGGGGCTCGAACCCGGACCTTCTTGCTGTGAGGCGACAGTGCTAACCACTACACCACCGTGCTGCGTGCTGGAAAACTAATGTTTGGAAATCAAAAGTGTTTTTGTACTGGTTCCATAATGTAGAAGTCATAAAAGTCTATAACAAAAGTTTGTACTAAAAAACTAAGATGCCCAAGACTTTTTCACAGTACTGTATGTTGGTATTGTTTTCTGACCTATTTGTGTTTATGCATTCGGGCAATACTACATTTGAAACACAGGACTTGAACTAAATGTTACACTAAATGCCAGGGCTCTTCATGTTTGACTACTGCTGTACTTGTTTTTATTTCTGTGCGTGAATATTGGATATAGTATTGCTGGTCTCCTACCTGTGAAGCGCAGAAGCCACTCCAGGCCGATCTTAACCATGTGGAATGGTTTCTGAGCATTGTACAGTGTGATAGGCTTAATGCACTGCTGTTGGACGTACAGCTCCAAATGATCCTGGAGATTACTTCCCACACCTACATATACAGTGAGCAGACATGTTCCCCTTCATCAAACAAGAGGTGTAGCAATAAGTTGTTGTTGTTAAATAAAACTATGATAAATCAAGTCACATCTAAGTTTATTGTACTGAGCACTTTTTGAAGTAGCCCCTTGAAAAACAGTGACAATTTCAGCATTTATAAATCATTCTTTATCATTGCGGAAACACCAAACACAGTAAGAAAGAATAATAATGTCTTCTTGACCTCTACCTAAAACTACATTAGAGTGGTGTTTACAACACATAGATCACTGATGGGAAACAACACTTAGACAAAAACCATCATGACTGGTCAAAGTACAGACCATCATATAACTATAAAGATAAAAAAGGTGGCGTATCTTACATACCAGACAAAAATCATTTGTTACCCCTGCCCCGTTTTGTATCAAATGCTTTGCCTTATCAAATTTTTATCTCAATTTAAAAATGTTAAGAAGAATGATTTCTGGGTCACCTGGGAGGTGCTGCACGATGGGGATTTCCAGTTTGCGCAACTCATCAGCATTTCCCACCCCAGACAACATAAGCAGTTGTGGCGAGTTAATGGCCCCACCACTCACAATGACCTCCTTTTCAGCAAATACCTGCAGCAATAATCATCATTTTTGTAATATAGTAATGCATATATTTATTTAAAATAAATATGCAGTTTATTGTTATTCAAATAAACTAAAAAGCTATGTGGGAAGGACAATATGTTTAGTGAAAGGAAGCGTTATGAGGAAACTGAAATATCAGTTGATCACTGGTGCTGTTTCTCAAGTGTGAACAGTTTTCTCAGATTGATTAATCCACAGTTCAGGCAAGATAGGAGAGTGTTTAGATGGAATTTTGATTATCTTCAGTCACACAGAAAAATAGGTCACTACTGACTTGAGAGCTAATTATTCTGAATACTAAGCAGTAATAGCATTCGAAAGGTATAGATCATCCAAACAGTATTTAAACTGCATTAGAATAAATCACAAGTTTAAGCGGGTGGCACAGTGGTTAGCACTGTCCCCTCACAGCAAGAAGGCTCCAGGTTTAAACCTCATGGCTGATGGGGGCCTTTCTGTGTGGAGTTCTTCCCATGTCTGTGTGGGTTTCTTCTGGGTGCTCCGGTTTCCACACAGTTCAAACGCATGCAGATTAGGTAAAATACCCAGCCACTGGAGTTGCGTGAGACAGTGCATACTTAGTGCCGGTCTCAAGCCCGAATAGATTGGGGAAGGTTGCGTCAGGAAGGGTATCCAGTGTAAAAACCTATACTAAAATCAAATATGCGGATAATGAAGATCTGCTGTGGGGACTCTTAACAGGAGCAGCCGAAATGAGAAGAAGTGAATAAATCATAAGTTTAAGCAAAATTAAAAAGTTAAATATGTCAGCTGGCATGGAAAAAAAAAATCATGATGGCTGATGAAAAGAAACCTTAAAGTGAGTATTAAGCATCACTTTTATTGTCTCAGAAACTACTGTCTCTGGGGATAGACCAAACTTATGGAGAACTGTTGCAGACTCCATTCTGATTGACTGGTCAGAAGGTGTTTCCTTAAACAGCATAGCCATGACTATACTGGTGGCTGCAAGATAAATCATGGGATAATAATAATAATAATAATAATAATAATAATAATAATAATAATGATGCACTTGGAGACTCGAGTAGTGCTATATGACAAATGTAAAGCTGGTCCTTCACATTTTCCACCATGCTGATATTAATTTCAAGAATGAGATAAAATAAAAGTAGCTGGTGAATGAATGACTATAAGGTAAGAAATAACAGGAACCAACTGTCACAGATGTCCCACAACATTCAATCTTACAGTAGATGAACAAAAAGTAGAACAAACATGCTGGATAGAAAAAACATCTACACACCTCTGTTCAAGCAAGATGGCCTTTCAATTTCATAAAATCTGTGAAATTTAGTTCCCTCTGAAATTTGGTCATTGTGATGTGTTTATTTCTGTAATATCTCACAAAATATCAGGCTATTCTTTGGCTGGGAAGTTATTTACTTTGAGGGGATGGCCGAGCAAATAATGTGCATGAAATCGCTTGCTTCATGCAGTCAAGCAGATAGAGGAAGTCCGAGTGCGCATGCGCAGGTTTATCTTTGACCGTGCACTGACCGTTACATCATTTTGTCGCTAAACGAACAGCTGATCACACCGAGGTGCTCGCTGACCGCCTATATTTATTAGTTTGGTCCTGCGTTTACTTTCTTTCGCAACATAACATCTTTTCTTCTCGCTTTCCGTTACTGTAGTTGGTCTTTCACATTTCATTCGCACACTCATGTCCTCCATTTTTCTCTCCTGTTTCAAATTTGTATCCCACAATGCCTTGCACAAACGGGGAAAGCCCACCACGTGATGCATGACGTAGTAGCTTGAATTGGGTCATGTTGAAGCAGGCAAAAATAGGGGAGCCATGTGGCCCTAAATTCATTAACTGTTCTTTTTTTTTTAACTAATAAAATTGGAAGTCTGTGATTTTAATTCAGTAGCTTTCGGTTCACTAAACAAAAATAACTGGATGCCAGGGAAAATTCTTTTTATGACCTACACTTGAAAAATCTGAAAGGCGGTCTAACTTTAAAATGACTTTTGTGATGTTTAAAAAAAATTTCATTGAAAACATAAATCATATCATCTCTAGCCGCTTTATCCCGTTCTACAGGGTCGCAGGCAAGCTGGAGCCTATCCCAGCTGACTATGGGCGAAAGGCGGGGTACACCCTGGACAAGTCGCCAGGTCATCACAGGGCTGACACACAGACACGGACAACCATTCACATTCACACCTATGGTCAATTTAGAGCCACCAGTTAACCTAACCTGCATGTCTTTGGACTGTGAGTGCCCGGAGGAAACCCACGCGGACACAGGGAGAACATGCAAACTCCACACAGAAAGGCCCTCGCCGGCCACGGGGCTCGAACCCGGACCTTCTTGCTGTGAGGCGACAGCGCTAACCACTACACCACCGTGCCGCCCAACATAAATCATGTCAGACCATTTTAAACTCAAGTTAAAAAAAAGAAAATTTTTTAGGGAAAAGTCACAAGACAAAACTTACAATAAAACGGTTGAATAAGTATGCATACTCTTAAATGAATAGTTTGTTAAATTGCCTTAAAATTGCCTACCAATAATAGTCTAAAAAATTAGCACATCTTAGCTTGACAATTCTATTTCACACTTCCTTGCAGCAATGCTCCAGATCTATCAAACTGTAAGTGGATCTCCTTTTGCACAGCCCTCTTCAAGTTATTCCATGGTTGGTTGGTTTGCCAGATTTTAAATATGGGCTCTGACTGGACCATTTGAACCCTTTGATCTTTTCTTTCCATTCCTTTATTGATTTGGATTTCTGCTTGGGATCATTATTGTACTGGAGGCTGAAATTTTTCTTCATTTTCAGCTGTCTAACAGAGGCCTGCAGGTTTTATGTGAAACCAGATTGGTGTTTGGAGCTATCAATTATTCCCTCCATTTTGACTGGAGCCCCAGTCCCAGCTGAAGAGGTGAAGCCCCATAGAATGAAACTGCCACCACCATGCTTCACCATGGGTGTGGTGTTCTTTGGGTGACATGACGTCTTGTTTTTGTGCTACACTTTTTTTTTTCTCTTATGCCCAAAAGTTCTTATCAGACCATAACACATTTAGCCACATAATTTGGCAAATTATAGGTCACAAATGCCCCTTTTCCACCAAAGCAGTTCCAGGGCTGGTTCGGGGCCAGTGCTTAGTTTGGAACTGGGTTTTCTGTTTCCACTGACAAAGAACTGGCTCTGGGGCCAGAAAAAACGGTTCGAGGCTAGCACCAACTCTTTGCTGGGCCAGAGGAAAGAACCGCTTACGTCAGTGGGGGGGAGGAGTTGTTGTTAAGACCAACAACAATAGCAAGATCGTGAAAGGTCGCCATTTTTAAGCAGCGAGAAGCAGCAGCTGTACAAACGTGAAGTCATCCATTATTATTATTGTTGTTGTTGCTGCTGCTGCTTCTTCTCCGTGTTGTTGTTGCTACAATGTTCGTGCCAAGATTTATACAAACGCAGCGACGTAACTGACATATACAGCGACGTAACTGACGTGGCTCCGCTTAGCACCCCGAGCTATGGAAAAGCAAACTGGTTCTCAGCTGGCTCGCAAGTTGAACGAGTTGTGAACCAGCACCAGCCCCGAACCAGCCCTGGAACTGATTTGGTGGAAAAGGGGTAAAGGAGCTTCTATAAGAGACCTATTCAAATCACATAGACCAGACTTGAAGAAGTATATGAAAGACTATCATCACATGCAGGAAGTGACCAGATATTCCTGCAGCCCCTTTAATGTTGCCATAGATTTCTTAGGTGATAAGTTTTTAGCTTCTTCTTTTGTCATTTTGGAGGGACGTCATGACCTTTTCAAGGTCATAGTGGTGCCCCATTTTCTCCACTTGATGATGGCCTTCATGGAATTTCATGGTACATGTAATATTTTGGCAATTCTTTTGTACCCCTCTCCTGAGCTATTCTTTTTGAAAATGAAATCCTATTCATGCTTTGCAAGTTCTTTGTGGACCACAGCTTCAGCAGTTGGATACCAAGAAGAGGTCAAGAAAATCCTACAGAAACAGCTGATCTTTATTTGTGGTTACCGTATTTTCTGGACTATAGAGCGCACCTGTATATAAGCCGCATCCGCTCTATTTTTAAAAAAAAATTTAAAAAAAGATATACAAGCCGCGCCGGGCTATAAGCCGCAGATATCTATGTTGAAAAATTAGATATTTACTGCATGTACAGAACGATTTTGTACTGTAAGTGTACATGTATGTACCTGAACAGATTCTTTCCGAACAGTGCCTTTTAACACGGCAGCAACTTTGCTGATTAAAACGGAACAGAACCAAGAGAAAATAACCGGTATTTATTTACCTTCATTTCTCCTGTGTTTGAAACCACAAGTCACTTTAATCATCTTCGCTGGATTTGAAAATAATTACCAGTTAGTAATTTGTCGTGCGTGTTCTATCTGCTAAAGATCTGCTAATTCTTCTTTGCATTGATTTTTCGTCTATCTTATTTTTGATTCTACTCCCGGTTAGAGCGCCCCTAGCGGTGGAAGAAAAATCCACAGAATAGCCGCACCTTTGTATAAGCCGCATGGTTCAAAACCTAGGAAAAAAGTAGCGGCTTATAGTCCAGAAAATACGGTAACCAGAATCATTTCACTGATAGGTGGATGATAATTACTTTTGAACAAGTCAAAGCATAGTCGCATGGCCCATTATAAAAGGGTGTCCACACTTTTTCCCCCCCCAAAATGTTTCTTTTTTGCACTTGTAAAGTGTCTTGCAAAAGCATTCACCCCCTTTGCGCTTGTCCTGTTTTGTCACATTACAAGCTGGAATTAAAACAGATTTTTTTTTTGGGGGGGGGGGGGGGGGGGGGGGGGACCATAAACATGCCTACAACTTTAAGGGTAAAAATTGTTTTATTGTGACACAATAAGATGGGAAAAAAAGCAGAACTCTGGAGTGTGCATAGGTATGCACCCCCCCTTAAGTCAATACTTTGTAGAGCCACCTTTTGCTGCAATTCCAGCTTTGGCTAGGCCATTCCAAGACATTTAAAGGTTTCCCTTTAAACCACTCCATTGTAGCTTCAGCAGTATGTTTAGGGTCATTGTCCTGCTGGAACATGAACCTTCGTTCCAGTCTCAAACAGGTTTTCCTCCAGAATTGCGCTGGATTTAGTGCCATCCATCTTTCCTTCAGTCCTGACCAGCTTTCCTGTCCCTGGAGATGAAAAACATCCCCACAGCATGATGCTACCACCACCATGCTTCACTGTAGGAATGGTGCTCTCACGGTGTTGGGTTTGTGCCGCACATGGCGTTTCCCATGATGGCCAAAAAGATCAATTTTAGTCTAATTTGACCAAAGAAACAGCCACATGCTGTTGGGCAAACTCCAAATGTGTTTTCTTAAGCAATGGCTTTTTTCTGGCTACTCTTCCATAAAGCCCCGCTCTGTGGAGTGTACAGCTTAAAGTGGTCCTATGGACAGATACTCCCATCTCTGCTGTAGATCTTTGCAGCTCCTTCAGTGTTATCTTTGGTGTCTTTGTTGCATCTGATTAATGCTCTCCTTGCCAGGTCTGAGAGTTTTGGTGGGCGGCCTTCTCGTCAGGTTTGTAGTGGTGACATATTCTTTCCATTTTGCTATAATGGATTTAATGGTGCTCCCTTGTGACTAGTGACAATAAAGGGTTCATTCATTCATCCCTGGGATATTCAAAGTTTGGGATATTTTTTATAACCCAACCCTGATCTATACTTCTCCACAACTTTGTCTCTGACCTGTTTTTTTTAGATTAGATAGAACTTTATTGATCCCTTCGGGAGGGTTCCCTCAGGGAAATTATTTGGAGTGCTCCTTGGTTTTCATGTTGCTTGCTTAGTAGTGTTGCAGAGTCATGGTCCTTCCAGAACAGGTTGATTTATACAGACATCATGTGACAGATCATGTGACACTTTGATTACACACATGTGGATCTTAATCAACTAATTATGTGACTTATGAAGTGAACTGGTTGGACCAGCTCTTATTTAGGGGTTTTATACAAAAGGGGTGAATACCTATGCACATTCAAGATTTCTGTTTTTTTTCCATTTTAATTATTGTTTGTGTCACAAAAAAAAACAAAAAAACAATTTTCATTTAAAGTGTAGACGTGTTGTGTAAATTAAATGGTGCTAACCCTCCAAAAATCCATTTTAATTCCATCTTGTAATGGAACAAAACAGGACAAACACCAAAGGAGATGAATACTTTTGCAAGACACTATTTTTTTGACTACTATATCACATTAAAGATCTAAAAAGCTCTGACATGATTCATCTTAATTTCATTTTTTACATCACAAAGACCTGCCATTTTAGCAGGGGCGTATAGACTTTATATCCACTGCATATGACAATAGTAACAGTGGGAAAATGTCTGTGGTATGAGAGTAATAAGACAATTCAGGATGTGCTGTTCTAGAAAAATAAGCATCTCCATCATTGATGATTTTCCTTTTACAGCACGCCCCATTGTTTTATTCTTCATATACCATGGGGACTTTCTTAATCTGTTAGGATTGCTGTAACAAGAAGTGCACAGACTGGCTCCAATCCAGCCAGTCAGCCACGACAGGGACTATTTTTGGACAGACACACTGTTATTACGTTTTATCTTGATGCTGATCCATGATGCCCAGACCTCTGCCCTACCTTCTTCATCTGACCATTCTGTTGGTACTCCACTCCCACTGCTCGAGTCCCATCAAAAAGTATCCGTGTGGTGAGGCATCTCACTTCTGCCTTCAGGTTGTGTCTAGACAGAGCAGGGCGCAAGTATGCACTTGCTGTGCTCCATCTCTTGCCTAAAGTAAGGGTAGAGGGAAGAGTTAAGAGGAGAGAAACCAAGGTCAGGAGAAGTTGTACAAGTTAATCCAAGGCACCCCTTGAGAAGTCAAGGGTCTGGGGGAACAGTGGCAGCTGGGATACTAGAACGAACAGTCTGGACATAAACACCTGCCAGGCTCCCACAGACATACCTTTGTAAATGACCACATAAGATATTACTAAAGAATATTGAGCTACTGTAAATCAATAGGGTATTTCATACCCTATTCTATTCTACACTCTACTCTCCAATTGCATAATACTTTCTAATAAACTCAATCTATTTAATGGAGAAGGAACTCCATCCGGGAGTCCTGTCATCTTCAAGATTATTTCCATTCCATATGTAAATACATATCTGAATATGCACTAAATACCAACTGAATATACACCAAAATCTATTATTCTAGCTTTGGACCACTGACCATGCATAGCAAACCATGGGGAAAAATTATGGCAGAAACTGGTTTAGAAGCTAGAGCACAAAGTCACTTTGACAAGCATTAAGCAGATGTGCCCTCTGAACCAAAAATGATTGACAAAAATCACAAAACCAAATACAAAACTACATTCAGCACCATTGGATGGAGTATAAAGTACTCAAAAGTTTGGAAAAAAACCAAAACACCTTTGTGAATGGTCATATCCATCCAGCCAATGCCTTCCTGCTGGTACCCATTCATGTCCTTGGTGAAGGGGTAGCCAGCTTGTTGAGCAGCCTCGATAAATGCATGGTGAAGAGGGTGATTGGTTTTGCCTCTGGAAACATGCAGGGGTCCACTGTCACCTCGGTATCGGTCTGCTCCCAATTCATGTGTCTGGGCTTTCCTGAAGTATGGGAGGCAATGCTCATAGTTCCAGCCCTCAGCACCTTCTTTGTGCCAGCGGTTGTAGTCCTCAGCATGCCCACGGATATAGACCATGGCATTGAGCGAGGATGAGCCACCCCAGACACGGCCACGAGGCCAGTACAAGATCCGGCTGTCCATACCTGCCTGTGGTAGTGTGTGGTAGAACCAGTTGTACTTGTCATTGCAAAGGTTATAGGTCAGTGCTGCTGGCATGTGTATCTTCCATGACAGGCGAGTACACCCAAGCAGCAAGTCCTTGGGCCCTGCCTCCAAGAGGAGGACAGACTCAGATGGGTTTTCTGATAAGCGGTTGGCCAGCACACATCCTGCTGAGCCTGCCCCCACAATGACATAGCTGAAGGATGGAGTTCTCTGATCAGATGAGATGGTGCTATAGCAGGAAACTGGGAAATGTCTGGAACGTTGGAAGGCTGCCTTTCTGGCAAATCCTAAAGCCAGCCAAGCAGACAAGTGGGGGTGCACCATGACAAAACAGTTTTCAGAACCCTCTACAGCCAAAACATGCAGAGAGATTTAGTTTCAAAGCACTTTTAGGACCTCTCTTGATGTAAAGTCGACCAAGTAGTTCCACACCTATAACAGTCCTGCAAAAGAATGATTTTATAAGGTCAGCAGGATCACAGGATGAGATGAGCCTTTTTCAGTTTTTTCATTACTTTGCAAATAATGGTACAAGTGCATATCTTGCCTTGCAATTCTTAGCAACATCTTATATTTATAAAAAGTCATTTTCAGCAACTGGTTTCCTGTCAGGGGGTGGCACAGTGATGTAGTGGTTAGCACTGTCACCTCACAGCAAGAAGGTCCTGGGTTCGAGCCCAGTGGCCAACATGGGCCTTTCTGTGTGGAGTTTAAATGTTCTCCCCATGTCTGTGTGGGTTTCCTCTGGGTGCTCCAGTTTCCCCCACCAGTCCAAAAGACATGCAGGTTGGGTGAATTGGTGGCTTTAAATTAACCGTAAGTGTGAATGGTTTTTTTTGGTCTCTCTTTGTCAGCCCTGCGATTGGCAACTTGTCCAGGGTGTATGCCGCCTCTCGCCCATAGTCAGCTGGGATAGGCTCCAGCTTGCTCGCGACCCTGCACAGGATAAGCGGTTACGGATAATGGATGGATGGTTTCCTGTCAGCAGTGGTTTGTTCTCAAGCCTGTGCCAGCATCACTGGCTACAAGGCAGAAATATACTATGGAAAGGATAGGTAACTGTCAATCGCAGGTCACCACACACACACCAAGAGCAGTGTAGTGTAGTTAATTCACCAACCAGCATGTTTTTGTTATGTGGAAGGAAATCAATGTACCTGGTAGAAACCCACACAGACACAAACATATAAAATATGTCACACAGACAAGAACTGGAGCTTTGGATTGAACCCTGGACCTTGGAGCTGTGGGGTGGCACCATTGCATTGCTCCACTTTACAGTGTGTTATATGTTTTCTATAAATAAATCCTTTCAGGGTAATTACTTGGTGTGTGGTCTGGCCAGAAAGTGAAAATGATTTTTGCAAATGATTTGCCTCATTCTTCTAAACAACAAATGAGACAAATATCTGATGACACAATCGGCAAAATGTAAACTCAGATTATGAAAAATGTGTCTCCTCTCTCCCTTTACTTCATGAATTTACTGGGGTTGGGTGTAAGGGGTTGGGTGCATTTCTAATTAGCACAAAGAATCTGGAAATGTAGATAAGAATAAGGCCTACTTAAAAACAATGGCTCGCTGAGTCTGACAAAGGGGTGAAATATTAAACTACATTCAAATTACCATGTTTTGTGTTTCCTGTGTACTACAAAGTCCACAGTTTCTGAAACGGATGTCCATTTAACTCCTGTAGCGCTAGTTTTGCTGTGAGGCAGGCAAATATATATATATTTAAAAAAAAGAGACCTTGATGGGTGTTCTGCTATTTCTGGCCACATAGCAGAAGGTACTATAGTTCTAGTAACTTTTAATCATTTTTGTTTAAAATTATAGATGCTAGAAATCAAAAATAAATCCAACCAGATACGTCTTGACCTACTAGATGGTAAACACGTGGCTTTTAGATAAAGTAATGTGACAGGCTTTTGCTAGAAGACATCAGAAAGTTTTGTTCATTCAGTAACTAGAAGCAGTGGAATGCTTATTTGTGTCCTGTTTATATATTTATACTCAGGCATGAAAATGGGTCAGGGGTGAAAAAGGTGAGAAGGGTGCGCGAGTGGTGACGTGGCCTCTGGTGTTGTTTTATTTTGTTTGGGGGGGGGGTCCTCCCCCAGAATAAATATTATAGCCTCCTTACTAAGTATACTGTATTGACATTTGCACAAGGACATACAGTACAAATACAAATACATGTAGTTATAGTGAAATTATGCCCTGGAAAAAATGCGAATAATAGAACGAAGAAAGTGGAGAACACACAAGGAATAATGATCATTTTTTCCTTGTATTTGCCTGGACCACCAGTGTCTCCATGGCCCGCTTTCGCCGAGTTGCCACATGTTTCAGCCTTGCCCGCTTCTCTCCTTCAGCAGTTGGTTTCTTGGCCTGCTAAGCACTGCAAGTTGCTTGAGAGCCATACTTGCTCTGCTGCTTTTCCTCCTTGTTCACCCTCTGCTGCTGTTTGTATGTGGCTGCTGCAGAGTTAATGTTCTTGCACAATGTTCTGTCCACTTCCCCAAACTTCATGTCCTCCCTTCTAAAGAGCTGCATAGCTGTCTTCCCCCTGGACATCAGCATGTACTTGACCGTCTGTATTGCATTAAATGTTTCCACATTCATGTTGCCACTCCTTTGATCAATTACATCATTCATCAGACTAAATGACGACTCAACTCTAGGTCCATGAAAGATGGAGAGGCAACACTTAACCAGTGCACCCAGGGAGGGGCACTTGTCTGGTTTGTCGAAGACATGACCCCACCACTCCATGATGCTCTCTCCCTCCTTGAAGCTGGGGATGGTCAGGTCAACACTGAACCGCACAAGTTCCTTCTGGATATCCTGATCTGCTGGCAAGAGGTGCCAGGGATCCCAGCAGTAATTGAAAAAAAATAGAGGAATGTAAGAAACTATCAGCAGGGGTCAAGGGGGCTGCAAGCCCCCTGAAGCTGTTGAGATTTTAACATTTAAAGATGCCATAGAACACATTTTTTACATAGATTTAACATAGAAAAGCAACAGAATTTAACAATAATGTGTATCTATTTGATGCCATATTTTGTAATCAATGACATAAGTGGCAAAAAAAAATTGTTATTTATAAAAATTAGATGAAAATGTAGCTTTGAAGAATATACTTCTTCTAACCCGGACACTGTTCCGCTATCTCTTTTATGGACGATATCTTTTTTCCACGACATATTCAGGGCTGTGAAATTGTAAATAAGAAATCCGAGGAAAAGGGGGGGGGTCTGGGGGGCACAGCCCCCCAGCATAAATCGGGGGTCTGGGGCCACCAAGCCATTTTAGGTGTTATATGGTGTATTCTGAGCATTTCCTGCAAGTGAAAAATTGATCTCAACAAGTAAATATTTGACTAGTCTTGGTCTTCATTTTGCCATATAAAATACCTATCAACAGTTTTCTCTTTTAAAATGAAAGATCCATGTAAAATACCTTGAAATATCTAATAAGTGCCTATGTATTTTATCTCTTAATCAAAAGTAAAAAAAATGTGTAAATAAGAATTTAAAGAAATGTTAATAAAAGAAAACTTTGATAGGCCTTTCAAAATGACTTTGTGAAAAATCATGCTCAATATTTAAGTGAGAGATACCTGTTGTCTTCAAAATTACACTTAATTCTTGTATTATGTCCTGGCTTTTTCCAAGAATCTGTCACAATGTCTCTTGTCTACAGAGCAAAAGTTTAAAAAAAACTAATGTTTCTTATCTAATATATTATTTACGTCTTTTCTTTTACTTGTGGCTCCTTCTATTCCTCTTTGCATCACTCCCAGCTATTTCTTTCAATTCATCTTTCAGTAAGGCTATTAGTTATTAGTTCTATAGTATTTGCATTCCTCTATTAAAGCTATTTACAAAATGTTCATAGTCTGTCAAACAGCATCTAATGAAAGTCTTTTAATTTTCTTTTCTTTAACACCATCTCTTTCAGTTTTGCAAACTTGTTCTTTTTCATCTTTTCCTTCAGTCTGTCTGTGTGTTCTTTTCTAGCCCTCTTTGCATCTCTCTCAAACACCTCCTTAGCTTTCCTTTTTGATGGCATCTTAACTATGTCTGATCTTGCACCCTGGAAGTACAAAATTCACGTACGCGGTGCCAGGTCACGCAATAGCCATTTTTAGCTCTGTCATGCACTCCGTGTTGCCAGATACTGCTGATGTTTTCCAGCCCAAAATATGTTCAAAACCCACCAAAATGCACTTGAAACCGCCCAATCTGGCAACACTGCTCCTGAGTCGCAGTCAAGATGTGTTCCACGCTCAGCTGGCATAAAACTCCGTGAGCCTGGCTGTATTGAGCCGCTGGTCTCGTGCAAGGCAATTAAAACCGACTAGACCCCCCCCCAATGATTTTTAATGCAAAAATAGACATTTTGTGAAGATATTTTTCGCGACAGAATCCGTGGAAATTTCACAGCCCTGCATATTGAATTAAGTTCAACGCATTAGAAACAAAAGCACGAACGGAGTTAAAACACATTTTCTAGGAAATGGGCGCAGCCATATTGTTTTCTCGTTCTATCGCGTACATCAATTTAACTTCCGAGTGTTCCCGAATGTCAACAAGAACAAACGAAGCCGACGAAAACATCGCTAAACAAGCAAACCAAATCAGAATGTATTCTGCTGGTCATTTTACTTAAACAAACATATTTTTAATGGATATACAAGAGATTTAAAAAAAAAAAAAAAAAAAAAAAAAACACCACCACTTTGGCTAGAAAAATAGCGGAATTCCGCTAAATAGCGGACGTCTGGGATCCCTGAGGTGCCCCAGCATACCACTCAGCCTGCCAAGATATGGAAGTACCTGCAGCTTTCAGTTCTTTTTAAATCAAGGCTGAATACTTTCTTCTTTGCTGCTGTCTTTTATTAAATCAAATTTGAGACTTTTAATTTGATTTCTTTCAGTACGGACAGCACTACAAAATGGCATCTCCACTATACAGTGCCCTATATAGCGAGTAGCGAGCAATTTCGGACACAGGGATTGTCAAAAGACGCGCGCGCCCTCTTTCGACTGCTGACGTAATCAAGCTGGAAGTTTTGTTTGTTTTGATAGCGATCAGGAAAGTTTTAAAAAAGTAGGAAATTCAGTCCGATGACTCAATCCAGCTTCTGGTGGTCTGGTCTGCACTCTGACTGATGTGTGCACGCTCTGGCCAGCAGGAGAAGAGGCGAGAAATGATGCTGCTTGCCCTTCGCAGCGAGATGTACTCATCGCTATGGCGTCAATATCAAAGCAGGAGGAGGAGGCGCAAACCGGCACGAACTGTCTATGGATGCGAAGCGACCTCCTTGCCCTTTGGGTCAAAATCAAACCCCCCCCATTTTTTTTTCTCATCGGATCTACACGATTCACGTAGGTCACCCATTTTGGTTTCAAAACGGCGAATTTCGCCGAAAGGTGAGGGATTTTCATGCATGCATACTAAAGACATACGTGTTTAGGGCGGCACGGTGGTGTAGTGGTTAGCGCTGTCACCTCACAGCAAGAAGGTCCGGGTTCGAGCCCTGTGGCCGGCGAGGGCCTTTCTGTGCGGAGTTTGCATGTTCTCCCCGTGTCCGCGTGGGTTTCCTCCGGGTGCTCCGGTTTCCCCCACAGTCCAAAGACATGCAGGTTAGGTTAACTGGTGACTCTAAATTGACCGTAGGTGTGAATGTGAGTGTGAATGGTTGTCTGTGTCTATGTGTCAGCCCTGTGATGACCTGGCGACTTGTCCAGGGTGTACCCCGCCTTTTGCCCATAGTCAGCTGGGATAGGCTCCAGCTTGCCTGCGACCCTGTAGAAGGATAAAGCAGCTAGAGATAATGAGATGAGACATACGCGTTTCAAGTTTTGAAGAAATTAGCAAAGGACTTTTTTTTTTTACACCCAGCCAAAAAGCATAACACTTCTGACATACTTTGACAAAGCGCAACACTCTTGACATGACTTCATGGAACTAACTGGTTTCATTGCTACTGAAACTGATAACTTGAGAGCACCTCCTACAACACTGTTCATCTAGACACTGTAGCCACAGAAACTCTTTGTACGTGTACCGCTACAAAGGAAAATATAGCAAGTGAACCATATCTGAATTGCTCATTTTATTTAATAAATAAACCTTTCAACTGCAAATTCAAAATCAAATTAGAACTAGTACAGCCATCATAAGTAAGGGTCAGTATCTCATGTCATGTGCTTCAGCAATCTAGATGTACTGGGTTAGCATAACAGAGCATATAAAAATTGTAATACTCCTAACACAAAAATACATAAATAAGACCAGGAAACATGTCACAGCAAAATCAGATATTTTTGTACATGTACTGTGGACCTTGAAAATCTGAAACAGACAAGAGTTTTTCGATCAATATGAAATTGTTCTGGTTGAAAACTGAAAAAATAATGTTCGCAACTTTTAAAGTGAACATGAACACTGCTGGAAACAGACCAATGTTAAAAAGTCATTCCTTCCACCAAGAACAATATGCATGCCGTTACCATGGGTGCTAACAATGCAGTGTGAGAAGCCATGCAAACACAAATGGCCCTTTTCCACTACCCTTTTTCAGCTCACTTCAGCCCGACACGGCTCGCGTTTCGACTACCAAAAAACAGCACGACTCGGCTCGCTTCAGCCCTGCTTAGCCCCTAAAACTCGCACCGTTTTAGAGTGGGGCTGAAGCGAGCCAAAGCGAGCCGAGTGAGGCTGGGGGCGTGAGCAGACACTCCCCTGTGCACTGATTGGTGAGGAGGAGTGTCCTCACACGCCCACACACGCCCTGCGAGCACGCTGGGATCTGTAAACACCGTAAACCCGGAAGAAGAAGAATTACGAATTACGAGAATTTCTGGAGCCTTATGCGCCTCGCCTCATCTATATGCTCTTGCCAGTATCTGTTGGCGTTGTCGGTGACAACAAGCCACAGCACCAAGACCAGCAACACTAACGACTCCATGTCCTCCATGTTTATTGTTTACTCTCCGGGTTGTGAGACTACCGCTTAAAAGCTCACTGATGTCACTGTTTGCGCTGCTTAATGACATCACGTGACGTCCACCCACTTTCGCTAACTCCACCCAATGTGTCCACCCACTTCCAGCCAGCACGGTTCAGCGCGGTTGTAGTCGAAATGCAACTCCAATAGCCTCACTCAGCTCGACTCAGCACGGCACGGCTCAGCCCGACTCAGCCGCGTTTGTAGTGGAAAAGCGGCATAAGATTGTGAATGTATCTTTGCTGTCAACATGGTCAATATGTATAATTATTTGCGCTCATACAGTGGTGCTTGAAAGTTTGTGAACCCTTTAGAAGTTTCTATATTTCTGCATAAATATGACCTAAAACATCATCAGATTTTCACACAAGTCCTAAAAGTACATAAAGAAAACCCAGTTAAACAAATGAGACAAAAATATTATACTTGGCCAATTATTTATTGAGGAAAATGATCCAGTATTACATACCTGTGAGTGGCAAAAGTATGTGAACCTTTGCTTTCAGTATCTGGTGTGACCCCCATGTGCAGCAATAACTGCAACTAAATGTTTCCAGTAACTGTTGATCAGTCCTGCACACCGGCTTGGAGGAATTTTAGCTCATTCCTCTAGACAGAACAGCTTCACCTCTGGGATGTTGGTGGGTTTCCTCACATGAACTGCTCGCTTCAGGTCCTTCCACAACATTTCCATTGGATTAAGGTCAGGACTTTGACTTGGCCATTCCAAAACATTCACTTTATTCTTCTTTAACCATTATTTGGTAGAACGACTTGTATGCTTAGGGTCGTCGTCTTGCTGCATGACCCACCTTCTCTTGAGATTCAGTTCATGGACAGATGTCCTGACATTTTCCTTTAGAATTTGCTGGTATAATTCAGAATTCATTGTTCCATCAATGATGGCAAGCCGTCCTGGCCCAGATGCAGCAAAACAGGCCCAAACCATGATACTGCCACCACCATGTTTCACAGATGCGATAAGGTTCTTGTGCTGGAATGCAGTGTTTTCCTTTCTCCAAACATAACGCTTCTCATTTAAACCAAAAAGTTCTATTTTGGTCTCATCCGTCCACAAAACATTTTCCAGTAGCCTTCTGGCTTGTCCACGTGATGTTTAGCAAACTGCAGATGAACAGCAATGTTCTTTTTGGAGAGCAGTGGCTTTCTCCTTGCAACACTGCCATGCACACCATTGTTGTTCAGTGTTCTCCTGATGGTGGACTCATGAACATTAGCCAATGTGAAAGAGGCCTTCAGTTGCTTAGAAGTTACCCTGGGGTCCTTTGTGACCTCGCCGACTATTACACGCCTTGCTCTTGGAGTGATCTTTGTTGGTCGACCACTCCTGGGGAGGGTAACAATGGTCTTGAATTTCCTCCATGTGTATGCAATCTGCCTGACTATGGATTGGTGGAGTCCAAACTCTTTAGATATGGTTTTGTTACCTTTTCCAGTCGGATGAGCATCAACAACGCTTTTTCTGAGGTCCTCAGAAATCTCCTTTGTTCGTGCCATGACACATTTCCACAAACGTGTTGTGAAGATCAAACTTTGATAGATCCCTGTTCTTTAAATAAAACAGGGTGCCCACTCACACCTGACTGTCATCCCATTGATTGAAAACACCTGACTCTAATTTCACCTTCAAATTAACTGCTAATCCTAGAGGTTCACATACTTTTGCCACTCACAGATATGTAATATTGGATCATTTTCCTCAATCAATAAATGACCAAGTATAATATTTTTGTCTCATTTGTTTAACTGGGTTCTCTTTATCTACTTTTAGGACTTGTGTGAAAATCTGATGATGTTTTAGGTCATATTTATGCAGAAAAATATAGAAAATTCTAAAGGGTTCACAAACTTTCAAGCACCACTGTAAAAGATGTTTGGATCCCAGACATAGGTTTAGTTACTGTACTATTATACCAATAAAAAGAGTACATCTGTTGCTAAAAAACATACAGGAATTTGAAAAGCACTGGTATAGTCACCAGGTTATCACAGAGACAAACAACCATTCACACCTACAGTCAATTTAGAGCCACTAATTAACCTAACCTGCATGTCTTTGGACTGTGGGGGAAACCGGAGCACCCCCATGCGGATACACACAGAAAGGCCCTTGCTAGCTGCTGGGCTCGAACCCAGGACCTTCTTGCTGTGAGGCAACAGTGCTAACCACTACACCACCGTGCCACCCTAGTTACAGGATTCCCTGGCTGCAAAACATTTGTGGCCATATGCTATAAATAGCTTAACCTTAATATAAACATGCATGCATCATAAGTGCAATATGCACACACTGCACAAGGTGGTGAATGAGTGATGAAGAGTGAATGAATGAAGTAGGATATATTTGCTCACTGAAACTATAAAACTGTATTCTATAAAGCCTGTATTGTAAAACATCCAACCGTAACTGTACTTTAAGTGTAACCTTTAACTTGCGAAACAAAACAAGTAGTATATATCTATATCAGTGTTACAGGATATTGGGTTTCCTAATCATATCTGTTTCTATGAGCCTTGTATGTTCTTATTTTAATCGCAAGTTCTCATAACTTTCATGTACGCTAAGGCTCATACACTCTCAGAAAATAAACTACATAATTATACCTTTAGTGTATAGGGGTTGTAACTGAGGCAGTACCCTCCAAGCTACTCATTTGTACCTTTTTTTATACTGCTTGGGAACATGTACCTACAGTGGTGCTTGAAAGTTTGTGAACCCTTTAGAATTTTCTATATTTCTGCATAAATATGACCTAAAACATCATCAGATTTTCACACAAGTCCTAAAAGTAGATAAAGAGAACACAGTTAAACAAATGAGACAAAAATATTACATTTGGTCATTTATTTATTGAAGAAAACGATTATTATATTATATCTGTGAGTGGCAAAAGTATGCGAACCTTTGCTTTCAGTATCTGGTGTGACCCCCTTGTGTCGGAAGAAGTGCAACTAAACGTTTCCGGTAACTGTTGATCAGTCCTGCACACCAGCTTGGAGGAATTTTAGCCTGTTCCTCCGTACAGAACAGCTTCAACTCTGGGATGTTGGTGGGTTTCCTGACACGAACTGCTCGCTTCAGGTCCTTCCACAACATTTCGATTGGATTAAAAGGTCAGGACTTTGACTTGGCCATTCCAAAATATTAACTTCATTCTTTTTTAACCATTCTTTGGTAGAACGACTTGTGTTCTGAGGGTCGTTGTCTTGCTGCATGACCCACCTTCTCTTGAGATTCAGTTCATGGACAGATGTCCTGACATTTTCCTTTAGAATTCACTGGTATCATTCAGAATTCATTGTTCCATCAATGATGGCAGCCCTGTGATGACCTGGCGACTTGTCCAGGGTGTACCCCGCCTTTCGCCCGTAGTCAGCTGGGATAGGCTCCAGCTTGGCTGCAACCCTGTAGAAGGATAAAGCGGCTAGAGATAATGAGATGAGATGAATGATGGCAAGCCGTCCTGGCCCAGATGCAGCAAAACAAGCCCAAACCATGATACCACCACCACCATGTTTCACAGATGGGATAAGGTTCTTATGCTGGAATGCAGCATTTTCCTTTCTCCAAACATAACGGTTCTTATTTAAACCAAAAAGTACTACTTTGGTATCATCCAACCACAAAACATTTTTCCAGTAGCCTTCTAGCTTGTCCACGTGATCTTTAGCAAACTGCAGACGAGCAGCAATTTCTTTTTGGAGAGCAGTGGCTTTCTCCTTGCAACCCTGCCATGCACACCACTGTTGTTCAGTGTTCTGCTGATGGCCTGCAGTTGCTTAGAAGTTACCCTGGGGTCCTTTCTGACCTCGCCGACTATTACACGCTTTGCTCTTGGAGTGATCTTTGTTGGTCGACCACTCCTGGGGAGGGTGACAATGGTCTTGAATTTCCTCCATTTGTACACAATCTGTCTGACTGTGGATTGGTGGAGTCCAAACTCTTTAGAGATGGTTTTGTAACCTTTTCCAGCCTGATGAGCATCAACAACGCTTTCTCTAAGGTCCTCAGAAATCTCCTTTGTTCGTGCCATGATACACTTCCACAAACGTGTGTTGTGAAGATCGGACTTTGATAGATCCCTGTTCTTTAAATAAAACAGGGTGCCCACTCACACCTGATTGTCATCCCATTGATTGAAAACACCTGACTCTAATTTCACCTTCAAATTAACTGTGGCAGCACAGTGGTGTAGTGGTTAGCGCTGTCACCTCACAGCAAGAAGGTCCGGCGAGGGCCTTTCTGTGTGGAGTTTGCATGTTCTCCCCGTGTCCGCGTGGGTTTCCTCCGGGTGCTCCGGTTTCCCCCACAGTCCAAAGACATGCAGGTTAGGTTAACTGGTGACTCTAAATTGACCGTAGGTGTGAATGTGAGTGTGAATGGTTGTCTGTGTCTATGTGTCAGCCCTGTGATGACCTGGCGACTTGTCCAGGGTGTACCCCGCCTTTCGCCCGTAGTCAGCTGGGATAGGCTCCAGCTTGCCTGCGACCCTGTAGAAGGATAAAGTGGCTAGAGATAATGAGATGAGAATGAGATTTTCCTCAATAAATAAATGACTAAGTATAATATTTTTGTCTCATTTGTTTAACTGTGTTCTCTTTATCTACTTTTAGGACTTGTGTGAAAATCTGATGATGTTTTAGGTCATATTTATGCAGAAATATAGAAAATTCTAAAGGGTTCACAAACTTTCAAGCACCACTGTAGCTTTTTGGCACTAAAAAGGTATACATATTTATCTTGAAGTCCAATAATGAGCCCTATGTGGTACATTAGTGCAGACTATTTCTGACAGTGTACTTAGCCATACATAATCATACTTTGTTGAGCCACCAGAAACTCTGGACTGGGTTTGATCCATTCACTTTGACCAGTTATATCAGATAACAGGCACTGAAGCAATCAGTCAATAGATAATGGCTTTTAGTCTTTAAAACTGAAACAGGGGTTATGAACTGAAAATGGGTTCGTCTGTTTTACTGTTCATCAAAATTCACCAGAAGAATTAAAATCAGCCTACTTACAGCACCCTGGATAAAGATCATTTATCTTAGTTCTGAATGTTTTGGTTCAGAAAATACTGAAAGGCAACAGAAGCTGGTGTTTATATAACAAAATAAGGGAGCAAGCGGTCCTAAATGGAGGTAAACTGGCCTGCTGGAAGGTTACTGAAACGTCGCTATACCCTGTTTTGAGGGATGAAAAGCAAAGCAATTACAAGCAGCAGTCTTTAATTAGGGTTTCAACATGCATGCAAACTCAAACTTCGCCAACTGACCAAACACAACAAGCCGATCCAGAAAAAAAAGGTAGCGCTGAGAATCCACAGCTTGTCTTCTCAATTTACTGAGCGCACTGTAGCAGTGGCTACAGAGACCACAGAAAATACACTCTGCAGTATCTGAGTGCACAGTTTACCACATACACACCAAAAAAATAATAATGCAAGTCACACACATGCGCCACTTACCGAGTACTCCAAGGACTGGTTGCTTTGTCCTCAGTAATCCAGAATGCTGGTCAGAGTGGGCGGAGTTACAGCCAGAGCCACACATTTTATCCGGAGGGAAGCAAATAATACCCTGAGTCCAATTTGGCTTCCGACTGTCAAACACACTGGCATACAATTACAGGACTTGGCTCTCAACAACAACAATAATAATAATAATAATGGCGGTACGGTGGTGTAGTGGTTAGCGCTGTCGCCTCACAGCAAGAAGGTCCTGGGTTCGAGCCCCGTGGCCGGCGAGGGCCTTTCTGTGTGGAGTTTGCATGTTCTCCCCGTGTCCGCGTGGGTTTCCTCCGGGTGCTCCGGTTTCCCCCACAGTCCAAAGACATGCAGGTTGGGTTAACTGGTGACTCTAAATTGACCGTAGGTGTGAATGGTTGTCTGTGTCTATGTGTCAGCCCTGTGATGACCTGGCGACTTGTCCAGGGTGTGCCCCGCCTTTCGCCCGTAGTCAGCTGGGATAGGCTCCAGCTTGCCTGCGACCCTGTAGAACAGGGGTCTTCAATCCTATCCGCAAAGGGCCGGTGTAGCTGCAGGCTTTCATTACAGCCAAATTGGAGGCTCACTTGATTGTTGACTGGAGACGAGGGTGAAATGATTAAACAAGTGAAATCAGGTGTAGCTCCTGCTTGGTTGGAATGAAAGCCTGCAGCCACACTGGCCCTTTGTGGATAGGATTGAAGACCCCTGCTGTAGAAGGATAAAGCGGCTAGAGATAATGAGATGATAATAGGGCGGCACGGTGGTGTAGTGGTTAGCGCTGTCGCCTCACAGCAAGAAGGTCCTGGGTTCGAGCCCCAGGGCCGGCGAGGGCCTTTCTGTGTGGAGTTTGCATGTTCTCCCCGTGTCCGTGTGGGTTTCCCCCACAGTCCAAAGACATGCAGATTAGGTTAACTGGTGACTCTAAATTGACCGTACGTGTGAATGGTTGTCTGTGTCTAAGTATCAGCCCTGTGATGACCTGGCGACTTGACCAGGGTGTACCCCGCCTTTCACCCGTAGTCAGCTGGGATAGGCTCCAGCTTGCCTGCGACCCTGTAGAACAATGTCAAACTCAGGCCTGGGGGCCAAATGTCAAACTCAGGCCTGGGGGCCAAATCTGGCCCGCGGGGTCATTTCAAATGTGTATTAGGGTTGGTCCACATACACCATAAACATATAGTAACATGACTTGAACATGAAATTTGGTGTGTCATAGGAATATAAGTGGGCCCAGGCCAGTGTAACATATCCCACTCATACAACAGAATATGTTCAGGCCCATTTGAGCTACCATATGAGTGTTTGTGAAATTTGCCTTTAAGTGTGCATGCACAATGTTAGCCCATTTTAAAAAATAAATAAATATTGAGTTCGGCCCGCGACTTCATCCCAGATTTTAATTTTGGCCCCATGTGAATTTGAGTTTGACATCCCTGCTGTAGAAGGATAAAACGGCTAGAGATAATGAGATGAGATGAGATAATAATAATAATTTTCTATACCCTGTAAGCCAGCCTCTTAAGTCAAGTTTATTTTCTATAGCTCTTTTAACAATAAACATTGACGCAAAGCAGCTTTACAGAATTTGAATGACTTTAAACATGAGCAAATTTTATCCCTAATCTATCCCCAATGAGCAAACCTGTGGTGATGGTGGCAAGGAAAAACTCCCTCAGACGACATGAGGAAGAAACCAGACTCAAAAGGGAACCCATCCTCATTTGGGCGACAACAAACATGACTATAACATTAACAGTTTTAACATGAAGTCAGTTTCGTTGATGTTATAAACTCTTCATTGATGGAAACTTGAGTGCAAAACTGTTCGGCACAACTGCAGTCCTAAAGTTAGCAAGTCAAATGTAGTCCTCAGCCATAAAAGCATTACTGTAAGTGTCCAGAGGCGTCTTCCAAGTGCGACTTTCGACTGTCCATATGGGGCCGTCCTCCACAGGAGAGATGTGGTGAGATTCAGACCAGACATAGGGCATCAGGATGGATCAGGCAGGTCTGAGGAGCAGAAGAGGTCAGCATCTCGATCTCAGGATTGACAAGTAACTCACAGGGACAGACAGGGGGTGGGGACAGGTTGTTAGGCATGCCCAATGTCACCTGAATAAGTAGAAACAGTATACCTTTTGCGCTGAATGCAAGCAGGGACTCCGGGGAAACTAACTATGACAGCATAACTAAAAGGGGAGAGCTAGAAGGTAACACAGACATGAGGGAGCCCTGGGACATAAAGCAGCCAGCCACTACACCATCAACAAACTCGAGTGAGCAAGCGAATGGGGGACTGACAGCATCCATACATCCCAGTTTACCAAATCACTATGTCTGAGGACCCTCCAGATCTACACCTTTATCTGATAAACACTTAACAAAAGGCTTGACTAAATATGTTTTCTGCTGAGACTGTGTCTGATTTCTGAACACTACTTGGAAGTCTGTTCCATAACTGTGGGGCTTTGTAAGAAAAGGCTTTGCCCCCTGATGTAGCTTTCACTATACGTACAAGGTATCAGCAGATAGCCTGCACCTTTTGATCTAAGTACACGTGGCGGGTCATAAAGGACCAGAAGTTCGCTCAGGTACTGTGGCACAAGACCATTCAGTGCTTTAAAGGTCAATAGTAGTATTTTATAATCGATACGAAATTTGATTGGGAGCCAATGCAGTGTGGATAAGACAGAGGTGATGTGATCATATTTTCTAGTACTAGTAAGGACTCTTGCTGCTGCATTTTGAATTAACTGGAGCTTGTTTATACTCTTAGTGGAACATCTGGACAGTAAGGCATTACAGTCTGGATGTACAGACTCTTACAAGGCTGTCTGAGTCTATTGTGAGTACACTTTATCCACTGCTGGCTTGCTAGGGTTGTCACGGCTTCACTAGACAAACAACCATTCAAAGACATCTGTATGGGCAATTTAGATTAGTCAGTTAACCAAACTGCATGTTTTTGGACTTTGGGAGAAACCGGAGCACCCAGAGGAAACCCACACAAACACGGGGAGAACACGCGAACTCCATACAGAAAGGCCCCACTCAGTTGCTGGGCTCAAACCCAGGCCCTTCTTGCTGTGAGGTAACAGTGCTAACCACTGTACTGCCCATTATTGATGATGATGATGATGATGATGATGATGACGATGATGATTGTCCTGCTGTCTCATAAGACAATGGCTTTTACGCCATGAATTCAGTCTGGTGTAGAGCTGCAGCGCCTGCTATGGCTGTGCAGTCCAATCCTTGAGCGACAGACTCTATTACATTTGTTACAAATAAATGTCACATCTGACTGAGATGGTGGTGTAGCTGTTCTCTGCTGTCCATGCTCTCTCTTCCCTTCCCACTGCTTACTTCTGTTTTGATCTCTTGCCAACACACCATCTTTGACAGCCTGCCTCCATTTGCTGCAATCTTGTGCTAGAGATTCCCAAGAGTCTGGGTTCAAGTTGCATGCCTTCATATCATGTTTACAGATGTCTTTGAAGCATAAGGCGGACCTGACAACAGGTCTAGTACCAACAGTAAGCTCCCCATACAGCACATACTTTGGGCTTCTACCATCATCCATTCTTCAAATGTGTCCAAGCCAAAGTAAACATCTCTGGGAAGGCTGAGCAAACATGCTAGGTAGACCAGCTCATTTCAAAACTTCCTTATTTGGGACATGTTCTTTCCATGCGATGCCAAGAATTCTCCTGAGACAGCAGAGGTGGAATGTGTTTAGTTGACATTCTTGATAGGAGTAGGCTATCCAGGTTTCACTACCATACAAAAAGTGCACTCACTACGCAGACCTGATAGACCTCCATTCTTCCATCCATTATCTGTAGCCGCTTATCTTGTGTAGGGTCGCAGGCAAGCTGAAGCCTATCCCAGCTGACTATGGGCAAGAGGCGGGGTACACCCTGGACAAGTCGCCAGGTCAGGCCTGATAGATCTTTATCTTAGTATTGACAGTCAGCATGGTGTTCTCCCACACTCTCTTTGCAAGCCTTGACGTTGTTGTTGCTGCTGTTACAATGCATTTATCCAGCTCTGCATCAAGTGAGATATTTCTGGAAATGGTGGAGCCCAGGTATGTAAATTCATCCATAACATCAAGAGCGTGATCACCAACACGGACGAGAGGGGTCTTGCTGACATCCTGGCCCAGAATTTTAGTCTTCTTGATGCTTATTGTCAGACCAAACTCTTTGCATGCAAGTGCAAAGCTGCTGATAAGATTCTGAAGAGCCCCATGTGTGTGTGTTACAATGGCAGCAGCATCTGCAAAGAGCAATTCTCTGATCAATACATGCCGGATCTTGGTTTTTGCTCCTCGGCAAGCAATGTTGAAGAGCCTATCATTTTGTTCACCTAAAACTGGGAATTCTGTCACCAAAGGTGCCATGTTCAAAGTCATTTTGCATATCTAGATGTAAATAAAATATCAGGAAAATAAATTCTGATCAATCGTCTGATATTCATCTTCTGAACTCAAATCCAAATGTCTTCAGTATTTAGCAAAAACAAAAGAATTGGCCTTGCTGTTTCAAAACTTTAGTTGGAGACTGTATATAAATACAGTTCACCAGAATTACTGACCATAGTGCTACCTTAATAGATAATCTCATCTCATTATCTCTAGCCGCTTTATCCTTCTACAGGGTCACAGGCAAGCTGGAGCCTATCCCAGCTGACTACAGGCGAAAGGCGGGGTACACCCTGGACAAGTCGCCAGGTCATCACAGGGCTGACACATAGACACAGACAACCATTCACACTCACATTCACACCTACGCTCAATTTAGAGTCGCCAGTTAACCTAACCTGCATGTCTTTGGACTGTGGGGGAAACCGGAGCACCCGGAGGAAACCCACGCGGACACGGGGAGAACATGCAAACTCCGCACAGAAAGGCCCTCGCCGGCCACGGGGCTCGAACCCGGACCTTCTCGCTGTGAGGTAACAGCGCTAACCACTACACCACCGTGCCGCCCCCTTAATAGATAATATATTTACCAATGATATAGATAATAACATTATAAGTGGAATATTAATCAATGATATTAGTGATCATCTACCAGTTTTTACAATTTATGACTGTAATCATAAAAGAAATGTAACAGACCATAAACTTAAGTATAGAAGATTTATGACTGAGGAAGCCATGTTTGCATTAAATAATATTAAAGGAATATGGAATATATTAAATAGTATTATTAAAGATGGCTCTGGACAAATACATTACCCTAAATACTTTAATGACAAAGGTATTTCGAAAATTATAACATGGATGTAGTTGCTAATAGTTTTAATAATTTTTTTGTTAATGTTGGACCAAGATTAGCTCAAAATATCTCTGATCCGGTAGCAAATGATGATTGTATAGATAATATTATAAAGAGGAATTATTGTTCTATGTTTCTTACACCAGTAGATGAGAAGGAAATTATTGATATAGTTAATAACTGTAGTAATAAAATATCCACAGATTGTAATGATATTGATATGAAACTAGTGAAAACTATTATTGGGGAGATTTCTAAACCATTAACATACATCTGTAACTTGTCATTTCAAACCGGTACATTTCCAAGCAATATGAAAATAGCAAAAGTAATTCCATTGTATAAATCTTGGGACAAACACAACTTCACAAATTACAGACCTGTTTCTTTACTTCCTCAATTCTCCAAAATTCTTGAAAAACTATTCAATAACAGATTATATAAATTCAATGAAAAATACAAACTACTCAGTGATAGTCAATATGGATTTAGAGCAAATAGATCAACAGAGATGGCACTAATGGAATCAATTGAAGAAATCAGTAACTCTATAGATGATAAGAAATATGTCCCTGGGATATTTATTGATCTTCAAAAAGCTTTTGATACTATTAATCGTGATATATTAATTAATAAGATGGAACAATATGGGATAAGGGGAGTTGTATTAAATTGGAAAAGAAGTTATTTGAGCAACAGGACACAATTTGTGAAGTTGGGCGACTCTGTCTCAACTCGTTTGAATATTGATTGTGGTGTCCCTCAGGGGTCAGTATTGGGTCCTAAACTGTTTATTCTTTATATAAATGATATATGCAATGTATCAAAGATATTTAAGATGGTATTATTTGCAGATGACACAAATCTGTTTTGTTCTGAAACAAATTTACATGAGTTAGAAAACAATCTCTTCAGAATTGTGCAGGTTAAAAAGTTGGTTTGATCGAAATAAATTATCATTAAATCTGTCTAAAACAAAAATCATGTTATTTAATAATTATAAAATAAATAGGGCAATAAATGTACAGGTAGATGGTGTTGATATTGAAAGAGTTTCTAATAATACATTTCTTGGGGTAACAATAGATGATAGAATTAATTGGAAGTCACATATAAAGTACATACTAATGAAACTATCAAGAAGCATATCTGTGTTGAGTATAGCTAAGCACGTCTATAATTCACTCCGCATTCTTTACTCATCTCATTATCTCTAGCCGCTTTATCCTGTTCAACAGGGTCGCAGGCAAGCTGGAGCCTATCCCAGCTGACTACGAGCGAAAGGCGGGGTACACCCTGGACAAGTCGCCAGGTCATCACAGGGCTGACACATAGACACAGACACCCATTCACACTCACATTCACACCTATGGTCAATTTAGAGTCACCAGTTAACCTAACCTGCATGTCTTTGGACTGTGGGGGAAACCGGAGCACCCAGAGGAAACCCACGTGGACAACATGCAAACTCCGCACAGAAAGGCCCTCGCCGGCCACAGGGCTCGAACCCAGACCTTCTTGCTGTGAGGAAGACAGCGCTAACCACTACACCACCATGCCGCCTGCATTCTTTACTGTTCCCTGATTTTACTATACTTAAATTACTGCTCAGTGGCGTGGGGAAATACGTATAAATGTTCACTTCATGCAATAACTATACTTCTAAAAAGAGCTATAAGAATAATTCATAGTGCTGGTTACCAAGATCATACTAATTCACTATTCTTAAATTCAAAATGTTTAAAATTCAGGGATATTATAGAATATAAAACTGCCTTAATAATGTACAAAGTAAGCAATTATAAAGTACCAAGGAATATCCAAGTAATGTTCTCGGATAGAGAGGGGGGCTATAATTTTAGGGGGAAATTGAAATTTAAAATTCGTAGTGCTAGGACAACGTTAAAAATGTTCAGTATTTCTATTTGTGGAGTAAAGCTATGGAACAGTTTGAATGTGGAGCTCATGAAATGTACAACTATAAACCAGTTAAAAAAAAAGGTATAAGCAACAGATCTTTATGAGGTATAGGGAGGAGGAATTACAATAAGATTCTATTGATAATATAAGTGTATATATGTGGGTATGGGTACATACGGATATATATAATCTATAAAATGTGAGTATGTATGTATGTGTGTGTATATATATATATATGCATGATTGTATATAATATATAAGCATAATATGCATAATTATGATATGGGTGTCTGTGTACATATGGATGTGTATAGTTATAGGTATGTGTATATGTATGTACTGTATATATGTATTGTATGTGTGTATATATGCATAACATAAGTATCTGTATATATGATTTGATTTGGTTGATATTATACCATGTTGGTATGTCTTGGTATGTTGGTATGTTTTCTTTTTTTGTTGATTTTGTTTTCTTTTGAACCCCAATTCCAAAAAAGTTGGGACGAAGTACAAATTGTAAATAAAAATGGAATGCAATGATGTGGAAGTTTCAAAATTCCATATTTTATTCAGAATAGAACATAGATGACATATCAAATGTTTAAACTGAGAAAATGTATCATTTAAAGAGAAAAATTAGGTGATCTTAAATTTCATGACAACAACACATCTCAAAAAAGTTGGGACAAGGCCATGTTTACCACTGTGAGACATCCCCTTTTCTCTTTACAACAGTCTGTAAACATCTGGGGACTGAGGAGACAAGTTGCTCAAGTTTAGGGATAGGAATGTTAACCCATTCTTGTCTAATGTAGGATTCTAGTTGCTCAACTGTCTTAGGTCTTTTTTGTAGTATCTTCCGTTTTATGATGCGCCAAATGTTTTCTATGGGTGAAAGATCTGGACTGCAGGCTGGCCAGTTCAGTACCCGGACCCTTCTTCTACGCAGCCATGATGCTGTAATTGATGCAGTATGTGGTTTGGCATTGTCATGTTGGAAAATGCAAGGTCTTCCCTGAAAGAGACATCATCTGGATGGGAGCATATGTTGCTCTAGAACCTGGAGCATTGATGGTGTCTTTCCAGATGTGTAAGCTGCCCATGCCACACGCACTAATGCAACCCCATACCATCAGAGATGCAGGCTTCTGAACTGAGCGCTGATAACAACTTGGGTCGTCCTTCTCCTCTTTAGTCCGAATGACACGGTGTCCCTGATTTCCATAAAGAACTTCAAATTTTGATTCGTCTGACCACAGAACAGTTTTCCACTTTGCCACAGTCCATTTTAAATGAGCCTTGGCCCAGAGAAGACGTCTGCGCTTCTGGATCATGTTTAGATACGGCTTCTTCTTTGAACTATAGAGTTTTAGCTGGCAACGGCGGATGGCACGGTGAATTGTGTTCACAGATAATGTTCTCTGGAAATATTCCTGAGCCCATTTTGTGATTTCCAATACAGAAGCATGCCTGTATGTGATGCAGTGCCGTCTAAGGGCCCGAAGATCACGGGCACCCAGTATGGTTTTCGGGCCTTGACCCTTACGCACAGAGATTCTTCCAGATTCTCTGAATCTTTTGATGATATTATGCACTGTAGATGACGATATGTTCAAACTCTTTGCAATTTTACACTGTCGACCTCCTTTCTGATATTGCTCCACTATTTGTCGGCGCAGAATTAGGGGGATTGGTGATCCTCTTCCCATCTTTACTTCTGAGAGCCACTGCCACTCCAAGATGCTCTTTTTATACCCAGTCATGTTAATGACCGATTGCCAATCGACCTAATGAGTTGCAATTTGGTCCTCCAGCTGTTCCTTTTTTGTACCTTTAACTTTTCCAGCCTCTTATTGCCCCTGTCCCAACTTTTTTGAGATGTGTTGCAGTCATGAAATTTCAAATGAGCCAATATCTGGCATGAAATTTCAAAATGTCTCACTTTCGACATTTGATTTGTTGTCTGTTCTACTGTGAATACAATATCAGTTTTTGAGATTTGTAAATTATTGCATTCCGTTTTTATTTACAATTTGTACTTTGTCCCAACTTTTTTGGAATCGGGGTTGTATATATAGTTTATTATGGTGGAAAGTGACGTTTGATTAGCGGTGGTATAGAGGGTTAGGATTTGATAAGTTATTTACTTCTTCCTAATCCTTTCCGAACATTATTATCTTATTGCCTTGTGGCTACGCTATTCTGTTTGTTTATGACGATGTTTTTGATTTTTATTTTTACATCTTCTTTACTGTTCAGAATAAATCAATCAGTCAATCAATGAATAGATTAGGTGACACAAATATTTCATCTGAATTTAAAAAGTATATTTTAAACAATATACAATGTCTGAGTTAGAGGGAACTACTTTAGTGGGCTTGACCAAGCACAAAAGAGGCGGGGAGAGAGAGAGAAATGACAAATCTCAACAGTTCTCTAGCTGGCTCGCTGCAGATCTCTCGGGTGGTGTCAGAAATCTTTTCATGTGGCTCTTTGTAGACTCTCGTTTTCATTCAATGGAGTTTTTATTCAACATCAGAAGTCTATTTTGCCTCTGCCTGCTTCATGTGGCAGCTAGTGACACCACTGCTCTCAACATAGTAAGTAATGTAGGCAAATTGGAAACTTAAAATTACTAATTTGCATATATACATTTTTTTTTAATGTTGTTAACTTGATTCCCCCCACAGGTTGTGAGATGTAACAAAACAAATGGTAAGTGACATACATCTTTGGAATTAAATTAGTTATTATCAGTCTAACTACTGGTCATCCCAGCATACTTTTTCTGTTTTTTGTTTGTTTGTTTGTTTGTTTGTTTGTTTTGTTGTTGTTGTCCCCCACAAGAGTAGATAGAGTTGAACCACAGAACAAGTGACAGGGTGCTTATTAACAAAATTTAGAAATGTGCTCCTGTTTTTAGAAAATCATCCATAAATGCTCAGGTTTGGGACAGGCCACTTAATTCCAGAGAAGGGAAGGCATACAAAGACATTCTAGACAATTCTGTGTTTTCAACTTTGTGGCAACAGATTGGGCAAGACCTACATATTAATGTGATGTGATGTGATGTCCACAAACTTTTGCCCATATAGTGCATGCACCAAATACAAAGAACATGCTTCCTCAAGCTGCTGCAAGTTAAAGCTTAAATGGATGCACATACTATTTACAGAACTGTTCAGCTTTATTAAAACTATCAGGCTGAACAGTTCTGTAAACTGTTTAAAGGTATTCATCATCCTTTAAAGAACACAATTTCTGTTTTGTTCTCCATGTTTTTTTGAGGAAGTTGATTCCACATCAAGCAGAATCTCAACCTGAAAGGAAAAGTGAAAGGAAAACAGTGGTGTTTAGTTTTGTTCCAGCAACTCTTCTTCACCCTTGTGTGGCGTTCATATTTTTGTTACTCAGCCAGTGTTCATGGGTCTGGTGGACCCGCTACATTTTGGTGTTTTAAATTCAACACAATCAAACAACCTGCATGTCTTTGGACTGTGGGGGAAACCGGAGCACCCGGAGGAAACCCACGCGGACACGGGGAGAACATGCAAACTCTGCATAGAAAGGCCCAGACATGCAGGTTAGGTTAACTGGTGACTCTAAAATTGACTGTAGGTGTGAATGTGAGTGTGAATGGTTGTCTGTGTCTATGTGTCGGCCCTGTGATAACCTGGCGATTTGTCCAGGGTGTACCCCGCCTTTCGCCCGTAGTCAGCTGGGATAGGCTCCAGCTTGCCTGCGACCCTGTAGAACAGAATAAAGCGGCTAGAGATAATGAGACAATCAAACAATTTTACATTAAATACTTAACAGATGTTTACTTCGCCCCAATTACAAGCAATATATGAGTCACATATATGGTTAAAAAAAATTAAAACAGGTCCCACAGAGCCAAACACCACACAAGGGTTAAATACACCAAATATTTGGGTTTGTTAGCTCTGGGCATCACTCCTATTTGTTTAATTTGTAAGCTCCTCCTGGAGTTTGGACATGATGTTCTAATACAGTTCTGACTGGGTGAAAGTTTTAACACAACATGAAGACTTGCATACCATCACTCTAATTCACCCAAAGCCTCCAAAAGTTTTTAATTTTGTATATTCAGCAGAAAGTTAGTTTATTCAATGTTCTCACACACACACACACACACACACACACACACACACACACACACACAATTAGTATTTAATAATAAAAATAACAATAATAATAATAATAATAATAATAAAAAGCATAAGGATCTAAGCGGCTTTGACAAGGGCCAAATTGTGATGGCTAGATGACTTGGTCAGAGCATCTCCAAAACAGCAGATCTTATGGGGTGTTCCTGGTATGCAGTGGTTAGTACCTCCCCAAAGTGGTCCAAGGAAGGACAACCAGTGATCTGGCAACAGGGTCATGGGTGCCTAAAGCTCACTGATGTGCAAGGTTAGTGAAGGCTAGCCCATTTGGTCTGATCCCATAGAAGTGCTACTGTAAGAACAATCATTGAAAAGGTTAATGCTGGCTATAATAGAAAGGTGTCAGAACACAAAGTGCATCGCAGCTTCTCGTATATGGGGCTACGTAGCCATAGACCAGTCAGAGTGTCCATGCTTACCCCTATCCACTGCTGAAAGCACCTACAATGAGCACATGAGCATCAGGGCTGGACCACTGGAAGAATGGAAGAAGGTGATGAAACATTTTCTTTTACGGCTGGGTGTGTGTGCGCGTCACATACCTGGGGAAGAGATGGCACCAGGATACACTATGGGAAAAAGGCAAGCTGGCGGAGGCAGTGTGATGCTCTGGGCAATGTGCTGCTTGGAAACCTTGGGTCCAGACATTCATGTGGATGTTCCTTTGACACATAATATTTGGCAGGTGGTTTTAATCTTATGGCTGATAGTTTCATATATATATATATATATATATATATAAATAAATAAAATGAAACAATCAGCCATAAGATTAAAACCACCTGCCAAATATTATGTGTCAAAGTAACACACACACCCAGTTTTGTGTGCATGCTTTGCTGACCACAAATGCACAAGTTTGCAAGTTTATGTGCCTTACAGATGGTGTAAAAAAAAAAAAGGAGTTGCTGCAGTGTTGACTGGTTTAGACTGTACATATAGCTAGAATTTTATAGCTAGAATAAATAATTTAATTATTATTAAAAGTATATTATTTATTGTCTGAATGCAGAGAGATGAGGAGCAACTTCTTTATCCTCCTTGATGGTAACTCTAAAAGAGTAAATTTCTTCAAAGGTGTAATAAGGCTTCACACTGTGTACATATAGATAATCTGTCATTCAGCACTCTGGTATGGGTAGTTTCAAAATGATATATGAAAACCAACAAGCAATGTGTTTGGGTTTCCTGCCACTGTCCAAAATCATACAGGTAGGCTAGAGTTACAGTTAGGGTTAGTTAATAAATCTTTTTTTTTTCGGTCTCAGGGACTCCATAGTGCCCCCACATGTCATTGAGACTTCCACCCGGTATATAGTTTGTTTGTTTTTTAAATTAAATAAATCATACCCATACGTATGTGCTTGTTGGAAATCTCATTTCAAAACCATGGGCATGAATATAGAGTTCATTCTTTTTGCTGTTATAGCAGCCTCCACTTTTCAGAAAGACTTTCCACGAGATTTTGTAATTTGGTTGTGAGGAATTGTGTCCATTCAGGCATAAGACCATCACTGATGTTGGGCACTGATGTCAGATGGAATGGTGCAAAATTTGGTGTACCAATTAATCCCAAAAGTCTTCAGTGGGGTTGAGGTTAGATTTGGATTAGTTCCCTTAGTTTCAGTGAAGGGAAATCATAATGCTCCAGCATACAAAGACATTCAAGACAATTGTGTGCTTCCAACTTTGTGGCAACAGTTTGGGAAAGACCCAAATATGGGTGTGATGGTCAGGTCCACATACTTTTGCTCATATCATGTATGTACCAAATATGGAGAACATAATTCCTCAAGTTGCAAGTTAAACTGAGGCACATACGGACCCTAAATAACACAGTAAATTAAATGACAACAAAATTGAATCCAGTGACCCAATCACAATAAACTAGATTATTTTTGTGTTTAACCTATTTCATTATACATGATTACCATTAGAAATTTTTGGTCTTGGACTGGGTATGTGTGTAAATTATTTATTTTTTTCATTAAAATCTGTTGAAGATTTGAATCCTGAAAATTGGTATACACCAACTAAATCCAATCCGTCTCCACTACATGATCTTAAAGTTCAACTTACTTCTCTGACTGGAGCACCAGCATCTCCTGGTCTCAACATAACATGGTCTATAAACATTGACAGTGAGTACTATGATTTCTGGTATTTATTAAGAAAATGGTACATTTGACCTGTTTTTTCAACTTGAAATAGAGCCTGTGAAAAATGCCTAACATTTAAAGCTATGACATATACACATCTTCAGTTGCTCTAGAATGACTGCTTTGTATTGATTCTCATATAGTTTGTTCATATGAGCAAAAAAAGAGAGAGAGAGAGTCAGATAAGAATGGGAAACAAAGTTTGTGATGCGAAATCAGAAATATTTTGTCTATAAGGTTATGATTAAACTTCTTCTTGCCAGTCACATATATAGATGACTTGCAACCACGTGATCAAAATGTGCTACATCATGAGCATCCGCGATGATGGTGGATATACAAAGCAACTAGGATGGCAGCCACTGAAAGTGTATCTGTAAACAATGCTGAATTTTCTCAGTATTACCACGATTTGAATGGTTGAGCAAAGATTTGATACAAAGAGAAGATAGATATATGTGTGGGTTTGACCCATATTATTTTAAAAAAGTAAGACTTTTCTGAAGATAAGATGCTTCTACCAACCATCGAGTACGAATACAGGTCATTTTGTCCGATGCCTTTTCGTCCAAAGCCTTTTTCATACGCACTATCAATTATTTTATATTTCAAGTATTTATTTGTTCGAAAAAAGGAGGAATTCTCAATGGAATTTGACCGAAGCAAAACAACATTTTTGTAAAGCAAATGAGTGCCCTAGTACGTGCGCTTCGACACTAAAGAGCATATTAAGGGGGGTAATACGTAGGCCCGTGCAACTTGCTGGCCCTGGGATGAGTTAACTCCCTTGTCATTGCAGGGTGTTCTCTTGCACGTCTGTTTCCAGCTGGATTATATTAAATCTTCAGGTGACTATATTTTGTATGGAATGTTGCTTGACCCTGCATTTGTATACCCACCAACATGGCTGACATACGGGTTTCTATTTTGCTTTGACGTCACTTGCAAGTCAAGGATATTATTAGGTATGGTTTTTGCCATGTAATGTTATCAATAATATATTTCAGCCTCTGTTTTTATGTTCACCTTTGCACATGTGCTTGCTTTCTTTGTTGAAAACCTGACTGTCACCAAAATTTCACAAAGTAGGAAGAACCATTAAATTTGATTGTTGCTTTTCTAGGTAGTATTCACAGTATTCAGGGCACATTGATAAGGGTGGACAAGCTGGAATACAGATGTCAATATCAACCTCAATTTACTTCAAAACAGGTCCACACTGGTGATTTAGAGCAGGTAAGGCCTTCAGTGGTATTTGGTTAAATGGTATATTGGACTTTTTCCAAATTCATATTTTATAGTTTGAACTTTAAAATTGTAAAAGGACAGATGGTATTAGATGACTTTGCAGAGGAATTTGAGGAAGGGGCAATGTGTTTCAACAGGTTATTTTATTCAGCATAAAGCAAATACACATTTTTAATGCATCTAATTACACATCATTTGATGCAAATTCCTTTTTTTCCCAGCAATTTATTCTTTCCAGGATTACTGGTTGAAATACAATGTCTTGCAAAAGTATTCATCCCCATTGGAGTTTGTCTTTTTTTGTTGCATTACAAGCTGGAATTAAAATGGATTTTTGAGGGGTGAGCACCATTTGATTTATACAACATGTCTAAGACTTTAAAGATGCAAATTATTATTTTTTTTTAATTGTTGTGACACAAACAATAATTAAGATGAAAAAAACAAACAAAATAGAAATCTGGAGTGTGCATAGGTATTCACCCCCCAAAGTCAATACTTTGTAGAACCACCTTTTGCTGCAATTACAGCTGCAAGTCTCTTGGGGTATGTCTGTATGAGCTTAGCACATCTAGCCACTGGGATTTTTGCCCATTCCTCAAGGTAAAACTTTCACTAATCCCCAGGATGTCCAGGTGGTATCTCTTCATTTCACTGAGGACTTGTGCTGTCTTGGAGGTCTCAAACATGGTTCGGACATTCCATGCTCCAAGGCAGATCTTGATCTTTGGCCCAAGCAGTCCCCCCATTGCACCCCTGACTTCCTTTGGGCTTTCATCAGGAGTGGTCATACTGCCACTCAAAGACTGGCGGAGAACTGCTATGGGCCTGAAGTCGATGGATTTGCTCATTTTGGTTTCTGTAACGGTAGCTTTTTTTTACAGGGTGGCGTTGTTGGCGCCATGCCCAACCCCCAACCTGGAGGACCAGTGTGCTGTCTTTCATCTGGCTACTCGCCTAAGACCAATCTGGTAAGGTTAGACCTGCTAGGAGCCAGAGGCTCCCCCAGCATAGCTCTTAGGGTCTTTGAAGCGTGCAAGCCTCTCCACCATGGCAAGGTTACAGCACAAGGAGAAGTCACTGGAAGGGCTCTGGATGCCAAGTTCTACAAGATGGATCCATCATCCTCCACTCAGGCCATGAGAGCACCCATACACATGGAACAGCTATCATAATCTCCAAAGAGAAAGCCAAATCCTTGCTGGAGTGGGAACCAGTAAGTGAAAGGCTGATCAGAGTGTGTTTCAACTCCAAGTTCTGCAAACTCACCATCTTGCAGTGCTACGCACTGACAAATGAGGCTGAGGAGGAGGACAAAGAGGATTGGTATGAACAGCTCCAAATGGCAGTCTCTAAGGTACCCCAACACGACATGCTCCTGATAACTGGTGACATGAATGCCAAAGTGGGAACTGACAACTCCAACTATGAGAGGGCAATGGGCACACACGAGCATGGCACAAGAAACAACAATGGTGAACACCTTGTTGATTTCTGCCTGAACAACAACCTGGTCATTGGTGGAACTATTTTTCCACACAAGAACATCCACAAGCTCACATGGAAGTCACCTGATGGTAGAACCACCAACCAGATTGACCACATCATAATTAATGGAAAGTGGTGCAGGTCACTACAACATATGAGAGCATACCGGGGCGCAGATGTCTACAGCGATCACTACCTGCTCGTTGCCACCATCAAGCTCAAATTGAAGAGGTTGGTGCCACAAGACCAGCGTCAGAAGATGCTGGATATTGCAAAGCTCCAGTATCCAAAGACCAACAAGGAATTTATGTTGGAACTGAGAAACTGCTTTAGCACATTAGATGCTACCTCTGCAACAGAAGACATGCCCACAGTAAATCACAAATGGAACACCATCAAGAGCATATACATTGAAACAGCACAGAAGGTGCTGGGCTTTAAACAGAGAGGGGCCAAGGAATGGATATCAGCTAACACCTGGCAGAGAATTGAGGAGAGGAAACAACTAAAAGCAAGGTTACTGAACCTCAAATCCAAATGGCTTATTGAAAAAGCCAAGCTGGCCTATAAAAATAAGGACAAAGAAGTGAAGAGGAGTGCAAGGAAAGACAAGAGAACCTTTGCAGAAAGCCTGGCAAAGGAAGCAGAGAAGGCCGCAGCCTTTGGGAACCTGGGGACTGTATATAAGATCACCAAATGACTCTGTGGAAACCACACAAGCCAAAGCACCCACATTAGGGATAAGAATGGCAACTTTTGTGCATCAGAGCGGGAGCAAGCAGCCAGATGGGTCCAACATTTCCAGGAAGTGCTTAACCACCCTGAACCAGAACAACCTGCTAACATCAGAACAACAGACTACATCCTGGATATCAACATCAGCCCCCCTGACCTTTGAGGTTAAAACTGCCATCCTATCCCTAAAGAGTGGCAAGGCATGTGGCCTGGATGCAATCCATGCGGATATGCTGAAGGCCGACATTTTAACATCAACTAAGGTCCTTACTGACCTCTTCCAAAATATCTGGAACAGTGACACCATCCCCGAAGACTGGTCTAAAGGCCTCATAGTCAAAATCCCAAAGAAAGGTGACACCAAAAACTGTGACAACTGGCAAGGAATCAGCTTTCTGTCCATCCCAAGCAAAGTGTTCTGCAGAGTCCTTCTCAACAGAATGGAGCCAGTCATGGACTCCAGGATCAGACAAGAACAACCAGGCTTCAGAAAAGGAAGAGGTTGTATGGACCAGATCTTTTCACTGCAAAACATCCTAAAGCATTGCTTAGAATGGAACACACCCCTGTACATCAACTTTGTTGATTTTAAGAAAGCCTTTGACAGTGTCCATTGGAACACTCTTAGGAAGATACTCCAGTACTACGGAATTCCACCTAAGATAATTACAATCATAAAAAATCTTTTATGGAAAATTTGAGTGCAGTGCCCTTATGGGCAACACTCTCACTGAGTGGTTCCCTGTACAGTCTGGAGTGAGACAGGGGTGCATCATCTCTCCCATCCTCTTCCTACTTGCAATAGACTGGATCACAACCAACACAACAGCAGACAAACCCAGAGGCATCCAATGGACCCTGTCCTCTCAGTTGGAAGACCTTGACTTTGCAGATGACCTTGCTCTCCTTTCAACAAACCACTCTAACATGCAATCGAAAACTGACAGGCTCAACAAATATGCCAGACAGGTTGGACTTAACATCAACACCTCCAAAACCCAAGTGATGTGCATAAACTCTACCCCCACAGCACCCATCCAGGTGAATGGAGCACCACTTGAGTTTGTGGAGGACTTCACCTATCTTGGCAGTCTTATCAGCAAGGACAGCGCTGTCCATAAAGACATTAGAGCAAGGCTGGGAAAGGCACTGGGTGCCTTCTCTCAACTCCGATCCATCTGGCGGTCCAAACAATACAGCCTAAAAACAAAGATGCTCCTGTACAACAGCAATGTAAAGTCTGTCCTCCTGCATGGTTCAGAGTGTTGGCGTGTCGTCAGTACAGACATGAGGAGACTTGAGGTCTTCCACAACAGATGCCTCAGATGAATCTGCCAGATCTTTTGGCCCAACAAAATTTCTAACCAACAACTATACAAGAAAACCAGCAGTCAAAACATCACCAAGGACATTACATTAAGACGCTTAAGATGGCTTGGACATGTGTTAAGGATGGAGCAAAACCGAATCCCAAGAGTTGCCTTAAGATGGACACCACCTTGAAAAAGAAAACCTGGAAGACCTAAAAACACCTGGCGTAGAACTGTGGTACAGGAGCTTCAAAAGATGAACCTGTCGTGGGGAGAAGCTCAACATGCTGCCAAGGACCGCATGCGATGGAGAGAGCTCATTGAAGCCTTATGTCCCACAGGGGATGAAGAGGATTAAGTAAGAGATGATTTCTCAATCATTCAGCAAGAAATCTTCATGGTGAAAGAATGTACTCATCACAACATTGTGGCCGATTTTGGCAGCTACCTCTGTCGGGAGAAGCTGTGGACTTATATGGAATATTGTGGAGGTGGCTCACTGCAGGACATTTCCATGTTACAGGCCCTCTATCTGAGCTGATCAAGGCAAAACTGCTTCAACTCCTTCAAATCAGTTGGGTTGCATTGGTACCATATATAGCAATCTAAGTTATGCCACAGATTCTCAGTTGGATTGATGTCTGGGCTTTGATGAGGCCATTCCAAGACATTTAAATGTTTCCCTTTAAACCACTCAAGTGTAGCTTTAGCAGAATGTTTAGGGTCATTGTCGTGCTAGAATGTGAACCTTCATCCCAGTCTCAAACCTCTGGCTGACTCAAACAGGTTTTCCTCCAGAGTTGCCCTGTATTTAGTGCCATCCATCTTTCCTTCAGTCCTGAGCAGCTTTCCTGTCCCTGCAGATGAAAAACATCCCCATAGCATGATGCTTTCACCACCAAGCTTCACTGTAGGAATGGTGTTCTCAGGGTGTTGGGTTTGCACCACACATGGTGTTTCCCATGATAGCCACAAAGCTCAATTTTAGTCTCATCTGACCAGAGAATCTTCTTCCATGTGTTTGGGGAGTCTGCCACATGCTGTTGGGCAAACGCCAAACGTGTTTTCTTATTTTTTTCTTTCAGCAATGGCTTTTTTCTGGCCACTCTTCCATAAAGGCCCACTCTGTGGAGTGTACAGCTTAAAGTGGTCCTATGGACAGGTACTCCCATCTCCGCTGTGGATCTTTGCAGCTCCTTTAATGTTATCTTTGGTGTCTTTGTTGCATCTCTGATTAATGCCCTCCTTGCCAGGTCTGTGAGTTTTGGTGGGCGGCCTTGTCAGGTTTGTAGTGGTACCATATTCTTTCCATTTTGCTATAATGGATTTAATGGTGCTCCCTGGGATATTCAAAGTTTGGGATATATATATTTTATAACCCAACCCTGATCTATACTTCTTCACAACTTTTGTCTCTGACCTGTTTGGAGTGCTCCTTGGTTTTCATGTTGCTTGCTTAGTAGTGTTGCAGAGTCAAGGTCCTTCCAGAACAGGTTGATTTATACAGACATCATGTGACAGATCATGTGACACTTTGATTGCACACAGGTGGAGCTTAATCAACTAATTATGTGACTTATGAAGTGAATTGGTTGGACCAGCTCTTATTTAGGGATTTCATACGAAAGGGGGTGAATACCTACGCACACTTCAGATTTCTGTTTTTTTTTTTTCATCTTAATTATTGTTTGTGTGTCACAAAAAAACCCCACTTTGCACCTTTAAAGTGGTAGGCATGTTGTGTCAATCAAATGGTGCTAAACCCCCCCCCCCCCCCAAAAAAAAAAGAAATCCATTTTAATTCCCGCTTGTAATGCAACAAAACAGGACAAGCACCAAAGGGGATCAATACTTTTGCAAGACACTGTAACATAGTCAAGACATGATTAATAATAAAAAGTGATTAAAAGTTTATTCATAAATAAATAAGCAGTGGGTACTCAGCCATTAACATTTTATGTGCTAGTGACTGAGTCAGTGGAGTTTTTGGCTCAGCTTTGTTGATTACTTTTGGATAATAGCATCTGCCAAAAGGATTATTTAACTGCTTTTGGTGTTACACAAGTTCTCTTACCCATTTATTAATTTATACTGTTCCTTTGTATTATGTAGCTTGGATTCCATTTCATAACCACAGATTTCATGATTGAACCCAGCGGCTCTTACGATGTCATTGCCTATAATCTTCCCCCAGCACCGCTTAAAGTACAACATGAATATAGAAAAATGGCACAGATACAAGTACCTGGTTAGTTTTTTTTAAATAAACATACTTAAAAAATCATGCAGTTTTTCTATCATGTCTTTCAGATAATTTATTCTTTTTTCAAATATGCTGTAATGATTCTTGGGCCCCCACAGGATGTGATAATGAATGGATGAAGGATCATTCAACATGTTTAAACCCTCCTCCCACAATCAAAGGTATGAGGCAATTACATCATGGTAACTGAGGCCTGAAAATCGATGTACTAGCACATTATTATTAATAAAAAATAAAGGTTGCTATACACTTTAGTAATAAAATCTACAGAATGAAAAGTCTAGAATAGAATACAAAGTTTAATTGAGCTCCATAACTGGTGCAAGTGGTAAAACTATTTGATGTTAAATTTAAGAAGTATAAAGTGTACATAATATTCAATGCATGTTGCTAGAGTTCATAAATAACTTTATCCTAATAATAATAGCGAGCGCATGGTGATGTCATGAGTGTGCTGTCTGCGGCACGGTGGTGTAGTGGTTAGCACTGTCGCCTCACAGCAAGAAGGTTCTGGGTTAGAGCCCAACGGCTGGCGGGGGCCTTTCTGTGTGGAGTTTGCATGTTCTCCCCATGTCAGTGTGGGTTTCCTCCGGGTGCTCCGGTTTCCCCCACAGTCCAAAGACATGCAGTTAGGTTAACGTGGGGCGGTCTTGGGCTGAAGTGCCCTTGAGCAAGGTTCTTAACCCCTGACTCCTCCCTGGGTGCTGTAGTGCAGCTGTCCACTGCTCTGGGTGTGTGTGCGTGTGTTCACTGCTTCAGATGAGTTAAATGCAGAGGATGAATCTCACTGTGCTTGAAGTGTGCATGTGACAAATAAAGGTTTCTTCTCTTCTGTTACTGTTAAAACATCTGTCTAGCAATGTTAATTCAAAGATACTCAACAAAATAATCATTCATTCATTGATCTTCAGTAACCATTTCATCCTGGTCCAACCATTTCATTTCAAGGTGGATCCAGAGCCTTTCCTGGGAACAATGGGAACAAGGCACACCTTGAATAGGACGCCAGTCTATTACAGGGCATCATGCATGCCAACATTTACACACACATTCACACTTTTGGTAACCAATCTATCAAACCCACATGAAACTCAAATAATAAGCTGAGCTCAGGATCAAACTAGGGACCTTCGAGTTGTAAGGCAGCAGTGCTAACTACTATTCTGACAGATCTTTTTGTTTTTCCAAGTAAAAGACATCAATTTGGATCAATGCTAGTTCTAGAATTTAACAAATACATGGAAGGTAACACAAAGACAGTTTGAGCCCAACCTTTGTTTGTTCTTCCACTAATTTCAAAATTATTGCACAATTACTGTGATACAGGCCAAGCGGTTACGGATAATGGATGGATGGATAATTACTGTGGTAGGTGTTGTATTAATTAGCAAGGTAAAGACAGAATGTGCACTGTTCAACCATCTTATTACTCATCTTGTCAGTGCACTGGGACATTAATATAGAGCGGATGAAGGATGAAATACAAGTGACCTTCGATTCTTACTTGAGATCAGAGAAATACGAGATCAGACTGCGAAGAAGAACACATATACTACGTTTTGCCGAGGTGAAAGCGGTACGTTATGGTTCCTGTATGTACTTTCTAATTAGTTGTTGGATTATTTGCAAACCTTTTGGTTTGAGGTGCTTTTTATAATAAATGCTGTTTGTTTTCTGTTTGTCTGACAGAGAGGTGAAATTGAGACGCTTACAGCAAAGCTGAAGTATTCAGGGCCATGTGAAAATCTTTCAATATCGGTGTGTTCAGGTTTCTATCCATGCTAAAATTAATTTGTTAAAACTTTGACATTACATCAGTTGAACCCACATGACTAATCTTTCAAGTAATGTGTCACTCTAGACCTCAATCTTTGACTAAGAGCAATAAATAACAAAAAATAAATCTGAATTCAATACAGATAACACCATTTTATGACCACTGTGGAAATGCTTGCAACTCAGTTTACCGCAAGATAGACTGTCAATGTGAGTATTCCAATTTTATTTGGAGACTGTAGTCTGTTCTTCTTCTGTTGAGATGACCAATACAATGTAAAAAACCAAATCTGAATCGAGATGATTCTGGTCAAGCTCATCAAAGTTTTATTTGCAGGGCATAAATGAAAGTTGTGCCACATTCGCAGGTGAATTACAGTAGGTGTAAAAAGACCCTTCAGCTACATCCACAGTAATAAATTCTAGTTTTAAAAGTGTTTTTTTAAACAAAAATGATCTCCATTCAGACAAGTGTTATAGCTCCATATCAGATATAATCTCTATCCATACTAACATGCCTGAAAATGCAAACCACATGACCATTCACCTACATTAGGCATGTGCATGCCAGTGTAACACATGCTGATTTGTTTTCTTCCAGAAAAGGGTTACGTGATAAGAGCGTGACTAATCAGGGAAAGAAATGTCGTGACTGATAAAACCCAATCAGGAAGTGAATGTGGGTGTCTGCATCATCATTTTAAAAAGTCTTTGTTTCTGCCCATCCAGACTAAAACACTACCCTGGAGTTTTCAAACTAGATTGGGGCCAGCAGCGTTTCCAAAAGTCTGTTTTAGGGGCTCAAAAACTCCGGAGTTGTATGGATGCCAGGTGTAAACATAGCAGAAGTGAAGCATTTTAAAACTAAAATGTATTAATGTGGATGTAGCCCTCGGGTCAGGGTTTTGAACATGTGCTGTTTGTGAAGTTTTGTATATTCTGCCCAAATTCATGCAATTTTCTTCTTGTCTCCCAAAACCATGCCTGTAGGTGAACTGATGGTACTAAATTACACGGTAGTGTATGTAGTGCCCTGTAATGGACTGATGTCCCATCTAGGGTGTATTCTTGCCTTGAAGCCAGTTCCTAGGATAGACTCTTAGCTCACCATAACCAAGCCACCACCAAATTCTTCAAATTTTCAGCTGTTAATTAGGAAAATAAACAGAACTGAAACACTAATAAACAGTAAATTAGTGAAGAAATAGTGGATTTTGTTTTACAGTGTAGATATTCATCTTTATAAATCTAAAAGAGATTGAAGAGAGGCTGAATATCCTGTTTCTTAAACTGATTTTTCTTGTATAGCTGTCACCCCATCTCCAGCTACAACAACAGAAGGTAAGATAGAGCATCAATGAATTGATCTGCATCTTTAAACTGTGATACAATCATAAGCAAGTGTGGTGTTTGTTACAGAACCAAAAGAACATGAAACTTCTGTCTTGCTGATCAGCATTGGGTGTGCAGTAGCCATTATTTTGTTGTTTATCTGTAAGTATTTTTTTTAAATGATATACTTTAGTTAATTAATTGTATACTGGTCTTCCACTAATCTTTGTCTGCTGGTATCTTTCCTTGTTTTCTTTGGTCTTTAGATAGAGACTTGAGAGATTCTGATTTCAGTGAGCTAAAAAATGTAACAGACTATCCTTGAAAAAAATCTCCCAGTCTTACTTGCCCAATGGGCAAGCAGCACCCAAAACATACTTACCTGAAAAACAATTCCACTTGCCCAGAGCTTTATTTTATTTTGGAGAGGACAGAATGCAGTTGATTTTTTTTTTTAATAGGTGAAGAAGCATAATTATGATAAATCCACAAAACCATAACACCAATATATGAAGACACATTCAGAAAGAAAGTAGTTCTAGAAGCAGAGGAATGAATAATTTAGGGTATATTAAGCTGTGGAGAGTTTTGAATGTGTATAATAATAATAATAATAATAATAATAATAGTAATAATAATAGGGCGGCACGGTGGTGTAGTGGTTAGTGCTGTTGCCTCACAGCAAGAAGGTCCGGGTTCGAGCCCTGTGGCCGGCGAGGGCCTTTCTGTGTGGAGTTTGCATGTTCTCCCCGTGTCCGCGTGGGTTTCCTCCGGGTGCTCCTGTTTCCCCCACAGTCCAAAGACATGCAGGTTAGGTTAACTGGTGACTCTAAATTGACCGTAGGTGTGAATCGTTGTCTGTGTCTATGTGTCAGCCCTGTGATGACCTGGCGACTTGTCCAGGGTGTACCCCGCCTTTCGCCCGTAGTCAGCTGGGATAGGCTCCAGCTTGCCTGCGACCCTGTAGAACAGGATAAAGCGGCTAGAGATAATGAGATGAGATAATAATAATGCTGGACCTTTGTTTCTGTTATCAAAGGAACACAGTCCTGTGCAAAATGTCACTGTGGAACCAGTGTAGAAATGAACCTACAGTTCGAGAGAGTTCTACACACACACTGAACTTCACAACAGCTGCACACGTGTGTGAAATGGAAATAAATCGGCTAAGGCAGGAAAAGCTATTTTGGATAAAATTGTTATTGTCCGTTACACACTGATCAACCTGTGTGACTCAGCTGGGCCTTTGAATAGAGAATAAATGAAGAGGGAACTGAACATTAACCGTTTATTGAAATTATTATTACAAGGGTGATTATAGTCCTGTGATGACCTGGCGACTTGTGCAGGGTGTACCCCACCTTTCGCCCATAGTCAGCTGGGATAGGCTCCAGCTTGCCTGCGACCCTGTAGAACAGGATAAAGTGGCTAGAGATAATGAGATTTTATATATATATATATATATATATATATATATATATATATATATATATATATATACACAGTGGTGCTTGAAAGTTTGTGAACCCTTTAGAATTTTCTATATTTCGGCATAAATATGACCTAAAACATCATCAGATTTTCACACAAGTCCTAAAAGTAGATAAAGAGAACCCAGTTAAACAAATGAGACAAAAATATTATACTTGGTCGTTTATTTATTGAGGAAAATGATCCAATATTACATATCTGTGAGTGGCAAAAGTATGTGAACCTTTGCTTTCAGTATCTGGTGTGACCCCCTTGTGCAGCAAGAACTGCAACTAAACGTTTGCGGTAACTGTTGATCAGTCCTGCACACTGGCTTGGAGGAATTTTAGCCCATTCCTCCGTACAGAACAGCTTCAACTCTGGGATGTTGGTGGGTTTCCTCACATGAACTGCTCGCTTCAGGTCCTTCCACAACATTTCGATTGGATTAAGGTCAGGACTTTGACTTGGCCATTCCAAAACATTAACTTTATTCTTCTTTAACCATTCTTTGGTAGAACGACTTGTGTGTTTCGGGTCGTTGTCTTGCTACATGACCCACCTTCTCTTGAGATTCAGTTCATGGACAGATGTCCTGACATTTTCCTTTAGAATTTGCTGGTATAATTCAGAATTCATTGTTCCATCAATGATGGCAAGCCGTCCTGGCCCAGATGCAGCAAAACAGGCCCAAACCATGATACGACCACCACCATGTTTCACAGATGGGATAAGGCTCTTATGCTGGAATACACTGTTTTCCTTTCTCCAAACATAATGCTTCTCATTTAAACCAAAAAGTTCTATTTTGGTCTCATCCGTCCACAAACATTTTTCCAATAGCCTTCTGGCTTGTCCACGTGATCTTTAGCAAACTGCAGATGAACAGCAATGTTCTTTTTGGAGAGCAGTGGCTTTCTCCTTGCAACCCTGCCATGCACACCATTGTTGTTCAGTGTTCTCCTGATGGTGGACTCATGAACATTAGCCAATGTGAGAGAGGCCTTCAGTTGCTTAGAAGTTACCCTGGGGTCCTTTGTGACCTCGTCGACTATTACACGCCTTGCTCTTGGAGTGATCTTTGTTGGTTGACCACTCCTGGGGAGGGTAACAATGGTCTTGAATTTCCTCCATTTGTACACAATCTGTTTGACTGTGGATTGGTGGAGTCCAAACTCTTTAGAGATGGTTTTGTAACCTTTTCCAGCCTGATGAGCATCAACAACGCTTTTTCTGAGGTCCTCAGAAATCTCCTTTGTTCGTGCCATGATACACTTCCACAAACATGTGTTGTGAAGATCAGACTTTGCTAGATCCCTGTTCTTTAAATAAAACCGGGTGCCCACTCACACCTGATTGTCATCCCATTGATTGAAAACACTTGACTCTAATTTCACCTTCAAATTAACTGCTAATCCTAGAGGTTCACATACTTTTGCCACTCACAGATATGTAATATTGGATCATTTTCCTCAATAAATAAATGACCAAGTATAATATTTTTGTCTCATTTGTTTAACTGGGTTCTCTTTATCTACTTTTAGGACTTGTGTGAAAATCTGATGATGTTTTAGGTCATATTTATGCCGAAATATAGAACATTCTAAAGGGTTCACAAACTTTCAAGCACCACTGTGTGTGTGTATATATATATATATATATATATATATATATATATATATACACACACACACACACACACACACACATATATAAAGTGTGTGTGTATATATATATATATATATATATATATATATATATATGCGCATACATACATTATATATACACACACACAGGTTAGAGGTAAGGAACATTATTCAGTGATATCGTTTATTATTAACTCCAATCATGATATAAAAGTTCCAAGTTTGACACCTGCCTGCTTCAACTGCGCTGCTGGCACACAATGTCCTTGACCCTTGTCGCCCTTAGCCAATTGGTATAATTAAGTCATTACATGGACCCCTCTGAGCCGAGCTTTTCCAGTACACTTGAACACACGTACTTCGACGAATTATAACCAAAAACAAGGAAATTTGAATGATTTCCTCAAAATATTTTTTGTACTTTTATATATTGTATTGATGAATAAAACTTACCGTAGAGTGAGCATACAGTCAATGTCTGATGCTTGGTAGGATTAATTTATATGGGAACCAGTCCAGGAAAACAAGATTTTCGACAGACACAGGTGAACTTTGTTTTGACGAGGATTCAGATGTCACGATGCGTGATTCACTTTGCGTAATAATAATAATAATAATAATAATTGAAATATGCTACTGCAGGACTGACAGTTCAAGCCTGCATCATGGAGCGGTTGCCTGTGTTGCTTAGGTTGCCAGCACTACTTTTTATCATCCAATCAGACGATTACCATTAAAGTTTAACTCGTCCTTGCACATACTTTAGTTGTCTCAGACAATCGGACATGCAGTTTTTCGAGCATAGAAGTATGAATAAATGTTCTCCTTCTAGGCCTATTCTGGAGACTGTGGAGGAAGTCTGGCTATTCCAAGCATGGACTAGACACTGCAGGATCAGTGGGAGTGCTGGTGGTGTATCCTGCAGTGGACAGCATGTTCCAGAATGTTGTGATGGCCATAGCAGACTTTTTGCAAAGTTACAGAGAGCTGAATGTAATCATTGACGTGTGGCAGAGAGGCAGTTTGGCGGAACAGGGCCCACTCCGCTGGCTTCACTCACAAGTGAGTTGTGCTGAGAAGGTTCTCATCATCTTGCCACCTCAACACACTGAGTTCAGCACCAACACAGGTAATATGAGAATAGGTACTTTTCTTTACAAACATTTTTCAAACTCCTATTTGTAGTGTTTGTTAAAGCTTTCACACCTCTACAGGGCTTGTTATTGCAGAAACTAATCCATTATGTTTAAATTTTCAGCGGTTTAAAAAAACAAAACAAAAAACGAACAAAACCCCCCACTAGAAACCAAGCTTGGGGGGGGGGGGGGGGGGGGGGGGGGGGGGGAAGCAACTAAAATTCAGTGACAATAAATATAGATGGCAGGCTTTAAGCTGTGTGAAGAAACTGAAATGAACTGCATATATGACCCTTTGTCCCTTTAGAAAAGGGTTCATTAAATATTGGTTCTTAGTTTCCAAAAAAGGATTGTACTTGGAACCAGTTCTGACAGGGAAATACTGCTGTACCGGTCAAAAATTTGGACATACCTTCTCAGTCAATGTTTTTTCTTTATTTTTTTATTAATTAAGACACTTCCTGTCTCAAAGTAATGATGCATGTTGTTTCTTTTTACTTAGTTGAGCGGTTCTTGACACAATATGGATTACTACAGTTGTGAAATAGAGCTATTTACTGTATTTTTATTATTTACTATTTAATCTCAAACACATTAAGAAGGCAAGAAATCCCACTAATTAACTTTTGACGGGGCATGCCTGTTAATTGAAAAGCATTCTAGGTGACTCCCTCACGAAGCTGGTTAAGATAATGCCAATAGTGTGCAAAGTGTCATCAAGGTAAACGGTGGCTACTTTGAAGAATCTAAAATATCAAACATTTTTTAAACCCTTTTTTTTTGTTTAACACATTCCATATGTTATTTCATAATCTTGATGTCTTCAGTATTGTTCTACATTGTAGAAAATAGTCAAAATACAGAAAAACCTATGAATGAGTAGGGGTGTCCAAACTTTTGACTGGTACTGTATACAGAACATTTAAGGTCTCCCATATGAAAAAATAAAAGAGACAAAGATTTTAAATTTTAGTCAACTTCACTTAAAAATACAAGACAACTACAAAGAAAAAAAAAATTAAGTGTCTGGGCTACCTGGAGCAAAGAAAGGAAATTAAGTCTTGAATGCACTGAACCCGTATCTCGTCAGTCTCTCATTCCAGGCCAAATTGCGTGTCCTTTGCTGATCAAAGTGAATTTTGCAAGCAGATTTGACCAGCCAAATCCAGAGCACTGTAAGAAGTAACCTGAATATTGTTTTTTTGAATATTTGAAAACTGAATTATTGAACCTGATTTTTAGCCTGGCAAGCCAGACTAAATGTGAATATTTAGTCTGGCCTCGCTCGTAGACATTTCCGAAGGGTGGGGGAGGAACAACCCGCTGTCTTTTAAACTGTCTCTGTGCGTATAGGCCAACGCTCTGACCAGTCAGCGCAACAGTGACTGTGACGTAGTCAGAGCGACAGAAAGCAGTGGGGGAGGCCTTGAAATAAATAATTTTTCAAAATGCGTATTAATTAATAAACAGGTTCTAGATATTAAGAAGTTTGGAGTCTGTACCACATACTTAACATACACTCATTTTTTTTCAAGTGTATTTTCAAGGGTTTGCTTAAACTGTTTTTGAGAGTTTTTATTTTTATTTAGTGGTGTTTGGTGAAATAATTTCCCTTAAATTTAAAATAACGGGAAAATAAGAAACAATCAAAAAGTAATGTTTCAAAGCTGTTTATTAATTCTTCGTACTGCACAAACTAGCCCCATCCTTTTGGCTACCAGCGGAGCCAGCTGGTAGATCAGACTTTTGCCATAGCCAGTCGGCAAAACAGCGAAAACGTCCTTCTTGAAAAGGAATGAGCGGAGAGCCTCTTCCTGCTCATGTTTCAACGAAAACTCCAAGTCTAATTCTTCTAAAACTGATTCCAAAGCGGAGTCAAACGTGCGCTGTTCGCTAGCCATAGCCATCTTTCCTGTTGTGCTTTCTCCAGCATTGCGCAGCCTTGTCATCACTCCTGCAAAAGCCCACCCAAAGAATCCAAACAAAAACCTTGCGTTGTGATTGGCGGGCACGATTTGATGCCCGGGGTGTTTTGTTGATATGGTGCGAGGCTAGACCCACTTGTAGGCAAAAATATTTTTGGCCGCTAGGCGGGTGGGTCTAGTTTACTAGGCTACCTGATTTTGTGATTTTTTAAAAAATTAATTGTAAAATATGAATCTCTGAACACTGAAATGAATACTTTAAATTTCAAGGTGCTTTGTTCAAGTTAACCGAGTAACAGATTTTGATCATATAAATCCAATCATTTAAGTTTCTTTATGAAGAATTCAACTACTTTTAAATTCCACATATGTCTATGTTAAACCTCCATTTTTTCCCCCCCAGAGAGACAACCAAAAGAACCCTAACCATAGCCTTAAAAGGTTCTATATTGTCTACCCTAACTGAAACTAATGTGAAATCCACACTTTTCCACAGCCTGCTTAAAACCCAACATTGCATCGGTCACAAGTGATTACACAGTCCCAGCATCTGCCTGCGAACTTTTCTCATTGGCGTTAAACTTGGTTGCCAGCTGTGCCCATGATTCCCAGCAGCACCAGAAGTTCTTGGTGGTGCACCTGGACCATGGTGGACAAGGAAGGATAATGCCAGTGGAGCTTAGAGGCTGCAAGACCCTTATTCTTCCCAGAGATCTGGAGAAACTCCATCAACTGTCCTCCAGGCGAAAAGTAACAATCTCAGGCTGCAGGTCTAAGTCATACCCCTGTAAAGAAACTGCCAGGAAGGTCAGAGATGCTGTACAGCAGTTGGACAAATGATGAACTGATTGAAGAAATGATTCGTTTTACCAAGGCAGAATGCAAGCCTCAAAGTCGTGCTTTACCTCTTTGGTGTTCAGCTCTTAGGCTGTGATAAAAGGTTAAGATCAGGCTTTTTCATGAGGATATACATTTAAGAAAATTGTTGAAAATATATTCCACAATCTGAAATCCTAGAAAAGAATAACTGTGTATGACTAAACAGAGGAAAGAAGAAGAAAGGAAGAGGGAAAAAAGGAAAAAAAGTAACAGATCCCCATATTGACTTGTAATATGACTGCTTGAATAACAGCAGATAATATATATTTTTTTTATTTTATACTTGGAGAGCAGAATTCTGTATTATGATTCTGATCATCTGTAGTTTTATTTACTTCTACTGTGTTATACTGTTTTGTTTTTTAAATATATACTTTATTTCAACTGATTTTAGTTGTACCACCTTTTCTCAGCTTGGGCCAGCAGCTGACAGAACTTAGTATCTATAGATCAGATTTGTGTAACATAAGCTACAGTGCCCTCCACAATTATTGGCACCCTTGTAAAGATTAGTTGAGGGAAAGGGGGGGGGGGGGTGTCCCACGTTTTGCTGAAGTAGCTTCATCTCTCACTGAGGAGAAAAAAAAGGTCCAACCTTTAATTGGAATAAACTTATTCAGAGAAAAACAAATCCCTCATTAAGGAATAATTATTTTTCAACAAAAATGTGCCATTATTATTGGCACCCCTGCATTTAATACTCTATACAACCTCCCTTTGACAGTAAAACAGCACTGAGTCTTCTCCTATAACATTTTATAAGGTTGGAGATACAGAACAGGACATCGGAGATTATTCCTCTTTACATAATCTCTCCAAATCATCCAGGGTCTGAGGCCCTCTCTTGAGCTCACCCCACAGGTTTTCAATGGGGTTCAGGTCAGGGGACAGAGATGGCCATGGCAGAAGCTTGATTCTGTGCTCAGCTAACCATTTTAGTGTTGATTTAGACATATGCTTCAGATCATTTTCCTGCTGGAAGATCCGATGAAGACTCGGTTTTAGTTTCCTGGCAGAGGCAGCCAGATTTTGATTTAAAATGTCCTGGTATTTCATGGAGTCTATGAAAATATGTACCCTAACAAGGTTTCCATTCCAGGGTCTTTGGAGAAAAAACAGCTACAAAATATCACAGAATTTCCACTATGTTTTACAATTAGGATTGGGTTCATTTCATTATAGCCATCTTTCTTTTTATGCCAAACCCACCTTGAGTGTTTCCTGCCAAAAAGCTCTATTTTTGTTTCATCAGACCACAGAACACTGTTCCAGTCAAAGTTGCAGCATTTCACTGACTTCAGGTGCTTAAGTTTGTGGTTAACTGACAGAAAAGGCTCTCCCCCCCCCCCCCCCCCCCGGCATACCTTCCAAATAATCTGTTGGCATGGAAGTGGCATCTGAAGGTGGTTTTGGAGACTTGGAAACCCCAAGATTTTACTTTTTCTTGTACAGATGCATTTAAAAAAATAAATTAAAAAAATCAGAATATCATGAAAGTTCTTTTTTTTTTGGTAATTTAACTCAAAAGGTAAACTTTCATATATTCTATATTCATTACACAAAGTGAAATATTTCAAGCCTTTCATCTCATTATCTCTAGCCGCTTTATCCCGTTCTACAGGGTCGCAGGCAAGCTGGAGCCTATCCCAGCTGACTACGGGCGAAAGGCGGGGTACACCCTGGACAAGTCGCCAGGTCATCACAGGGCTGACACATAGACACAGACAACCATTCACACTCACATTCACACCTACGCTCAATTTAGAGTCACCAGTTAACCTAACCTGCATGTCTTTGGACTGTAGGGGAAACCGGAGCACCCGGAGGAAACCCACGCGGACACGGGGAGAACATGCAAACTCCACACAGAAAGGCCCTCGCCGGCCACGGGGCTCAAACCCGGACCTTCTTGCTGTGAGGCGACAGCGCTAACCACTACACCACCGTGCCGCCGATTATGGCTTATAGCTCATGAAAATCAGAAATCTCAAATTGTTAGAATATCAAGTCAACTTTGTCAAATATGCTATACATGCTCGACATACAGCACAGATGAAATTTCAGTCCTCTCTGACCCACGGTGCAAACAGGCAATGCAATAAATAAAAATAAAAATACATAATTGAAAAAAAACAAACAATATAAACAGTATAAACACTCTGTTTAGTCTATGTCTAGTTCCTATCTAGAGTGTTTATACTGTTTATATTGTTTTTTTTTTCAATTATTCTATTTTTATTTATTGCATTGCCTGTTTGCACCGTGGGTCAGAGAGGACTGAAATTTCATCCGTGCTGCATGTCGAGCATGTATAGCATATTTGACAATAAAGTTGACTTGACATTCTAATAATTTGAGATTTCTGATTTTCATGAGCTATAAGCCATAATCGGTGGCACGGTGGTGTAGTGGTTAGTGCTGTCGCCTCACAGCAAGAAGGTCCGGGTTCGAGCCCCGTGGCCGACGAGGGCCTTTCTGTGTGGAGTTTGCATGTTCTCCCCGTGTCTGCGTGGGTTTCCTCCAGGTGCTCCGGTTTCCTCCCACAGTCCAAAGACATGCAGGTTAGGTTAACTGGTTACCCTAAATATATTTCCTACGATCAATCAAAAATGGATTTACAATACAGAAGTGTCCAACTTCTGAAAAGTATGTTCATTTATACACTCAATACTTGGTTGGGGCTCCTTTCCCACAAATTACTGCATCAGTGCAGCATGGCATGGAAGCAATCAGCCTGTGGCACTGCTGAGGTGTTACTGAAACCCAGGTTGCTTTGATAGTGGCCTTCAGCTCATCTGTATTTTTTGGGTCGGGTGTTTCTTGTTCCTCTTGAAAATACCCCATCGGTTCTCTATGAGGTTCAGGTCAGGTGAGTTGGCTGGCCAGTCCAGCACAGTAATATCAGGGTCATCAAACCATTTGGTAGTAGTTTTGGCACTGTGGGCAAGTGCCAAGTCCTGCTGGAAAAGGAAATCGGCATCTTCATTAAGCTCGTCAGCAGGTAGAAGCATGAAGTGCTCTAAAATCTCCTGGAAGATGGCTGCATTGACTCTGGACTTGGTAGAACACAGTGGACCAACACCAGCAGATGGCATGGCACACCAAATCATCAGACTGCAGAAACTTCACACTGGACTTCAAAACACCTTGGATTCTGTGCCTCTCCACTCTTGCTCCAGACTCTAGGACCTCAATTTCAAAATTAAATGCAAAATTTACTTTCATCTGAAAAAAAGGACTTTGGACCACTGAGCAACAGTCCAGTTTTTTCTCTCCTTAGCCTAGGTAAGATGCTTCTGATGATGTTTCAGGTTCAGGAGTGCCTCAATAATCGGGAATGCGACAGTTGTAGTTCCTTTCCTGAAGACATCTGTGCGTGGTGGCTCTTAATACACTGACACCAGCTTCAGTCCACTCCTTGTGAAGCTCTCCCAAGTTCTTGACTCGACTTTTCTTGACAATCATCTGAAAGCTGCAGTCATCCCTGTTGCTTGAGCACTTTTTCCAGCCAGCCTTTTCAGCAGTGACCTTCTGTGGCTTACCCTCCTTGTGGAGGGTGTCGATGATTGTCTTCTGGACAACTGTCAATTCAGCAGTCTTCCCCATGATTGTGGTTGCGTGTACTGAACTAGACCAAGAGATGTATGGTATTTATACTGTTTTACTCCAACTCAAAATTAAACATTCTAATATTTTGAGTTTTCTTTAAATTTGTTGCACAGTAAGCAATAATTACCAAAATAGAAAAATGCTTGAAACATCTTAATTTATGTGCAGCGAGTCTAAAATATATAAAATTTTCACTTTCTTAAATAACTCATGGAAGATATTGAGCTTTTTCACAATATTCTAAATTTTTGAGATGCACCTGTAATTCACCAACAGTGATCCTTGGGGATTTTTTTTTTTGCCTCTCTGACCATCCTCCTCACTGTACCTGGGACAAACTAAACTGGGGTCCTCTTCCAGGCAAGTCTAACAGTTCCAATTGGTGTCCACTTTTTTTTAATTATTGTCTTAACAGTAGAAATGGACATTTTCAGGCAAGTAGCTCTTTTTTTTCTGTAACTATTTCCTGACTTATGAAGGTCAACACACTTCATTTGGTTTGTGTGTTCTCTTATCTTTCCTATATTGATGGATGATTAATGGAATTTGGCCTCTGTATCACCTCATATTTGTACCCCAGTTAATCAGGAAGTCATTACAGCTTCAAAATTCCTAAAACACTCCAATCAACTTTTAAAAAAAATACAATTTAAATGGGAAACATGTTCATTACATTGTGTTCACTGTAATGTTCAGTGGTGCCAATAACAGTGATGTGTTTTTGCTGAAACTTCTTTCTTGATGAGGGATTTGTTTTTCCCCCGAATAAAAGTTTTCAATTAAAGATTGGAGTTATCTCTTTTTTACAGTGCAAGATTAAGCTATTTCACCAAAAGCTGGATTTCTTCTAACCTTTCTTGCTAATCTCTACAAGGGGTGCCAATAACTGGGGAGGGCATGGTATATGAGTCCTGAGTTCAATATGATAAGGAATTTGTTTACTTTTAATCAGAGTTCTCAGAAGTTGATAAATTTGCACAACTTGATATGGATTTATGATCACATCTTTGCTGTCAAGAAAAACACGATACCACATAGTAAGCTGGCTTTGCATTTGTGGAGATGCTCAAATCTAAAACATGCTTTCTTGAAGAAAATGTAACTCACTCATCAATTGCATTTATTTTTTTATTTATTTCAATTTTAAAAATAATAATGAAAAAAGGTGTTGTGTGCACATATATAGAATTTTGCAATTACTTTAGCAAATAATGTATACAGGAACAAATACAATTATCCATTCTCATGAATTATGCTCACACACATACTTTCACCATACAAAGGCTGCTCTTTCACGGAGCATACGTACACCAAATCTCTGCCATTCTCCCTGGTGGATCCACAACTCCTGGGTGGTGTCCAGGCACGCCAACACTGCTCCACCCTTCCATGCCGTGAGCCGAGGGTCCATGTCCTACAGTGACATTATTAGGGTTTACTTGGCCTGGAATACAATATTTGACCAAAAAGATATGATACCTGGCTTGTTCTTGCTGACCTTTCTGCATTACACGTGTATGGTGGTGCTTGAAAAGTTTGTGAACCCTTTAGAATTATCTATATTTTTGCATAAGTATGACGTAAAACATCAGATTTTCACACAAGTCCTAAAAGTAGATAAAGAGAACCCAGTTAAAGAAATTAGACAAAAATGATTATACTTGGTCATTTATTTATTGAGGAAAATGATCCAATATTACATATCTGTGAGTGGCAAAAGTATGTGAACCTCTAGGATTAGCAGTTAATTTGAAGGTGAAATTAGAGTCAGGTGTTTCAAATCAATGGGATGATAATCAGGTGTGTGTGGGCACTCTGTTTTATTTAAAGAACAGGGATCTATCAAAGTCTGATCTCCACAACACATTTATGGAAGTGTATCATGGCACGAACAAAAGAGATTTCTGAGGATCTCAGAAAAAACGTTGTTGATGCTCATCAGGCTGGAAAAGGTTACAAAACCATCTCTAAAGGGTTTGGACTCCACCAATCCACAGTCAGACAGATTGTGTACAAATGGAAGAAATTCAAGACCATTATCACTCCAAGAGCAAGGCGTGTAATAGTTGGCGAGGTCACAAAGGACCCCAGGGTAACTTCTAAGCAACTGAAGGCCTCTCTCACATTGGCTAATGTGAATGTTCATGAGTCCACCATCAGGAGAACACTGAACAGCAATGATGTGCATGGCAGGGTTGCAAGGAGAAAGCCACTGCTCTCCAAAAAGAACATTGCTGCTCGTCTGCAGTTTGCTAGAGATCATGTGGACAAGCCAGAAGTCTACTGGAAAAATGTTTTATGGACAGATGAGACCAAAATAGAACTTTTTGGTTTAAATGAGAGGCATTTTGTTTGGAGAAAGGAAAACACTGCATTCCAGCATAAGAACCTTATCCCATCTGTGAAACATGGTGATGGTAGTATCATGGTTTGGGCCTGTTTTGCTGCATCTGGGCCAGGATGGCTTGCCATCATTGATGGAACAATGAATTCTGGATTATACCAGTGAATTCTAAAGGAAAATATCAGGATATCTGCCCATGAACTGAATCTCAAGAGAAGGTGGGTCATGCAGCAAGACAACAACCCTAAGCACACAAGTCGTTCTACCAAAGAATGGATAAAGAAGAATAAAGTGAATGTTTTGGAATGGCCAAGTCAAAGTCCTGACCTTAATCCAACCGAAATGTTGTGGAAGGACCTGAAGCGAGCAGTTCATGTGAGGAAACCCACCAACATCCCAGAGTTGAAGCTGTTCTGTACAGAGGAATGGACTAAAATTCCTCCAAGCTGGTGTGCAGGACTGATCAACAGTTACCAGAAATGTTTAGTTGCAGTTATTGCTACACAAGGGGGTCACACCAGATACTGAAAGCAAAGGCTTACATACTTTTGCCACTCACAAATATATGTAATATTGGATCATTTCCCTCAATAAATAAATGACCAAGTATAATACTTTTGTCTCATTTGTTTAACTGGGTTCTCTTTATCTGCTTTTAGGACTTGTGTGAAAATCTGATGTCGTCTTAGGTCATATTTATGCAGAAATATAGAAAATTCTAAAGGGTTCACAAACTTTCAAGCACCACTGTACATTTGTGAGAATGCCTTATGAAATGCCCTCCATTCTGTATACCACATGTTGGTCTTGGCTATTAATTGAAAAGCTTTTTAGTTTTTTTCCAGAGTGCAGAAAACAGTAGTGCCTGCTCTTTCCTCAAAACTGAGTTAAACTGAGGGTGTTTTTCCATTTCTTTAATACACCTCTGTATTTCCTCTTTGCTTCCCTCCCTCACTTTTTCGCACCTCCCTCCTAGGAAGCAGAGAAAGGATACAAGGAAAGGAAGACATGTAGAATCAAAAACAAACTTTTTTTCCAAATGAGATGTTCTTGCTCACTGAACAAGCACTTTAAAGCAACTTTAGTGATTTTACTGATGACGTGTTATGCGGCTGTGTTAACTAACTATAACAGGCCCATCTACCAAATTATAATTAACAATTTTAAAACTTAATATTTTACCCTACATAAGATTCTACTCATTGCTTGACTTCTCCATTTTTAAGGTAAGGTATATTTCACAAACTTTCACAGAAGAGATTTTACTTGTGCGTTTGTACTGCAGGCTTGCATCACACTACAACAAAATAGGCTGTGTCTAAAATTCCATACTGGTGTACTACACACTGCATACTAGCCCAGTATACACTATGTAATGCATGCCTACACCTCACCCTAGTATACAGTACAGTATGCAGATACAACAAGATCCCTGTAGTGCATTACAGGCTAGTAAGTCTGTGTCGTCACAGTCTATATCATACAGGGGCCTGGTGGGAGACTTGTGCAAGAACTTCTGACTTCTGAAAAACGCGTGTTCACTTGATCAACTCGGAAAACAACATAGATGCCAGCAGCAACATCTGTTTCATCTGCATGGCCTCTGAAGTGTGAACTTCACATGAATACACTTGCACTTTATTATAATAATTGCTTATAATTATTTATTCCATTCCAATTATATTATTTAATTCTTACTTTTTATCTTATGTACTATATACACATTTGATTACACTGCATATAATATTTCATCTGAGTCAGGGCTCGTGTTTTCACAATTTCTTGTGTGTCATGAATACAGCATTACATGTGAAATTCATACCTTTTAAAATCACCATGTCGCATCATGGGATACAGCAGTCAAAGTGAACTCTGGCTGTATACTGGAAATTTTCACCAGGATAGTACATCTGAGTAACTGTTGTGTACTATAATTTTTTTTTTAACTTTTCATACACTGCATACGACTCACTACTTTTCCACCAAGATCAGTATATGAACAGAATCCAGTACGGAGTTTCGGACATAGCCATAGACCTCTAGATGGAAAAACACCCGCGTATCATTGTTCTCCTTGATTCCTCCAGCTGCATTTTAAGAACTGCTACTTCCATTCAACCAAAGATGATGGGCTTTGATCAATTTCTGGGTCATGGGCTGAAGAAGGTAAGATGGAGGAATCAAGGAGGCACCTGTTAAGAGTTTTGGGAAGCACTCTGAGCAATTGGGTGACAGCTACTTTTGCATGCAACATCTACTTTATGAGAGGACTGAAGATACCTGGAACAAAAAGAACTGCTGCCTGTAATACATGAATTTTAACAAGGTGCTCAGTTCTATGAGGTGAGAGGACCTGGAGTGAGATTACGTTTCCATTGTCTGTAATAAATCAGTCAGACTCAAAATATGCCTGTCATTACAAAAGACTACGCCTTCATGAATTACATTGGCATCAAATTATTTTATGATGGCCTTATTCAAAAAATAAGTGCTACCTGCACGTGTTAATAATACCACAAAATGTTTTAGATTGACAGATTTATGGAGCAGTTAATTTAAATGACAACTTCCTACTGAAGTAGTTATCCTACCTACCGGGAAGGTTTAATTAAAATAAATAAATAAGGAAGGGGAAAAAAAAAAAAAGACAGCTAATAAAGTTTTATATTCACCTCATTCCAGTTATGCTTCACTTTAGTCACGTGTTGAAATATTGTTAGACTACAATACTTTTAGTTTGCCTATAAACACTTACATAATTTCATGCATTAGGGAAAAAAAAAACCCTAGAAATGACATACTAAACAGCTACTGGCATATTTCCTAAATTTCAAGGTATTATCGCTTTCTTTCTTGCAGAACTTACAGTATGCTTTCTGTCTTTACCTTCCTGGTAGCTGTCACCCACAGAACTTTTCCCCCAAAACAAGGTTAAGGTTGTTTTCAAGTAGTTGAAGTGTCAACCAGCCACTTGGGTGAGAGCAGGAAATCTTTTGACAATGTATAGAAGACACCAGACATCTGACAATAGGCTTTACATCCAGTGCTAAAACCAACTTAAGAGAGCACTCCTTTAATAGTAAACACATTCAAACCTTAAAAATATAACTTTTGAAATGAAGCATTTTTAAGACTTTCAATCATCTGTATGAACCTCGGTTAAAAGGTTAAAAAGACTGAACAAAATATGCTAATGAACCCATTGAATAAGTCAATATAAAAGTAAGAGAGGGGTTTCCATACCATTTAGGTACACTAAGGATAGTTTAAGTATTTCTGTACAATTTTGGTAAACTTTATGGAGTAATTATATACAACCCCCCAAAAAAGTGTCAATATCCAGGCAGATACCTTTGGCCTTGTGATCACCTCTACATTCTCAACCATACGGCGGAAAGATGGAGGCATTTTGTTGAGAATGCGATGCTGAAGGAATTCTTGTGCACCATGAAACAGAAGTCCACCGCCCACCACCAGCACAGAGCTGTACATCTTCCTCTTGGTCTCATCTGATGCTGTCAGAAGAAATCCAAAATTAATATTTTGCAGTTTTGGTTACTTGTCCACTCTTGAAGAATGCAGTCTTTTGTGTTGATCCAAAGGTTTGTCATTTTTAGGAAATTTTACCAAACATGTAAAAAAAAAAAAAAAAAAAGGGCAGCAAATGCCACGTTTCTGTATTAAAATGTAGAAATGTGTCTTTTGTTCATCTCCCTTGGTGAATTTCCATATTTTCACCAAACAAAATATCTCACCATCATTCCATTTGTTAATTTAAGGCAAACTGATTTTAATGGAGGACGCAGGCTGCGTGAAAATCTCCTCCGAAGCCTATAGACACCCTGCTGATAGAACACCAGTGACTCAATAGGATTCTATGACAGACCATGTTTTAAATGGAGCAAAGATTAATGCTCAGGGGACAACAAGCTTTTAACGTGTTATTTTGGGTCATGACTGGATACACAGCTTTACTGGGAGTAAATGGGAGTGTAGAAGTAAATGAATGAATGAATGAATGAATGAATGAATGAATGAAAGAAATGGTCTAGGGTGCTCTTTCCTTGTCTGAAACCACACTGGTAATTGCTCAACTGGTTTTCAGATTCAAGCATCCGGACAAGACAGTTATTCACCATTCTCTCCATGGTTTTGCAAAGACAATTCATCAGTTATTGGGTCGTAGTTGTTGGAATCTGTATGGTCCTTTCCTGGTTTAGGAATGGTAATATTTTTGCTTCCTGCCAGGATCCGAGTAAGTTTCCTGACTTCCAAATGGTGTTAATTCCCAAGAGGAGAGATAGCACAGTGGGAAGTAGGTGTTTTATGCATTTTATCTGACCCCACAACAATCTCGTAGCTGAAAGCGGATTTCCCTCGGATCACTATCTGATACAGTTCTTCATAAGACTAAAATTTACACGATCCAAAACTGTGCGCCGTAAGACGTACGACTACAGTAAAGCCGATTTTGATGATCTCAGAAGACGCCTGGAACTGGTCTCACTTGAATTCTCTCTATCGGACGATGTCGATAATTCCTGGACTCGGTGGAAAGATTTGTTTCTAACTGCGGTAGAAGAGTGTGTGCCAGTTAAAATCATACGCGATACAAACACTCCGCCTTGGATTGGCGGTGAGGTCAAGTATCTTATGCGGAAGAAATATCAAGCGCTAAAAAACTTTAGGAAAAACAAAACGTCCGAACGTAAACAAAAACTTCGAAATATTAGCAATGATCTCAAGACCCTAGTTAAATGTAAACATCGTGACTATTTGGCTAGGATTGAAGGATCTTTTCGGGACAACCCAAAACTGTTCTGGAGCTATCACAAAGCAATTCTGCACCATCGCTCAAATACAGACGCTGTGATTACTCACAACGGTCAAAGCGCTAGTAAACCCGCAGATAAAGCGGAAATGTTTAACAACTATTTCTGTTCCGTTTTCACTTCTCCCAGCTCAGACAAAGCGTTTTGCGGTTATACATGTCCCTTGAGGTCAGATGAAAAAATAGCTGAAATAACGCTAACCGTCGACGAAGTGCGTGACTGTCTATCAAATCTAGATGGAACAAAAGCCACCGGTCCTGATGGAATTCCTGCTCGTATTCTAAAGGAGTGTAGCTCACAAATAGCTCCAAGTCTTCGTGATTTATTTAATCGCTCCTTAAAAACTGGGCGCTTTCCTTCAAACTGGAAATGTGCTGACATCACTCCTGTTCACAAGAAGGACTCAAAGGAGCCTGCTGCAAATTATAGACCTATCTCTTTGCTTTCAGTTGTAAGTAAAGTTTTGGAGCGCTGTGTTTGCAACAGACTTTATGATCACATCTCGCGACTAATAACATCACTCCAGCATGGCTTTGTGCGCAGTCGCTCGTGCGTCACACAACTTCTGTCCGTACTTCTCAAAATCGGTGAAGCTCTAGACAAAAACAAACAATCGGACATTTTATATCTGGACTTCGCAAAAGCTTTTGATTGTGTTGACCATACTATCCTGGTCGAAAAGCTGAAATGGTACGGTATCGATGGGTGTCTGCTAGAGTGGTTTCGAGATTATCTTGGGGGAAGAACACAGAGTGGTAATTGACGGCGCGGTCTCTAAGCCTCTGCCCGTGACCTACGGTGTGCCTCAGGGCAGCCTGGTCGGTCCTGTGCTTTTCACTATTTTTATCAACAATCTTCCCGAGGTCGTAGATAAAAAACTGAAGTCACTCTATATGCAGACGACACAAAACTTTTTGGCACTATCCTGACATCCGAAGACAGCGAGCAATTACAGCGCGATCTAGCCAATGCCGAGGGGTGGAGTTGTGAATCGAACATGCAGTATAATGCCGACAAGTGCAAAATATTGACCGTCACATGGAAAAAACTCCAATCATTCACGACTACCACCTGGGCAGCATGTGCCTTCAACGAGTTGACGAAGAAAAAGACCTGGGCGTGGTTATTTCAAGTAATTTAAAATGGGATTCGCACGTCTGCTCAATAGTCAACAAGGCTAACCGGATGCTTGGCTTTCTAAAAAGATCCTGTCCCTTGCCAACGGAAATTCAAGTGAGGAGGACTTTATATTTGTCGCTCGTCAAGTCACAGCTCTGTTACGCGTCTGAAGTATGGTCCCCTGCTAGTGTCAACCTTAGAAGCCTGTTAGAGAGAGTCCAACAACATGCAACGCGCTGAATACTACAACAGCGTATTGGGGATGCTACTTACACAGACAGACTCAGAAGCCTGCACTTCCTTCCTCTGACTTATGATAGGGAGATTAGAGACTTAGTCTTTGTATATAAATGCATTAATGGCCAAACAGATTTGAACATAAACCTCTACGTGTCTTTTGTAACTCATGACTGGTCTAGGGCCCAAAATCCGAAATTAATTTTAAAACCTGCACACTGCAGAACTTCAACTCATCAGGCCTCATTCTTCAATAGGATTGTTAAACCATGGAACTATGCATGTAAATATTTTTCCCCAGATAAATTCCGTAGCCTCCCTGTTTTCAAATCATCCCTGTTAGAGCTGTACTTTGAATTACTGACCTCCACCTATAATACGGACTTTTCATGTACTTGGTCTGTGTACCGTGACTGTGGTTGCCACAGATCAATTTAGTCTAATTTTAATTGTATGATTTTTCTCTTTTATACCTTCGGGGAAACACCTTGCATGGGTCGCCCGTTCGCGTTCTCCCCTTTGGGCTGACTTACTTTATTATGTTAATTTTTATGTTTATTTCCTTTTTTTCATGTTTATTTTGTAACAGTCCAATAAAGTTGGTAAAAATAAAATAAAAAAAATAGGAGCTCCTCTGTTGTGAAAAGGCTGATAGTATAGCTCTGTTATCAGAGCAGAAATTAAGTTGGTTTTGCTCTTCCTGCACCCATATGGCTTAGAAATCAGGGTGACCATTCTCGATGGGTGAATTCTTTTCAAAAGTCTCTGCTAGCTGATTTGCTATTTCTTGTTTTGTGGTTAACAGATTGCCTTGATGTTAAATTTGTATCGGTGATACAAATTTGCCTTGCCCTTCATCTTTTTAATCAAGTCCCAGACCTTCTTTGTCGGTGTGTTTAATACAAATCTCTTCCAGCTCTGTCTCTTTGCTTCACTGAGGATTCTGGATGCTTGAGCTCGACAAATTTTCAGTCTAGCGAGGTTTTCTGCTGTTTAGTGTTTAACAATCTCGCTGCTTTTTTCCAGGTCTCAATAGCCTTCTTACAGTCATCATTAAACCATGGATTTGGCCTATGGTGTGGTTTTGCCGAGGTCTTTGGGACTGTTTCATTTGTAATTGCAATGAGAGTTTCAGTAAAACTTTGTACAGAATCCTGATTAGATTGAGGCTTTTAATCAAAGTTTCTCATAGTTCTCAAAGGGTTTCAAAGGAAAACCAGTTTCCTTTTTCAAGTTGCCACCTTGGAATTCTTAGCTGTAGGTCTACTTCTGCGGAAGTTAGTATCAAGAGAAAGTGGTCACTCCCACCGAGGTCACTCTAGGCCTGCCAGGAGAAGTCAAGTAGCGGTTCAGGATCACATAGCGATAAATCAATTGCAGAATACGTCCTATGTCCTGGATGAAGGTAAGTATAACAACCATCATTCCATAAACATAAATCATTTTTCATGATAATGTCCTCTACTGTCTTGCCCTTAGCATTAGAGTGGTTTCCTCCCCATACAGGATTATGGCTGTTGAGTCACCCATAAGAATGAATAGGGATAGCAACTAACCAACAAGGTTGTCCAAATCTTGTGTCAGACATATCAGGTTGTATATAAATAGAGCAGAGTTATAGCTTTATGGAGAGTTAACCATGACATTAATGGCATTTAGCAGACACTCTTATCCAGAGCAATATACAACATACCCAGAGCAGCCTGGGGAGCAGTTGGGTGTTCGGTGCCTTTCTCAAGGGCACTTCAGCCATGCTGCTGGTCCAGGGGATCAAACCGGTGACCTTTTGGTCCCAAAGCTGCTTCTCTCACCACTAGGCCATGGCTTCCTCCGAACCAAACCGCCACTGCTTGTAAATTGGAATCAATTCATAGCCATTCTGCAATAATATTTCTCATTAGGACAGCTGATCCACCAGATGGATGTTGTATATTTGGGCCATATGCATTGTATATTACATAGTGTTTTAGAGACATAGGACTGTTTGGTAACAGGTGCATCTCCAGAAAGCAAGAGGATTAAAAGTAGCAGCCAAATGCTGCATTTCAGGAAAGTTGGCTTTGAAACCACAACAATTCCACTGGATAATACAACTATGCAACATTAAGTAAGTAAAACAAGTACACACCCCTTGTTCTTGCTTTTGGGGGAGAGACTTTGACTGCAAAAGGTAATGATTGACAGTTCTATGTCCTTTGGATTTCCATTTTTTTGTGATCCATTTTCTTGGCTTTTTTTATTTAAATTTTTTTTTAAAATTGAGCTACGATACTGGATTTTTTTTCCTTTTCTTTAGATGACTGGTTATGCTCTGCTGGTGGGTTCAGACTTTGGGTTGCTAAGGTCTGGCTTGTCGTAGTTTGACTTTGGGTGCTCACAGTCTTGCTTTTAGTTGAGGCTCCTGAACTCTTGATACCACTAATTAATTGTGGTTTATCTTTGATCACCCAGGTCAAATCTGTCTGACACTCAGGGGTGCACATGATAGGTTTTACAACTAAAGCAAATGACTGCTGAAAAACGTACACTGGAAATCCTTCCACCTCTTTATGTGCATCTGGGTAACTTTTCTTTGTACATTTGGTTCTTTGAATTACTTTTTCTTTGATCCAGATGGGACATTGTTTTGATGAAGCTGCATGGTTGCCTAGAGACAGTTACTACATTTGGATGTTCTTGCACAACCACACTCATGTCCTTCCTCTCCACAGTTGCAGCAGACTGGCTTATTTTTACATCCCATAGAGCTGTGACCAAATTTGTGGCAATTAAAACATCTCGGTGGGTCAGGAATGAAAATATCAACAGATGCACTCAGACAGCCTACTTGAATTCTTTCTGGTAGTTGGTACTGGTTGAACGGGAGGATGAGAGTACCAATTTTAACTGCTTGGTTTTCTTTAAGAGCTATTCTCTTCATGTGTGTTACACCTTGTTGCTGCAACTCGGCAGCCATTTAAGCCTTTTCCATGTCATGTAGATCTCTGGTACAGATAACTCCTTTGTATTTGTTCAGAGAAGGATGTGGAAAAGCCCTCACTGAAAGACCTGCCAACGTATTACAACACAGTAAGTTTTCTACGTGTGATTTTTTTTTTGAGCATTCAACCAGGATCTGGCCAGATCTCAGTTTAACATCTTTAACTGCCCCTACTATTACTGAAATTCCTTTCTGTATGGCAAAAGGGGATAGCTTAGAAAGGGGCATATTTGCCATATTTGTCACTCCAATTCATCATTCCTGCTCCTTACCCACCTTGGAGCCCAACAAGGGGATACACAGAGCCGTGGTTTTCCTCTGGATGTGCACCAAGGATACAGAAATGGTATACTCGAGCAAAATAACAAGTCTCTTCATTTTACTAAACTAACCCTCAGCCAAAGCCTTCTGGGAAGTGAAAAAAATATGGTTGTTACATCTGACATCCCAGGATAAACCTTGACAAGCCAACTGACTGGATCGGGCCCTTCCAGCGTCCTGTCTATGTGAAGTAGGAGCCAAAACACGGTGCTGGAACTGTGGTAGCCACAGCGAAGCATATTCCCTCAAGGGCCAGGACCTCTTCCTCCACTGACATGAGTCGTAACATATGGCAAACACGTCACCCCATTTGTCGCCTCTTGTGATCAGCAAAGGGATGCTGGAGACCTATTCTACCCTGGGTCCCCACAGGGGATGGTGGCATTCTACATCAACCACCAAAGTGGCAGAAAAATCATAAATGGACACACGCCAAGGAAGAAGATAGATGTCTTAAGAGCTGCCTACCCATCAGGCCAAGGAGACAGAGGACATGCTGTTTGCAAAGCATTCAAGCAGTTAGGTTCAGCACACATGAAACACCTGCAGAGCAGCAAAAGTTTATCTGATTTTACAAAGAGATGGACAACTTCTATTCCAGTGTAGTGTTGTAGTACTTAAGACCGGGCTTGGAACACTTTTTGAAGGTCTCAGCCTTGTCTTGGAATCAACTGCATTTTTATTGCGTCTCGCTTCAGATATAGAGATCTTGCAGTCACGTGACCGGAAAGTACACAACCGCCATCTTGTCGGTCAAAAACACCGCTGAATACTGCTGCACTCGTGTACAGAATGGATCAATTTCAACCGACAGACTTACACGGCTCATTTTTCTAATGAACAGATAACTAGATATATGTCTAAAATAAACGATCTACAGATTAGTGACCCTTATGGCTTTCCGGACGGAGTTTTCACGACCGGATTTTGAACTGCCAGCGGAATACCCAGACGTATATAATTACCTCATTAACTTTCCCTCGCTGTTCAGTGGTAAAGCACTGCGTGCTTATAAATCTCTGGACAGTTATCTTTACAGAAATTCAGGATTTGTCAGCGACTCAGATGTGGCATCTTGTAAACAAGAATCCTCATTGGATGGGTAAGTCACATAAGTATTGAGTATAGCACTGACCAGCCGATTATAGAATAGAATAAAGTAATTCCAGCTATAATTCCAAATCATCCGTCTTGTTTACATGGATCTGGCGTTGGAGAGGTAGAGGCTTAGCAGTGGAGGTTTGAGTGGCTGTTTTCTGAGCTTAGTCAACAGGCCGGCTCTGCAGCCTCGCTTTTGCTTCCGCTCCCGACACCGCCTCTTTCGTTTTGCTTCCGATAACAATCCACGGAGACCCCGCTGGTCTCGCTATCTCGTCCGGAATGTTGTGCATGCGATGGAAATCGCTACAAACCGTCATTTTCTGCTGGAAACCAATGTCCAGTAAGTCCATACGGTTGTAGTGGATATTGAAGTCCGGTACAGACGAACAACACGCAAAAATACACACAAAAAACAGAAAAAACGTGCACAGGTAGGGAGAGCTTGTAGCCGCAGCCGTTGTAGTAGAATTGTATATAGTAGGGTTCTCCAGAAGAAAAGGTAGAAGTAAAAGCAGAAGTAGAACCAGAAGTAGAAGGCGGAATATGGCGTTTGACCTACAAGATGGCGTCTGTCACAATCTGGATCGGCTGTGACGTCACATGCAAGTGCTCCATTGAGGACTCTGAATTTTATTTCAAGACCACACCTTGGACATCATTAAATTGCCTATGCATTGTCCAATTTGTTAACACCATTACTGTGATTGGATGTAAAACTTCCTGCTTCAAATGCAGCCAATAACGTGACTCATTAACAATTTGAAATTTTTGTGACTGCTAATGACTGGCACCCTTCCCCACCCCCCTTCACACACACTAGTCTGGTCCTGGTCTTGACCTACCTTGGTCTTGACTTGATCTCAACCCCTCAAAGTCTTGGCCTCAATACACTCCGGCCTTGGTCATGACTTGGTCTCGGTTTAGGTGGTCTTGACTACAACATTAGTCCAGTGTGGCTCATGGACAGGGCAGAGACAAATGCATTGGGCGAGGATGTGTTTGGGCACAACTGGCCAAACCGCTTTCGTTGAGAGCATGCTGTATTTTTGCTTTGTTTTTTCTTTGACCCAAACTTGAGCAGTGGATTTCCCTTGGCTTTGCTTTTCCATGCCCGATGTTTGCTGTCCCTGGATTGACTGATCATGTTCGATGTGCCTGTTGGTTTCACTCTGCTCTGCTCCTATACCACTCTGTTTTGTTGTTGCCATTGTTCTAATCTAAGTAAACCAAGTGACCAAGTGGATTACTCAGTCCTCCGTCTCACAATGTGCCTGTATTTGCTTTATGTGGAACTTATCAGTTCTTTTGCTTTGTGGAATGTTTAATCAGATACTAAACAATGATGTGTAAAGTGGTCATGGACACAGGATTGGGACAAGCGGCTATCCTCCTTTCTCCTTATTCTCCTACCAAAAAACAAAACAACAACAAAAAAAAACCCCTCAAGTTTGCTGGTTTCTTTCCATTGCTGATGTAATGGATTTGTTGAAGGAGCACTGCTGTACAGTTGCCGAGAGAGCACTTCCAAATTAAGACAACACTTGCAAATGCTGAACACACACTCATCAATTTGACAATTCATAGTTGCATCACAAAAATGTTTTGCAAATTGAGAAAATGGTTGCAAACAGAGAACAAAAACAAATATAGCCTACAGTTAAACTTGCTCATCCCACAAAGCATTGAAAGGTCCACCACTAAATCTTCAGGGCAGAAACCTCTCGTTGTGCTGTGGCTACTTGCAGCATGTTCACTTTTGCATGCGTTGTCTGAATTTGGAGCACATGTTATCAAATCAAATTGTTGCATGTGCTGTCAGCTATATTTGTTTGTGTTCTCTATGTTTGTAATCATTTTCTCAATTTGCAAGACATTTCCCACTGTCAAACTGATGCATGTGTTTTCTGCATTTGCTAGTGTTCTTAATTTGGAGGTGCTGTCACAAGTGGGAAGTGTCGTGGTCTCTCTCGGCGACCATACTGCTAAGAACCAGCAGCAAATTCTAAAGGACAAGGAATCATCTTCTGTACAACTAAATTAAGAGTTAATTTCGAAAAGAGGCAAAACATAACCTTTAACTACCCTCTTCCACCAGAAAAACGTTGCAGGTTCCTAAACCACGGACTTAACTTGGGAAGCAAATCTCATGTTATACGCCAGCTTAACATCAAATTTCCATCTTACAAAGTATTTAGAATGGAATAGTGTGCTGACTGTTACTTTCTGCTCATCTCCCACCACCTAGTTCCAGTTTTTCATGGCCCAAGATGATTTTACAAATGGAAGCTGGGTCTGTAGTGCTTCCTTTCCCAAAGTTTCCTATAATCATAGCAAGATGTTACCACTATGAGGGCCCCCCCCCCTTAATCTATGCTTATATTCCGGGATAATCTTTGCATGCAAGCACGATCTGTGACCCATTGTGTTTAAAAGAGCCACCTCAACTGTGATATTACTAACAGACATCATAACTAATGGACAAATCACAGGAATGTGTCAAAGTGATTCATTCATTCATCTGAGACAAAAAGTATAGTGTTTTTACCACAACAGTCAATGCTGTGAAGAATAGCTTTATCCAGTCCAAGAGCTTTGCCTTCAAACTGAGTCATTGCAGACTTCCTTGACAGAAGGACAGAAGGCATGTCTTCTAGGTCGGCTCCGCTCGGCAGAGCCTCTCCCTGTGAATGGCCAAGCTCCATATCTTGGTTTCCTCTCTCTGTCGGGTCACCTCCTTGGCTGCTGGATTCACCCTCAAAGCCTGAAGGTTTAGGCAGACCCTTCCTTTCCATGGATTTAGAAGACTGAAGGAAGAGTGAAAATTCTGAAAACTTTGCATTATCAAAGTAAAATAAAGATTGTTATATTGAGCTAAAACAGGCAGAGAGAAGGCATCATCCTACTCAGCTCTTACTTTGAATAAATGTTTTGAAATAAAGAATATGAGACAATAAGAGCTTATTCTGTAATTCAGCAGAGAGAGAGAGAGAGAGAGAGAGAGAGAGAGAGAGAGTGTGTGAGTGAGTGAGTGTGTGTGCGCGCACACGAGTGAGTATGTACTTGGTCTTGTTTGCTCTGAGTACTTAGTAGGTAGTGTTCATCATGTGGATCCTCAGGATCTCCCTGGGAGCGATGCTGCAAAGTGGTCATCTTCTGTCCCACAATTCCAAATGCTGCAGGGTAGAAAAGAGCCATGGGAGCCTATGAAAAAGGAAAAACAAAAAGAGACACACACAAATCAAAAGAAAATTAAAAATACCGTATTTATTAAATGGAGGACAGGTTACATCTCTTTCAGTGTGCACATTATAGACCTCTCTGGCATACTTTCCCTGAATTTCCACTCACACAACACATTTATTATGAAAACTATCATTTGATATTTATAGCCCTGCTTGTATTTAAGTTATTGAGGCCTGGATTAAAACTCCTTACATTCAAATGACTAGTCAAATACATCCCCAAATCAGAAAAAGTTGGGCCAGTACGGAAAATGTAAATTAAATGGAAAAAAAAAAAAAAGCAGTAATTTCTAAATTTACTTTGACTTGCATTTCATTGTAGACAGTATGAACCCAAGATATTTCATGTTTTGTCTGGTCAAATTCATTTTATTTGCTAATAAATCCATTCCTGCATTTCAGTCCTGTAGGTGATTGTAATCATGATTTGGTTTTTAAAAAAAAAAGTATCATCATCCAGGAAAGGCCTAGTCTTTGAGGAGCAAAGATGGGCTGAAGATCTCGTTTGTCAACAAATGCATGAGAAGATTACTGAAATAAATAATATTATAGCTTTATTGATAGTTTGGGATGACCTGATTGTCATCCCACTGATTAAAATCACCTGACTAAAGTTCACCTTCAAATTAACTGATAATCCTAGAGGTTGACATACTTTTACCGCTCACAGATATATAATATTGGATCATTTTCCTCAATAAATAAATGACCAAGTATAATATTGTTGTCTCATTTGTTTAACTGGGTTCTCTTTATCTACTTTTAGAACTTGTGTGAAAATCTGATGTTTTAGGTCATATTTATGCAGAAATATAGAAAATTCTAAAGGGTTCACAAACTTTCAAGCACGACTGTAAGAACATTAAGTTGGATTGTAATTTACACCACTGTAACAGAATTACAAAAAAGCCAAACCCAATAGGAGAACCGTGGGTGTAGTGAAGCCAAAGAAAACAGGCTTTACCTGCAATTTCTCGTCACCGAGCCGCAACTGATAGAGGATCACTGGGGATTCTGGAAAGCGAGTGCGAAACTCATGGTCTTGCAATCCACATATGTCCTGTTGAAAAAGACATTCAAGACATGAAAACTATGGGCAAGAATTACTTTTGCCTCTATTGCAGCAGGATATATGATATGATGCATGTGCAAGCATACCTGGTCAAGGTGACAAAAAGTCTCCTTAAGTTGCTGCAGCAACATGCAGTCCAGTCGGTTGCCGAGCTGGCACTCTCGGTAAGGAAAGCCTGCGCATTGCATCAGCCAAAAAAAACATCGCGTCACATCAGAGCCTCCATATGCAAGACAAAGCCTGTAGAGGGCAAAACATGCATGTATTCTGCTTGGTTTTCTCCTTTACAGCATACAAGTATGGAAATATCAGTATTATGCTTCATCGTTCTCGGATTATTGGCAATACTGAATGCTTAAGAGTGCATGATTAACTATGATCTTTTAAGCACTACTGAATTCATAAACAATAAGCTTACTCTGTTACTGAAGATATAGTCATAATCTTGATGGATGTGGATGTTAAGCAATACATCCATAATCTTTGGCAATGCTTCATTTGTTAGAACCTCAGGCACCGTGATCTAATATGCAAAGTACACTGCCTGGCCAAAAATAACTAACTAAATAAATAAAAGTTGCCATTTGGATTTAAATAAGCAAATATTTAAGAGCCTTTGATTAGATAATTGCTGCAATGATTAATGTTTCAGCTGGAACAATTCTTTTAACCCTAACTGATGCAGCGAGTAGCTTCTTGATTCTTAAACAACCATGTCAGAAAATGTGTCCCATAGTCGTGGAAAAGATGTTACTCTGTTTCAGAAGGGTCAAATTCTGAAACCATTCCTCAAAATGGCTGTTTTGAAAAAAACAACCATTTCTTTACCCAATTCAAGTAATTTCAGCACATTATTAAAACCTGGAAGGACAGTGGTGAACTGTTAACTTCACCATAGAAACTTTTTTTGTTTTTAAATCTTGAGTGACCATCAGAGATCACTTAAATACTTGAAGTTGAACCCTATATATATAAAAACCCACACACAATCATACAACTCTCAGCTCTGTTTAAGAGTCAAAGTAAGAGCATTTCCACATGCACAATGCAACAATAAAGAACAACTTTATTCATCACACGCTTGTGAAATTCCTCTCTGCATTTAACCCATCTGAAGCAGTGAACACACGCATGCGCGCACACAAGTGAGCAATGAGCACACACCCAGAGCAGTGGGCAGCCATGCTAACAGCGCCCGGGGAGCAGCTGGGAGTTAGGTGCCTCGCTCAAGGGCACCTCGAACCCAGAACCTTCTTGCTGTGAGGCGACTGTGCTAACCACTTACTCCACCGTGCCACCCACATGAACTGGGATTAAAAAGCTGTGTGGCCATAAGAAAACCACTTGTTACTGAGGATAATTACAAGAAAAGGCTTCAATTTGCTGGGAAACAAAGACTGGACTCATCAGCAATGGAAAAAGGTCATGTGATCTGAGGAGTCCATATTTACCCTACTGCAGCGCGATGGGCATGTCAAGGAAAGAAGGGAAACGCATGAAGCGATGCACCCATCATGCATAGTGGCCACTGTACAAGCCTCTGAAGGCAGTGTTATAATCTGGAGTTGATTCAGTTGGTCAGGTTGAGGCTCAGCAACATTATGTGGCAAGAAAATGAAGTCTACCTGAATGACCATGTTATGCCATCAGTGGATTTTTTTTTCTTCCCTGATGTCACGAGCATAAAATTAGGGCTTAGATTGTGAACGAGTCGTTCAGGAAGCATGAGGAATCATTTTCACACTTGAACTGGCCACCAAAGAGCTCTGACCTTAACCCCAATAAGAATCTTTGAGATGTGTTGGAGAAGACTTTACAAAGGGGTTCGACTCTCCTGTCATTAGGGCAAGATCACAATGAAAAGTTAATGCAACTCTGGATGGAAACAAATTTTGTGATGTTGCAAAAAGTTGTTGAAACAATGCCACAGTGAATGTATGCCATAATCAAAGCTAAAGGCGGTCCGAAAAAATATTAATATGCAATTTTATTATTTTTTTTGGCTGGGCAGTGTAATTATCTTCCAAAATTTAATTAAACATTCACCCATTCTTTATTATAACACTCCACTAAACAAAAATCTTCCTTCATCCCTCACTGACCTGGAATTTCGGTGTGAGACGCCATCCTCCACACAACAAACACTGGTCTTCTGATCTCCCACATCTACCACACATGCACTACTCAATCCACTGCCAAACGCAGCACACACTGACTCCTGGTGTACAATGATTGCTAAACACACAAATAACATTGAAAAGTGAACATTGAATCAGAGATCACTCAAACTGGATCAGACACGTCCTTAAAGGAGATATGCAGAACCTTTATTTTTAAATACATTTCTGAGTGGATACTAATCTCCATCCTTGACTCTTGTATGCTGCATAATTGGGAATAATAAAAAAAAAAAAAATTATCTGAGAGTTAAAAATCAACCGCAAAGTTGCCATTCGAGCTGCCCCACTGAGCCAGCCAGCCCTGAGTGGGTGACGTCACAGCAGGAACCGGTGCTACTGAACAAAGCCAGGCGAGTGTGGTTGCAATGGCCCCTTTGTTCGGATTTATTGGAGATTCTTCGGATTCCTCAGATAGTAATACATCTGACTGTGATAGTCCTGAAACTGGAATGTGTGTACATGCTACTGCTATACATGTAGAAACATATCAGTTTGAACCATTGGAAAGTGAATCCGATAGTAACACGTCAGCCATGGAGACCCCCACCTTATGAAATAAAGCCAGAGAACAAAGCCGTCTACAGAATTGGATGGAATTGAACTGACAGTCTCATGTGACTCTCATTAAAACAGGATAGGCGTTATAACTCAGACCCCAGGTGTAACATGCCCCTACTGCTTCAGGACAAACTGAACAGGATGCGAGTGGACCTCTGCCTGGTCACCTGGATCTCCAGCTACCTCACTGACAGGCCGCAGTACGTCAGGCTGAAGGACATCACGTCCGACACTGTAATTAGCAGCACTGGAGCACCCCAGGGTACAGTACTGGCCCCTCTTCTCTTCACCCTGTACACTGCGGACTTCTGCTACAACTCGGAGCTGTGTCACATTCAGAAGTTTGCCAATGACACCGCCATCGTTGGGTGTATCAGTGACAACAGAGAGGAGGAGTATAGGAGCCTGGTGAGGGACTTTGCTGTGTGGTGCAACAGAACCATCTGCAGCTCAACACCTCGAAGACCAAGGAGCTGGTCATTGACTTTGGGAGGTCCAGACCAAGGTCACGACCAGTTCTGATCAAGGGAGTCGAGGTGGAGGCTGTGGATTCCTACAAGTACCTCGGGCTGTGGCTGGACAGCAAGCTGGACTGGACTTGCAACACCAAATCACTTATACAGGAAGGGGCAGAGCAGGCTATACTTCCTTAGGAGGCTACAGTCCTTTAACATCTGCAGGAAACTCCTGTGGATGTTCTATCAGTCTGTGGTCACCAGTGTCCTGTTTTACACCGTGGTGTGCTGGGGGGGGGGGGGGGGGGGGGGGCAGCACATCCAAGGAGGACACATCCAGGCTGGACAAACTGATCAGACGGGCCGGCTCTGTGGTCGGCATGAAGCTGGACTCTCTGGTGACGGTGGCAGAGAAGAGGTCTATGGATAAACTACTGAACATCATGGACGATGCCAGTCACCCTCTGCACACAGTCATCAGCAACCAGAGGAGCCTGTTCAGTGACAGAATGCTCCTTCCCAAGTGCAGGACGAACAGACTCAAAAACTCCTTTGTCCCTCACGCCATCAGACTGTACAACTCCTCTCTCTGGGGGGGGGGGGGGGGGGGGGGGGGGGGGACTTGAAACAGGAGGACAGAGGACGGGAAGGAGCAGTAGCCCAGCCTAACAATAAGCAATACCGGACAATGTGCAATATAAAGTGCAATATCTTTCCTGCTCCCCCCCCCACACACACACACTTACCCTAACCCCACTTCTCCCCCCCTTCCCCATATCTTATTCTTTTATATTTGTATATGTAAATACTTAATTTAATTTATCTAGAAGTTTGTCTCTATTTCTTTTCTCTGTTTATCTGTAATGATGCTGCTGGAATCTTAATTTCCCTGAGGGAACCCTCCCAAAGGGATCAATAAAGTTTTATCTAATCTAATCTAATAACTTGTGCAACATACATGTACATGCATGCACTTTCACTGATAAAACCTAAAAGGCTAATTAAATAATCAGATGAACTGAGACAAATCACATATCATCTCTAGCCGCTTTATCCTGTTCTACAGGGTCGCAGGCAAGCTGGAGCCTATCCCAGCTGACTACGGGCGAAAGGCGGGGTACACCCTGGACAAGTCGCCAGGTCATCACAGGGCTGACACACAGACAACCATTCACACTCACATTCACACCTACGGTCAATTTAGAGTCACCAGTTAACCTAACCTGCATGTCTCTGGACTGTGGGGGAAACCAGAGCACCCGGAGGAAACCCACACGGACACGGGGAAAACATGCCAACTCCGCACAGAAAGGCCCTCGCCGGCCACGGGGCTCAAACACAAACCTTCTTGCTGTGAGGCGACAGCGCTAACCACTACACCACCGTGCTGCCCAAGACAAATCACATTCTGAAGCAAATTAAATAAATCTTATACCAGTAATTTAAATACACAATACAAATTACATGTATTAATTTAAAAGGAGGTAAACAACGAATGGTGTTGTTTTTGTTATGTAACCAAATGAGAGTCACATCTTACCAGTCTGCATTCTCGCTTCTTGAAGGCCGATCTCGTGGCCGATTGTTTCAAAACAATCTGACTTTCAGTTCTTCGTTCATTCGCTTCTTCCACATAGAGATATTGCTGCTAAGGCAAGCATATCCAGCGGAGAAATCTGACGACTGGCCCACTCATTCTCCATACTGAGTACTCCGTCATTACTGCTCGGTTCACACTCCGGGAGAACTGGTGCAACTAAACTTCCTTTCCTTTTTTTGCCATTTTCTTTTCCTTTAATTGTTGGTACTGCACCCTCTTTCAATACGGGCTTATAGCCAACGCTCCTCAACAGATCAGAGGTTTCATACGAGTCATCAGTAAAACGTGCAGAGCAGAGGAGAAACCACTTCGTAGGCGCCCAATCTGTAAATTTCTCACAAAACGTGTCCAAATCTTTGCAGTTTGAACATTCTTGGACCATGAATGCAACATAAATCCACCTTCTGTCGTGTTGCTGCACCCGCCAGCAACACATCTACGTGGCATGGCGATAAATTGGCTCAAAATGGAGGCTCGAAGTTGCAGTTAGCTGTGTTTTAGTATAGCAAAAATGGCAATGAGACCGATAGCCTTCCCGCTGTGACGTCACAGATGTCAAGGCCATTCACTCAGACCGCTACCTATATGAATCACTTTAATCGTAAAAATTACTATATTAGATTTATTGTTTACGCTTAAAACTATTCCTATGCCGTTCTTGAGGTCTCAAGGCATTGATAAACAAAAAGTGAGGTCATGGTTCTGCGTATCTCCTTTAAAATGTCATTAATTTATTGTGTAGAAAACAGTGTCTGACATTTCTGACTGCATCAGTGAAATGTGAATTAATTGCAACATTAGGATCAGTCTCTTACCTGAGAAGCCCATCTTATTGAGGAGCATATTGACCATTTCTTTCACATGCTGTCTATTATAGATATCTGGAATCAGGAGGATGCATCTGTAATACTAGAAGCACAAGCCACACGGTCAAATCAGTCATAACTGCCAGCCTTTCAAACATCATCTAATCCATGATGTGAAACATTAAGGGAAAACTCTACCCTGAAAACAATCAGTATTTTTATCTTGAAATATTATGTTTTGCATGATTCTGGTGCCACGTTGTTGGTCAAATTGTTTTGTTATATTTAATGTCACGGGTAAACATTGCTAGTGCAGTTACAATAGCGTTTAACAGGAGGAAAAATGTCAACAACCTCAAACATAAGGGACAACTTAGGTTTCATTGTTAGAGCCTAAAAACAAAAGAACTACTGCTTCTTTTCATCACCATTTTCCAGCAATGTCATATTAACAAGACATCCAACAGAGAAGAAGTAGTACAGACGATTCATGTCACGTTCAACAAAATTACAGTAGCGACTTGGCTCAGGAGTCAAGTGAAGAGGAAAAAAGTGAAGAGATTTCAATACAAAATAAAATACTGGATACCACTGAAATCACATTGTTAATTACACTGCAACCTTGCTATAACGAACTCCTTGGGGGATGTCCAAATAGATCATTATACCAAAAAACTCCTAATAATGAACTGGACCCATTTGTCATACCACTCACTCACTCTTCCGTAAAATAAGACCAACTGTGGTTAATTCATATTTACGCTTAATTCACTTACATATTTACAAAATAAAGGAAATAAGTCGCACTCGCCATTGTTTGCTTGTCACATCTTTCTTTTCAGCCCATCACTTTGATTGCAGATGTGGACAAAGTCTCGGAGCTCTTTTTCCTTAAAAACTGAAATTGAATTTTTCAGGATACCATATTCTTTAGACAAATTCGTTGCTTTCTCACCACGCTTTAGACAGTACAGGAAATGAAGTTTGTCTTCGACAGTGTCACGTCCACGTGCAGCAGCATGCGTCAAACTGCTACTCACGTACATGTGCACAGTACCATTAAGACTACCATGCACCTGTTCTGGATTAGAGTACAATCACAGCGCATGCTTACAAGGACTCTCGCCACACACAGACTTTATGAAATATACACGCTGTACCTTGTGGCTCACGTTATCAAGCCTTTTCTCAGTGTTGTAGTCAAGTCACTAAACATGGAGTCCAAGTTGTTAAAGAACACTTCAAGTTGAGTCCGAGTCAAGTCCGACACAAGCCCCGCTATCAACAGAGCAACGAACATAGCGTGTCACTTATTTCTCTGGGTGGAGTCTTGGCAAATGACGACTGAAGTTTGAGGTTGTCCCAATCGTTTCCTCGATAGTTCTTCTACATACGGAACACATAGCAGTGCAATTTTTTTTCCCCACTGCACGAGAAGTCTGTGTAAGCAAAGCGGACAATCCTAGGGGCTTCTCTCCAGGCATTTTAGCGCCATTAACGTTAGTTTGTTCCTGAACATGACGTATGAACAGGTGAATGGGCATTCTCTTGCACAAAATTAGTATAAAAATTAATGTAGATATAAATATCTTATGCCAAATTACAATGGCATGTTCCAAAAAATAAAGAAAAAAATCCAAGCCCTCGTCTCCAATTTAGGAGTCCAAATGCAGTTAATGCACAAGTCCAAGTCATCAGTACTCAAGTCTAGGTCAAGTCACAAGTACTTAAAATTAGGGCACGAGTCAGACTCGAGTCCGAGTCCTGGACTCAAGTACTACAGGGCTGCCTTTTGTAGCACTGTGTCGATGTTCTTGTTTCCGACTTGGTTTTGTATTTTGCCCTTTGTCTCCGCCTTTGATATCCTGTCTATGCCTCACTCAACCATTACCTGTTTCTTGACTGATTTTTGATCATTGATTTGGATTTGTTTGCCAGCACATTTTTAAATAAAACTCTTTCAGCAATTACATCTGTCGATCGCCTGTATTTTCTGACAGATGGGGAGTATATCTTCCGTTTATGAGTAGCCATGACTACAATACTTACAGACTAAAGACTTAGGCCCTGTCCACACAGCCTAACCCTCGCCGCCATATTGGATAGGTCAAAGCGGAGAATAAAGATTAGCTGCGTTTAACTGTACCAACAGGTTTGCCATCCAAAGAGATCACATGGGATTACCTTTCACAGGTGAGACTGGAAAAATACTTTTCATTGTATTTGGTCATTATAATGTAATTTTACGAACAGATTTTCCTGACTTTGTGGCTAATATGAAGTCTCGCGCATAATAGTTTATGCGCATGCGTCCTTACTTCTATTGTTCTGGTGTCTCTGAAGGGACCGTCTTACAGCGCCCCTAGAGGTGTGGCATGTGTATTGCATCGTTTTCAGCAAGCGTTGCGTTGCCATATGGACCTGATATTTTACTGATCGTTGCCCATTTGGACGCGATATATTTTTAAATAACATCTCATTGCCGTTGTCGTGTGGATGTAGCCATAAGTAAAACTGTTTATAGTTCATAATATAAAGTCCTTTTAAGGGATCTTTTGAAGTCAATGACTGCCATTCTCAATAACTGTTAGTGATCAACACCTAAGCAAAGCGAGTTAAGCCTTTCTTTAAATTGCATTAACATGTATTGTTAACGTGACTGCAGACTTGATTACTTATTGTTTGTCTCTGGTGGGAAGAGGAATGCATAGCTCAGCGGGGGGTTTTTGAAGACTCCAACACACTGTCATTAAAGGCGGGGGGACATGATCTTAGTTCATTATATGCATAAGTTCGTAGTAAGAAAGTTCATTACAGCAGGGTTGTAGTGTATAATGATTAAAGTGACACAGGTCGATGTGCTGGTTCAGGAATCATTTAATCCATTCCCCTTTCTGAATTGTTTGAGCTGATACCCATCCCCCATAGCCGGTATGCATCATCTTGTTTCAATACATTTTATTTCCTCACGCGGGGTGTCCTAACCACGTGTTCATCTGTTTACAAACTGCTTGGCAGCCAGTTCGGAAAAGTCACACAAGGTCATGCATGGGCCGGACGTCGTGACTGCAGAGCCACAGCAAACATGGCGGATCGCCTAGATCGAACGAAGACTCCTAAATCTAGACAAATTGAAATATTTATAAAAATAAAAATCAAGAATTGAAATATTCCAAATCTAAACGCACCTGTAAGCTTGAAGGCTCTCAAGCGCTTGCGTCTGTGTCAGAGGCTGCTGGTTCTGCCATATTTGTTGCGATCTCGCACATTATAATGAGGATAAACGTTGGCGGTTTCCGTACCCAAGTGTAAACATTAGCGTACGGCATTTTTCCAGCTCATTCTTCTTCACAGGCATGAGGCAGCAGGCAATACAGCGTGTGATTCAAGTACCTAGGGGTTATTCTTGCTCCACAGGGTACTGTTCTTTTTTTTTTTTAAATACGACCTGTGCCACTTTAATACGCAAGTCATTTAAGTGTATATTTTTTTCCTTTCAAGCAATGTTTTTCATTCTGAAGCCATACCTTCAAGTCTTTGAGAGGAACTTCTAAAAGTTTCTGAATGGCATGTGACCAGATGGTTTCCAGGTCCGCTAGTACCACAGTCAAAGAGCCTCCAGGACCACTGTGGACATTCAACTGACCACGACAAATAGGCCAGTGTAAGTTGTAACAGTCTGTGGGGTTCACATATAATGCCTGGACATGGAAAATGACACAGGAAAAAAAAAGAGGAAGCTATAAAAAGGCCTGAAGTGAGACAACTCATGACTGAACAAGCTAGATTTAAACCTTAAAAAAAATCCCATCATGTGTTTTACCAAAGTCAAAGCCCTATCCATTAACCTTCGTGTGGTGTTCAAATTTTTGTTACTCAGCCAGTGTTCGTGGGTCTGGTGGACCCGCTGCATTTTGGTGTTTTATATTCAACACACACAATTTTACATTAAAATACTTAACAGATGTTTACTTCACCCCAATTATAAGCAATATAAACAGCATATATGGCTAATATTTGTCCTTTACCTTTATTAGATTACATTTATTTTTTAAAAAAGTGCTACTCGTTTGTTTTTTAATAAAATGTAATTTTACAAAGTCAATTATAGTCATGATATGAATGGAAAAAAGATATTCATCTTCAAATTTACAAATGAAGCAACGTTTTTCATAACTGATTTTTATTTCTTTGAATTTCATTAGAAATTTAACCCATTCAGTTCAGTTTACACAACATAAGCTGGACACGTACAGTAACCATGTCAGTCTATACAACACATCATCCCCATGCTTGTCTTCGTTTTGGGACTGGCTGATGCTCCATCTCATCCTCTTCCTCAAAGTCACTGTCAGACTCTGAATTTTCAGAAATGTGATCCTCATATTCTGAAACTTCTTCCTCTACATCAAAAGCTTCTCTCTCTTCCAAAATCATTTGCAAGGTCATCTGAGCAGAGAATCTTTCGGCCATCTTGATCAGTTGTGAGAAGGAACCACATTGGAAAAGCTATATTTATTGTGTCGCGCCCCCAATTTACAGGACCCTCTGTCTCGTTTCCCGCAAGACAGAGGGTAAAACGTGCAGGAATGTGAGAGCAGACAGGTGTCGGTGCTTGAACAGCAGGGGCAGAAACACAAAACACACACACACAAACAGCAGGCCCAGACAGGAGGAGGACAGAGTGAAGGTACACACTTATTAGCCCTGGGGGAGTGTTTAGTGTGTGGTAATTAAAAATGTGTTCTGATATGTTCTTCACAGAAAATGAGTCAAGGCCAAGGAGTCTGAGTTTTGGAAAAAAAAATTTGTATCATTGTTCCCTTGATAAAAAACAGGTCCCACAGAACCGTACTCCTTAACCCTTGTATGGGGTTATAGTCAGGGACGACACGACAACCCCAACCAGGCTTTTGCAGTAGCACTATAAATTGCAGGGAGCGCAGGTGGCCAAGTGGTTAGAGCGTTTGACCGCTAAGTGAATGGTCCCTGGTTCGAGGCTCGGCTTGACGGGGATCTGGGGCTCGCTCCCTGTCCACCCAGCAGTGAATGGGGACCTGGTGGAAACACTGGCGAAGTTAAAGGCGGCGAGGAAAGGAACTGGCCACCCTACCTCACTATGCCGATGGCCCAGGACAAGTGCGCTCTCTAACAGGCACTCCCCCAATGTACGAAAACGTATATGGGACTCCCCTTTGCTTTTTATAAATTGCAGATGCTAGTCTCGTGATGTACTATTTACTATTTTAGGCTGTGTGCGCACCACATACTTGCACCTCCAAGTTACCAAAAATAGTGTGGGCACAAGTGTTGCCATTTTATGCAACAAGAAATATCTTTACTCTAGGTTAGGAATTATGTCACCATTGTGCAACTGAATGATAGGAAGGAAGCAAAGCCAGTCTGCATTGCATCTGCTGAAGATGGTATCTTGAACCAAACTATATTTATTAAGGTATCAAATACGCCATGGTTTGCTACAGACAAATGTCGTTTCAAGGCATATACAGTTAGGTCCATATACATTTGGACATTGACACAAATTTTGTTTTTTTACCTGTTTACTGAAACATATTCAAGTTATAGTTATATAATGGACATAAAGTCCAGACTTTCAGCTTTCATTTGAGGGTATCCACATTAAAATTGGATGAAGGGTTTAGGAGTTTCAGTTCCTTAACATGTGTCACCCTGTTTTTAAAGGGACCAAAAGTAATTGGACAATTGACTCAAAGGCTATTTCAGGGGCAGGTGTGGGCAATTCCTTCGTTATGTCATTCTCAATTAAGCAGATAAAAGGCCTGGAGTTGATTTGAGGTGTGGTGCTTGCATTTGGAAGATTTTGCTGTGAAGAAAACATGCAGTCAAAGGAGCTCTCCATGCAGGTGAAACAAGCCATCCTTAAAGGTGGAGTACGAGATTTTTCAGGACTATTTTTTACCATATTTCTTGAAAAGCTCCTCACACCCATGTTGCAAGCAGTACAATAGAAGGTTTGACCCAAAAACGAAATATTTTAATCCAGTCTACAGTGTAAAATAAAGGAAAAACGCCATCAAATCCTATCGAGGTACCACCTCAAAATGATTGGATACTGACACGTCAATCAGACTGAAGCCCGCGAGCAGCCCATCCCTTCTGTGTGTGTGTGTGTGTGTGTGTGTGTGTGTGTGAGAGAGAGAGAGAGCAGCCCCTCCCCCAACACGCGCCGAGCAGAGTGTCACACAGAAAGTGCAGGATTTTCTCAGTGCGCTCCCTCCAAACAACGGGGATTTACACGAAAACGGAAGGAGATATTCACAATATTCTTTCACAGCGAGCGCCACAAGGCTCTCCTGAACACACTGATGTAATTTTTTGTCTGTAATGTAAAACATGAGGTCACTAGAGCGAGTTAAAAATGAGTGACTTTTCTGCCAAGTTTATAATGGCAGTCTATGGGGCTGCGCGCCTGCCCTCTCCTCACTTTCAGGCTTCTCATTCAAAAACTGCAAGTCCTATCGTGTAGGTAGACACATTGTGTGAATCAGGACAAGTGTGGCTACTACTTATGAGAAAATTGTGTGTGTGGAGTGAAAATTGGGGCTGAAAACACAGTTTAAATGAGAAAGTTTGAGCTATTTTTCCAAGCTCTCTACACTCTAATGGCGTATTCACACCTACGTTGTTTGGTCCGGACCAAACAAACCAAATTTCCCTTGGTCCTTGGTCTGGACCAAACAAGCGGACCGAGACCGAGCTGCAAGGTCGGACTCGGTCCGGACCAAAGGAACCCTGGTGCGGATCTTTTGGAGGTGTGAAAGCAGACCGGACCTAATCCGACAGTTTTGCCTTTTTGCACCTCGGGAGCTTCCGTCGTTTGTCGAGCATTATGGGAAACAGAGTCTTGACACTCCACCGCAAAGTGCAAACACTGTTTCGGTTGTCAAGGGAACCTTACAACAGTCGTTCAGTCATTCAGACCAGTAGTAGGCTAGACTACAGAGTACAAAAAATGAGTAGGGGGCAAATGTGGGCCGAGGAAGAAACGCGTACCCTTGTGGATATATGGGCAGATGTACACATATCTGAGCTTTTGGAGAGAACACACAAAAATGCCGACGTGTTTGCTGTATTCAGTGAGAAAATGAAGGAGAAGGGGTTCACGCGCTCCCCAGAACAATGTCGGCTAAAAGTGAAGAAACTCCGTCAGACCTACATTAAAATCAGGGACATTCTTTCAAAAAGTGGCAGTATTAGCGATGCAAAAAAGAAATTCATCTATTGCGTGAAGAGCCAGAACCGTCACAACATGATGTGCACTCATCAGCGCTATCCTCCGTAGCCGCCTTGCCCTTTGTCGTCGTCGTTGATAAATTACTTGTACAACAGCATAGTAATTGCACAATTGTGAAAACAGTAAAAGCTGGAAAAAACATATAGCTTTGATGACATTAAAAAGAATAACAGCACGGAAAGCCTCCATGACTACTTTTGAACTTAACGCTTTGTGCGTGTGTCGTCTCTGACCAATAGCTGAACGACCTCAGGGCGCGTGGCTTTGTTGACAGATTTTGGTCCGCTTACTAAAATGTACAGTGTGAAAGTGAACCGCACCAAAATGAAAAAATAAAAAAAAAACATTTGGTTCAGACCAAAGCAAGTGAACTATCGAACTATCCTGGTCTGAATACACCCTAACATAAGCTCCACTGGTGTGTAACGCAATAGACACCCATTATAAAGCCTGACTTTCTCAGGCTTTATAAGGGGGAGGAGGGGTGGAGACGCGGGGGGTGGGAGCATGGCGAGGGCGGGCGTGTTTCTTTTCAAAATATGGCTTGCGGGAACCATTATTCCAAAATCTCGTACTCCACCTTTAAGCTGCAAAAACAGAAAAAACCCATCCGAGAAATTGCTACAATATTAGGAGTGGCAAAATCTACAGTATGGTACATCCGGAGAAAGAAAGAAAGCACTGGTGAACTCATCAATGCAAAAAGACCTGGACACTCACAGAAGACAACAGTGGTGGATGATTGCAGAATAATTTCCATGGTGAAGAGAAACCCCTTCACAACAGCCAACCAAGTGAAAAACACTCTCCAGGAGATAGGCGTATCAATATCCAAATCTAACATAAAGAGAAGACTGCATGAAAGTAAATACAGAGGGTTCACTGCACGGTGCAAGCCACTCATAAGGCAAGTTTATTTATATAGCACATTTCATACACAGTGGCAGTTCAATGTGCTTTACAGAAGTAAAAGCAAAACAGTAAACAATAGAAAATAAAATTACATAAAATAAATGGGGAAGAAAAATATTAAACAATAGTAGAAATAAAATAAAATGAAGTAAAAATTCAGTTAAAAAAACAGCAGAATAAAATAGAATAAAAGTTAAGTTTAAAACATGCAGAGACTGTAAAAGTTAAGAAAGTTTAAAACATGTAAAGATGGCAATATTAATCAGTTAGCAGAAAGCATCTGAAAACAGCTTGGTCTTTAGTCTAGACTCATACGCCTCAAGAATAAAAAGGCTAGATTGGACTTTGCTAAAAAACATCTAAAAAAGCCAGCACAGTTCTGGAAGAACATTCTTTGGACAGATGAAACCAAGATCAACCTCTACCAGAATGATGGAAAGAAAAAAGTATGGTGAAGGCGTGGTACAGTTCATGATCCAAAGCATACATCATCTGTAAAACATGGCGGAGGCAGTGTGATGGCTTGGGCATGCATGGCTGCCAGTGGGACTGGGTCACTAGTGTTTATTGATGATGTGACACAGGATAGAAGCAGCTGGATGAATTCTGAGGTATTCAGAGACATACTGTGTGCTCAAATCCAGTCAAACTGATCGGTTGGCGTTTCATAATACAGATGGACAATGACCCAAAACATAAAGCCAAAGCAACCCAGGAGTTTATTAAAGCAAAGAAGTGGAATATTCTTGAATGGCCAAGTCAGTCACCTGATCTCAACCCAATTGAGCATGCATTTCACTTGTTAAAGAGTAAACTTCAGACAGAAAGGCCCACAAACAAACAGCAACTGAAAACTGCTGCAGTAAAGGCCTGGCAGAGCATTAAAAAGGAGGAAACACAGCGTCTGATGTCGTCCATGAGTTCAAGACTTCAGGCAGTCATTGCCAACAAAGGGTTTTCAACCAAGTATTAGAAATGAACATTTTATTCACAATTATTTAATTTGTCCAATTACTTTTGAGCCCCTGAAATGAAGGGATTGTGTTTAAAAAATGCTTTAGTTCCTCACATTTTTATGCAATCATTTTGTTCAACCCACTGAATTAAAGCTGAAAGTCTGAACTTCAACTGCATCTGAATTGTTTTGTTCAAAATTTATTTGTGGTAATGTACAGAACCAAAATTAGAAAAATGTTGCCTCTGTCCAAATATTTATGGACCTAACTGTATGCTCCAAGTAATACATAAAACCTGGAAATTGACAAATTCATATAGATTTTTAATATTAGACTATTATTAGCAGGAATCGTCCACAAGTAACGAATCAAACTTCTGTGAAATCAACAGTCTCTTGCAGATACAGTTCCTGGTAAATATATTGTGTTTGTATGACCAACAATGGTGGATAGGTAACGTACGTACAACATCAGACGAGGAACAAGATGTGCAAGTAACATTCATGCATCCTCATGGTCCCTCTAAGACTTACAGTTGGCCCAGGAAGGAGGATATCTGTTGGCTCCCTCTTGTCCATATCCTGAAGATTATTGATGCTCCACTTGTATCAACATGCAGGGAATATAAACTTCCATCTGATGTTGAAAAGCAAATCAATACATTGTTCGAACTCTTCAAGTAGACAGTATTCATTTGAAGCTTTGCTTCTACTCACACTATATAGTTTGTTTAAATTGTATGTCGAACTGGGTATGGGAAAACCTGCAGAATAAAGATGAGCTGAATATTTAGACATAAAATACAAAATATTAGTTCTCTGATACAATTTTGAGATTGTATTTTAAAGTACAGTGGCTCTGTATTTTACATTTCTGCTTGTAGTGAAACGATGTATTTCATACCTCAATAAATATAGTTTAGTTCAAGATAACTTCATATTTTGTGAATATATTAATAAAAAGACATGCTCTTTCCAGTGGTGTAATTCTTTTTATGGTAGACCTTATCATACATGAGCAATATGCATTTGAAATATAGGCGTGAAATTATTTCTTTTAAAATTTTAATGCCTCATAAATCAGAAAATTGTATTTCTTTTAGAAAAATACTTAGGTCACCAAAATAGTACTACAACATGAGAAATAAATACCAAAAGTTGTGCTTCAATGTGGAAATACAGAGGGCCTAAACTGCTCCAAAGCACAAACATTTATTTTTAACAGCAAGCTATAACCTGACAAACACAGTTAGGTCCATAAATATTTGGACAGAGAAAATTTTTCTAATTTTGGTTCTGTACATTACCACAATGAATTTTGAACAAAACAATTCAGATGCAGTTGAAGTTCAGACTTTCAGCTTTAATTCAGTGGGTTGAACAAAATGATTGCATAAAAATGTGAGGAACTAAAGCATTTTTTAAACACAATCCCTTCATTGCAGGGGCTCAAAAGTAATTGGACAAATTAAATAATTGTAAATAAAATGTTCATTTCTAATACTTGGTTGAAAACCCTTTGTTGGCAATGACTGCCTGAAGTCTTGGACTCATGGACGACATCAGACGCTGTGTTTCCTCCTTTTTAATGCTCTGCCAGACCTTTACTGCAGCGGTTTTCAGTTGCTGTTTGTTTGTGGGCCTTTTCGTCTGAAGTTTAGTCTTTAACAAGTGAAATGCATGCTCAATTGGGTTGAGATCAGGTGACTGACTTGGCCATTCAAGAATATTCCACTTCTTTGCTTTAATAAACTCCTGGGTTGCTTTGGCTTTATGTTTTGGGTCACTGTCCATCTGTATTATGAGACGCTGACCAATCAGTTTGGCTGCATTTGGCTGAATCTGAGCACACAGTATGTCTCTGAATACCTCAGAATTCATCCAGCTGCTTCTATCCTGTGTCACATCATCAATAAACACTAGTGACCCAGTGCCACTGGCAGCCATGCATGCCCAAGCCATCACACTCACTGCGTTTACATGCACATAGAGAAAATCGAATTTCTGCCGTAGCTCGACTGAAATCGAAGTTCTAAATGCCATGGATACACCTTAGCTCGGCTGAAATCGAAACGAACTGGATTTCTCGTAATCGAGCTACGCGACCTAGATTATGCGATTGTAGCCGAGCTACTTAGTGCATGTAAACCCTATCGAGCTACTTACTTCCCTTCCGGAAGTGACAAGTGACGAGACCACAAGCGGGAAACACAACAGCCTTGGTCGGCGTGATAACAGCAATAGTAGTGAGCAGCAGAAGAGGTCAGGAGGAACAAGGAGACAAAAAACAAAAACAATTGAACTTTGTGTTTATTAAGACACAAGTTAAATTGTAAGCAAAAAATGGACTTTAGAAAAATATACAATTGTGCAAAATAAGGCCCAATCCCAATTCTAATTTCTACCCCTACCCCTCCGCCTTCCCCTTGGCCCTTCCCCTTGAAACTGAGCTACAAGGGATAGGGCTTGAAATTCAACCCTTACGTATTGGGATAGCCCTTCAACGATCACATACGTCATCGCGTACCTCCATCAGCGTTTACGTTAGCAAAACGCGACCAAATGCGTCATTGGCTGCGACCAGCCGCTACAGTCAGAGCCAGAACAGAAATCTCTGCTGGCAGGGTGTGATTTGTTAACTAACACCACTGAATGGGATATCTTTGGCGCTTCGTGCACCACATCCGACAGAATGAGGTGTCAGAACACTCATGTAAACAATAAAAGCGAGAATAACAGAACAAAACGTACGCAGTAAAGCAACCGAAAACAATACTCACTCCCAAAGCTTTTTAGCAGCAGCTTGGATTTCAGAAATCGCTGCTCATTCTCAGCTCGAAAGCGAATCAAGCGGCGTGTTTCCTCTGGATAACAACTTAAAACACGTAAATAATGGAGAAAATACATTTATGACAATCTTTCGCCGCGGGAACCGCCATCTTTCTGAAATCCGCATGAAATCTCGCTGAAATCCGCATGGCATTGTGGGAAATCACTCAAACCCCTTCGTTCGGAGTCTGCTCCAGGAAAATCTCCGTTTGGAGGGGTACAGAAGCCCTCCCCCTTCCCCTACCCCTCCGCGTTAACTGGGATTGGGATACCCCTACCCCTTCACGTGAACGCGCAAAATGGAGGGGAAGGGCTAAGGGGTTGGTCCAAGGGGTGAAATGGGATTCGGCCTAAGTCATCTTGCAAAACAGTGGTCTGCGCAGGACAGTTTGTAGCCAACAGGTGGCAATGACATGTGGTGTGAATGTAAAGTGGAAATCACTCCTCTTCTTCATGACGACAGCCAGAAGTGTACCAACACGATGGGGCGTGTAGCACCACCTGTGGCTCGGGTGCACAATGTACCTCACACAATAGCTCGATTTCCTTGTGTGCATGTAGGATTGGATTTCTCTGGCACCCCTGCTGGGACCCTTTGCTCGATTACCGACAGCAGCTCGATTTGGATGTGCATGTAAACGCACTGACTGCCTCCACCGTGTTTTACAGATGATGTGGTATGCTTTGGTTCATAAGCTGTACCACACCTTTGCCATACTTTTTTCTTTCCATCATTCTGGTAGAGGTTGAGCTTGGTTTCATCTGTCCAAAGAATGTTCTTCCAGAACTGTGCTGGCTTTTTTAGATGTTTTTTAGCAAAGTCCAATCTAGCCTTTGTAGGTGTAATTAAGGATTTGTGTATTTAAGATTTGGATAAGTGATCAATCTTTAATAATTACATAAAATCAGTCTCATTTGGATTGTTGAAGTGAATCATTCAATGAATTGAATCAAGGAATCATTTAATGAATCCGTGAATCATTTAGTGAATCGTTCAATGAATCATTTGGTGAACCGTTCAATGAATCATTTAGTGAATCATTTAATGAATCACACCATTAATCCTGGATAAATTACCAAACAGCTAGATTATGGTATCTTATCAAATTATTATTGATCACTTACCATATTACAAATTGTCTACACCTCCCTTGAATTCTTTTGACTGGGCAACTTCAAAATATCGAAACAGCAGATGAATGCACACACAGCTTTGATAATAAATGAATTTATTATACAAAGATCAAAAATGGATAAATCAGTTGGACTATATACAGTGAGGTGTGTGTATGTGTGTGTGTGTCCGTGCCAGGACGAGCCAGTGTGTCTTATCTGCAATCTTGGTATGTGCGCCCGTGTGTCTGTGCCAGGACGAGCCAGTGTGTCTTATCTGCAATCTTGGAGGAGGGGACCCCTCAGGATTTAGTGAGCACGCGTATTCTCAGTAACAAAGAAATTCCACACTCATAACATTATCAAACTCACTGAAATCTTAATAAGGTCAAAATACGAGCGAGTTAAATGAAATTAGAATGTTAGGAGAGAGAGAAAGACGTGCACAAACTTATGGATTAGCCAATTTCAAATCAATAATACCAAATAATAGAGAATCAACAATAATACGCAGTGTGCACACTTATTCCTTAATATAATTTCACACTTAGTGAATTAATTACTGATTAGACTAATATTATTTTGCCCAGTGCCTTTCCTTACTGCAAACTTTCGTCTTCTGTAGAAAGCAGAGTCTCTTCCGTGGAAATGGCAGGCAGGCTGAAGATTGCGCTTCAAAGAGAGAGGGAGAGAGCAAGCGGTTGCTCTGAAGTTTTCTTTGAAGATCTTCGTAGCTCGTGAGAAGAAAGTTCTGATCAGACAGGTTAGGACGGTCCAGCCGCTCCCAACACCAATAAAACTGCCTTTTGGTTGCAGTCTAGTACGTACTAAAAGAATGACTGAGAAAACCGGTTTATAACTCACGAGTTAAAAGCACGCGTGTTTCCTGGAGTCCACCGTGATCAAGGGTGGATAGAAGGAGGAGAACGTTCTAAAACATGTCTCTTGCAGGAAAGAGTCGTGGTTTCGGACGGTCCGATGGTGAGCGTCCCTCTATGGTCTGTCCTCCGCTGAGTTCAGACACCAGAGACAAAGAAAAATGGAGTTTCCAAGTCTCTTATGTGAAACCTGAGGAATGATGTACGTGATCCTGCCCAGGCGTGACGTAGTCAACGTGGAAGTGTAGTTCTTAGACACAAGATGGCGGCATGATACCTACATTCCCCCTTTTGGTCTCAGGGGTATGACGGAGTCGTAGCACTGAGAGCACCGTACCGTATCATCGCCGTGTCCATAGTCCTTGAGGTAGACTTGTTCTGCACAGTTCATGGTGTCCTGTGAAGACTGTGTAAACTTGTGAGTTCCAGTGAGACAGTTGGAGGTAGAGGCACTTGAGCATATAATCACCATAGGCACTTTGGGCATATAATCACTAACTAGACTAGGGTTACCTCAGAGTTCAAACAGTGAACGTTACATATTTTTCCAGTGAAGACTACATATATACACTTCATTTCAGTCCAGGCTACATGTATACTTCATTTCAGTGAACACTACATATATATACTTCATTTCCTACTCAAAGGAAAAAAAAATAAAAACAAGAAAAGAGAGGAAGTGGAGTAGAGGAAAGAAGTGTTAGTGTTTAGGGTGTTAAACCTAATCTTCTGGCAAAGTAACCGCAGCAGATGGTTTGGCCAGAAAGCGTGCGCTACTATGGCCGAAGCTGTCAGGAACGCAGACTCCTTTATCCAGCTTGGCGTATAGCGCCGCTATTCGTTTGTGTAGCATGCATGCGATACCAGCAGAAAAGACCCAGCCACAGAGAAGTAGTCCCAAAACAATCAGACTTAGGGCAGATTTGAGGTCAAGTAACCCTCTGATCCGAGTTTGGGAGACTATGGTTGAAATTCCATTCTGATCTACACTAAATTCCACTGTTTTGGTCCCTTCAACCAGCAATTGCTGTTGGAGGGTGTTCCTGATCTCAAGATCATAACCTTCGAATGCATCTATCATCTCAATCTCCGAATCGTACCTGTCAGTACTAAGATGGTGTAGGGTGATGTCACCTATGTGAATGGTGGCTCCCTGTGGTACACTAAGGAACACCGTTTGGTTTGGGATTTTCATTCTTGTGGCTGTGTGGTGCTGGTTGTATGACATCAAGATTTCAGTTTTCGGGGTGTTAACCCACCGACTACCAGCTCTTTCTACTCTAGTTTCCATATCCTCGTCCTTTGCGGACATTTGACCTACACACTTTTGTTCGGGTGCTTTCGCCCTCAGACCGCACAGGCGATCCGTAGTGTCTCTAATAAATGGGTTGCTTGGGCAGACCCAGTGGATGTCTTTAGTGGAGGTGCACATCTCTAGGTTGGGAATAAAATAGACAGAGGGGTTGTCGTCATGGTATGCTACCATGGGTGGTGTTTGTATGCGTATACGGACATTGTCCTTCCAGAAACCTACGTTGAGGACAGACTTGAGTCTATATATGTTGTTTCTCTCAATGATGGGTAGATTTAGTATGAAACTTATCTCGAAATCTTGTGGACTCACAAAAATGGGAATAGCACTGCCGAGACTATATGCCAGGTGTATTTGCGAGGAATGCACGTCTCTAGTAGTAGTAGTAGTAGTGGATTGTAGTATATTCTCCACCAAGCTAAGGGGTGTGAGATACGATGGGACCTTGCCACTACTCAGGGAACTAATTGAGTCACCTACTTCTCTAAGCAGGTCTTGCATTAAATCCCTTATTTCTCTGACATATTTGATCTCGTTCTTGATTCTTCCAGCCAATTTGTCTACAGTCTGCACAGTGTTATAGATTAGATCAGTATGCAGGTTAACGGTTAATATAGTTCCCTGCAGGGATTTGCCTAAGCCCTGCAGCTCATGTTGTTGGATAAGCAGTTTCTCTTGGGTCTCTGGCATTTCCTTTTGCAGAATGCTAACTTCTTTTTTCAGCGTATTCAAACTGACTGTGTTGGCTGCAGAGAGACCAATAGAAAACAAGGATCCAATGGCAGATGCACCGATAATTAAACCCCCGAGGAACCTTTTCTGACGTGTCTTACCACTCAGTTCTTCCTCGGTGACTATGAATTTCTGTAACTGTTCTAGCATGTGGGTAGTGGTGCGTTTAGCGTGTACAACTACATTAGATATCTCGCCATTTGGTCCGTTATCGTCGCTCGAAGGTATCAGTGACCTGAAGTGTTTACGGTATACGACCCATGGGTCTAGTCGGGCGTATACCCGTTGAGTGTGGATGCGACAGTTTGTAAGAAGGAGCCCAGGAGCCTCCTGCAGGATGATGCCAGCTGGGGGGCCAGGCTCCACCACCTCACTTGACTGACTCAGTTGTAGGGTGAGGAGGATGCACAGGATTCCGAGGGAGTCCATTCTGTAACATACAGAAGGATTTTCTTTTCTTTTATTGGGTTGATAAATATGATCGGGAGTGTTAGCATACGCTTAAAGATAAGTGATGCCTACAAGCTAAGTAGACAGGATGGGCCTAGCTATCGTCCACCCCCTTTTGGAGTGAGGACTGTTCAAAAAGTTCGCTTCGATTATTATGGACCCATCGATATGAGAGCGTTTGATTAGGTCGGGGTGTCCTAATGTGATGCACGATGGGGAACGGTTTTCCCACGATCGAAAGGTCTCGACCAAAATGGTAGGAACTTCTTTGAGATTCGGGTGTAGTAGGCTTTGTGTCCTACACTAGAATCGAGATTCTTTTGGGCACCTGTAAAGGTTGACTGTAGGTGGCATCGTAGGTCGCTGACATATTGATGTGCGGCGTATGCAGTTGCGACGCTCATGTCCTCTGGTTTGTATAGGAGATGCAGTGGGAGAACCATTTCTCGCCCAGTCATCATCCCAAAGAGTGTGACTCCAGTGGTGCGATGAGGGGTGGACCGAATGGCCCTTAGCACCAAGGGAAGTTTCACATCCCAATCTTTACCATGGGGGGTGACATACTCTTGCAGCATGCTCACAATGGTTTGAATGGCTTGTTCATCCTGACCAGAGGATTGAGGGTGGTACGTGATATGGAATTTCGCCTCAACGCCTAACATGTTCCACAGCGCAGCCATTACACCAACAGTGAAATGGGTGTCTGTGTCGATGGATAGAGGGAGGTTTTTCAAAGAATTGTGGCCACTAGGGGGAGTCGTGATGTCGGGTGTTTTGACACCAGACTCAGTGTGCAAAGACATGAACTGAAGTTCATCAGAAATTTGATCTCGCGTGGCACTTGGTTGATCAGTGTTCGCACTAATCTCATTGCAACGAGTTTGTGCATGTTTTGTGGGATCCAACGACTGTGGGATTTTGATTTGTGTAAAGCTGACTAAGTTTATATTGCAGGGCTTGGTTGGGACTGGGTCGCCTTGTGAGAGCCATGTGTCAGAGATGGTGGTGAAGACTTTAGCGCACGTGAGAGGTGCGTTTTGTGTGTTTCCCTTCGCCACCAGGAGGGGCCCTACATCCTGACCCTCGCCTGCTGATTCAGAGGGATCTCCTCCCCCTTTCACGAGATCTACTCGTGGTTCCTGGCCTAGTCATGCCAGTGGGTAGCTTTTGTCATTTTTCTCGGGCTCTTTGGTTTTACCGGTTGAGGAATTTGACTGTTCCTGTAACAGTTTCCTAAATTCAGCCAAGCAGGCCTTCAAAGAGTCCAGTTCTGAGTGGGACTCATCAGGTTGGTCCGAGTCACTGTGTTGTTCATTTCTACCTCTACGTTTAGTGTTACGGTCAGAACGCTTCTGCCGTTTTTGGTCAGAGTGGGGATGACAATCTTGCTGCCAACCGTTTTGTTCCTTGTGACCCTTTTTACATGATGGGTGGTTGCCATAGTCACTATGACCTTGCCATTGGTCTCTCCTGGCCTTACCTTGCTGATTCTCCCACTCACCTTGGTGATGGCTCGGCAAGGATCGGGCTGGACCGGGATTTTTCCAGGTGGGTCCCCCTTTCGGTGCTTCACCTCCTTCTAAGGTTAGCGGGGGCTTGTCCTCACCCTGGAGGCTAAGGACTCTGGGTTCATCATTGTTTCCGTTTGCGGTTTTGACAATGGTCTCCCAGGTCATTTGGGCTAGCTGCCTAGTTTCCTTCATCGAGTAGCCATTTTGCCGACACATCAGTGTGACTTGAGTCCGCACGCTTGGGTGGAGGTTATGTAAGAAAAGGGATGTGAAGCCCCTATCTTCTTCTAAACCTGGTGCGTTGCTACCCTGGAAGTAGGCGGTACGTAGCCGTCTATAATATTCACGGGGCGCCTCAGACCGTTTCTGCCTAATTCGTATAGCACACAATGTTGCGGAGGTTTCATCTGTGTACGGCGCATATTCTTCCCTCATGTAATTGCGAAGTTTCGAATAACTATCGCGAACGTTTGGTGGTAGTGTCTCTAAAAAGGCACGGACGCTACTACTGGAGGTCTTCCAGACCAGTTTAAGCTTCTCTCGCGTTGTGGCTCTTGGTAGGTCCATCAGGCATCGGTCAATTTCTCGTAAATAATCATTTACGTTGGCTCTCTTATTATCGGGATCGAATTGCTCGATATCTTTGGCAAGCAGGTCAATTTGCTGTATGCGGAGGGCTTGGTGCACGTCTTTACGCGACCCCCTTCGCTCTCCTGAGTGCTCACTATCTGAGCTACTCTGGAATTGCTCCCGTTCCGCACGAGAGTCGTAGTCTGATTCACCCGAAGGTGGATCAGGGAAGCTGTAGCGCACTGACCTAGGTGTGCTACGGGCCTGGGCTCGGGATGAGTGCAGGGTGGCTCCATCTTGGCTAAGCGACGACGGGGTCGTATAGCGAGTTGATGGAGTTTGGCGGGATGTCTGGTGCTTGACCAGGTAATCCTCGGTGTCCAGTTTGGACGCCTCTTCCCGCTCTAAACTTTGACGCATGGTTGGGGGTCTCTCACGCCCCTCGCGCCCTTCTTTGGGGTTCTGCTCCTTGGCAGCCCTTCCGGCGCCTTTCTCGGCTTTCTCTAGCCTTTCAGCGCACTCATCGAGGGAGTCCTTCAAGAGGCTACGCTCCCTAGATAAATCATTGACCTCGGCTGTCAGCTCGGCATTGCTGGTGGTCAGCCTATCAACCTCTCCGTGCAGGGATCTGATCTGTTGATCAGTATCCTGGAAGTGTAACAGGAATAGTTTACCTAGTGCATCTTGAACACTGATTGTTGTTCTCTTTGGATCTCTCATTTGCGTTATTGAGTGGATTATGTTCTCCTGGCAATCATGCCTACTCATGCCCCTAATGGTTGCCCTATCGGAGTCAGAGCAGTGAATGAGGTCTGCGATGACCTCAAAAAGGGACACGTCTTGCTCGTTGTCTTCAGTCTCTGAGACACGAGGGGATGCCATTTTATTTAGATTGGGTATTGGGTAATTAACCAATCAATTAGTCAATTATTAATCAATTAGGATTAATTAATATTAACTATATAATTAATTAACAAGGTTTAATTGGTTGGAGATGTTCTCTTATCCTAAGTTATCAATAGGTTGTTAGAATTTGTGATATGGTTATCACACTCCTGTTAACCGTTTTAACACACCTGTAGTGGATCTGCTGTAACAATACTCAGAAGTCGACAAACCAATCATCCCAGCGGTGCCTCCAATAATGTAGGTGTAATTAAGGATTTGTGTATTTAAGATTTGGATAAGTGATCAATCTTTAATAATTACATAAAATCAGTCTCATTTGGATCGTTGAAGTGAATCATTCAATGAATCGAATCAAGGAATCATTTAATGAATCTGTGAATCATTTAGTGAATCGTTCAATGAATCATACCATTAATCCTGGATAAATTACCAAACAGCTAGATTATGGTATCTTATCAAATTATTATTGATCACTTACCATATTACAAATTGTCTACACCTCCCTTGAATTCTTTTGACTGGGCAACTTCAAAATATCGAAACAGCAGATGAATGCACACACAGCTTTGATAATAAATGAATTTATTATACAAAAGATCAAAAATGGATAAATCAGTTGGACTATATACAGTGAGGAGTGTGTATGTGTGTGTGTCCGTCCGTGCCAGAGTGTCTTATCTGCAATCTTGGAGGAGGGGACCCCTCAGGATTTAGTGAGCACGTGTTCTCAATAACAAAGAAATTCCACACTCATAACATTATCAAACTCACTGAAATCTTAATAAGGTCAAAATATGAGTGAGTTAAATGAAATTAGAATGTTAGGAGAGAGAGAGAGAGAGAGAGAGAGAGAGAGACAGACACACATGCACAAACTTATGGATTAACCAATTTTAAATCAATAATACCAAATAATAGAGAATCAACAATAATACAGTGTGCACACTTATTCCTTAATATAATTTCACACTTAGTGAATTAATTACTGATAAGACTAATATTATTTTGCCCAGTGCCTTTCTTTACTGCAAACTTTCGTCTTCTGTAGAAAGCAGAGTCTCTTCCGTGGAAATGGCAGGCAGGCTGAAGATTGCGCTTCAAAGAGAGAGGGAGAGAGCGAGCAGTTGCTCTGAAGTTTTCTTTGAAGATCTTCGTAGCTCGCGAGAAGAAAGTCCTGATCAGACAGGTTAGGACGGTCCAGCCGCTTCCAACACCAATAAAACTGCCTTTTGGTTGCAGTCTAGTACGTACTAAAAGAATGACTGAGAAAACCGGTTTATAACTCACTTGAGTTAAAAGCGCACGTGTTTCCTGGAGTCCACCGTGATCAAGGGTGGATAGAAGGAGAACGTTCTAAAACGTGTCTCTTGCAGGAAAGAGTCGTGGTTTTGGACGGTCCGATGGCGAGCGTCCCTCTATGGTCTGTCCTCCGCTGAGTTCAGACACCAGAGACAAAGAAAAATGGAGTTTCCAAGTCTCTTATGTGAAACCTGAGGAATGATGTACATGATCCCGCCCAGGCGTGACGTAGTCAACGCGGAAGTGTAGTTTTTAGACACAAGACGGCGGCATGATACCTACACCTTTTTATTCTTGAGGCTTATGAGTGGCTTGCACCGTGCAGTGAACCCTCTGCATTTACTTTCATGCAGTCTTCTCTTTATGGTAGATTTGGATATTGATAGGCCTACCTCCTGGAGAGTGTTGTTCACTTGGTTGGCTGTTGTGAAGGGGTTTCTCTTCACCATGGAAATTATTCTGCGATTATCCACCACTGTTGTCTTCTGTGAGTGTCCAGGTCTTTTTACATTGATGAGTTCACCAGTGCTTTCTTTCCATCTCAGGATGTACCAAACTGTAGATTTTGCCACTCCTAATATTGTAGCAATTTCTCGGATGGGTTTTTTCTGTTTTCGCAGTTTAAGGATGGCTTGTTTCACCTGCATGGAGAGCTCCTTTGACCGCATGTTTTCTTCACAGCAAAATCTTCCAAATGCAAGCACCACACCTCAAATCAACTCCAGGCCTTTTATCTGCTTAATTGAGAATGACATAACGAAGGAATTGCCCACACCTGCCAATGAAATAGCCTTCGAGTCAACTGTCCAATTACTTTTGGTCCCTTTAAAAACAGGGTGGCACAGGTTAAGGAACTGAAACTCCTAAACCCTTCATCCAATTTTAACGTGGATACCCTCAAATGAAAGCTGAAAGTCTGGACTTTATGTCCATTATATAACTATAACTTGAATATGTTTCAGTAAACAGGTTAAAAAAAAAAAACATTTGTGTCAGTGTCCAAATATATATGGACCTAACTGTATGCAACTGTGGATCTTTTATAGTAGTTAAAAGACATTTAGTACCCAAGAACAAGTGCTGAAAATTTCATGCATCTAGCATGGATAGTTCAAAAGTAATGACTTATTGAACTTGGCATCATTTTCTGTACCACTCGTTTTTACAGCAAAATGAGTGTCAGACCCCATTTTTAAAGCCCCAATATCTCAAAAACTAAAGAAAAAAAAAAAGATATGAGGCTAAAATTTTGTATGGTGTTTACCGGGAATAACAACAGTTTGTGAAAGTATGAAAGAAACCGGAGACGGTCAGTCAGGAACATTTTCTGAAATCTGGTGGTTTGAGAGGGATTTACCCAACAGCATTCCACATGTTAACATGCTGCAGTTAAGAATTTATCAAAGCTACTATGCAATTGCAGGCTTTTCAGTTACATGAAACCTGCGACGGATAACGTCGTAGGCGCCCAAAATATGCTACCAAAAGTAAAAATGCTGATTAAATAAAGTTGGCTGCATAAAACCCAATGTCTTGACTTTCTTCTTTAAAAACACCGAAATTAGCGAGAATTAGCATGTATTTCTCGTAATTGACGCAAAAGCCGCACCATTCCCATGTTGTTCCAGGTTCGTCGAACTAGCCATAAGCCTCGCGCAGAGCACAAATTCTCTATCAATGGCAAATGGCACGCCACGATTTTGTGGCGGAGCGAGACTCGCGTACCAATGACCAGAGCAGGATTTCCACATTAGGTAAAGCTTCTTTCTTCTTCTTCTTCTTTTATATTGTTTTATGGCAGTTGGCAAACAGCTTTTAGGTGCATTACCGCCACCTTCTGGACTGGAGTGTGAACCAGAACGTTTACTACCCTATTGTGCTAAATTCTCCTAATAATTCCTGTATCATTTAAAAACCTAAAAACAGCCCTAGATCCCACATCTCTGATACCTAGTGTCATATGATTTAAATCAGGTAAAAGACTGAATAAAAGAGCTATTCAGGGCACAACTGTGTGTATTTAAGATACAGCTTGCATCTTAAATACAGACAGTCGTGTGGGTGGAATCAGTGACTTGGAGCTTGGTCCTCTTGTTGCTGGTCGTCTTAGACACTGGCCTTTCATTTAAACTGAGATCTTTTACCTGACTACATACTGTGAATTGCGCTGCCGATTCTTGTGATGTGACTGAAAAACCTTTTGTGTCGCAGGCCCACTACAGGTTTGTCTCCTTGATGGCAAAAGTGGAGAACTTGCTTTTTCATTCACAGGCTCCTTTCCTCTAGGCTCTCCTCAGGCCCCAACACATATTTTAAATACTAACTGTATTTTAATTATTTTTGTCATGTACATCAAGAGGGATTAATGCTGTAGACATTTTGCAATAAAAGGTAAAAATAACATGAATAAATAAATAAATCTATGAATAACTTTGTAGCTAAAAAAAAGCAGCAGCAGGTTTAAACACAGAGCGCTGGGAAAACAGCACTTTGCGTGTGCAGAAAAGCCCAAATTACCCTGTATCACGATGGAAAAAGCCCAAATTCAGAAATACAGGATGTAGCCCAAAATGATGTAATTGAAAGGCCTGACTCGAGTTTGATTTTGTAGTGTTTACTGTATTTGTCTTATGACAGTGCTCTCACCTCGTCTCCTACTAAATACTCTGGCTTGTGAATGGTATTAGTCCATTTCTGCCTCGAATTAGGATCCAAAACAGCTGGACGGATTTGCCTGTTGTACACTCTAGCCTGCCAACACACAAACACACACTCGCTAATACTGTATCTCTACTCACAGGATCTTCTGAAGACTGCCTACACAAAAAAAAAACCAAAAAAAAAAAAAAAAAAAAACCATACTTGTTCTGCAGACACTGGAGTTCTTCTGGCCCCGTTGGACATCTTTTTAGACCAGATGGCCTGGTCCACCATCTTGAGGCCATTTTGCCGTTGCTCACCACTCTCTGGTCTCTAGAGATGACCAAGTAATGTGTTGAAAAAACAGATAGGAGCAGTAGTAAAGGACAGAAGCAGACAATCACCAAGACTTTTAGAATTTGCAGTTACTACAATCAGATTGCACATGTCAAAATCATTTGTGCATAATGCAGTAACTTCCTCAGTAAGTTACGAATGATCTGTTTGGAAGGGAAAGTGTTTCAAACTTACATTCAGGCCTTCTCGTATTAACCATGCATCCTCATAGCGCGTCTGACCAGGCTGTTTATGCCTACGGGCAATGACATGTGGAACAGTAAGGGGCAACGTGTCTGTAGCTCGGCCTATGCGGAGGGTCTGTGATCCAGGTTTGATCACCACCACAAAGTTGGTTTGAATTTGCTGAATGGAGAGAGTCATGAAATTCGCATTACATTGCAAGCATTCAAGGATTTCTTCCCCAGTACATTCTGAGCAGACAAGCACAACTTTTTTTTTTTTTAGTGTTAAAGGAGCTATGCAGAACCATGGCCTCACTTTTTGTTTATAAAATGCCCTGAGACCTCAAGAATGGCACAGGAATAGTTTTAGGCATCAACAATAAATCTAATATAGTAGTTTTTATGATTAAAATGATTCATATAGGTAGCGGTCTGAGTGAATGACCTTCACATCTGTGACGTCACCGTGGGAAGGCTATCGGTCTCATCGCCATTTCCGCTATACTAAAACACAGAGCTAACTGCAACTTCGAGCTTCCATTTTGAGCTAATTTACTGCCATGTCATGTAGATGTGTTGCTGGCAGGGGCAGCAACACGACAGAAGGTGGATTTATGTTGTATTCATGACCCAAGAATGCTCAAACTGCAAAAATTTGGACGCGCTTTGAGAGAAATTCACGGGCACATTAGGTGCCTACAAAGTGGCCTCTCCTCTGCTCTGCACATTTTACCGATTACTCATACGAGACCTCTGATCTGTTGAGGAGCGTTGGCTATAAGCCCGTATTGAGTGAGGGTGCAGTACCAACAATTAAAGGAAAAGAAAACTACAAGAAAAGGAAAGTAAGTTCAGTTGCACCAGTTCTCCCGGAGCATGAGCCGAGGGTTGTTGCCAAAACCTGGGACAGAACATTATCGCTCGGGCAGTGATAGAGCTGTGCAATATATCGTATTTAAATCGCGATAACGATATTGGCGTCAAACGATATGAAAATTAATAATACCGATTATAAACGATTTTTGTCATTTACCTGTACTGCCACGGCACCGGCGTGGCCGCGAATGGGTTAATCAAAACGCGGCGTGTGGTACGTCATTGACTTCAAAACTGCTCTGCAGTCTCGCGCGCTCTCTTCGGTCTCTGTGTTGAGTGAAGACATTAGCAAGCTAGAAATGGAAGATGCAGGAGAAGTATCAGTGCAGGCTCAGTTGGTCGCCAAAATAGGGAGAAGTTGTTCGGTAGTATGGGACCATTTCGGGTTTGAGGAGAAGGATGAAGACCAGAAAACAATTATATGCAGGATTTGCCGGCGAGTGGTGTCTGCGCCTTTTGCCAACACATCAAACTTATTCACACACCTCAAGGTAAACCACAGGGCAATTCACGATGACCTAGTAAAGAAAAAACAAAAAATGGACCAGGCCAACGTCGCTTCAACCAGCAAGACCACCCAGTCATCAATTCAAGGCACGCTGTACAACGCAACTCAGTACGCCACAAATTCAGAGAGGCACAAAGCATTGACCGAATCCATCGGCTATTTTCTAGCCAAAGATATGCAGGCTATCAATACAGTCGAGGGCGAGGGCTTTAAGAAAATGATCAGAGAGCTTGACAAATGCTATGCTCTGCCCTCTCGACATTATTTCACCAGAAATGTCCTGCCAGGGATGTACGAGAATTGCCGAGAGAAAGTTTCAAAAGAAGTGTTGGAAGCGGATCACTTCGCAGCAACAACGGATCTATGGTCTAGCCGTACAAGCGAACCATATATTAGCCTCACTGTGCACTTCATCGACAACGAGCTCAACTTAAAAGTAAAGTGTCTGCAGACGGCTTTCATGCCAGAAGACCATACGGGGCAAAACATCGCGGACATATTGAGGGAATCTCTGGCGCAATGGGGATTAGACGAAAGCAAGTTGGTCTGCATCACCACTGATAACGCAGCGAACGTTAACCTGGCTACACAAATCAATGGATGGACGAGGCTCCAATGTTTCGGGCATCGACTGCACTTGGCCATAGGTGAGTACTGAGTAGCTATTATTCCTTTGTTAAATGGGATAAGTGATGGTACCTAACCTCTGTCAACTGGACAACCGCTTTCTCGTGGTTGCGTTTTCGACCGCATCATTGCTAATAACTATAACTAGTTGACAACTTGAAGGTAGCTAGCTAGGCTGAACTTGTCGTTCTCTTCAAAACAAGCAAACAAACAAAAAACACGGACATTATGATAAAACATTCAGTCGACGAATTGGCTAAAATGTTCATAATGAAGTAAAGGAAGGCTTGTTTTGAAGACGAAACACTCTTTTGAATGAGCTACAGACAGCTGATTACCAAGTTGTTAACTGGTTATCAATTATGCTTTTGAGAAACGATGCACAGACTAACATTAAATGCATTGTGCTTTAATCTTATCTTTGCTTATCCTAATCTGAATGAGCTTTAAATCAGTTAGCTCGCTGTGGTATAATTCATTATTAGTCCTAGGTTTCCTCCAGTTCAGTCGTGGGTGGCCTTACAAGGCAAATAATGTGAAATACAAACTATTTTACACCTTTGTGTTTTTTTTTTCTTTAATCTTAGAAAATGCAATGAAGAATTCCGATGACAAGATCAGCCGTGCCATGGGAGTCTGTAAGAGGTTGGTCAGTAGCTTCAGCTACAGCTGGAAAAAGAAGAGGGAACTTGAAGAAGCCCAGAAGCAACTGAATCTGCCTCAGCACGCCCTCAAGACCGAATGCCCGACCAGATGGGGATCTAGACAGGCCATGGTCGCCAGAATCCTTGAGCAACAGAAGGCGATTGCCCAGGTCCTTTCCAATGACCGGAAACAACGACATCTATACCTCTCCTGGCAAGACATCGATGTACTGGAAGCTGTCAATAAGTCACTGGCCCCTCTGGTTGATTTCACAGACGCGCTGTCAGGAGAAAAATATGTGAGCATCTCTCTTGTGAAGCCAACACTGCATCTCTTCAATAACTCAGTCTTGAAAGATCAAGAAGATGACACACTGCTTGCCAAAACCATCAAGCATGACATACTGGGCTACCTCAATGAGAAATACAGTGGCAGTGAAACACAAGAGCTACTTGACATGGCGTCTGCCCTAGACCCAAGATTCAAGTTGAAGTATGTGGATGAAGACCAGAAGGAATCCATTGTGAGTCGAGTGAAACTGGAGCTGAGGGATGCCAGAGCTCCCAGTGCTATGGTAATAATAATTTAATTTATAACAATGCACCAATACAACATTATTGTTTAACTGTGTGGTATTATTATATGGTATATTATTATTACTATTATCATTACTGTTGTTGTTATTGCGTTGTATGTATTAATATATTAACACACATCTGTTGAATGTGTTTTTCTATGTGTTTTTGACTCTAAGGTGGAAGCCCCTTCAGTGACAACTGTGGCCCCTGCTGATACTGAGGATGCTGCTGGTACAGATGTTCCTAGCAAGAAGAGGAAGCTCCTGGCCAGCTTCTTCAAGGCCACTCCAGACCAGGGTGCAGGGCCTCACCTACAAGAAGACCAAGTAATTTCTCTCGAAGTCCAGTCTTACTTCCAGTCCGAAACAATAGATGCTGAGAAGGACCCGATGATATGGTGGAGAGATGCGAAGGCCATCTACCCACGTCTTTCAAAGCTTGCCAGAAAATACTTGTGTATACCTGCCACAAGTTCCTCTTCAGAGAGAGTTTTCAGCACTAGTGGGAACATTGTCACTTGCTTGCGAGCATCTTTGAAACCTGACCATGTCAACAGGCTGGTGTTTCTAGCAAAAAATCTTTAGCAGCATTTGCTAGTTCAGGACAGGTGCTCATTTCAAGTTCATTCCAAGTTCAATGGTGGGTGTTAACGAAAAAAATGTAACAAATACAAAAGTGGAACATTTTATTTTTGGATGCAGCATTCTTGGAAAAAAGTAGAACAAAGTCTATTTTTTATTTTCTTCATATAAATGTTTTTATATAAATATAGACATGTTTTGTATACATTGGAAACCTTACATTTTTTCTTAATATATTTATTTGTTTTGTTATAGTGAGAAATGCTTAATAAACCCCTTTAAGTGAGATAAACATGAGTTTTTTTTATTTCAAATTTGATTGTTTCAAAATGTGAGCTTATAGACCCTTTTTGTATGGCTATATCTAGGTGTTTTAGCAGGTATCATTTAGAAAATAATAAAATTTAGTCATAATACAAATATACTGTCTTCACAAAAAGGTCCCATAATATACACTAGGCTATGTGCTTAGCACTCAACAAGGTATAGAGGTAGACACAAGCCAGCAGAGGACGGTAGAATCAAAGCAAGTGCATGCCTAAATACTTTAATTTTGCAAACTAAATGGAAAAGCAAGAGATAAATTGGAGGAATTTGAGTCCATCCTCTTTGAGTTGGCGCAAGCCTTACACGAATCGGCAAAAAAAAAAAAAAATATCGTTTAAAATATCGTGATATCAATATTGACTGAAAATATCGCAATATTGATATTTCCCAATATCGAGCAGCCCTAGGCAGTGACCTCTCCGTGGTTGTTGCTAAAACCGGTGACATCCCATCTCAGGTTTTAGTAATTGCCTGAGCCAAGCAGTAATGGCAGAGTACTCAGTATGGAGAAAATGGAGAATGAGTGGACCAGCCGTCCGATTTCTCCGCTGGATATGCTTACCTCAGCAGCAATATCTAGGGATGCACCGATACCGGCATCAGTCCGATATCTCAGTAATATACTCGTTAAACATTTGCCGATACCATGCACCGATACCATTATTAGACGGCAGTACACATCACTGGTCACGTTCAGGATTCCATTTGTTGTTCTACCTCATTTCAATGTCTAGGGGGAGACAAAGAGTCAGGAAAATGAATTAGAATTAGAACGAAGAGACAGAGAAGAAGAAGCTGCAAGTCAGATGCTCAAACATGCGCAATCATGTCGTCGTCGGGCTCAGCAGTTTGGGAGTATTTTCGTGTTAGGGAGGACGACAGGGGTAAGGCGGATTGCAAGTTATGTAGTGCCAAGGTATCGAGGGGTGGGAGGGAAAACACTTCGTTTAATATGAGCAATTTGATCAAACATTTGAAGACACACCATGGTGACCAGTACGCCGAGTTCACGCAGGCTAGCAGCCGCCAAAAGCAGCCTACTTTGAATGAAGTCTTACTGAAGCGGGAGAAAATGTCCAAAGATAGCCCTCGGGCAAAAAAAATTACAGAGGCACTTACCCAGTATATTGCGCTGGACGACCAACCAATTTCAGTCGTTGACGATATTGGGTTTCAGCGTCTTATAGACATTCTTGAGCCCAGATACGAGCTACCCAGTCGTTGCTACATCACAGATGTGATGTTGCCTAAAGTGTTCGATGTCGTCAAAGCTCACGTGGTCATTGGTGCATGAGGTCAAATCAATAAGTTTTACGACCGACATTTGGAGCAGCAGTGTCTGCTCAATGTCACTACTAAGTTTGACAGCCCAATGGATGAGGCGTTTACTCGTCATCAAGTTATACTCCACACGAGACCATTTCGAGGCCACCACACAAGCTTGGCTATAGTGGAGATATTCATTGACATGCTACAGCTCTGGGGGATTCAAAAAAATTTCAGTTCATGTTGTCCTCCACGACAACGCTAAAAATATGATTCGGGGCATGAGTGATGCTGGACTACCGAGCCCGTGTTGCGCTGCTCACTCTCTCCAGCTCGTGGTTAATGAGGGTCTACTGTCACAGAGGAGTGTAGCTGATGCGGTGGCAGTGGGTCGTAGGATAGTTGGACATTTTAAAAAGTCTCCTCTAGCCTACTCCAAACTCAGACATCCAGGTGGCAATGAACCAGCCTCCAAAACGCCTCCAACAGGACGTACTAACTCGCTGGAATAGCACGTTCTACATGATTCAGTCCTTGATTGAACAAAAACGGGCATTGGGGACTTACACATCCGAAAACGACATAGACAACCTCAGCACCAACCAATGGACACTGCTGGAGAAAACAGCTACAGTTCTAGGTCCGTTTGAGGAGTTGACACGCAGAGTAAGCTCATCCGACGCAACGGCGGGAGATGTAATTCCTGCCATCACAGTGCTGCAGCGATTCCTGTCTAGAGAGACGGACGAGGACCATGGAATCAAAACAATGAAGGTGACCTTGGCTGCTGCTGTCAAGACGAGATTCGCCGAAATCGAAGGAAACCCTCTCTATATCATCGCAACCTTACTTGACCTGAGGTAGGCCTTGTGTGTGTGCGCGCGCGCGCGCGAGAGAGAGAGAACGAAAAGCTTCAGCTCTAACAAAAGTGACGTTACTTTGCAGAGACTCATTATGCATGTATATGTTACAGCTACATAAATACAGATTATCTAACTACCGGTAAATGTTTTCTTTGTTCAGGTACAAAACTGGATTTTTCTCCAGAACCAACACTTCCACAATGGCCAAGGATATGCTGCTACTTGAGTTGCAGAAAATTACGGAGGAGGGCACGCGCAAGATGTACAGGAGCCACCCACCAAAACAGCACGCACAGACCAGACCAGCAGCAGCTGCCTGTCTTGACCGTATCTTCAATGAAATTGCAAATGAGCAGGCAGCAGTAGCACTCACCCCAGGCATTGTATGCTGTACTGCGCAATTAGAGACATACCTTGGGGAGCCTCCTTTGGCTTGTGGGGACGATCCACTACAATATTGGAAGGTTAACTAATGCCGCTTTTCCACTACAAACGCGGCTGAGCCGGGCTGAGCCGTGCCGTGTTGGGCTGAGCGGGGCTGTTGGAGTTGCATTTCGACTACAACCGTGCTGAACCGTGCTGGCTGGAAGTGGGTGGACACATTGGGTGGAGTTAGCGAAAGTGGGTGGACATCACGTGATGTCATTAGGCGGCGCAAACAGTGACATCAGTGAGCTTTTAAGCCGTAGTCTCACGACCCGAATAGTAAACAATAAACATGGAGGACATGGAGTCGTTAGTGTTGCTGGTCTTGGTGCTGTGGCTTGTTGTCACCGACAACGCCAACAGATACTGGCAAGAGCGTATAGATGAGGCGAGGCGCATAAGGCTTCAGAAATTCTCGTAATTCGTAATTCTTCTTCTTCCGGGTTTACGGTGTTTACAGATCCCAGGGTGCTCGCGGGGCGTGTGTGGGCATGTGAGGACACTCCTCCTCACCAATCAGTGCACAGGGGAGTGTCTGCTCACGCCCCCAGCCTCACTCGGCTCGCTTTGGCTCGCTTCAGCCCTACTCCAAAACCGTGCGAGTTTTGGGGGCTAAGCAGGGCTGAAGCGAGCCGAGTCGTGCTGTTCTTTGGTAGTCGGAACGCGAGCCGTGTCGGGCTGAAGTGAGCTGAAGCGAGCTGAAAAAGGGTAGTGGAAAAGGGCCAAAAGTTAGGTTTCCTACTTTGGCCAAAATGGCTTGCAGATACCTCTCAGCACCTTGCAGTAGTGTTGAAAGCGAGCGGCTGTTTAGCTCAGCAGCAAACATTGTGAACGAAGTAGAAACAGGCTGACACCTGAACATGCAGAGATGATTTTGTTCCTTAAAAAAAATCTGCCTCTTGCATTCTTTTAAAAAAAAAAAAAAGCATAGGGCATAGTTCAGTGTGAGTTGAAAAGTTATTTCACAGCAATCCCTGATAATTAACATTTGTTTAATTTAAATACGTGCATGTAATTTACTTTTTGTTTAATTGACAAGCCCTTTAGACATGTCAGAATGTTCAAAAAAGTGCCTCTTAAAGAAAAAGCACAGGCCTGTGTCAGAGGCTGCAACATGTGTGCTGTTAGTCTTTTGTTTAATTAAGACGGCAATAGATACCATTAAAGTGATTCCCTATTTGTTCAAAGCTGGATAAAGTGTTCAGTTGATACCAGTAGCGGCTGGCTTTTGTAAAAGTGAGGGAGGAAGGAATGCTTGGTTGAAGGTCACGGGCCCCAATGCGACCGCACCTGCTGGACCGGCTATAGTTACACGCACGGGTTGAGTTGATAATAGTTGAAAAACCTATCATTTTAACGGGGTGTGTACACTTTTTATAGCTGCTGTACACATTACTTTCAGGTGTTCAACACATCTTTCTCTTTCAAAATTCTCTCAAAATCTTCCGTATTTAATGAAGCAAACCTGGCGGCCATGTTTGTAGCTCAGCCCATGGAAGGGTTTTGCAAGCAAAACATTCACCACGTCCTCTGTTTCCATTACTTTATTCATAGAATATTTATAACATAGTCAATCCACTTCCACCTCGCCGTTCTCACTCTGACTGCCGAAGTGCCCAAGTCACCGGATCTAGAAGTTAAGTTTGATAAGATAACCCCTCCCCCCAGGCAGCTAAGGCCTCTACTTATTGGTTCATTGCGCAACTAGGGCTGCAGCCTATTGGTTGATATTTTGTAGCACTTGTCAGATCTCTTAGCTAGTCCCACCCTCTTAGAGGAGGATTTTCCTCCTCTCTCTCATTGAAGTCTATGTTAACCACGAGCCGCCAGTGCCGGAGACTGTTTGAATCGGAGTGAATGGGAGCCGAAGGGAGGAAGATCCTCCGTGCAGTAATTTCTAATAGCGAGCGATAGGGGGTGCTAATGTAATTTCACCCAGAGAAACAAATATAATGTACATGTCGTATTTGGCAGTAAAATAGTAATATTCAAGGACAGCAATTCATTAAATTGGTCAAGACAATTTCAACTTTTTATTCTTAGAATTTTTAAGGAGGATCTTCCTCCCTCTCCTCACTGGAGAAGCCACCTGTGGTTGATACTCACTGTCTGGTAAGTGCTAACTATGCATAGAAATTCATAAAGAGAATAAAAAGAATAAGAAAATCTGGCTTTCCATTTATTTTCATTGTATGATGGGGGCGGGGGTAGTATCGGTACTCGGTATCGGCAAGTACAGAAATTACTGTACTCGTATCGGTTTTCAAAAAAAGTGGTATCGGTGCATCCCTAGCAATATACCTTACGTGGAAAAAGCAAATTAACGGAGAACTGAACGAACAACTGAAAGCCAGATTGTTTCAAAACAATCAGCCACAAGATCGGCCTTCAAGAAGCGAGAACACAGACGGGTAAGCTCCGACTCTCATTTGGATACAAAACACCATGTTGTTTACCTGCATTTAGATTAATACATATAACTTGTACTGTGTGTTTAAGTTACCGGTATAAGATTATTTAATTTGCTTCAGAATGTAATTGTCTCATTTCATCTGATTATTTAATTAGCCTTTTACGTTTTATCAGTGAAAATGCATGCATGTTGCATAAAAGTTATAACACCTATCCTGTTTTAATGAGTCAACCCACAATCAATGAAGTCAAGTCAGTCTTAATTAAGCAAGCCGATAACGGTATTTCTTACTTTCACCATAAGTTTTTATTTATATGACTTTGGTCCGTAGCCATAAAAGGCCTCGGCCTTAAAACCGGTTCCTGCTGTGACGTCACACACTCAGGGCTGGTTGGCTCAGCAGGGCAGCTCCAATGCCAACTTTGCAGTCGATTTTAACTCTCAAATATATATCTTTATTCCCATTTATGCAGCATACAAGAGTCAAGGATGGAGATACTATCCACTCAAATGTATTTAAAAATAAAGGTTCTGCGTATCTCTAACATTTAAGCACACAGATTTAATACCAGGTTAAATATGCACTAGGTGGCACACTGGTGCAGTGGATAACATTGTCCCATCACAGCTTCAGGGTCTCTGGTTTGATCCTGAGCTCAGGTTACTGTCTGTGTACAGAGTTTCTGTGGATTTCTTCTGGCTTCTTCCCTTAACCTCCAAAAAACATGTAAGTAGGTGTGGAAGCAGTTACAAAAGATATATGAATGATTGTCACATGTACACTCAAGCATAGTGAAATTCCTCCTCTGCATTTAACCCATCTGAAGCCATGAACACACAAGTGAGCAATGAGCGCGCGTGCGCACACATCCAGGGTAATGGGCAGCTATTGAGGTTTTTCACTCACGTGACCAAGTCATGTGACGCTGCCATTTTGGACGGCACGGCTCGAATCAGTTTGAATGCGAGGAAGGCGACAAACGAAAAACATAAAAGAAAAAGGAGCGAGATGCAGAAAACACCTTCACTATCCAGCGACGTAGGGCATTTACAGGGCGAGCAGAGGGAGAGGTATTTGCAAAAATTGAGGTTAGCAGGCTTAGAGAACAACGTTTACCTGCTTCCACCAGGATTGTTCACTGACGTACGGAAGTACACGAAGCCCTCGTCTTTACCTGACTTCGGCCCACGTGATTTGTATACCCATGTTGTTAAAAACCCATCGCCATGCACAGGTATTGATCTGAAAGCGTATAAGAGTTTGGATGCCTACAAATATTTTGTGTCAGGCTGGGTAACATGCCTACATCAGCGGGTCGTCCCTGGAGCCGGTGGTCGCCATCTTATTACAGCTAAGGTTTGTTCACATTTTCATTTACTTTCGGTCCTCAGGATAAACAAAATGTTATTAAAATGTCATTGAAATAACTTCTTAGTCTGTTGAGACATGGCCCGTTATAAATTTGCTGTTATCAGGCAATGACCAAGAACTGTATTATTAGGGTCGGTGTAGTTGTAGCAGTGTATTAGCAACTAGCTGTTAGCACTAGCTAATGTCAACAACATCATAGCTGGTATGTTACTGTAGCAATGTTTACGTTCAGTCATTTGGATGACTGTTAAAACCTTTCAGCCTCAAGTTTTTCCTTTACTGGATTTACTAGTTTACTGAGCTAGCGCGCTAGCCGGCCGATGGCCGGCCGGCACGCGCGCTCAGTAAACTAGTAAATCCAGTAAAGGAAAAACTTGAGGCTGAAAGGTTTTAACAGTCATCCAAATGACTGAACGTAAACATTGCTACAGTAACATACCAGCTACTGTTGTTGACATTAGCTAGCTTGACGTTCAAAATGGCGGACACCGGGGCGTCACGTGACCCTGTGACGTCAGGCGAAATACCTCAATACTACAGCACCCAGGGAGCAGTTGGGAGTTACGGTAGGTGCCTTGCTCAAGAGCACTTCAGTCATGATACAGATGGAGGGGAAAGTGCTGTTCATTCACTCAACTCCCTTCACATTTTTTTCTGCTGGACCCAGGAATCACACCGGCGACCAAGGCTGCTTATCTTACCTTACTAGTTCTGTTTTTATAACCCTGGTCCTCCTGTAACTTTTGCACCATTTGTTTACTGCCATGAGGTCACTTTGCACCGTGAGAGTTTTTGGTTATTTATCTATCAAAATCTCATCTCATCTCATTATCTCTAGCCGCTTTATCCTTCTACAGGGTCGCAGGCAAGCTGGAGCCTATCCCAGCTGACTACGGGCGAAAGGCGGGGTACACCCTGGACAAGTCGCCAGGTCATCACAGGGCTGACACATAGACACAGACAACCATTCACACTCACACCTACGGTCAATTTAGAGTCACCAGTTAACCTAACCTGCATGTCTTTGGACTGTGGGGGAAACCGGAGCACCCGGAGGAAACCCACACGGACACGGGGAGAACATGCAAACTCCACACAGAAAGGCCCTCGCCGGCCCCGGGGCTCGAACCCAGGACCTTCTTGCTGTGAGGCGACAGTGCTAACCACTACACCACCGTGCCGCCTCTATCAAAATCAATCTTCCATTCAATACTGCCACTTTTGCACAGTTCTTATCTTCATTTATCACAATTGTTTTTAGCACTATTATTTCACATGTACAAAGCACATTTTATATATCATTAAATTTTTTTCTCTCTATATTGTAGTCAGCTTGTTCTTCAGATTTTTAAAAAATTCTATTTTATGTTGTACAGTGTGTCCCCCCACCTCAAAAGTATTAGCACCCATTGTAGAAAGGGGGAAACCATATGGGTTGTTTTACAATCAGGGTACAAAGTTTGTGTCACAGGGGTCCAAAATTCAAATTGATTCAAACTGGTTATTGTACCAGTTTTTAAGTGAAGGACAAGTTAAAGAACAGAGAGGCATGTGTGATAGTTTGTATTATAACAAGATTAAGTGTCGCTTTAAGCAGGGCTGGGAGAAACAAATGAAGTGATTCTCGGAGAGGACTTTTTTTTTTTTTGACAATTTAGAATCCACTCCTTCCATAGTGCTTTTAAATATAAGGCTGTAAGCTTTGTGTTAGTTGTCTCTAATATTTGTCCCAATATCTTGACCACATTTTAGGATGAAAATAATCATTTTAGACATGTTATTTTATATTGAAAAATTAGCTGTCTCGGAGAGGACTTTTTTTGACACAATTACATACTAATTTGATCAAAATAGTCTGAAAACTTACTGGCATTCAACATTAAGACTTAACTATGTTTCCAATGATATGGAACCAAATATGTGTTTTATGGTATAAAGAATGATTTAAGTGCATCCCTTTTGGAGCTACCTGTGGTCAAAAAAGCACTTTTTCTAAATGACACGAGTAATTTTGCTAAATATGACACATATTGCCATACATTCACCAAAAATAATGTTATCACCAAATGTTTTTTTTTTTTTGCATGGTAAATAGAGCTCTCACAGCCTAGGGCTACAATAAAACAACCAAGTTTATTTAGTCAAGCCTTTTGATATTGAAGATAAGTCTTAAATGTGATTTTTGAGTTACCTCTGAGTTACATGGAGTCAACAGGAAATCTTTTGGTGGAGAGGGTGGAGACCTCGACTGGCTATCGTAGCCTGCAGGGAATCGGCCGTCAGACATTCTGTCGCATGTCCCAGACCCGGTGAAATGTAACTGAATTGTCTTGGCCAGCCCTAAGGGTCCCATCTGCATCTCATCATTGCTGAGGAGTGTGCTCCCATCACCCAATCAAGCATCCAGCCAGAGCAGGTTATACTTAACCATATTAACATGCCATTGTTGTGTATTATGCCTGATGTCAAGACTCTCGTCTCTGCGAGCCTACCACACAGATTTAATACTTGTGTCATTTTTAGGGCATACCTAACAACCTGTTTTCTCTCTCCCCCCCCAATCTGTCCCTCTGAGACCCCGTCCACACGTAGCCGGGTATCTGCTAAATCGAAGATATTTTTCTACGTTTTGGCCTGTCATCCACATGAAAACACATCAAAAACGAATATTTAAAAAAAACTCCGGGCAAAGTGAAGATTTTTGAAAACTCCGTGTATGCCTTTTCGTGTAGGCAGAGATAACTGGAGGTTTGCGTTTTAGAACGTCACAATCTGCGCCAAAAAAATGACAAATCTGCCCTGACGTCAAACGTGCGACCTTTGTTTACTGCAGAAGCCAGATTAAGCATAGACAAAGAGTAATGAATCGGAGTAGTGCCTTGAAAGCGTTAATTATTGTGCAGGTGCTATTTACATGTTTAATTTTAGAAGCCCAACTACTGATAAGATTCCCAATCAACGTTTTCTTGCGTCTTTTGAAGTTTATACTCCAAAATTGTGTTTAGAAGCAATTCTGTCTCCGAGTCTGTCCAGACGAACGAGCTTGGCGTCATGTTTTATGTTTAGGCGGAAGTGACGCCAACAGAGGGCTATTCTGATGTGATTAGGGGGTAGGATTTGGGGAAATAATGCCATCTACAGGTTTGGAATGCTTATGAATGTGATTGAAAACGCAGATGTTTGGTTATGTGTGGAAGGGATTTTTTTCGAAGACGAGATGGTGTGGATAAAACATTTTTATAAACAGAGGGGGGGAAAATATTCGGTTTTAAAAATACCCGGCTACGTGTGTACATGGCCTGAGTTACATGTTGGTCCTAAGATTGAGATGCTGGCCTCTTCTGCCCCTCGGACCTGCTTGATTCATCCTGGTGCCCTGTGTCTGGTCGGAGTTTTATCGCACCGCTCCTGTGAAGGACGGCCCCATGAGGACAGTTGAGGGTTATACCTGGAGGACGCTCTGGACTCTTACAGTAATGCTTTTATGGCTGAGGACTACAGTTGTCTTGCTAACTTTAGGACTGCAGTTATCATGAACAGTTTTGCACTCAAGTTTCCATCAATGAAGAGTTACATCATCAACGAAACTGTCTTCATGTTAAAACTGTTAATGTTATAATCATGCTGTCTGTTGTCGCCCAAATGAGGATGGGTTCCCTTTTGAGTCTGGTTCCTCTCGAGGTTTCTTCCTCATGTCGTCTGAGGGAGTTTTTCCTTGCCACCGTTGCCACAGGCTTGCTCATTGGGGATAGATTAGGGATAAAATTAGCTCATGTTTTAAAGTTGTTCAAATTCTGTAAAGCTGCTTTGCGACAATGTTCATTGTTAAAAGCGCTATACAAATAAACTTGACTTGAATGTTTAGCTTGCGTACCCTGATTGTAAAACAACCCTCATGTTAGTTGCAACACTGCATTTTTGGTAGACTGTTTTCTAACCTGTGGAAAGGCTCACGGAAAAGATTAAGCATTCATCAGCCTATTTGTTCAAAATCAAGAATTTTAAGACGTGTATGTATGCAACTAGATAATTAAGCAGTTTAATCATTTAATTGAAATAGCATACATTTTCAGAAGGCACTAAGACAGCTGATGCTTATTTACTGACAGCTCACCTAGCTACTGGAGTTAGTTAGATAACCTAAATAACCTAGTTATCTAGTTAGTTACATAAAACTCCAGCTTTGATTGTCTATTTTGTCTCAGCACTCAAATATCACCCTCGAATTGATGCAGAAACTTGATATCTGTTAACAAAGTGGAGAAACAGAACAGAGCACTCTGCTGGCTAACGCAATAATAGATTCACTTACCTCTTGTAAAGGCTCTGGGATAACAGGAGGAACAACGGGTCGTTTAACTCCTCGTTGTTCCTTTTCTTTCTCTTTTTCTCGGTCTTTTTCTTTTTCATGCTCCTGCTCCCTCTCTGCTTGTGTCATTATCCACCACGTTACTAGCGCAAAACAACTTTAAGGTTTTATGGCGGTTGGCAAGCCAACTTAAAGGTGAATTACTGCCACCTACTGGGCTGGAGTGTGGAACAGACGCTATAAGGGAGAAAAAAGAAAAGGGGAAAAAACCGAATCGGTGCCATTTCCGTCCCTAGAAAATTATATGTATAAATGCACATAAAAAGTACTTTAAAATACATTTCCTTATTACGCAGAATGTCCTGCACATTGATCTGATTCCAAATTTAAGATATATAATTGTAAGGATGAATAAAAACTACCTAAAACACTGAAAAATAGCATGTGTTACCTGTCCCCACACTCTATGCTTAACTATGAAATATTATGATTAAAATCCTTCAGAAACAGTATTTCTTTTGCACTGTTGTGTGACTCCATATTCTATCCATGGTTTAAATATATTTTTTTCATAAGAAATCCACAATATCTTAGTTAAGATACACATTTTAGTCGTGTCCCTGGGTTTTCACTCAGTCCTGTTACCCAAACATATTACCCCATCTGACAAACTTGGAACATTCCATAAATCACATGCTCAACAGGAAGTTACATCAGTTGTGTCTTCTGAAGGCCATGGGAAGACCAAAAGTTAGTTCTCTCATTTACTTTTCTGTATATTTGATTTTTTTTTAACTTTGACTGATAAGGTCAATGTCAACATACTGTCCTGTTACTTAAATTATTTCTTAGATGATATTTGTTTATTTTAAAAATACAGATTTTTGGTAAATCACTAGAATGTGCTAAGTGTGGTCATGCTATTAGCGATGACACCATGTGGCTTAATTCCATGTATTAGCTAATCCTAGGCTAAAAACTCAGTCCTGTTACTTTCAGTCCTGTTACTCATATAAAGAGTATGCAGCCATCTTTGACTTCCAAACCTTGTAAAAAAAAATAAATAACATAGCCTGAGGTTGACCAATACACATTTTGAATAGTTAAATATGTGTGTTATAATAAATCAGTGTTGAAAAGGTATAACAAATTAAGTTTAATTTGGGAGTGGTACAACAAGCAAATGGCACCCATTCGGTGGAATGTCCCTTATATTCTTTTAACTAATTCTGAATCTTTCAGAAAGTTGATAATGTAACAAAACATCTGATTTGATGCTCTCCCTAATAAACCAGGTAAAGTGAAATTGTGATGATAAACCATTCTGAGAGATTTATAAAGCTCATTTCTCTCACGTTCATATTTCTTACAGTGAAGTATTACATGCTCGACTGATTCCAGATGGCTACAGTATTCATAATTTCCGGTTGGGTGTTTGCCTATTTTGTTCAGAAAATCGTTACAGTGGTGCTTGAAAGTTTGTGAACCCTTTAGAATTTTCTATATTTCTGCATAAATATGACCTAAAACAAGATAGGATTTTCACACAAGTCCTAAAAGTAGATAAAGAGAACCCAGTTAAACAAATGAAACAAAAATATTCTACTTGGTCATTTATTTATTGAGGAAAATGATCCAATATTACATATCTGTGAGTGGCAAAAGTATGTGAACCTTTGCTTTCAGTACCTGGTGTGACCCCCTTGTGCAGCAATAACTGCAACTAAACGTTTGCAGTAACTGTTGATCAGTCCTGCACACCGGCTTGGAGGAATTTTAGCCCATTCCTCCGTACAGAACAGCTTCAACTCTGGGATGTTGGTAGGTTTCCTCACATGACCTGCTCGCTTCAGGTCCTTTTGCAACATTTCGATTGGATTAAGGTCAGGACTTTGACTTGGCCATTCCAAAACATTAACTTTATTCTTCTTTAACCATTCTTTGGTAGAATGACTTGTGTGTTTAGGGTTGTTGTCTTGCTGCATGACCCACCTTCTTTTGAGATTCAGTTCATGGACAGATGTCCTGACATTTTCCTTTAGAATTCGCTGGTATCATTCAGAATTCATTGTTCCATCAATGATGGCAAGCCGTCCTGGCCTAGATGCAGCAAAACAGGCCCAAACCATGATACAACCACCACCACCATGTTTCACAGATGGGATAAGGTTCTTATGCTGGAATGCAGTGTTATCCTTTCTCCAAACATAACACTTCTCATTTAAACCAAAAAGTTCTATTTTGGTCTCATCCATCTACAAAACATTTTTCCAATAGCCTTCTGGCTTGTCCATGTGATATTTAGCAAACTGCAGATGAGCAGTAGTGTTCTTTTTTGGAGACCAGTGGCTTTCTCCTTGCAACTCTGCCATGCACATCATTGTTGTCCAGTGTTCTCCTTATGGTGGATTCATGACCATTAACATTGGCCAATGTGAGAGAGGCCTTCAGTTGCTTAGAAGTTATCCTGGGGTCCTTTGTGACCTCGCCGACTATCACACGCCTTGCTCTTGGAGTGATCTTTGTTAGTCAACCACTCCTGGGGAGGGTAATAAGGGTCTTGAATTTCCTCCATTTGTACACAATCTGTCTGACTGTGGATTGGTGGAGTCCAAACTCTTTACGGATGGTTTTGTAACCTTTTCCAGCCTGAAGAGCATCAACAACGCTTTTTCTGAGGTCCTCAGAAATCTCCTTTGTTTGTGCCATGATACACTTCCACAAACATGTGTTGTGAAGCTCAGACTTTGATAGATCCCTGTTCTTTAAATGAAACAGGGTGCCCACTCACACCTGATTGTCATCCCATTGATTGAAAACACCTGACTAATTTCACCTTCAAATTAACTGCTAATCCTAGAGGTTTACATACTTTTGCCACTCACAAATATATGTAATATTGGATCATTTCCCTCAATAAATAAATGACCGAGTATAATATTTTTGTCTCATTTGCTTAACTGGGTTCTCTTTATCTACTTTTAGGACTTGTGTGAAAATCTGATGATGTTTTAGGTTATATTTATGCAGAAATATAGAAAATTCTAAAGGGTTCACAAACTTTCAAGCACCACTGTAAGTCCTGTATGTCCAATTCTTAAATGGGTGATCATGATGTCTTCTCTCTGACTCCTGACCCCTATCTTTCCACTATTCACCTGTTTTTCAATGTAGTATAGATGTCTCCTTGTTTCATTGCCATCCCAATACTCCTGCCAGACTGACTTTGCGTAGGACTTGATGTAAATCTTAGCCTCTGCTTTACTAATTGGGATTTGCAATTCTATTTCTGTATTATTTAGTGATTGCTTAGCCAACTTGTCAACCTGTTCATTTCCCTCCACGCCAACATGCACAGGTACCCAAAGAAAACTAGTTATAAAGCCCTTGGAATCTATTTTACGCAATGTTATCAAGATTTCATTGATTATATTTGTTCTAAATGATTTACCTGATTGAATACTTTCCAGTGCTGAGTAACTATCTGAGATTATGACTGTTTTGTTTATTGCATTTTCTTTAACCCATTCCAGGGCCAATAATGTTGCCACCAATTCTGTTGTATACACCGTCACATTGTCGGTCACTCTTTTCTTCATACTTACTCCTTTCTTTGGAATATACACTGCTGATCCAGCACATCCTTTTTTGGGGTCTTTAGAACCATCTGTAAATATTCTGTACATGTATATTTAGAAAAATAGAAATCCAAATAATATTGTACAGTTTCCCTCACTGATATATCGTTTGACTTCTTTCTTATTTCCTGATGAATATTTAAATCTACAACTGGTGGGAATAACCATGGTGGGACTGGTGATGATGGGACTGTTGGGCAGTACTGTAGCTGATGTAGACCAATAATCTCTGGACACTTAACACCACACAGCTGGTTAGGAAGGCTCAACAGCGGCTGTACTTTCTGAGGAGGCTGAGGAAGTTTGGTATGTCACCCAAGATCCTCAGCAACTTCTACAGCTGCGTGATTGAGAGCATCCTGACCAACTGTATCACTGTGTGGTATGGCAGCACTACAGCAATGGATTGCCTGCAGAGGGTGGTGAAGACTGCTGAGAGGATCACCAAAACTCCACTGCCCTCTCTGCAGAGCATCTACCACCACAGAGTCCACAGGAGAGCTGCCTCCATCCTCAAAGACCCCACCCACCCCCAGCACGGACTGTTCACACTCCTACCCTCAGGCCGAAGGTACAGAAGTCTGAAATGTAAGACTGTCAGACTAAAGAACTCTTTCTTTCCCACCACCATCAGACTCCTGAACAGCTGACAGGAGTCTATAACCACGGATTACCTCCCTGTAAACTGTCCTTGAGTGTTTACATCTGTTTACATTTATTTGCACTTTACTGCTGTTCCTTGACTGTTTACATCTGGTTACATTGTTTGCCCTTCTGCTGCTACATCTGATCATTGCCTTATTTTTGTATTACACTACCTATTTTGCACGACATTTAACCTTTATTTTGTACTACACTGGGTGTTTTTGTTGCTTTTGCTTTTCTTTTTGCACTATATTGCCTTTACTTTGTATTACTTCTTCCGCCTATTTATTTATTTGTAATTGGCATTCATGGTGGACAGCAAACTAAGAATTTCATTGTGCAAATGGACATGTCCTTACTGTGCCTATGACAATAAACACTCTGAACTTTAGTATCACTTATCCATCCAAAACTTAGGAAATTAAATTTGTGATGTTCCCAACAATCTTTTGTTATACTTTTAGCAGGATGGTTGTCATAATGCCCCTGAAGATTGACCCAATATGTCATCATTAGTTGTAGACTTTTGATCCTTAAGGGCATTTCCACCTACATTGAAGACACTGGGGATGTTTTAAAAGACCCACTGCAAATTCCCAAAGCCTGAGCTTGTAGTCCATCTAATGTTTTAATGTTTGATTCTGCTGCAGACATATAAGCCAGACATCCATAATCAAACACAGATCTCATAAGAGCCCAATATATGTTTTTTAAGGACACTCTACTTGCTCCCCAAGTTTGTCCAGTCAAACACCGGAGAATATTGACTATCTTTTTGCATTTATTTTTGACCTTATCCAAGATAATCTTCCATGTTAGCTTTTCATCAAACCAAACTCCTAAGAATCTTACTATCTTGACTTGCTCAAAAGGATGACCATATAATTTTATAGAAATAAGTGATATTCTACGTCTTCTTGTACAGTGGTGCTTGAAAGTTTGTGAACCCTTTAGAATTTTCTATATTTCTGCATAAATATGACCTAAAACATCATCAGATTTTCACACAAGTCCTAAAAGTAGATAAAGAGAACCCAGTTAAACAAATGAAACAAAAATATTCTACTTGGTCATTTATTTATTGAGGAAAACGATCCAATATTACATATCTGTGAGTGGCAAAAGTATGTGAACCTTTGCTTTCAGTATCTGGTGTGACCCCCTTGTGCAGCAATAACTGCAACTAAACGTTTGCGGTAACTGTTGATCAGTCCTGCACACCGGCTTGGAGGAATTTTAGCCCATTCCTCTGTACAGAACAGCTTCAACTCTGGGATGTTGGTGGGTTTCCTCACATGAACTGCTCACTTCAGGTCCTCCCACAACATTTCCATTGGATTAAGGTCAGGACTTTGACTTGGCCATTCCAAAACATTAACTTTATCCCTCTTTAACCATTCTTTGGTAGAACGACTTGTGTGCTTAGGGTTGTTGTCTTGCTGCATGATCCACCTTCTCTTGAGATTCACTTCATGGACAGATGTCATGACATTTTCCTTTAGAATTCGCTGGTATAATTCAGAATTCATTGTTCCATCAATGATGGCAAGCCGTCCTGGCCCAGATGCAGTAAAACAGGCCCAAACCATGATACTGCCACCACCATGTTTCACAGATGGGATAAGGTTCTGATGCTGGAATGCAGTGCTTTCCTTTCTCCAAACATAACGCTTCTCATTTAAACCAAAAAGTTCTATTTCGGTCTCATCCGTCCACAAAACATTTTTCCAATAGCCTTCTGGCTTGTCCACATGATCTTTTGCAAACTGCAGACAAGCAGCAATGTTCTTTTTGGAGAGCAGTGGCTTTCCCCTTGCAACCCTGCCATGCGCACCATTGTTGTTCAGTGTTCTCCTGATGGTGGACTCATGAACCTTAACATTAGCCAATGTGAGAGAGGCCTTCAGTTGCTTAGAAGTTACCCTGGGGTCTTTTGTGATCTCACCAACTATTACACACCTTGCTCTTGGAGTGATTATTGCTGGCCGACCACTCCTGGGGAGGGTAACAATGGTCTTGTATTTCCTCCATTTGTACACAATCTGTCTGACTGTAAATTGGTGGAGTCCAAACTCTTTAGAGATGGTTTTGTAACCTTTTCCAGCCTGATGAGCATCAACAACGCTTTTTCTGAGGTCCTCAGAAATCTCCTTTGTTCGTGCCATGATACACTTCCACAAACATGTGTTGTGAAGATCAGACTTTGATAGATCCCTGTCCTTTAAATAAAACAGGGTGCCCACTCACACCTGATTGTCATCCCATTGATTGAAAACACCTGAGTCTAATTTCACCTTTAAATTTACTGCTAATCCTAGAGGTTCACATACTTTTGCCACTCACAGATATGTAATATTGGATCATTTTCCTCAATAAATAAATGACCAAGTAGAATATTTTTGTCTCATTTGCTTAACTGGGTTCTCTTTATCTACTTTTAGGACTTGTGTGAAAATCTGATGATGTTTTAGGTCATATTTATGCAGAAATAGAGAAAATTCTAAAGGGTTCACAAACTTTCAAGCACCACTGTAACTAGCACCAAACACAAATCGAGCTGCTTCTTCTTTGAATTGAATTGAACTGAATTGAATTGAAGCAGTTAACATCCAATGGAGGGTGGTACGGTGGTGTAGTGGTTGGCGCTGTCGCCTCACAGCTAGAAGGTCCAGGTTCGAGCCCTGTGGCCGGCGAGGGCCTTTCTGTGCGGAGTTTGCATGTTCTCCCCGTGTCCGCGTGGGTTTTCTCCGGGTGCTCCGGTTTCCCCCACAGTCCAAGGACATGCAGGTTAGGTTAACTGGTGACTCTAAATTGACCGTAGGTGTGAGTGTGAATGGTTGTCTGTGTCTATGTGTCAGCCCTGTGATGACCTGGCGACTTGTCCAGGGTGTACCCCGCCTTTCGCCCGTAGTCAGCTGGGATAGGCTCCAGCTTGCCTGCGACCCCAGTCGTCTTCTTCTGGGTTTAATGGCTGTTGGCAAGCCAGTTTAAATGTGCATTACCGCCACCTACTGGATTGGAGTGGGGAACAGACGCTTGGCAGGAAAAAAAAGCAAAATAAAAAACTAAATTTTCTCTATTATACCTGTTTCTTTCAAAAATGTTATTAGTTGGCCATATATACTGTATGTCCTAATGCATTACTTAAGATATTCTCTAGTGTGAGGTTAAGCTTTATTTCTTTAAGTGCTTCACTTAGTTTCTTTCTCTCCTCCTTACAGAAATCACATTCCACTACCACATGCTGCACTGATTCTGGCTGATTGCAATGCCTGCATAACTCAGTTGGATGTTTTCCTATTACATGAAGTGTCTTGTTGAGTGCCGTATGGCCTACTCTTAGATGGGTGATGACGGTTTCTTCTCTTCTGTTTCTCCCCATCTTTCTCCCAACACCCACATGCTTTTGTATTTTGTAGAGATGTCTTCCTGTATCACTGGTGTCCCAGTGCTCCTGTCATATTTTTTCTGTTTGACTCTTAATGATGGTTTTAGCCTCAGCTTTACATAATGGAATTTGCAGATTCTCGCACCTTCTGCCAAATAGAAAGTCTAACACCCAGTTATATAACCTATCACCTATACCTAATTTATTCAACTTAATAAGAAGTCCTTCTTTCCACAACATATCATATGCTTTTTCTACATCAAACAGAACAGCTACAACTATTTCTTTATTAGTCTGGGCTTTCCTGATTTTTGATTCCAAGCATAAGACAGAGTTCAAGGTGTTTCTTCCTTTACGGAATCTACTTTGATAAGGTGTTTACTTTCTATGAAATAATTAAGCCTCTCAGTTATCATCTGCTCCATTGTTTTACCTAACTGCGATGTTAACGCTATTGGTCTGTAGTTTGAAGGGTCAGAAGGGTCTTTTCCAGGCTTTAAAATTGGCACAATGATAGACTGCTTCCAAGTTATTGGAATTATTCCTGTTTCCCAAACAATGTTAAATAGTCTCAAAACTACACCAAGTTAATTATTTTCCATATGTCCCAGCATGCTATAGCTAATACCATCTTTCCCTGGGGAAGTTTGCTTTACATTCATGATAGCTCTATTTAATTCAAATAGACTGAAGAGTAAGACTAGACTATCACCTAATGTAGTTTTCCTCACCTCAACATCTGGATTTAATGCCAGTGTATTATCCCAAGATTGTCTAGCTGTATTTGATAGATTCTCTAAGCTATGAATTTTTACAAACGTTTGTGCCAATAGCTCTGCTTTGTCTATGTTTGTAACTACCATTTTATTATTTTGGTTTAACACTGGTATTTCATACCTCCTTCTTATACCACTCATTTGTCTGACCATTCTCCAGACATCTGACAACTGCATTTCCCTGCCTATGCTATTGCAGTAGTGTTTCCAGTATGTACGTTTTGTTATTCTAATAGTTCTTTGAACTATTGCTTGTGCTCTTTTATACTGAATTAATGTTTCTAATGCATGATGTTTCTTTAATTGTCTGAAAGCTCCATTTCTTCTTTTAACAGCTTTTCTACAATTTTCATCCCACCAGCGAACCATCTTTTTCTCTCCGCCTCCTACTGCCTTTGGAATTGTTTCCTCTGCTGTCTGTATGATTGCTGTCACCAACTTATTGTTAAACTCATCTACACCTGTAATATCCTCCCTAACCAGTTCTTCACACCTTATTTTATTTAACATTTGAAATTTGTCCCAGTTGGCTTTTTTGAAATTCCACCTTGGTATTCCCATTGATATTTCCTGCCATACTTCTGTACCAACTTTGATCACTATAGGATAATGATCACTACTGACAGTTGTTTTATTAATCACTTCCCATGTTGTGATACCTGCTATTTCCTGCGATGCTAGTGTTTGGTCGATTGAACTTTCTGTGTTTTGTATACTGTTGTATCTTGTGCCTTTATCATCGTTAACACACACTAATCGTTTCTCATCGATAAAATCTTCTATACTTTAACCATTAGCATCTGTATCCCTACTACCCCACAGTGTACTATGAGCATTAAAGTCCCCACACCATATTACTTTGCCCTGCAGCTGTCCACCAATAATATTTAACGTGTCTTTAGTCAACCTTTTACACGGGTTATAATACAGTGGTGCTTGAAAGTTTGTGAACCCTTTAGAATTTTCTCTATTTCTGCATAAATATGACCTAAAACATCATCAGATTTTCACACAAGTCCTAAAAGTAGATAAAGAGAACCCAGTTAAGCAAATGAGACAAAAATATTCTACTTGGTCATTTATTTATTGAGGAAAATGATCCAATATTACATATCTGTGAGTGGCAAAAGTATGTGAACCTCTAGGATTAGCAGTAAATTTAAAGGTGAAATTAGACTCAGGTGTTTTCAATCAATGGGATGACAATCAGGTGTGAGTGGGCACCCTGTTTTATTTAAAGAACAGGGCTCTATCAAAGTCTGATCTTCACAACACATGTTTGTGGAAGTGTATCATGGCACGAACAAAGGAGATTTCTGAGGACCTCAGAAAAAGCGTTGTTGATGCTCATCAGGCTGGAAAAGGTTACAAAACCATCTCTAAAGAGTTTGGACTCCACCAATCTACAGTCAGACAGATTGTGTACAAATGGAGGAAATACAAGACCATTGTTACCCTCCCCAGGAGTGGTCGACCAGCAAAGATCACTCCAAGAGCAAGGCATGTAATAGTTGGTGAGGTCACAAAAGACCCCAGGGTAACTTCTAAGCAACTGAAGGCCTCTCTCACATTGGCTAATGTTAAGGTTCATGAGTCCACCATCAGGAGAACACTGAACAACAATGGTGCGCATGGCAGGGTTGCAAGGGGAAAGCCACTGCTCTCCAAAAAGAACATTGCTGCTTGTCTGCAGTTTGCAAAAGATCATGTGGACAAGCCAGAAGGTTATTGGAAAAATGTTTTGTGGAAGGATGAGACCGAAATAGAACTTTTTGGTTTAAATGAGAAGCGTTATGTTTGGAGAAAGGAAAGCACTGCATTCCAGCATCAGAACCTTATCCCATCTATGAAACATGGTGGTGGCAGTATCATGGTTTGGGCCTGTTTTACTGCATCTGAGCCAGGACGGCTTGCCATCATTGATGGAACAATGAATTCTGAATTATACCAGCAAATTCTAAAGGAAAATGTCATGACATCTGTCCATGAAGTGAATCTCAAGAGAAGGTGGATCATGCAGCAAGACAACAACCCTAAGCACACAAGTCGTTCTACCAAAGAATGGTTAAAGAGGGATAAAGTTAATGTTTTGGAATGGCCAAGTCAAAGTCCTGACCTTAATTCAATGGAAATGTTGTGGGAGGACCTGAAGTGAGCAGTTCATGTGAGGAAACCCACCAACATCCCAGAGTTGAAGCTGTTCTGTACAGAGGAATGGGCTAAAATTCCTCCAAGCCGGTGTGCAGGACTGATCAACAGTTACCGCAAACGTTTAGTTGCAGTTATTGCTGCACAAGGGGGTCACACCAGATACTGAAAGCAAAGGTTCACATACTTTTGCCACTCACAGATATGTAATATTGGATCGTTTTCCTCAATAAATAAATGACCAAGTAGAATATTTTTGTTTCATTTGTTTAACTGGGTTCTCTTTATCTACTAAAAGTAGACTTGTGTGAAAATCTGATGATGTTTTAGGTCATATTTATGCAGAAATATAGAAAATTCTAAAGGGTTCACAAACTTTCAAGCACCACTGTATGTAATTAATGATTGAAATCTCATCTTGTTCTGTACAGATCTTAACCGTTATTGATTCATCTTCTTTCCTTTTAGTGACTACATTGTACCTCATCCCATTCTGCACAAATGTTACCACCCCTTCACCTTTACCATATTTCCTGTTATTTCTAATAGCAGTGTATCCTTCTTTATTTTTATCACAGCCTTCACATGGTTTTGTTTCGTAGCTTTCTGTGTTACTTTGTTTTTGGCTTCTCTGTCTGACCAGACACTCTTCTTATAGACTGGTACCAAAATTCAAAAAAGTGCTTATTTAAGGAGTTAAAGGCATTTTTGAGACAAAGTCGGCAAACAGTCTTATTTTGTCAATTTGGGTGTGCCGAATTCAAATCTACAATATGCTGAGCTCTATCTGACCTCTGTTGACCTCTAGAGGTCATTGAACTTTGGGCCTGTAAACGTCTCAGCTGAACCCAGTTTCTCAGCTTTCTAAGGAAGGAAATGTACTAAAATGATTAATAAAGTTAGCAAATGGCCTTGTTTGTTAAATGCTTGGGTGCTGAATTCATTTTTCATTTGTAAAACGACATATGACCTCTGATAACCTCAAGGTCATTAAACTTGGCCTATAGGCCTATGCATTTAATGGCATTTTTAAACTGACTTTACTCCCCCAAAAATAATATGAACAGACAAAAAACAAATAGAAAGGAACAAATACAACATTAAATGCCAGTCCATGTACATGTGACTTACTTTTCACAATGAGAATGCCTAGGCGATCACCTTACATAACATTGCATTACATTTAGCGGTTATTGTTTATACAAAGCTACTGAAAAAAGGACAGATTCAGCAGCATACAAAATGTGGGGGCATACAGGGTATACAGGTTAATCAGGGTTAGTATATATGAGAGTATTTTTCTTTGTTGTTTGTTTTGTTTTAAACGGGGTAAAGCCTTTACAAAAAACAAACAACAAAGAAATAAACTCTCATATATACTAACCCCGGCGGCACGGTGGTGTAGTGGTTAGCGCTGTCGCCTCACAGCAAGAAGGTCCTGGGTTCGAGCCCCGGGGCCGGCGAGGGCCTTTCTGTGCGGACTTTGCATGATCTCCCCGTGTCCGCGTGGGTTTCCTCCGGGTGCTCCGGTTTCCCCCACAGTCCAAAGACATGCAGGTTAGGTTAACTGGTGACTCTAAATTGACCGTAGGTGTGAATGGTTGTCTGTGTCTATGTGTCAGTCCTGTGATGACCTGGCGACTTGTCCAGGGTGTACCCCGCCTTTTGCCCATAGTCAGCTGGGATAGGCTCCAGCTTGCCTGCGACCCTGTAGAAGGATAAAGCGGCTAGAGATAATGAGATGAGATGAGATATACTAACCCTGATTAACCTGTATGTCCCCACATTTTGTATGCTGCTGAATCTGCCCTTTTTTCAGTAGCTTTGTATAAACAATAACCGCAATTGCCGACTTTGTCTCAAAAATGCCTTTGGGTGTCACAATTCTGGATTTTGGTACCAGTCTATTACTGCTTCTGCATATGTTATCCCTTGTGAGATTTTCACTTTTTGCACCTCTGCTGCTCTCTTACTGGTCTCACATCCGCGATAGGCTGAGCTATGCTCCCCTCCACAGTTACAGCACTTTGACTTGGCTCCATTTTCACACTTTCTGTATTCATACTCTCCTGCACATCTTCCACATCTCTGTTTACCTTTGCATATGGCTGCTACGTGCCCATATTTCTGGCATTTGAAGCATCTCAGTGGCGGGGGAATATAAGGCTTAACATCATAGCACATATACTTTAGCTGCCAACTTTTCCTCATCAATTTTTATCATTACAGCTAAACTATCATACTTTTCCCCATTTCTTGTTGTTCTCAGTCATTTTTCCTCAATCACTTTTGTCCCTACTATATTCTCTTTAATCTGGTCCACTGACGCAGCTATGGGTACCCCTGAAATGACTCCTCGTACAAACTTCTTGTCCTTGACCAATGTTCCTTACACTCTTTTGTCTTCAATTTTATTTAGTTTGATAGCCCTCTGGGCGGCACGGTAGTGTAGTGGTTAGCGCTGTCGCCTCACAGCAAGAAGGTCCGGGTTCGAGCCCCGTGGCCGGCGAGGGCCTTTCTGTGCAGAGTTTGCATTGTTCTCCCCGTGTCTGCATGGGTTTCCTCCGGGTGCTCCGGTTTCCCCCACAGTCCAAAGACATGCAGGTTAGGTTAACTGGTAACTCTAAATTGACCATAGGTGTGAATGTGAGTGTGAATGGTTGTTTGTCTATGTGTCAGCCCTGTGATGACCTGGCAACTTGTCCAGGGTGTACCCCGCCTTTCGCCTGTAGTCAGCTGGGATAGGCTCCAGCTTGCCTGCGACCCTGTAGAACAGGATAAAGCGGCTAGAGATAATGAGATGAGATGATAGTCCTCCCTTGCTGAGTACTATCTCTGCAAACAACTAAAAGTGCTCCATTTTGTAGTATCTTGGCACTCTTCACTTCACCTACCAGCTTGTTTATTGCCTTGGTTAGCTGAATCGGGTTCCACTCACAAACTGACGCTCCTTCTTGAGTTAATTTACCTGTAATTATCACTTTATAATCTTCAACTCGTTTCCCTGCAGCTACCATTCTTTGGTGTCTTCAACACTTGAATTTTTCCCTAGTTGCTTACGCTTCCTTTGTTTCCAACTATTTTTAAAAGTTGCAGTACACCAACCTTCGTCTTTCCCACCACCCTCATCTATTCCTCCTAGCTCATTTCCTGATCCGTCACTACCTGCTGCCATCCTCTGTCCATTCACAATCCAATCGCATGCTGTGATCTGCCCTCCTGTGCGCTGTGCACGCTTCACTCCCTCTATCCATCACACTCCAGTCCTTTCTTTTCCATCATTAATAGTGAAGGCCCTTGTTGTAAGAAAAGTACACTTCTGGAAAATATTATGGCTGTCTGCACACTGTCAGTTTAGACCATAAGGTATGATAAAATTGATGAAAGCCCCATGAAATACCTCTGTGGTGGCCATGTTATTGTAATCCAAGATGGCTACCATATTTCTGCACAATATCGACCTTTTTTAAAAAATTTCATATTGACTGTTGTTCACAAACTAGAGTTTTTGAGGATCCGGTGTTACCTTTAAAAGGTTTAGCACAGCTGTTTGATGACAGGGTCACACCATAACAGAAATATTAAGCTGATATTCATTGTCACCATTACATATGTTTCTGATGGCAGTTCTTAAACATCTTAATTGTCATGGTCATTGATCACCAACTGATTTGTTTCATGAAGAAATAAAAAAACATACTTCTGTGTGATCTTGTGTGTCACAGTACTGAGCAGTACTATTAACCACAATAATTGGGATAAACTGCATGTGCTTTGACCTCACTAATTTTTCATTTACACTATTTCAGATCTTTAGTAGATATTGCTCATTTATCACAGTAATCTTGGTATGGAAAGGCGAGGCTTGGGTAGAATGATGGCTCGTACAATTGTCAGAGGAACAACACCCATACCTTCCAGCTGGAAACATTTCCTACAGAACCATGATAACAAAATCAGTCTCTTTCATTTCCTGAGTGATGCAGTTGTTGAAGCATCAGCCAACATCCCCCAGGTAGTACTTTACTCTACCAAAAATGACATTGTGGTGGTAAATGCCATTCATGGAAAATGGCAAAAAGATCTGGAAAATATCTCACCATGCAACCATGAGGAAGCTGATGGAAAAATTATCCTTCATCTGGCTGATGCTTCACAACATGGGCATCAAAAGGCCATGGTATGGACTGTTGATAGTGACATAGTTGTCATCAGCATCAGTATGAACCACAGCTTGAACTTCAGGAACTATGGATTGATTTTGGTACAGGAAAATCTCACAGATACATACCAGTGCATGCCATTGTTCAAAATCTGAAGCCACTAAAATCTTGTGCTTTGCCACTTTTTCACTCCTACAGGGGATGGGACACCACATCCTCATTCTTAGGTATTGGCAAGAATACTGCATGGGCTACTTGGAAAACATTCCCTGAAATCACAGACACTATGATTCATCTAATAAAAAATCTACAGGATATGGCCTTGGATAATGTTCATCTCATCTCATTATCTCTAGCCGCTTTATCCTTCTACAGGGTCGCAGGCAAGCTGGAGCCTATCCCAGCTGACTACGGGCGAAAGGCGGGGTACACCCTGGACAAGTCACCAGGTCATCACAGGGCTGACACATAGACACAGACAACCATTCACACTCACATTCACACCTACGGTCAATTTAGAGTCACCAGTTAACCTAACCTGTATGTCTTTGGACTGTAGGGGAAACCGGAGCACCCGGAGGAAAGCCACGCGGACACGGGGAGAACATGCAAACTCCACACAGAAAGGCCCTCGCCGGCCACGGGGATCGAACCCGGACCTTCTTGCTGTGAGGCAACAGTGCTAACCACTACACCACCGTGCCGCCCTGATAATGTTCATATGTAGCATTTTGAGAGATTCACTGTCATGATGCACTGTAAGAATTCCAGTGCAGCAGGTGTCAATGAGGCATGCCAACAGCTGTTCTCCCAAGGAACTCGAACATTGGAAATGATACCCCCCACACAGCAAGCACTGTTCCAGCATATTTTGAGGGCTCTGTACCAATCTGCCATAATTTGGATGCAGGCTCTGAAATGACTGCAGGATGTTCCAAGTGCATCTGATTGGGGATGATATAAAGATGACAAAGACAAAGTGTGGTTGCCATTTTGGACAGAATTACCTGATGCAAGCAAGGCTTGTGCTTTGCTGTTTCATTGTGGTTGCATGAAAGAATGTAGGGGTAACTGCAAATGGTATAAAGCAAGCACGCGTTGTACACTTCTCTGCCATTGCTAGGTTGGTTGTCAATAATGATATTCTGTAACTATGGGTTTTGCCATACTAGTCTTTGTATCCGTCTGCTCTTATAAATGCCAGTGATTTGTATAACTTAAATTTAAAAAATAATTGATTCAGAAAAATGTGTCAATCTTGTAAAATTGCTACCTGCTTGTTCTTCTCCCAAATCATGCACACAATATATTTTATAATACATTTTAAAAATTTGTCTAATCAGGATCAAATATTAAATGATAACTAAAATTTTGAATCATTGGCAAAAATTTGGCTTGGGGTGTTTGATCTTGTATCTGGCAGTCACAGTTTGGATGTTGCATGACCATAAATTTTTGGCTCAGTATTTACAATATTACCACAAACTGTTTTAAAACCCTTGTCATCAAACTAAATCCACTTAAAACCTACATTTATGCTTTAAACTTATTTAAATTAGATTTTTTAAAAAAGCAGAATTATGCACTTTTCTCTTTGTCAGAGGTGACCCTCTGGGTTTTATCCACAATGGCCACCAGAATGATGGAAGAAAGTGCTTCCATCCAGGGCCGCGTTAACCCTTGCCGAGGCCCCACCCCCGCATGTTGTCAACTGCGCTCAGCAAATTCACATCCTCAGACATGCCTGTCTAACTAGACACAGAAACTTAAATAATGACAGTGGCACAATTAGAAATACTATTGAACGATAAGACTTTATATCCATCAACACCTATTTAATCGAGAAAAAGCAATGGTGAAATAGACAATTGCATGGTGAAAAAATCCATCAGACATCACGGTTAACAAGTCTGGTTAACTAAAGTTTAGCCTCAAGAAGCCTTTGAATGAGTGAGTCAATGAACAACATGTCAAGAACATAACCGAGGCCTACAACAGTTTCTTTAGTATTCAGAACAAGAACATTCATTTGGTATATAACCGTTCGTTTTCATTTTGGAATCCAGGCGACTTTTAACTTGTGAAAACAAAGAGCGATAACAAAGAAAGAAAAATATCTTGCTTCTCAGAAATAAATCTCAAAATGTTAGGCTATGTGAAACATTTCATCCTTTCACACACGTAATGTCCCAAACAGCAGTGGCACACAGCTTTGCGCATTCAGTTTGACAGCCATGGGTCAACTTACAAGGGCACTTTCCTACTTTTCTGGAAAGCGAAGTCATTAATTAAATCATTGAACTCAAGCTGGCGTAGCGTGTGAAGACATGGTGGACAGTGATCATATTGACAGTGACGGGTGATTTATGCGACGGGACAAGGTGGGCTTCCTTACGGGTGGAGAAATGCATAAAAAATGTTATCAATATGATCAAAACTTCTGAAAATATCATTTCATATTTTCCGATCTCGCTACCTCCGAGGCCCCCTAGTGGCTGAGGCCCTGGGCAGCTGCCCATGAAGCCCATTAGGATAACGCGGCCTTGCTTCCATCATTTTTTTTTTCATTCCTTACAGTCTAAGGGTACATTGGTTCAAAGAACCAATGTTTTATCCAGTAGTGCACTTTTTTGGGACCTGTGTGCACTAAGGGACCTCACTATAAATGAGTCGTTAAATACATTTATTGAAATATTTCCAATGTTTTCATCAATTCTGGTGCTAATTTTTTGTTGTTGGTGGTGAAGTATCGTCATTATTCCTGTGAGAAGCTAGTGGTGTGTACCATGCTGACGTAAAGGGACAACATTGCTAGCTCAATTCCATGATGTTTAATAGGATTTTTAAAAAAATCAGCTGCCTCAAACATAAGGGATGAACATCAAGATCTGCCTTTCTCACTTACCATTTTCCAGTAATGTCATATCAATGGGGGACTAGAACAGAAAAGTAGTGGAGACAGGAAACTCCAGAGACCCCAGAAACCAATGCAGCTACCGTATATAAAGAAGTTGTGCTGAGTTACAAGTTTGTCTTGGCTAATTAGCATTTTACAACATGACAAGGTTGATGGCATTGACTGTGTGGTATTACAAAGCATGAAGCTTTGGAAGCTGATCTGTTTAAGTAGATTGTTAAGATGGGGAGGTGAGAGAGCAAGACAGACTAAAACACTAAAGCACTGCTGCAACGCCCTCTTTATTACAGAGGAGGTTATGTTTTCACCTCCGTTTGTTTGCTTGTTTGTTTGTTTGTCTGTTTTCAACGTAATTCAAAAAATATTGAACTGATTTTGATGAAATTTTTAGGAAAGGTGAGCCATGGGCCATATAAGAATTGATTAGGGTTTGATGCAAATCCAGATATGTGGCTTGGTGGAGGTATGCACTCTACTGAGTGCCTGTCTAGTTTACAAATGAAGCAAGGGCTAAAGTGAAAACAGACCAACTTGATGAAGAAAGAAGTTTAAAACAAAAACAACTCAGAATTTTGTCATAAATTAACCTTTTGTACCACTACAGATCACATATTGATGATAAACAGTGATATGCAAGTTATCTATCTGCCACCTCTAAAGACAGATATCTAAAAAGTAAAACTGATTTTCCTTTTATACACCATACAATACTTTATTATATGAAATGGCTACAACATCAAGGTCCTTCCAAAAAGGGTGGCTGGACTTGAACATATATAAGCTACTGCTTTTTATTTATGTGTTTTATTTAAATCACATTCAAATGGAAATCAGGCTACACTTGTTGACCCTGTCATCAGACAAAACATTTATTTAATTGCTAGAGAGAATATCATTATAGTTTTTAGACACTTTTTTGTAACAAATAGCTCCATCTGTCTAGTAGCTACACAGTTTATCTGCCAGAATCACAGAGAAATCTGGAGCCAATCCCAGCTGACTTTGGATGAGAGGCAGGGTACACCCTAGGCAGGTCACCAGTCTATATCAGGGTGAACACAAACAACCATTCAGACTCACATTCACACCTATTGGCAAGTTAGAGCAGCCACTTTACCTAATCTACCTGTTTTTGGCGTGTGGGAGGAAATCAGAGTACCCGTAGGAAACCCACATAGACATGACAAGTAGATGCAAACTCCACACAGAAAGGCCCCAGTCGGCCATGAGGTTCAATCTCAGAACCTTCTTGTTGTGAGGCAACAGTGTAACCACTGTATTACTATACTGCCCGTGGCCAGTTCATTTTTTCATATAAAATATATCATCCTCTAGCACTTCATCTCTGCTCAGTTTCTATTACAGGCTGCAGCTGTTGGTGGAATATTTTTGGCTGGAAAATCTTCTCAACTTGGTCGGCATGTAATAATTCACCCAATTTATGATTCGATTCGATTTTCCCACAATATTTTTAAAAAATATATTAAATGAAGAAAATTTTATTACCAAAAATTGCAAAATTTATTTTCATATTCTTTATCAACATAAATAATTTTTTGTTAAATTTTTTTTCATTTTCTTTATTACAAACAATAATTATTTAACCACATTTGTAACGGTTGGTGTACAATATAATAGCCTATTAACTAAAATATTCCCTTTATTAAAAATGAAAAAGGTTTATAACAAATAGGCCTGGCACCATGGTGGTGTAGTGGTTAGCGCTGTCGCCTCACAGCAAGAAGGGCCGGGTTTGAGCCCCGTGGCCGGCGAGAGCCTTTCTGTGCGGAGTTTGCATGTTGTCCGCGTGGGTGTGCTCCAGTTGAAACTTTTAATATTATGTAACATAGATGAGGTGATCCCTGAATTCTTTGTAATTTTATATTGAGGAATGTTATTCTTAAATTTTTGCACTGTTTGCCCATGCAGTCTTTCACAGAGCAGTGAACCCCTCCCCATCTTTACTTCTGAGAGACTCAGCCTCTCTGAGATGCTCTTTTTATACCCAGTAATGTTACTACCATGTTGCCAATTAACCAAATTAGTTTTCTAGCATTACACAACTTTATCAGTCTTTTGTTGCCCTTGTCCCAACTTTGCTGAAACATGTTGCTGATATCAAATTCAAAATGAGCATATATTTTCAAAAAAAACCAATAAAATCTCTCAGTTTCAACATTCGATATGTTGTCTTTGTACTATTTTCAATGAAATATAGGGTTTCTATGATTTGCTAGTCTTCACATTCTGTTTTTTATTCATGTTTTACACAGTGTCAACTTTTTTGGAATTGGGGTTGTATGTACAGTTGTATGTACTACACGCATTTTTCCTCTCTTTTCTTTAGCTTTCACAGTCTGTAAAAAGATAGCTCTGATTTCTTGTTAAATCTATTTGGACAATCAATCACACACCAGCTCCTTCCCATTTTAGATCGGTTTTATTTTGTGTGTGTTCCACGTCATTCACACTGTGTTACTTCTGCCTAGGGTGAAGTCACATATTCCCACTGTTTTACATTATTATTTACCCCTTGCTGTCTAAACAGCACAATTACAGTGAGGAGAAATGAAAAGATTACACAGCCTGATAATAATCGTGACTCATTTTTTATTTCATGGATTCAATTTGTCATAAATTTGCATAGCGATTTATCATTGCACAATATACAACCCTGATTCCAAAAAAGTTGGGACAAAGTACAAATTGTAAATAAAAACGGAATGCAATAATTTACAAATCTCAAAAACTGATGTTATATTCACAAGAGAACATAGACAACATATCAAATGTCGAAAGTGAGACATTTTGAAATTTCATGCCAAATATTGGCTCATTTGAAATTTCATGACAGCAACACATCTCAAAAAAGTTGGGACAGGGGCAATAAGAGGCTGGAAAAGTTAAAGGTACAAAAAAGGAACAGCTGGAGGACCAAATTGCAACTCATTAAATCAATTGGCAATAGGTCATTAACATGACTGGGTATAAAAAGAGCATCTTGGAGTGGCAGCGGCTCTCAGAAGTAAAGATGGGAAGAGGATCACCAATCCCCCCAATTCTGCGCCGACAAATAGTGGAGCAATATCAGAAAGGAGTTTGACAGTGTAAAATTGCAAAGAGTTTGAACATATCATCATCTACAGTGCATAATATCATCAAAAGATTCAGAGAATCTGGAAGAATCCCTGTGCGTAAGGGTCAAGGCCGGAAAACCATACCGGGTGCCCGTGATCTTCGGGCCCTTAGACGGCACTGCATCACATACAGGCATGCTTCTGTATTGGAAATCTCAAAATGGGCTCAGGAATATTTCCAGAGAACATTATCTGTGAACACAATTCACCGTGCCATCCGCCGTTGCCAGCTAAAACTCTATAGTTCAAAGAAGAAGCCGTATCTAAACATGATCCAGAAGTGCAGACGTCTTCTCTGGGCTAAGGCTCATTTAAAATGGACTGTGGCAAAGTGGAAAACTGTTCTGTGGTCAGACGAATCAAAATTTGAAGTTCTTTATGGAAATCAGGGACGCCGTCATTCCGACTAAAGAGAAGAAGGACAACCCAAGTTGTTATCAGCGCTCAGTTCAGAAGCCTGCATCTCTGATGGCATGGGGTTGCATTAGTGCATGTGGCATGGGCAGCTTACACATCTGGAAAGACACCATCAATGCTGAAAGGTATATCCAGGTTCTAGAGCAACATATGCTCCCATCCAGACGACGTCTCTTTCAGGGAAGACCTTGCATTTTCCAACATGACAATGCCAAACCACATACTGCATCAATTACAGCATCATGGCTGCGTAGAAGAAGGGTCCGGGTACTGAACTGGCCAGCCTGCAATCCAGATCTTTCACCCATAGAAAACATTTGGCGCATCATAAAATGGAAGATACGACAAAAAAGACCTAAGACAGTTGAGCAACTAGAATCCTACATTAGACAAGAATGGGTTAACATTCCTATCCCTAAACTTGAGCAACTTGTCTCCTCAGTCCCCAGACATTTACAGACTGTTGTAAAGAGAAAAGGGGATGTCTCACAGTGGTAAACATGGCCTTGTCCCAATTTTTTTGAGATGTGTTGTTGTCATGAAATTTAAAATCACCTAATTTTTCTCTTTACATGATACATTTTCTCAGTTTAAACATTTGATATGTCATCTATGTTCTATTCTGAATAAAATATGGAATTTTGAAACTTCCACATCATTGCATTCTGTTTTTATTTACAATTTGTACTTTGTCCCAACTTTTTTGGAATTGGGGTTGTACCATTACATGCCTAAAACTCAGCAATCTAGTGTTTCTATAACAGACACACCCACATATTAGTATCACATGCGCATGATACCAGTCACTGGTATCAGTCACTGCAGTGCTGAAAATGGTTCACCAAACAAATAATATCTGATTAGAGTTTGTCAGATGATGGTTCCTTTACACTGTGGGGCAGGACAGAGAGGATCTGACAAACAGTATTGTCTCATCTCATTATCTCTAGCCGCTTTATCCTTCTACAGGGTCGCAGGCAAGCTGGAGCCTATCCCAGCTGACCACGGGCGAAAGGCGGGGTACACCCTGGACAAGTCGCCAGGTCATCACAGGGCTGACACATAGACACAGACAACCATTCACACTCACATTCACACCTACGGTCAATTTAGAGTCACCAGTTAGCCTAACCTGCATGTCTTTGGACTGTGGGGGAAACCGGAGCACCCGGAGGAAACCCACGCAGACACGGGGAGAACATGCAAACTCCACACAGAAAGGCCCTCGCCGGCCCCGGGGCTCGAACCCAGGACCTTCTTGCTGTGAGGCGACAGCGCTAACCACTACACCAACGTGCCGCCCAAACAGTATTGTTTTGCAATAAATCAATCTGTTCTAAATTCACCTTTTTTTCCCTTGACTGTCCTCCATATATTTGTTCGGTTTTATATTTCACTCATCCATTCACTTTGCTAATCCACTGAAAATGGACGCATACCTTATGATCATATAACTATTTTACTTTTTTCCTTTGAGTCATGAAAATAAAAGCTCCTATGTGGGGCAACAGAAACATGGTTTCTGAAGCCTGACAGTGACACAGCTGTCTATGGCCGGGAATACTGGGAGCAAAATTGGATATGCTCTCTAGCTAGGAGGGATGGTATACTATTCTTCTTATCTGATAATTCCTAACTATACTACAGGATCTACCAAGAACTCTGCCAACAGATCATCAACAATGGTAAAACAAAGAAAGATATTTTTCGACAATATCTCTTTTACACGGCGGCACGGTGGTGTAGTGGTTAGTGCTGTCACCTCACAGCAAGAAGGTCCGGGTTCGCATCCCGTGGCTGGCGAGGGCCTTTCTGTGCGGAGTTTGCATGTTCTCCGGGTGCTCCGGTTTCCCCCAAAGACATGCAGGTTAGGTTAACTGGTGACTCTAAATTGACTGTGAGTGTGAATGGTTGTCTATGTGTCAGCCCTGTGATGACCTGGCGACTTGTCCAGGGTGTACTATGCCTTTTGCCCGTAGTCAGCTGGGATAGGCTCCAGCTTGCCTGTGACCCTGTAGAACAGGATAAAGCGGCTAGAGATAATGAGATGAGATCTCTTTTACACATCCATGATATCAGAACACACACTGTGACATCCATGTTCTAAATTGCTCATTGCAGTGACTTGTTGCAGAAATGTATTGGATGTGTGTTTAGCATTTATTTATTTGAATATTTCATTTTAATGCAAAATGTCTATGCAGTTGTGAGAAATGAGAATTTTATAAGAATATTACTTAATAGATATTAGATTTAAATATAAAACACTCAGTGAAATGATAGTTTCACATTAAAAATGTGTTAAACCGATATAGTCCCTATATGTGTATTATAAATATCATGTAAAATACAACCTCGATTCCAAAAAAGTTGGGACAAAGTACAAATTGTAAATAAAAACGGAATGCAATAATTTACAAATCTCAAAAACTGATATTGTATTCACAATAGAACATAGACAACATATCAAATGTCGAAAGTGAGACATTTTGAAATTTCATGCCAAATATTGGCTCATTTGAAATTTCATGACAGCAACACATCTCAAAAAAGTTGGGACAGGGGCAATAAGAGGCTGGAAAAGTTAAAGGTACAAAAAAGGAACAGCTGAAGGACGAAATTGCAACTCATTAGGTCAACTGGCAATAGGTCATTAACATGACTGGGTATAAAAAGAGCATCTTGGAGTGGCAGCGGCTCTCAGAAGTAAAGATGGGAAGAGGATCACCAATCCCTCTAATTCTGTGCCGACAAATAGTGGAGCAATATCAGAAAGGAGTTCAACAGTGTAAAATTGCAGAGAGTTTGAACATATCATCATCTACAGTGCATAATATCATCAAAAGATTCAGAGAATCTGGAAGAATCTCTGTGCATAAGGGTCAAGGCCGGAAAACCATACCGGGTGCCCGTGATCTTCGAGCCCTTAAACGGCACTGCGTCACATACAGGCATGCTTCTGTATTGGAAATCACAAAATGGGCTCAGGAATATTTCCAGAGAACATTATCTGTGAACACAATTCACCGTGCCATCCGCCGTTGCCAGCTAAAACTCTATAGTTCAAAGAAGAAGCCGTATCTAAACATGATCCAGAAGCGCAGACATCTTCTCTGGGCCAAGGCTCATTTAAAATGGACTGTGGCAAAGTGGAAAACTGTTCTGTGGTCAGACGAATCAAAATTTGAAGTTCTTTATGGAAATCAGGGACGCCGTCATTCCGACTAAAGAGGAGAAAGACAACCCAAGTTGTTATCAGCGCTCAGTTCAGAAGCCTGCATCTCTGATGGTATGGGGTTGCATTAGTGTGTGTGGCATGGGCAGCTTACACATCTGGAAAGACACCATCAATGCTGAAAGGTATATCCAGGTTCTAGAGCAACATATGCTCCCATCCAGACGACGTCTCTTTCAGGGAAGACCTTGCATTTTCCAACATGACAATGCCAAACCACATACTGCATCAATTACAGCATCATAGCTGCGTAGAAGAAGGGTCCGGATACTGAACTGGCCAGCCTGCAGTCCAGATCTTTCACCCATAGAAAACATTTGGCGCATCATAAAACGGAAGATACGACAAAAAAGACCTAAGACAGTTGAGCAACTAGAATCCTACATTAGACAAGAATGGGTTAACATTCCTATCCCTAAACTTGAGCAACTTGTCTCCTCAGTCCCCAGACGTTTACAGACTGTTGTAAAGAGAAAAGGGGATGTCTCACAGTGGTAAACATGGCCTTGTCCCAACTTTTTTAAGATGTGTTGTCATGAAATTTAAAATCACCTCATTTTTCTCTTTAAATGATACATTTTCTCAGTTTAAACATTTGATGTCATCTATGTTCTATTCTGAATAAAATATGGAATTTTGAAACTTCCACATCATTGCATTCCGTTTTTATTTACAATTTGTACTTTGCCCCAACTTTTTTGGAATTGGGGTTGTAATTTATATAGGGTGGCGTAGTGGTTAGCGCTGTCGCCTCACATCAAGAAGGTCCGGGTTCGAGCCCTGTGGAACAGGATAAAGCGGCTAGAGATAATGAGATGAATATATATATATATATATATATATATAAAATCCAATGTATTCCTTTTCATAAAGGTTAATGATCATCCATTATTGTTATACCCGACTTACAATAATTCAGTATTTACAACATGCATCGGTTAGGAAAAAAATTAATTTGTGTCACTGGTAATAAAAAGAGATTATTTTGAAAGGTGATGAATGCAAAAAAAGTATACCATCTGACAAACTTTTTTTTTTTTTGAGTGTTCATGGCACTTTAACACTTATCTGTAATGATCTGTAACGTTACACCAAGTGTATTTTTGTCTGTTGTATAGTTATTTTTGTGGCTACTGCCTCATATAGAGGTGGTAGCCACTATGTCATTGTGCTGTAAGAATGAGTGTAACAATAGCACAACGCATATGCGCATAAGTATTACAATCACCAGAACAGCAAATCGTGATCTCATGATATGAAGTTGATCTCATGTTATCAAAGGTACCCAAGAATGAGTATAAGAATGTAAGAATGAGTGTAACAATAGCAAAACTTCGTAACCAATTAGCACTTATCCTGATCAAGTTCAATTACCCATTCTATTTCTTGATAAACTTTAGAACTAATCAGAACTACAAACGAAATAAGAAAAACCTTGTTATAACTTTGTAGTATCGGAAGAAAAAGACAACAAAATTCACCTCGTGATTCACCAAGGCTACTGACTCCACTTGTAACGAGTACTTACGTTTTCCAACGAATAATTTTTTTTTTTAAATAAATTTGACATTCTTTGACAAATATGAAACCCAAGCGTAAAAGTATAATTGGCCAAACTTCTGCTATTCGCTTTAAGTTTTTAATTTTATTTTAAAGTTAATTGATAACATGTATATGCGCTATATTTACTGTATGGATATTGTATCAGAAAATTTTATTTATAAGCAGTAGCCACATGTACCCATATGGCACCTATTTTTTATTGCAATCTTGTTTATGCTGCCCTCTTGTTCAGGTCACTCTTGGAAGAGATTTTAATCTCAAGGAGTTTTTTTACCTGGTTAAATAAAGGATATTGATTGACATGCCACCATATAAAATCCATATTTTTCCTTGCCATTATCGACTCTGGCTTACTCACCAAGGATAAAATTTATAGGGCTAATTTTATCTAGAAGTTATACATTTCAATAAAGTTGCTTTGTGGCAATGTCCATTTTTAAAAGCGCTATGCAAAAAAAATTAATTATATATATATATTTCATTGAATCAGTGTACCAATTTTTTTTAATAATTTTAAAATCACAATTAAATAAGACCATACATGTGTAAAAGAGGCACGATGTCAGTAAGAATGTGCCTAAAAGACAAGTATTTTAATTTCTAAACTATTTACATTAAAAAGTGCCTTGTATTATAGTTCCCCATACACCAAAAAAAAAAAAAAAAAAAAACAAACCAGCAAACCACTTACAATCCATATGACAACTTTATTACCTTAACTCAGAAATGCATACTCTTACCACATCCTTCAGCATGTAACTGTATTTTAAAAAAAGAAAGAAATAATGAATGAATGGAAAAAAAGAAAAGAAAAGAAAGCACTGCTGCCAAGTTCAACCACTCTGGCCCCTAAGAGTAGGAATTCCCAGAGCAGCATCAAAAATCTGCAATGCAGAAGCAGCATGACGATGAAGGGTGCAATGTGCCTGTTCATCCAAGACATCTTCACTGGTTCAGCTCTCTGTGCTGGAGAGCTCATATGAGCAGTGCTCAGTGATGGATCACCACATCACACCCCCTACGCCTGCAACAATGTGCAGGCATTTACCTGCAGAGGAAAAGACAAAAATAAACCATAAAATGCAGAATAAGACAAGTCAAGAAAATGAAATCTACATAATGTTACATGTCAGACTCCTCCTTACCTTCCTCATCCACCACCACCCATTGGAGGAGGACTTGGACCTCCACCATGGTTTATCCTGCCCATACGTCTCCGCCCAGGAAAACCTGGAGGACTGAAGTAAATAAATTCAAAAATCACCCAAAAGATGAACAATGCATATCCAAATCATTACACAAATATAATGACAAGATATGGTAAAAAGGTACAAGACAAGCTAAAAACAAACAAAACAAACAAACAGTCTAAAGAGTCATAAACATATCACTGTGTACATTTCAGTCAGCCACACTCTGATAGCGGTTGTTAAGTCAGAGTTACAAGACAGTCAAAACCAGCAGTAGTTAAGAATTACACAAAACTGAAATACAGAACTATTTATGGATTTCCTCTTTTGTTTCCGCCCTACTGGGACTTACCCTCTTCCATCACTGAAGCGTGACGATGAACTTGGATTCCCGTCTTTTGACAGATCTGGCTGGACGAGGGTCTGAAAGCTAAAGAGTAGCAAGTGTGTTAGAGTTTAAAATATGTATCCCACAGGCATAAATGTAATCAATCTACTAATCAACCTGTAATCAGAGTATCACATACAACAGGCCAATGAACTCCACGACACCCCAAAAGAGCTCGCTAAGGAAAGACAGTCTCCATGGTGACCGCGTCCTGCTGTCCAGGACTTGACCTGAGAATAAAAATGTACACATGTACCCTTTTAGCTGCAATTTAGATATCAATATATTCTTTTCCTTGTTCAAATGAAGTCATGGTAGCATACTGTCATGATTATGAAAAGTACAGAATAATCACATTTTCATTTATATTTGTTCATCTGGCTGATACAGTTCTCTAAAGTGACACACAGACAGGATGTCACTGGAATTTAGATTTAAGGTGCTTTCTTAAGGACCCAACATTGGCAGTTTGAGCTGAGTGGTGCTGGAATTTAAAAATCCTTCCAATCAGTAGACCAAAGCCAAAGTAGACCACTGAGCAACCACTTGTGTTAAATGATTGTGTAAGTCAGGAATAACAAACTTCATATTCGTTCACTGGGATTTGATAATTGTATGACTGGCATTAATTGCTCACATTTCAGTGACTTATCAAATGCCAAGCAGTTAATATACAGTGAGTCTCAGGAATGCAAAATTTACACAGATCTGATTTCTTACATTATCATGAAGAGAAAAATAATGAATAAATGCAAGACAAAAGATTGGGATAAAGTGTTTCTCCTACCATTATATTGGGACGGACACACACACAAGGTTTTAAAAAAAACAAAACGGAGTGCAGTTCTATTGTACAACCCCAATTCCAAAAAAGTTGGGATGCCGTGTAAACTGTCAAAAACAATGTGATAAACTGCAAATCTTGGAAACCCTATATTTCATTGAAAATAGTACAAAGACAACACATCAAATGTTGAAACTGAGAAATTTTATTGTCTTTTGAAAAATATATATGCTCATTTTGAATTTGATGTCAGCAACAAATTTCAAAAAAGTTGGGACAGGGGCATGTTTACCACTGTGGTGCATCACATCTACATTGAAAAACACTCTGTAAATGTTTGGGAACTGAGGAGACCAACTGCTGTAGTTTTGCAAAAGAAATATTGTCCCATTCTTTCCTGATATACAATTTCAGTTGCTCAACAGTTCAGGGTCTCCTTTGTCGTATTTTGCACTTCATAATGTGCCAAATGTTTTAAATGGGAGACAAGTCTAGACTGCAGGCAGGCCAGTTTAGCACCCAGACTCTTATGACAGAGTCATGCAGTTTTAATATGTTCAGAAAGCGGTTTGGCATTGTCTTGCTGAAAGAAGGAAGACCTTCCCTGAAAAAGATGTTGTCTGGATGGCAGCATATTGCTCTGAAACATGTGTATATCATTCAGCATTAATGATGCCTTCCCAGATGTACAAGCTACCCATGTCATGTGCACTAATGCACCTTCATACCATCACAGATGCTGGCTTTTGAACTGTGCACTGATGACAAGCCGGATGGTCCCTCTCCTCTTTAGCCTGGAGGACATGGTGTCCGTGATTTCTAAAAAGAATTTCTACTTTTGATTCATCAGACCTCGGGACAATTTTCCACTTCGTCTCACTCCATCGTAAAAGAGCTCGGGCCCAGAGAAGGTGGTGGTATTTCTGGATATTGTTAATATACGGTTTTAACATGCATTTGTGAATGCAGTAATGAACTGTTTTCACAGATGATGGTTTTCTGAAGTGTTCCTGAACCCATAAAGTGATTTCCACTACAGACATGTGTCTGCTTTTAATGCAGTGTCACCTGAGGGCCTGAAGATCACAGGCATCCAGTGTCAGTTTTCAGCCTTGTCTCTTGCATAGAGATTTCTCCACAGTCTTTGAATCTTTTAATGATGTTATGTACCATTGATGATGTGATCCCCAAATTCTTTGCAATTTTACATTGAGGAACGTTATTCTTAAATTGTTGCACTGTTTGCCCATGCAGTCTTTCACTGAGCAGTGAACCCCTCCCCATCTTTACTTCTGAGAGACTCCGCTTCTCTGGGATGCTGTTTTTATACCCAATCATCTTGCTGACCTGTTGCCAATTAACCAAATTAGTTTTCTTTAGCATTACACAACTTTTTCAGTCTTTTATTGCCCCGTCCCAACTTTTTTAAAAATGTGTTGTTGACATCAAATTCAAAATGACCATATATTAAAAAAAAGCAATACAATTTCTCAGCTTCAACATTTGATATGTTGTCTGTACTATTTTCAATGAAATATACGTTTTCCATGATTTGCAAATCTTCACATTCTATGTTTTACACAGTGTCCCAACTTTTTTGGAATTGGGGTTGTAAAAATTGTTATAATGATTGTTCTAAAATAAATGTGAAGACTTAAATACGACTCCTTTAACTGTTTGTTCAGGTCCAAATGCTCAGGGTGACCATCCTCATCCAGCACCCCCCCCCCAAAAAAAAGTCGGGGAAACACTGAAATGTCTGTATATGTAAAAGCATTTCATCTAAACTGCAGTAATAAAAATAAGAAAACCTTTTCCTGTTGAGTTTTCATTGTTTTTGTCCATTCCAAAGACCTTTTCATTCATAAGGCTTTAGCTCCACCAACTCTGCACATGATGTTACAGAGCCCTAAAATACATGTTTGATGTATAGCATATATCAATTTATGATATTGTAAATCCAATTTAAAGCACGTTAAAGCAACATTTCCTCTTTATTCAAAACCAAAAATCTGTTTCTAAATTACCTACACGCATTAAATTTTACACATTTATTCCTATCCCTATTCAGAACTATACTGCAGAACAAATTTGCCCAAATGTTGACTGTTGTGGTCCACTTTCTATTAAACAAGAAGAAACAACTGTTGCCAGGCAAAACAAACCTCGCCCGATAGCACTTATGATGAATATGAAGGACGATATCATGAAAAAAAAAAAAATAGGTACACTATTGCCGCTTTTCCACTACAAACGCGGCTGAGCCGTGCCGTGCCGAGTCGAGCTGAGCGGGGCTGTTGGAGTTGCATTTCGACTACAACCGCGCTGAACCGTGCTGGCTGGAAGTGGGTGGACACATTGGGTGGAGTTAGCGAAAGTGGGTGGACGTCGTGTGATGTCGTTAAGCAGCGCAAACAGTGACATCAGTGACAGTGGCGGAATAAGTCAGAGCCGGGCCGGGGGCGGGGCAAATGACCGGGCCCTTTATTAAAGCTTATCATAACATCATTTTAGGCTACAAAATGTCCGCAACTGCGGTGTTTACCAATTTCAACACTACCGGGTGCAACTATATGTTATTTAGTACATCAAGTCCTTCAAACGAACATGTAACTCAGAAACAAAAAACATTAGGATACTGTACATGGCTCATAATAAAACATCAATAGCCTATACTGCGCACATTATTTGAAGGGCATACGAATGAGCGCTCAGAGGTTGCAAAGGTGACAGGAAGAGTCAGAAATAAAAGGAGGGCGGTGCAAACCTCACTGAATGCACTGTGTTTACCAATTTCAACACTACGGGGTGCAACTATGTTATTTTGTACATTAAGTCCTTCAAATGAACATGCAACTCAAACAAAAAAAACATTAGGTGACATACTGTACATGGCTCATAATAAAACATCAATAGCCTACTGCGCGCATTATTTGAAGGGCATACGACGAGCCTTGCGCTCCGCGAACTCGTCCACGATGCTCTGTATGTCACTGATTCAGTGAGCTTTTAAGCGGTAGTCTCACGACCAGGATAGTAAACAATAAACATGGAGGACATGGAGTCGTTAGTGTTGCTGGTCTTGGTGCTGTGGCTTGTTGTCACCGACAACGCCAACAGATACTGGCAAGAGCGTATAGATGAGGCGAGGCGCATAAGGCTTCAGAAATTCTCGGAATTCGTAATTATTCTTCTTCCGGGTTTGTGGTGTTTACAGATCCCAGCGCGCTCGCGGGGCGTGTGTGGGCATGTGAGGACACTCCTCCTCACCAATCAGTGCAGAGGGGAGTGTCTGCTCACGCCCCCAGCCTCACTCGGCACGGCTTGGCTCGCTTCAGCCCCACTCAAACGGTGCGAGTTTTAGGGGCTAAGCAGGGCTGAAACGAGCTGAGTCGTGCTGGTTTTTGGTAGTCGAAACGCGAGCCGTGTCGGGCTGAAGTGAGCTGAAGCGAGCTGAAGCGAGCTGAAAAAGGGTAGTGGAAAAGGGCCATATGGGTACATGTGGCTACGCTGCAATACAGATGCGAGTGGGGAGTCAAACTCTCGTGGTTACCAGAGGACTAGCCCCCCCACTGTAACCCTAGCTATTTAATATAGGTGAGAGGCCGAGGGCTACAGAAACAGAGATCGGCGCCACCCTAGGAAGGACTTTAGACTTTTTTTTTTAGACTACTCCAAGTACAGACCTTAATAAATGAGATATAAAAATAATAATGTGTTGCCAGGCAAAACAAACCTCGCCCGGCAGCACTTATGATTAATATGAAGGAAGATATCGCGAAAAAAACAGGTACTCTATGGGTACGTCAGTGGCGGCTGCTGGTTTTTAAAACAGGGGAAGCCCATTTTACGCATTCATCGTAAAACCTGTAGGCCGGATATCAAAGCATAGAAAGGTGTGCCCCATTAGCATAGTGAACTAGACAACCCCACCTAGTGGCAGAAAGTATTTTTGCTTGTACATTTCATGTTATAGTCTGGCTTGCCAGGCTAGTGCCTCATATCCTTAATCAAAAATATCAAACATCCAAAAATCACTGGCTATTCAACGAAGAGCCTTGAACATCATACCCTGATATGCAACACAGAGTCTTTAACACAACACCCAGCTGTGCAACACATCCTTGAACATCTTCTGCAACACAGTCTGGAAATTCATAACCAGGTAGGCTATGCAACACACAGAACCTTGAATATTATACCCAGGTATAACCTATAACACAGAGCCCACCATTCTCTTAACATTACTGAACAACACACTTCAGATTCATGAACATTATATGATGCACACTATCTATACACAAATTCTGCCCTCCGCTCCTTTTCCAGAAAATGGTCTGTGACCCTGTCATACCAGCTGGTTATGCTTTCCAGAGACTTCACCAATTTCTTCTCAATGGCCAGCAGAGCAAGACTACTTAAACGGTGTTGGCCCATTGTATTTCGAGTGAAAGACTTGACTCTTTTTAAACAAGAGAAGCTACGCTCTACTCCAGCTGATGTGGCGCCAATAGTTGCAACTAAAGACAGCAGTTTGTATAGCTGGGGCATTGAACTGTCCAGCTCCATGTCTTTGAAAAACAACAGAGAATCACTCAGCTTGCCCAGAGTGCCCTGCAAGTCAGTGTTTTTGTACCAAACCTGCAGCTCAGACCGTAGTCTCCCTAAATCAAAAAAATGACCATACATTTTCTCAACACTCTGGAATGCTTCCTCTGGAAACACCAGCTTCATCTCATCAAACCTTCCTGGGTTAACCAGTTCAAGGAAGCGCAGACTTTCCAGGTTTGCAAAACGACGAGAAATCTGTTCAATTATGTTATCAAAGATTGCCATATACAAATTTCTCTAATGCTCCTTTGGATCTGACAACGTGGAGTGGCGCTTTCTCAGGGCACATCTCGAGGGTCTGTTGTCATATTTGCAGCTTTGACATACACAGCTTGAAAAGCCTCCTCTGACCTTTTCTCCACTGCAAAAGAAAGCAGGGCCTCTACTCTCTTTTTGCAGAAAAGGACATCCATGGCCTTGGCTTGCACAATGTCAAACACAACATCTGTCTCACAAAAGATGTCATAGTAGGACTGCAGCAGGAAGGCAAACTCAGTCCTCCATCCTCATCACATACCCCTTGGCACAGTCAACTATCATCATCCATGCTTTTATCAGCAATTAAGCTGTCAAAAATCCTGATCAAAGCATCAATTTTCAAGCACAGTGCCCACTATGCGGGAACTAAAATTCCACTTAGTAGGTGCATTTCGAGGCAGCCTTGAACATTCTGCAGATTCCAGAAAAGATGTTCTTTTAGTTGATTTTGCAAAGAATGTCGCAAACCCAGACAATGTTGCAAAAAACAATCTTGCTTGAGGTATGCATTTAGCACCCTGGGACAACACCAAGTTCAGTCTATGTGCATAACAATGCACAAACATAGCACTAGGAGCTACTGCCCTGACTCTGGCTTGCAGGCCATTGAGAGACGATGCCATAACTGCAGACCCATCATATATGTTTGTGCCACAAGTTTTTCCTCAAAATTGTAAGCATGCATATTCTGCTGCAAAACCTCAAACACAGACTGAGCATTGCAGCCTTCTGACACATCAAAAAATCCAATAAAATGCTCCTGGATTGCACCTGCCCTATCCACATAGCGAACAATGATAGATATTTGGGCATGACAGGATATGTCTGTGGTCTCATCCACCTGCCAAGCAAAAAAGGGAGCAGCCTGCACTTCACTGGTTATCTCGTCAGAAACAGTGGCAGCAAGTGCATTGATCAGGTCATTTTGAATGGTGTGAGACATACCAGTAAACACAGCTGATGACTGAAAACGTGTGGCTAGGACAGAGTCATATTTTGCTAATGTTTCAGTAAATTCTCTGTAATTCCCCTTGTTGTCTGATTCATGACTCTCATTGTGCCCCCTGAATGACAGTTCCTGACGGCCAAGCAATGAGGTAACATCTATCAAACGTTTCAGGAAGGCCCTGTTTTGAGTGACTATTTCATTATGCCTTGCACACTGTATACGAGCACCTTCATCGATGGCATGTTCCACCCTGACCCTCCCCAGACAGCTAAGGCTACATCCACACGACAACGACAACAAGATGTTATTTAAAAATATATCGCGTCCAAATGGGCAACAATCAGTAAAATATCAGGTCCATATGGCAACGCAACGCTTGCTGAAAACGATGCAATACACATGCCACACCTCTAGGGGCGCTGTAAGACGGTCCCTTCAGAGACACCAGAACAATAGAAGTAAGGACGCATGCGCATAAACTATTATGCGCGAGACTTCATATTAGCCACAAAGTCAGGAAAATCTGTTTGTAAAATTACATTATAATGACCAAATACAATGAAAAGTATTTTTCCAGTCTCACCTGTGAAAGGTAATCCCATGTGATCTCGTTTGGACAGAAAACCTGTTGGTACAGTTAAACGCAGCTAATCTTTATTCTCTGCTTTGACCTTTCCAAAATGGCGGCGAGGATGACGTATGATTCTACGCGGAAGGCGGCGTCTTCAATGGTCCGGAATAAATTGAATGATACACGTTGATAGATTAATTTGTTGTTTGTTTCTCACCTGTGAAAGGTAATCCCATGTGATCTCGTTTGGACGGTAAACCTGTTGGTACAGTTAAACGCAGCTAATCTTTATTTTCCGCTTTGACCTCTCCAATATGGCGGCGAGGATGACGTATGATTCTACGCGGAAGGCGGCGTCTTTAATGGTCCGGAATAAATTGGATTAATTTGCTCCTCTACGCCCTTTTTGAGGAATGTATTGTCGGACTTAAATCAACATCTGAAGAGGTGAGATCGCTCCTTTTTTCCCCTATTTTTGCTGGCGGGATTGCACCATTACACAATAAATATTCACAGTGAAAATATTTTGTAAGCGCGTTTCATGAACCAAGTTATAGGATTTGTTGACAACTCGCATCGCAATGAGAAGATCATTGGCGCTACTGGTGTTAAGAATCAGACCATTTCATAAATGAATATTTTGCTGTAGAGCTGCAGTGTTTGTACAATTGCATGTTTTTGCTTCACTATTACTGTCACTATTCTGCTTCTTGCATTACTACTGTGAACACTGAACATAATAATAATAATAATATCCAAGCTCGTGTTTCACTCTCACTAGTGCTCTGTAAGGCTTTTTCCTGGTGATATTCGTTACACTTCTACCCGGCGTGAAGCACTCACAGTCATGTGGTTGTGACGTCATCGTAAACAAATCCATTCTACTCATCCAGACGACTTCACAACGGCAACGTTGCCAGATCTTTCCACTCTGGAACCCGTTCTCAAAAAGATTGCGTTTTGGGCACCCAAAACGCCGGTGCCGTGTGGACGCCAGGCCTAAACGATAAGCAATTGTATCGGAGTCACCTGAATCCGTTGCCGTGTGGACAGGGCTTAAGTCTTGCACATGAAGTGACATGCTCATTGCTCATTTCATGCCTTTTGCAAGCCCTTTTTAAATTCACCAGGTCCCCAAACCCATCTTTTGACCAAACTAATGGCCCTTTTCCACTACCCTTTTTCAGCTCACTTCAGCCCGCTTCAGCTCACTTCAGCCCGACACGGCTCGCGTTTCGACTACCAAAAACCAGCACGACTCAGCTCATTTCAGCCCTGCTTAGCCCCTAAAACTCGCACCGTTTTGGAGTGGGGCTGAAGCGAGCCAAGCCGTGCCGAGTGAGGTTGGGGGCGTGAGCAGACACTCCCCTGTGCACTGATTGGTGAGGAGGAGTGTCCTCACATGCCCACACACGCCCCGCGAGCGCCCTGGGATCTGTAAACACCGCAAACCCGGAAGGAGAATAATTACGAATTACGAGAATTTCTGAAGCCTTATGCGCCTCGCCTCATCTATACGCTCTTGCCAGTATCTGTCCGCGTTGTCGGTGACAACAAGCCACAGCACCAAGACCAGCAACACTAACGACTCCATGTCCTCCATGTTTATTGTTTACTATTCGGGTCGTGAGACTACCGCTTAAAAGCTCACTGATGTCACTGTTTGCGCTGCTTAACGACATCACCCGACGTCCACCCACTTTCGGTAACTCCACCCAATGTGTCCACCCACTTCCAGCCAGCACGGTTCAGCGCGGTTGTAGTCGAAATGCAACTCCAACAGCCCCGCTCAGCACGGCACGGCTCAGCCCGACTCGGCTCAGCCCGACTCAGCCGCGTTTGTAGTGGAAAAGCGGCATAAATGTCCCTGAGGGGGCTTCACCAAAAGACATGGCCAACAGTACATTTTATTAGTCACAGGAGACCCAGTCAACCAGTTCACATTTTCATACCAAGACACCTGAAAAGACCTGTTATGACCTGCTGATTTTTGAATGAGATTAAGCTTGGGCTTTGGTCTGCCTTGCTCTTTAATTCTCACTTTCTCCTCATATGGCAGAGTGTCAAAACGTTTTGACAAAAGCATGTCCACGACGTTTGCCATTATAGCAGATAGATACCAGCTGTTAGCAGCTAGCACTGCAGATCCCAATAAGGCTCAAGCTAGCCTACAACCACATTGATTGAACTACAAATAAAATAAACGAGTGAATTCACGAATGATCAAACTGATAGAATGGATGAAAGTTAACGGAGCACAACGAGTAATATTTACATTTATTTACAGAGTAATGTACAGAGACATCAATGAGAAGAAACGTTTATATGAAAAGAAATTCGGACAGCACTTTGGCACACGACTACGCTTTCTCGACATCCGCTAGAGACTGACTGATCATGCTTACCGTGTTCCTCGCCGACGCCGAAGTACAGCGACCGCCCTCCTCATGTCTTTCAAACACCACCTCCAATAATCCTTTATCAGCCTGGCTTCTTGGCCCTCCCAATGTCCCGTTTACCCCCAGAGATACCCGGCTTCACTGGAAGTGACGATTTTGTCGATTTTAACCAATAACAACTAGCCGAAATTGGCTGTTCAGAGCCGTCTCGTAGACTGCAAAGGATACCCGGCTGCCAGTCCATAGAGCCCGTTGAAATAAGAAAGGTTACAGCCTGGCAGCAAAGGTGATTCTCGTAGCGAACTGCAAGTTCGTCAGACATCACTCAAATAAGTTACAGGATGACATAGGGATAGTTATGAACGTAAATACAATCTTGGGCATATGTTATGCAAGTTATTGTTTTAATGAGAATTCAACGTCGTAGACGCCGCAGTTTGGGGAGAGAATTTTAGGGGAAGTTCGGCTTCCCTTGTTGTCTCTGAGAAATCGCCCCGGGTACATGTGGCTACTGCTTATAAATAGAATTGCTTTCTGATACCATGCCCATACAGTAAATATAGCAGATATATTCACTCTATGAGGCAGTAGCCACAAAAATGAAGCGTAATCCAAAAATGAACAATTTAAAAAAAAGTCACAGAAGTAAAATATACCAAGGGTCTATACTTTATATTATTCTACTCTTACAGTTTTCGAAACTGAAACCTCTGAACCAAGGCTGACATACACACGCTGTCGCCATGACCGAAACTCTTATTTCCCGGAAATGGCCTGGCGCTAGAGCTCAATGGAACGCACTTTCCCTCTGTAATAATGTCTGAAAGCAATTTCTTTAGTCTAGTCCAGGGGTTTTCAAAGTGTGGGAGAGTCAGCCCCCCCCCCAGAGAGCAAATAAACAGCAGCGCCCCCCTTACAGTTTTTGTTGTTGCTATACTTAATGTTCCATTCTTATTTTTAAAAAAATGGTTGTTGTACACATTTTTTCTTTTACACATTTTAAACATGAGCTTTTTTAAAACCTCTTTTACACATTTTAAAACATCTGTGCTTTTTTAAAACTTTTTTTTTTACACATTTTAAACATTGTGCTTTTTTAAAAACATCTTGTTTTACACATTTTAAACATCTCATAGCATCGTTAGCTAGCACCTCTTGGCAGACAACACACTGTGGCAGTGGAGCATCTTCAGATCCAGTCCATGAAAATCCAAACTTTAAATAATCGTGGTCATACTTCCTTCTTTTTTTGTTTGGCCCAGACTCTGTCTCCTCACTCACTGTAGCTTAAGGCACTAAAAATCGATCCATTTTGTCTCTGGCAAAGGCTAGCTGAAGTTCGCTAAATGTCCGCAATAGTAACTTATTCTGGTTTATTTTTCCTCACATTGCGCCCCCCTGAAGAACTCTGGCGCCCCCTAGGGGAGGCACGCCCCACACTTTGAAAAGCCCTGGTCTAGTCCATTTATTTCGAATGGTGAACCGAATTGTATACGCTCACCGGCCATTTTAATCGTAACACGCGCATGCGCAGCGCGCTATTGTTACACTCATTCTTACAGCACGATGATGTAGCAGGTAGCGCCTCTATATGAGGCAGTAGCTACAACAAAAACAATTTTGAGCTTTTTGGTAACCTTGACTGGATGACCCTCAAAATGTTGGAGGTTCTATTTGAGACCAATGCCCATCTATCCTGAAAGTTTCATGAAGGTTAGTCCAACCGTTTTCCCGGAACATCGTTAACAAACAAACAAAAACAAACAAACCCCACCGAAAACAATACCTCGTCCCCTGATGGACTCCGTCCCGGGCGAAGTAATTAATACTGAGGGACTGACATTTCATACACAATAAGGCTGGATATTTTGTTTATTTTTGCTCTGTAGACGAAAACGGTTTCCAAAGAATCCACACCCAGTGTTGTGTTGCCATGCCAACACACAGACGACTGACAGTCCATAACACATGGAGTAACTGTGTGAATGCATCGAACTGTTGCCAGAATTATAATTTTATGTAGTGACCTCATAAGCTGAGTGATATACAGTGAAATGACCCAGTGTTGTTAGAGTAAATATAACGCTGCTTGTCCAAGAAAGCTAGTGGACCGGAACTAACTAGTTTGTTTGTCCTTTGTCTTGAATTTTGCATTTTATATCTTTTACATTGCACCATCAGTCTTAGAGAAACGTTATTTAAACATTACTGTATACTTGTATATGGATCGGCTGACAAACATCTCTTGAATCGTGAATCTAAATAGTACATTAAATCAATTTCTTTTTTTTTTAAACACAGGAGTATTTTATTGGCTAATCAATACAGAACTGTCATAACAGTTCTAAGATCTCTG